>NC_090265.1:1694281881-1694939381 GCF_040414725.1 Anabrus simplex | reverse complement strand
AGGAGATTAAAAATTACTTTCAGTAGAACATTAAAAGCATGGCGAATCGCTTTTTTAGTACCGGGAGTGTCCGAGGACAGGTTCGGCTCGCCAGGTGCAGGTCTTTCAATTTGACTCCCGTAGGCGACCTGCTCGTCATGATGAGGATGAAATGATGATGAAGACGACACATACACCCAGCCCTCGTGCCAGAGAAATTAACCAATGAGCGTTAAAATTCCCGACCCTGCCGGGAATCGAACCCGGGACCTCTGTGACCAAAGGCCAACACGCTAACCATTTAACCGTGGAGCCGGACAGTAGGACATAAATTCACGTCGTATAAACTGAACAAAACAAATCTTACCGTACTGAAGGAATGTATTTTTGCATGACGTATTCACGCACTCCTAGACTATGATGTATTTAGGTTCTTTTTCCATTTGACATCTGGAAAAGAAAATTAACACAACGATGATTCGTCACTGTTCGAGCAAAAGCAAGCAAAACCTCGTATCTCACAATAATCTCCCTATTCATGATTTTCCTTAATACTGGTCGTGCCTCTCAGCCACATATCGTTGCTGCTATGTCAAAACTGCGAATGTGACAATGCTGTTCCTATCCATTATGTTCCTTAAGACTAGTCAGGCCTCTTAGCCACACATGGATATCGATGGCTTTCTTTAAAAACCTCGTAAGTCCGAATATTCTTCCTATCCATTATATTCCTTAAGACTGGTCACACCTCCCGGTCTTATATGTATATGCAGTCCAAAAGAATAATTGTCATTATGGCAATTTTCCTCTGCCAATTTGTAAAGGAAAATGAACCTTAAATACATTATACTGTAGGAGTGTGTAAATTTACCATACAATCAACATCCCTACAATACGGTACGGTAAGGTCCATTTTCCTTTAGACATTAGCAAAGGAAAATGAACACAGCGAAAAAAGTTCTGATGGACTGCATATAAATATGTGGCTGGGAGGCGTGACCAGTCTTAAGGAATATAATGGGTAGGAAGAACATTTGGACATACGAGGTTTTAAAAGAAAGCCACCGATATGCAGTCCATCAGAACAATTTTAGTTAAGTTAATTTTTCTATGCGGGCATGTAAAGGCAAAGGAACGTTAAATACATCATACTCTAGGATTGTGTAAATATGGAAACTTAAATTCTTAGGAGGGCTTATTTACCTTTACACACGCGCGTTGGAAAATGAACTCAACGAAAATTGTTCTGTTGGAATGCATATCAATATGTTGCTGAGCGTTGAGACCTTCGGTTCAGGAGTTCATGTATTCGATTCCCGGCCTGGTCGGAGATTTTAATCGCCTCTGATTAATTCTACTGGCCCGGGGACTAGGTGTTTGTGTTTGTCCGAACACTTTCCTCTTCATATTCAGACAACACACTACACTACCAACCACCACAGAAACACGCAATAGTGATTACATCCCTCCATATAGGGTTGGCGTCAGGAAGGGCATCTGGTCGTAAAACAGGAGCAAATCCACATGTACGACGCAGGTCACACCCGCGACCCCACAGTTGTGGGTAAAGCGATAGAAAAAGAAGCGCGACCAGTCTTAAGGGAAATTATGGATAGGAAGAGCATTGTAACTAGCAGTTTTGGCTCCACATTGACAATATTATAGACTTCATTAAATTAAATAAGTAATCCTACACGTATTAGATTATTAAATACATTATTTTATAGATCATTATAAAGCTGCTATAATACTAAGAGCCGTACAGCCCGAAAGAATATAATCTACATAAATAAAGGACTCGCCAGACGAATAAGAAATGTATATATAGACACTCTGGTGGATGAGATATATCAGATATTCTAATATGTGAACTATTTATTCTCTTTATTAGTTTTAGATCTGTGGTATGGCTATTAGCTGCTGTAAATAAATTATTATTATTATTATTATTATTATTATTATTATTATTATTATTATTATTATTATTATTATTTTCTAGGGGGACCACTGTCTGTAATTTCGTTTTTTTTGCCAATGTTTTAGATATTTATCCGATTTAGGCCAACTCAAGACCGTATCAAAAGGTTTTTAGCTATCGTGCCTGTTTGTCCGTCATTTCCACAATCACGGCGAAAGGGCTGGACAGATTTCAACCAAATTTCATATATAGGGTATACTCGTCCAGGGGAGGGTTTAAATATGCATATGATTTAAAAATAACTAAATAAAATGCGGTTTATAGGGAAACCACAACAGTCTTCTTCCATTTTCTCTTATAGGTACTATTGTACATTTGATTTTTTGTAAAGTCCGCGGACTACGTGCGAAACGTCCCTTATACGTTACGTCCCTTTATATGTAAATAATTTCGCTTGGTCACTGCACACTCTTTCCTTTGAGGGAATATTCCAAGCTGTTCAAATGCATTACTTTTAGGTCCCGGAAAATATCGAAATATGGAGGCAATTTCGATGACGTTTCAGACCTTCGTTTCGTGGTAACTGCTTTATAACGGTAAGTCATTTCACGAAGCAGATTACACAATCGCTGCTCAATCTGGAGAGATCTACAACTTTGGTCCTATGCCTTATTGTCGTATCTCAATTATTTATAATTTAGATAGCGCAGCATTTCTCGGTTACAATCAAATCTCTCCAACTCGATAGCGACTGGCGTTAGGAAAGGAGTCCTGCCATTATAACAAAAACTGTCCATCTCTATTGCGAGTGGCAGCTGGCGAGTGAGCCTGTCGTTATTGAAGAAACTCAAGATCTCGACTGTGAATGGCAGTAGGAAATATGGGCTCGCATTATCATCTAAATTTCCCCAACGTGGCCTTACATTGGAAACAGCGCATGGGGTCTTCCCCAATTTTTTTTCTAGGATAGCGCTATAATCTCACTCACTGCGTGTGCAATAACTTACATATAACTCCGTATACAGGGTATAATACCGTAGCGAAGCACGGGTACATTTGCTAGTATATTATTAAATTATACTTTGAAATGCAGGTAACCATCAGAGTCGTTTTAAGGTAACGGGGAACTCCCTATCCAGGGAATCGCCATTCACCTTTTTAAATAGAAAATCAAACAAATCTTCCATCGTCAGCAAGGACTGGTTAAAATATTACATATCGTCGGCTTACTTCTAAAACCTCGTATGTTTCAATGTTATTCCTACCCATTATATTCCTTAAGACTGGTCACGCCTCCCAGCCACATATTTATATGCAGTCCATCAGAACTTTTTTCGTAGTGTTAATTTCCTATGCTAACGTGTAAAGGAAAATGGACCTTACCACACCGTATTGTAGGGATGTTGTTTTCATAGCGAATTTAAGCACTCCTACAGTTTAATGTATTTAAGGTTCATTTTCCTTTACACACTCACATAGGAAAACGAACGCAACGAAAATTATGATGGACTGTACATCCATGTGTGGCTGGGAGGCGTGACAAGTCTTAAGGAAGAAAATGGATAGGAAGTGCATAGGGAGATACGAGGTTTTAGAAGTAAGCCATCGATATCGTCCGTTTTCTAAATTGAAATTTCTAAAAAAACTATTACACACATGACATAACAAATAATTTTACCACATTCAAATATTGGGAAGTCCCTTTAGTATCTTAATTTTGCTACGAGGAAGTGTGTGACTGAGGAATGAACTGCACTGTTAGTTTCGTAATGATTATCACCTTCACATTCATCAAAAGAATTACTAATATTTCAAAATCTCTGAGTATTATATGACGATGATGAAGATTATTATTATTATTATTATTAGTATTATTATTATTATTATTATTATTATTATTATTATTATTATTATTAATATTTCACTATTGCTAAATATTGATAGTGTTTCGGTGGTATTGTTGGTCTCTGTGATCACCTGAGTAAACCATGGAGTGTTGAGAACTTATTCAGTGCAAATGACAGAGAAATTAAGGTGGCTAATCATTCAACAGGCATAGTGTAAAAATGAAAGAATTGTACATGTTTCGTTTATAACTGTTTTCTACTCTGGACGCGGATATACAAATAACCATTGCTAAATGTTTATTTTTACGAGTGTGCTCAATAAAGCCTTCAATAACGGACGTTGTTGCGGATACGGTATTAGTTTAAAAAAAAGGCTCGGAGAAGATTGACTTCACGGCCTAGTTACTGTTTGTTTAGCGAAAGGAGCTATTTACCATGGTACAGACGGGGAAGGCACACTCCCCGCCGCTGCTTTATAAGATTTTCCCTCCAACTAGCCGCGAAGTCATCTGAAACTCGGCGAGGGGACGAGACGGAGAGACGGGGAATAGGGAAGGAAACTGAGACACAGGATTGTAACTAAATCGGGAATTTTATAGGCTAGGAAAATTTATATCTCCCTCTTTCTCTGCTATGACATTTATATGATTTGAAAATATTTGCGCAGCACAGAATAAACATTCGTTGAGAGGAAATCAAACAGCAGCAAGATGTGCTATTTATCATCTTCACACGTCGCTAGGAAGGAACGATATGTAGTCATTCTCACGGTAGCTCACATTGAAAGATAAATAACTCTACGCAGCGAAGAATTGTCTTCACTTGTTCTACGACTGGTCATTTAAAAAGGAAAGATATTCTCAGTCCTCAGAACAGGTGTCTCGGAAGTATTCTTACCAGATGCCACATTTTAACGAAAGAAAGATTCCCAAGAATTTATTGATCACTGTGAAGTGCCCGCCGGATGGCCATGACTGTTAAAGCGTCAATCTTTATGGCCTGAAACCACGGATATCTGGTTAGAGTCCCATTGGTTAAAAAATAATCAACGAGCTATTGGGCACCAGGGTAGCACAGACGGTGGTACCGTAAAACTTGTCAAGTTGACCACCTCTGTCCACCTGCTGATATTGACCACATTTTAATGCAACCCGCGAAACCCGATTAGCTTATATGCACAAATTGTAAAATAACTTCAATTCAAATTCAATTACAACAATGGCCGCCATAGAGAGCGTACCAGTGAAATGGAAGGTACTGAGGAGCACAGACGGGATTATAGAAAATATCCTTAACCTTTATCAAGTGATGTATGGTTCAAGGGACCACTCTGAACTGTTGCTGATACGAGAATCAATCGCAACCATCATCAAACTAGACTTGTCCCGGAAGGAGTTCACTCATGATAGGTTGTAAAGGCATAAAAGTAAATGTTTAATGTTTCTCTTCCGAAGAAGAGAAAGCCAAGTTACCAGTGCTAAAATGACAAGAAACCTGAGTGTCCGGAGAGTTGAAAGAAAGACTGTGCCAAGTACACTGAGAAGAAGGAATAATTGACTTCATAAGAGAATATAGTAGCTTAAGAAACAAAACCTCGTATCCCACAATAGTCTTCCTATCCATTATCTTCCTTAAGCCACGCATCCCAGTGACATATGGATTATGCAGTCCATCAGAACAATTTCGTTGTGTTCACTTTCCTATGCTACAGTGTGAAGGAAAATGAACCTTCTCATATCCCGTACTGTAGGAATGTATAGTGCATGAAGTATTTACGCACTCGTAGTACAATGTATTTAAAGCTTATTTTCCTTTGCATCACAGGATACGAAAATGAACACAGCGAACATTGTTCTGATGGACTGCATATCCATATGTGGCTGGGAGGCGTGACCAAACTTAAGGAGAATGATGGATAGGAAGAGCATTGTGGGGTACGAGGTGTTGTCTCTTCGCCGAAGATATGTTGATCCATTGTAAATGTTCACAGTGTTTCCTTCATGATGTCCTGCTTAAATCATTTAGATAGTAACTATTAAAAGATTTTAAAATATAATTGTTAAGGTATTGTACGTTTCGTGAAGCACTGTCTCTATCCATGAAATGTTGATGATCTTATCTCCTTAAATGGTATAATCACTCAAAAACACAATGAGCAATTATATTGTACGTTTGCCACATTTGATATTTTATCCTGCATTATTTAGTCATCAAAATATAATTCACCATCGTGTAGAAACAACCCTTGTGGATACTCTAAACAAACTAAAAGTGTACCTGCGAGGATATTACACAATACTGTGCGATCATTTTTCGTGTGACTGCACATTTAGAGCTGAGCAGAAAAAGAAGGGGTTTAATATTGCAATTTTAGTTTTGTTCAAGATCTTGGGAATAAAGAACCGAGTGAGATGGGCATGCAGTTAGGATCGCGTTGCTCTGAGATTGCATTCGGAAGATGATTGGCTCGAAATCCACTATGTGCATCTCTGAAGATGATTTTCCGTGGTTTCCCATTTTCACACCATGCAAATACTGGGGGTGTACCTTAATTCAGGCCAAGACAGCTACCTTCCCAATACTAGCCCTTACCCATCCTTGCGTTCTACGGAAACCTTGGATGTGTTAGTCCGACATAAAACCATTAGAAAGAAAAAAGGTTTTGGTAATAGAAGTATAACACATTTTCATTCGAAGTTTTAAAATATTATCGTTTTATTAATTGCTGAAAGTCTTACAACCCATCAATGGTAAAACCATTTCTTTCGGTGTGTTTTTTACTATTAAGATGATGATGATGATGATGATATAGCCTACGTTTCTTCTTGTAAATCTGTTCTTAGGATGTATAATGAAATATTTCGATAGTGACGTACTTTATGATTTATGACTTGCCATAGTATTCTAATATTACATATCTCAAAATAACATTTCGCATAAAGACAATTCTTTCGTGAGTTTTGGAACATTCTAATGCCAGCTCATAGCATTAGCCAGTATGGCATCTAACTATACATACAGATAAAACATTTTTACCACATAAACATCAGCACTAAATATCCCATTCAGAAATCTACTTCCTATATCTGTATTGCAATGTTAACATGCCCTTTGTTGTTTATTGTGTACCTCAATATTTTACTTTGTAAACAGTAAGATATTTGCAACAGAGATTCCACAACGGCTGTTTGATCAAAATTCCATTTGTGCGAACTAGTGCGTTATGGAGCTCCCCTAGCAAAATACAGTAGTTACTTACAAAACAAGAAAAGTACGCTAGGAAGCAGATCAATGGAAGAGTATGTGCACACACACACACACACACACACACACACACACACACACAAACTTCAAACTTCAAAATGCAACGTCATGCACACAATCAGTTCAAACGCTATGTCCTCAGTATTTTATGATATCAAATATTTCATCTGAAAACTATTTTTATACCCTCCGCTTTTAGAGCCGGGAGTGTTCGAGGGCATGTTCTGCTCGCCTGGTGCAGTTCTTTCTATTTGACCCCATGGGCAACCTGCGCTTCTGAATGTGGGGATGATTATGATGAATGTGAGGGTGAAACCCAGTGTCGGCACCATGGATCTTTTCCAGGGGGGAAGGCATATTAACAATTTTCTTGAATATAAAAACCAATATAACGTCAGCAACGTTAAATTGTTTACAGAAACTTCCAGTTATAACATATGCTAGATAACTGTCAGTAATTTCAGTTTATGAAATAATCTGGTATGATATTAAACAATTGAACATCAACATCTTTAGAATTCCAGGGGGGGCAAGTGCCTCCCCTTGCCCCCCCTTGCGGGCGCCCATGGTCGGCACGTAGCCTACTCCTGTTGATTAACACCAACGAGTCTGGTCGAAAATTTACGTCCCCATCCGACGAACAAATCACCATCAACAGCGTCATGTGCCGTCATTCGATATGGACACTGCGGAGAGGTTTGGAATTGAATTCAGACTTTTGGCACGCCATCTAGTGATTATAAATTGTATACCACCACCTCTCCTACGTTGCCAGACAACATTCTGATGGTGAAATTTTTCTACAAAGTGGGCTCGAACTGGCTAACCACGGCGTCAACCATTATAGACTCGAGGCCTTAACAATCATCGCCCTCTGCAGTTAAAAAATACCGACTGGAGATAGCTCAAATTCTGTATTGCCTTAAGTATGCCAGCACACTTTTTGAGTCGGTAAGACACTACTAGAAGCATGTACTTGATAAACTCTGAGGAGACAGTAACACAAGAAATGATGCTGTCGAAAGAAAGCCATTCCCTTGTCGATGGTGGCGGGGGCAGGCGGGGAGGGCAGCAGAATACATCCACGGTAGCTCCTACCTGTCGTAACAGGCAACTGAAGGGGGTAATCGTCCGAGGTTGTCTACTTGTGAGCGTATCTAGCAATGCTTTAACTTACTTGTAGAGTCTCATCACCAGGGCTTGAGACACGCCGTATCTTAACTGATGCATTATACACATTGCTAAATTATATCGTATACAAATGCTGATCGTTACTCCCCTGATTGCAGAAATTCGTATTTATTACGTCATTTTATGCCATGTTTAATTTTCCTTTTTTTCCGATTTTGCGTCGTTTTGTCATTTTTACCAATTTTTTTTTTGCTTTTCCTTATCTTTTACGCGTTTTTTAAATCATATTTATTCATTTACGTTAAGTAATCAACCTATCTGAATAACAATCGAGATTTCAATAACGATAATACTCAAACATAGAAAGTTTCAGAACTCAACTCAAAACATGTGAAATAAAGGAAACTTCTACAACCCATCTCCGTAATTTTCGGGGGGAAAATGAAATGGCGTATGGCTTTTAATGCCAGGAGTGTCCGAGGACAAGTTCGGCTCGCCAGATGATGGTCTTTCGATTTGACTCCCGAAGGCGACCTGCGAGTCCTGATGAGGATGAAATGGCGATGAAGACGACACATACATTCAGACCCCGTGCCAGCGAAATTAACCATTTAAGGTTAAAATTCTCGACCCAGCTGGAAATCGAACCTGGGACCCCTGCGACCAAAGGACAGCACGCTAACAATTTAGCCATGGAGCCGGATAATTTTCGGAAATCTGCATCTGACGGGACATTTTTTCTAATCTAGATGGGCTTGCGATGAGGTGGGGAGGTATGATAACAGTGGTAGATACAAATTCTCATTGGAGTCAGGTTGTTGACGTGCGCGAGTACTAACATACAAATCGCCGGCCTAGTCTAACGCCACGTATCTGACAATGCGATTCATATGAATTACCTTTCCTTAAGACTGGTCACGTCTCCTAGCCACATATCAATATGCAGTGCATCCGAACATACTTCGTTGGGCTCATTTTCCTATGCTGGTGTGTAAAGGGAAATTAACCTTAAATATAATATACTGTAGGAGCCGTAATAGTTCCTGCAACCATAAATTCATACAGTGTGGTGCAGTAAGGTTCATATTCCTTTGCACACGCACAGAGGAAAATAAACACAACGAAAATTGTTCTGATGGACTGCGTATCCACATGTGACTGGGAGGTGTGGCCAGTCTTGAGGGAAATTATGGATAGGAAGATCATTGTGGGATACAAGGTTTTGCTCGCGCAGTGACGATATGTTTCTTCCTTTCTTACTCAATCTGTTTAGCAGTTGCCCATTTTTTTTCTTGGCAGCCTTGAGAACGGTCTTTTAGGTGTTCGGTCACGTTAAGCCAAGAATTGGGTGTGCGTAAGATATCGATATATGATGCAATGAAAATGAAATGGCGTATGGCTTTTAGTGCCGGGAGTGTCCGATGAAAAGTTCGGCTCACCAGATGCAGGTCTTTTTATTTGACTCCCTTAGGCGACCTGCGCGTCGTGATGAGGATGAAATGATGATAAAGACGACACATACACCGAGCCCCCGTGCCAGCAAAATTAACCAATTATGGTTAAAATTTCCGAACTTGCCGGGAATCGAACCCGAGGCCCCTGTGAACAAAGGCCAACACGTTAACCATTTATCCATGGAGCCGGACTATGATGTAATAAACAAAGTGAACTATTTAGAGGTTGACAAATTTTCCGAGTTTGTGTTTTCACCTCCTTAACAATTTGCATAATTAAGAAAAGTTAAATTCTTTGCACTGACAAGGGCATAGAACTGTCTTTTTTCAAAGAGAGGACTCCAGATGGCCATTGATATAAAGTGGCGTTCAGTATCGAACATTTTACGGCCTTCTGTTTTGTTTTAAATATCTCATGATAGACAGTTCTAAGTACTGTGAGCTCTCGTACACTTCCTCGTCGTCATAAGACCTATCTGCGTCGGTGCGACGTAAAGCAAAGTAGCAACAAAAGAACATTTTCTCCATAGCCGTGATCTCTATACCACAAGCCACAGAGGACAGACAATCCCTTAAAACAACAACAATAATAATAATAATAATAATAATAATAATCTCCTATCAGGAACACTCAGGCGTTACAGTACTGTGGTCAAACCAGAATGCCTACTGCAGCTGAGAGGATGGCCAGAATTAAACTGTCAGATCTGGAAAAGGAACAAAGTAAATTCCTTATAAAGATGAATGGACTCAGGAAACCAACAGATGGATTTACATACCGCTTAAGATCAAAATTAGTACCGGTACTATATCGGACATTTGAAAATATAACTACCACAATTAAGAAAAAGAGATCAACTTCCTATGGACATATTAACAGAATGGAAGCAGGTAGTATTGAAAAAATGATTATCATTTTCCAGGTGAAGGGGAAAATGCAGGTCCCATGAGTGAAAAAAGTCCATCGGGATCTCGAAAAGTGTGGAATCAGGGAAGGAGACATATCGTCGCATCACCGGTAAAAGGTTGTAATCCACAAAGCTCTTTCTATCCATTATTCTCCTTAAAACTGGTCACGCCTAGAGCCACATATGGATATGCAGCCCATCAGAACAATGTCCGTTGTGTTCGTTTTCCTATGCCGTCGGGTAACCGAAAATGAACCTAACATGCATTATACAATAGGAGTGCGTAAATACGTAATGCAAGCATACATTCGTATAGTACGGTACAGTAAGGTTAATTTTCCTTTACACATGGGTATAGGAATATGAACACAACAAAATTTGTTCTGATGGACTGCATATCCATATGTGGCTGAGAGGCGTGACCAGTCTTAAGGAGAATAATCGATAGGAAGAGCTTTGTGGATTACAACCTTTTGCCGGTGAAGCGACGATATGAAACAGAGAAGTCTTCAGAAGAAACGTTGCGGAGATGAAGGATCTGTTCGACGAGAAAACGAGAAAGAACAGAGTATTCTAGGCAGAATAATGAGCAAGTGTAAGCCATCGGATGAGAAGTACTGGTGAAATATGAAAGAGATAGAGAAAATGATGGAAGTTGTGCAATTGTAACCCATAGGTTGTTGAAACGAAACTAAGTAGAAGAAGGAGAATAAAATACTGTGGAATGATGAAGAAATACTGGAAAGAACAGGAGACGAAACAACAAGGAAGGATTAATTCAAATTGACATATCGTCGTTGCCGGGACAAAACCTCCTATGTGATAATATTTTTGGAGATATACTGACCCGCAGCACATTCATTGTGAAGAGCGAGAATGCCTTGACAGTATTCACACAATATTGAACCTTAGATGACAGAACCTTACCAGCCAAAGTTCTAAACTAAAATATTTCACATAGGAGGTTTTTTCCCGGCAGCGACGATATGGTCCCTAGCAGGCCTCTCCGTACATAATAATAATAATAATAATAATAATAATAATAATAATAATAATAATAATAATAATAATAATAATAATAATAATAATAATTTCATAACTAACCCAGCACCAAGAGATCTAAAAGTAAACATGGGGACTATCAAACGGATATGTTGGTGAATGGATAGAACCAAACATTTCTGAAAATGAAGCTTTTGGGTCGCGCATGAATAAAATGGAAATGGCTTATCAACTGACCAAAGACGTTTACAACAACAATTCCATATCCTTGAACGCAAAACTCAGACATTATTGTATTGTCATAAGACCAGAGTCTTTGTATGCAGCAAAATGAACAAGAAGGGCCTGAGAGAAAAATTGGAAATTAAAGAAAGAAGGATCTTAAAAAAACATCTTCGCCCAATTAAAGATTAGGATGGATATAGACGTCGGCATAACCATGATGTCAAGAAGATCTCTGATGTCATGCGGAGAAGGAGAATTGCATTTTATGGCCACTTGCTTAGAATGAAACCAACGCGATTATCGAACCGGATCTTTACCTATTTTAGAGATAAGAACGCCAAGCCAACTTGGTTCACGGAGGTGAAAAGGGACCTACAGGAGGTAATGATCTCATGTGAAGATATACAAGAACGCTACCCACTCTCGTGGAAAATAAAAGACGACCAGGTTTTTAAAGAAGTCGGGAAATTTGTGGAAAGGGGAAAGTAAAGAGGAACACTGGACAAAAGATCAAAGCCCAGAGAAGACAGCCGAAATAACGTGTTCCTTAGCAGGCCGATACGAGTAATAATAATAATAATAATAATAATAATAATAATAATAATAATAATAATAATAATCATCATCATCATCATAATAATAATAATAATAATAATAATAATAATAATAATAATAATAGCATTTTAACCCCTTTTAAATTGGTATAGTTGTTGAGGGGCACCGGATTACCGGAATTCAGCCCTGAAAGTGTTTTATTTAACTCGGCAGTATTTTAGCACTCTTAGATACCAATCGACTGCGTGAGGATTTGATCTCACAACCTTAGCATAGGAGGAAAGCACATAGCCTCCAAGCTGGTTCGCAAGTCTTGTATTGTATGACGAGTTCGACGCGTTAGGAACAGCTTACCTTACGTCAATGAATAATTTGTCCTTTCAGACATCTGTGACAGCCCTGTTACTGTTCAACTTACAATAGTCGCTCTAAGAAGACAGGCACGGAAGTTGAAATCACGGGGCCAACTTTCCCATGCAGAAGGAGGACCAGCTACTTGTAAAGTCTAACTACGCACTTTCTGAACGTACTCGAAGCAATTAATCACTGCGGTGGCAGCAGGTTACAATGGCCAAGTTAATGCATGGAGGAGGTACGCCAATGACCGACCTGGCCAGCTTTGTCGCCAAGTTCACGGGATATTGCCATACTTGCTCCTATTAAGCATGCTTCACTTTGTTGGCAGTTCGTCTCATCTAAGGCATTAGTTCTTTCTCATTCCTGATCACTCCCTTCATCAAGACATTCCACTTCAATGTTTCATTCGAAGTCCAAGTTGAACAGATCAGAAAATATAAATTTCTGGGTTTTCTTTTATAATTTCACGGACAAAGCGTGCGGGGAAGTGTTTTATTCCGTACTAAGACGTATGTGTCTTCTTTCCACACTCTAAAAGTGTAGGGAAAACGCCAATTTATAACAATGTAATTACTTATCTCACTGTTTTATTAAAAATATTCTCTGGTTAAATCAACCACTTCATAATAACATTAACACAGATAGTCAGAGAGATTATGAACCAGAGAATACCTAACTTAACATTGTTGAATTGTTTCTGATTGCAGCACCGAGGCTCCGTACTCATCTAGAGCATAAATGGCGTCTCTGAATTCTCAGTTCAAGTAATCTTCTGCCATCACCATGTTGATTAACGTATAGGTTAATCAATTTCTGACATATAAATATCACATATTTCACAGAATATCATAAAGTTCGTATTACCATCATTAATCCAGGACCAGAGGACCATGTACATGACTCTAGTAGCTTAGTGGACTGTTCATTGCTCCAAATAACATTAATTTTAATGTTTTATTACAACATAGCTGGATGATTTACGCGATAGCATGTCAAAATTATTTTTATTAAAAATATAATTTGATTATTACTAAAAATCAATTTCCACAAAATACAAATTACGGTAATGTCTTAGAGAAGAAAAACTTCATGCTGCTCTTTACCAGGTGGTTAGTGTCCAGAGAATGGAAGTGACACTCCTACGCACTAGAGCTATGCTGATGCGCTGAATAAGAAAAGCAATTGGTCGGGTATCGCTGGAAATTAAAGAAATCCGTTGGCCAACCTCTTTCATAAAATATATATAATGTAATTTAAAATAATTAAATTCACTATAGTACGAAATAAAACATTATACCCAACAGCCACTAAAGTGACAAGTTTGTTACTCGTTTCAAAAAGCGACTTGGACATAAACATCACTTTCTGTGACAGTTGCGTAAGTAGCTCTTGCTTCATACTCAATACTGTGCTGTTGCGCAGATGACAACCAATGAGATAGGATGGCAAGTTTCCTATTTTAATTAGTTGTATTTAACGATAATTAATTTCCGGAACTTGGCCTCGATGTTCCTCTAAGATTCGCACTGGTATATATAAATGACTACGGGGCACCTTAAACCAGCTATGTATATCTGAAAAGTTCATCGTGATAATAAAAACAGTAATAATAAGATGATATGTACCTGAAACCAGATTAGAGAGAAAATACCGCCATCAATTGTTTGGTTGTTTGGAATAATTATACCAAATGTTTGAGCAAGTATTTCTGGTAATGCACTTCAACGTCCGCCCGATCTTCGATACACTACGAAATGGGGCTCTAATTATTATTATTCTTCTTCTGACTTCGTCGTGGATTCTGTAGGGCCACGGGAAGCTTTGTCATGTTTTTTCTTCTCCTCCCAAAATCTCTTCAAACGTTCTCACAAAACGACGATGCCTGTGATGAAAGTCACCCAAAGCAGAGAGACTGAGAAAATTTAGTCAGCCTTCATTGAACATTCGAACCAATTTTGCTACCATTCCACCCATCATTGCACTTTCACAGTACACTAAACACAATTGGCGATGAATGTCAGCTGGTTTAATGTTTCGTGCATTCAAGGAAATAAGCACGGTGTGCATCTCACAGTCGGTTGATCTATTGTCTTGAACATTATAAACGCTATATAATATTTCATCCCTGCTTTTAGCTTAGAACTTATGGCCGGTGAGGTTCTGTCATCTAAGGTGTGTGAATATTGTCAAGGCATTCTCACTCTTCATAATGTATCAGCTGCGGGTCAGTATATCTCCAAAAATATTATCACATAGGAGGTTTTGTGCTGGCAAGGACGATTTACATTCTCCATGAGGGGTTACATAAAACGCATATGAGTATACAAAAATTAAATATATACAAAAATCATTCAAAATACAAACTGAAAATAAGCAATTCCAAACCAAAATCTGCTGCCTGAATGAGAAAGATTTGTGGTTTTCAAACATGTGTCATTACTGCACAAAGCAAATGTGTGAGTAGAAACAAAAATTAAAAACATGTTTATAATTATTCAGCAACCGTAACGTTTAAAAGTTTGGCTCCAAAAAAATACAGGAGAACATCAAGTTGTTTACATAATATTTGAACTGGGAAAAGAAACCCACTTTTTTTCCTTTTCACACTAGGAGCAGCGAACGGTATGTCTGCCCGTTATCATAATCATTTTACAGTACACAGTTATACTAAACACAAAATACTCTTCACATCAATATAAAATTGATAGATGTTACACACAACAGATAATAGGAAGGCATTTCAGAACTTGAAAATATGTTTTCCAAAGGCTTCTTGAAAACACTTCTCTCTGACAATCTTCCAGCGTTCTTTTCTGAGATAATCCAGAAACTGAGTTAATGTCACTCTTGTATGCTGAGTGTACGCCTCGATGTTGTAGTGAATGGCTCCCGTCATTATCCATATCCAAGCGGTTCCGCTCTCTTTCTGTCCGTAATTTAGTTCCATATTCGTATCTCGCTCACTTTGTCACTCGTTGTTGTTGTTGTCTCTGATATCCGATAGATAGCGTTGAGTGTCCAGGTCCAAACTAATGCCGCTACACTGACTACATGGCCACACTATGTGAACATCTCTAGCGTTTCAGACGACGTGTCAACGATTGAAGGAATCCATTGCGAATACTTAATATAGCAGCCGCAGTGTTGCCCCGGAAATATGCGGAAACGGTACCTAATTTTTAGAAACGCCCTTAGTATTTAAGGGAAAGCAGACTGAGACTTGTTTATTGTTACGCAATATGTTTGGAATAAGACCATAGCATACTACGACTATGGGCAGTCCGATTACTTTCGTGGCTTTACAAATTGCTTTATTTTCTACTGAGGAATCGATGTACTTAGATTTTTTTTCCTCTGTGTGCATTTCGAGGCTACACCCAAACCACGATACCGGCTAATTCACATATTATAAAAGAAAATAACGGATAATAATCAGTTCTTTTATAGTAGTACCTCTTAACACGGGAGTGGTATCGCGGGGTGCTACCAGACACCCACGGTGAAACCTCCAAATACTCCGTTCGTTTTTGGTTGCCTATACTGCTACGAATTGGTCTACCTTCATTCGCACGTTATCTTAACAAATTCCTACATGCATCTCTAATGTTCTTTCTTACAGAAAGAAAACGGCCAGTGGGATATCAATCAATCAATCAATCAATCAATCAATCAATCAATCAATCAATCAATAACCACTGATCTGCATTTAGGGCAATCACCCAGGTGGCAGTTTCCCTATCTGTTGTTTTCCTAGTCTTCTCTTGAATAATTGCAAAGAATTTGGAAATTATTTGTACATCTCCCATGGTAAATTATTCCAGTCCCTAACTCCACTTACTATAAACGAACATTTTCCCGAATTTTTCCTTTTGAATTCCAAATTTATCTTCATACTGTGATCTTTCTCACTTTTATAAACACCACTCAAACTTGTTCACGTACTAATGACATTCCACCCCATCTGTCCACTGACAGCTCAGAATATACCACTTAGTCGAGCTGCTCGTCTCCTTTCCCTCAAATCTTCCAAGCCCAAACTTCGCAACATTTTGGTAACGCTACTCTTTTGTCGGAAATCACCCAGAACAAATCGAGCTGCTTTTCGTTGGATTCTTTTCTCCAGTTCTCGAATCAAGTAATCCTGGTGAGGGTCCCATACACTGAAACCATACTCTATTTGGGGTCTTACAGAGACTTATATGCCCTCTCCTTTACATCCTTACTACAACCCCTAAATACCCGCATAACCATGTGCAGAGATCTGTACCCTTTATTTACAGTCCCGTTTATGTAATTACCCCAGTGAAGATCTTTTCGTATATTAACACCTAAGTACTTACAACGATCACAAAGAGGATCTTTCAACCCATCAACGCAGTAATTAATACTGAGAGGACTTTTCCCATTTGTAAAACTCACAACCTGACTTTAAACCCCGTTTATCATCATAACATTACCTACTGTCTAACTCACTACATTATCGAGGTTTTTTTGCAGTTGCTTAGAACATTGTAACTTATATATAAGTACAGTATAAATAATCGACCAAAGCGCCTTATCTCTAATTCCAGATCTTTAATCATGTCACTTATACATATATAAGAAAATATAAAGTCCAATAATACTCCCTTGAAAAAAATCCTCTTTTAATGATTACAAGATCAGCGTACTGGCCTTCGGTTCAGAGGGTCCCGGGTTCGATTCCCGGCCGGGTCGGGGATTTTAATCGTCTCTGACTAATTCTTCTAGCCCGGGGACTGGGTGTTTGTGTTTGTCCCAACACTTTCCTCTTCATATTCACACAACACACTACACTACCAACCACCACAGAAACACGCAATAGTGATTACATCCCTTCATATAGGGTTGGCGTCAGGAAGGGCATCCGGCCGTAAAACAGGGCCAAATCCACATGTGCGACACAGTTCGCACCCGCGACCCCACAGGTGTGGGATAAGCGGTAGAAAAAGAAGAAGAAATAATGATTACAAGATCAGATAATGCTTAATCTACTCTAATTCTCCGAGTTCTATTTTCTAGAAATATGGCCACCCATTCAGTCTCTCTCTTTTGTTTAACCCAGGGCCTCTCAAACGCCTAAAATCTCACGCGTGAAAATTGAGGCGCAGAGTTCCTGTGCACAGTGCATCGGTCCCACTCGGCTCGGCTCGGACGAACGCTTCGTCTCTAGACTACTCGGATAAGCTCGGCTCAACTCTACTCAACTCGACTCGGATTTGGAGCGCTACGGAGCAAGTGTGGAAGAGGGAGACAGGCGTGGGGAAAGAGAGAGACAGCGCTAATGCTCCAAATCGAGGAGTGGGTGTCTGCACTCTGGTCAACCAAGCGAAATCGTATTTTGCACCGTGCACGGTGCATGCACCCTGAGATACCCTGGTAATCCAATTGCACTCTTTTTTGCCAGTAGTCTCCTATGATCTAACCTATCGAATTACTTAGATAAGTGAATCGCAATACAATCCATTTGACCTCCTGAATCTGAGATGCCTGCTATATCTTGCTGGAATCCTACAAATCCACGTTAATATTTGTGGAACTTTTCGTGTACTTAATTCTAGGTCATTCTGCTACAATATATGTGCATGAATCACATGAAAAATGTTTGTGAGCCTTGCATTAATGCTGGAGAACTCACAAGTAGTGAATATGAACGTGACTTACAAGGAAACAGAATTGCAATAAGAACTCAAATGATGGCAAACGGAACTGTTGTTGTATCTGTGATTTGTACCTATTTGATGACGTGACAGTGAAGTACTTTACATGGCATTGTAGTCCTATTCTCTCTGTTAAAACCTCTCTTACTGATTATTCAACAAAACTCGATTTTGAGTTCATTTTCGTATCACAGATTTCAAGAAAGTGACGTGTGTCATAAGACCCCCGCCTTGCTGTTGGCATTACAAAAAGCCACTTTCTTGTTTATTGACATTTAGTTCTGCTTATTTTTAGGAGTAACGTAACGCACCTATCAGCGATACCTGACACTATGGTTGCAGTCTCGTGGCCACGTCAAGATCACAATAACCCTGATGTGTAATTGATTATGTCCACCATCTATCATACACACGGGTGAATAAGCAACTTTACGGCAGCAAAGTATTGCGTTTATGAGCAGCGATGTAGGTCAGGGATAGACAAACTGACTGACTTGAAAGGATGAATCATCTACATTTACTTCCAAGTCGTACAGTCCACCCCACAGTCGGGCAGGCTGTCCATCTAAGGGATTTTTGTCATTAATTGGAATAATCCGGATGATTGAATTTAAAATTGTAATGTAATAAAATAAATATACAATAGGTTCATTACAGGATATGAAATACTTATGAACAATTATGAAGCCTCAAAGCTTGAAATCTACGATGGTTTGAAGAAGAAAAGGGCTATTCACTTCCGGATAATTGAGTTTCAACTATATCTCATATTTAATATTTCTGAATAAACTGTACTTTTGTGAAGAGTCTAACCAGTACCGGGCGAGTTGGCCGTGCGGTTAGGGGAGCGCAGCTGTGAGCTCGCATCCGGGAGATAGTGGGTTCGAATCCCACTGTCAGCAGCCTTGAAGATGGTTTTCCGTGGTTTCCTCATTTTCACACCAGGGAAATGCTGAGGCTGTACATTAATTAAGGCCACGGCCGCTTCCTTCCCATTCCAGGGCCTTTCCTGTCCCATCGTCGCTATAAGACCTGCCTGTGTCGGTGCGACGTAAAGCAAATAGCGGGTCTAACCAGTCATGGGAAAAAGCAATGGAAAAACCAATTTCGGTGAATTACAGTTTTCTATTGTGACTGTGAGACCTGGACCGTAAGGGCTTTGGGCATTTAACGCATCGATACCTTTGAAATGTGGTGCTACGTGGCGTAGAATGCTATATGTGCCTTGGACCGCAAGAAGAGCCAATGAGTTTATTCTTAAGGAGAGGAAAATTGTCTTCTCGTATCAATGAAAGAACACTGCATTTCTTTGGACACATTGTGAGACGACCTCGAGAATATCTAGAGATTTTTGATGTTGTTAAGAATGAAGCCATAATTTCCAGTGTCGACTTAGTTAAATGTTACATAAAACTTTCCAGTCTGTCAAACACACAGCAATTTCAATATAAATGATAACACTCTAAACATACCTGTAAAAAGTGGGCACTATTATTCAAAGAATGACATGTTTCGGTCTACAATTTTTGTGTGTTTGACAAACTGGGAAGTTTTTATAAGTTATTACAAAATATAGAGAAATTAATCATGGAATGGAAGGTTCTCAAATCAAAAATATTCTACGTCTTAAGAGGATAGTCACCCATGGGAATTACTTCGATGGTGAATGTGCATTGGTGTTTTGAAAAATCACAGTAAGAAACTGTAGGCCAAATCCCCGAATTTTAGGATCCTAACTCGTACTTGACCGATAATGCTTATTACAAAATTAATGGAAAATTAATTCAGAGCAAATGAACCTCATGTCTCTATGGTATACTAGCTAGAAATATTGGTCTATATTTCTCTTACTCGCTGGGAAGATCACTTTGTTAATTACATTCTTGAAGTTAGATATTTAAGAGTAAATTTAATATATCCTTGCATACCACGAGTCTCTTATAATGGCTCGGTCATAATAATTAGTGCGATATTTATGGATATGTGCGTCTCGTGTCGGTGAAAATAAAGAAGTTGCCAAGGGTGATGCTGTAAGAGGTGCTGAGAAAGCAGAATATGAGATGAAGAAGATGTATTAAGTGTCGCACATTACAGAACGAGAGTCTACCCACACGATATGTAGCGACTTCACCTACGTCATAGGCAAGGAGATATTGCTGCGTTATTTTCAGCCGACAGATTAAATTGAAGGGGGAGAAATTCCAGGAGCAGTAAGATATGGAAATTCATTATGTATTAGCTCCCTCTTCGCAAGCTCCGTCAATGCCCTCACATGTATTCACATTAATACACGGTGGACATTGCAAGGAGGTCATACTGCACCCACGCCCACTGTTTACCCCGTTCCACTCACCATGTCGTGTCGCGGAAACTGCGTTTTAGTAAAATCCTCTGCAACTCTTGCTATCAAGTGGTCACTTGTTTCAAAATGCAATGTTTTCGAGAAATTTGATAACATTTTGCCATTAATAACCATTTACGTCATCCACACGGATAATGAGAATGAACTAAATTCGGTCACTCAACATAGAGAATGGCCCAAAAGTCCGTTAACATTTGACGAGGCAATACTTCACAGAATACTGGAGGCAGAAAGGTAATAATTGACATATATTATTAGCATGACATGGGGTTTTATTGACACAAAATAACGTAAATAAAGCATTTTCGGGTAACGTAAACATGCCGCGATTGCGGAAGCATCTGACGCCCTCTCTCACGACAGCTCCTTTTATACCGTATATGGGTCTCATGCGGAATCACTGACGTGTTGCTGTCTAGCGCCATCTGTTGGCCTGTTTGTGCAATCGTTGTTGGTGTCAATAAAACACCATGTCATGTCAAATATTTGTGGCCATTTGTACCTGACGTGCTGCTTTCCAGGGCCATCTGGTGGTCATTTCGTGTACTTTATTTTGATGTCAATAAAACCCCATGTCATTTCAATTACGTGTGTCAATTGTCAACTCTCTCCCTCTAATATTCTGTCAAGTATTGCCTCGTCAAATGTTAACGGACTTTTTGGCCACCCTGTATGAAAGGCTGGAAAATATCAAGAATGTCCCCTTGTGGGTTGGAGTTGTAGAACACATTCACGGTATTCTCTCCCTGTCGTAGGGCCTAAATGGCGAATAAAGGGGGAAATTAGCTAACGGCAATCACTGGCACTTAGCTGAGTTTAGGATTATTTCTACTTGTACAAGATTCCTCGCTTTCATCTTCCCTATCTGACCTCACTTGGTCAATTTTTGTTTTCTTCCGACCCCGAATGTACATCCGCAAGTCCCAGAGTGTCTTTCGTTTTCACGCCCTTCGTGGCCGTTCCTTCTCTGTTGCCGATATCCACGGTCTTCGAAGACTCTCCCTTTCCTCTCTTCTGATTAGTATGAAGGGAGGGTGGTTACCGAGTTTTACTTCCTCTTAAAACAATAGTCACCACCACTGATAAGGTTAGAATATTATGCATCCTTTATATTAGCAGAAAGGAAGTAAATCCGAGTCTAAAATTGTCGTCGCTGTTGGCCAAAACCACGAATGTGACTACGCCATTCCTATCCATTAATTCTCTTAAGACTGAGATATGCAGTCCATCAGAACATTTTTCGTTGTGTTCATTTTCCAGTGTGCATGTCGAAAGGAAAATGAACCTTACTGTACCGTACTGTAGAAATGTACAGTATGTTTGCATGACATAGTTACCAACTCCTAGAGTATGATGTAATTAAGGTGGGGACCAACATCATTGGGGGTCCAACAATATAATGTTTCGCATGAAATATTTATTCTATCTTTTTCAGTCAGTTTTGGAATTTCGTCGATATCTATAACAATTTCCACGTTATGATCTAATGAGTGCAGGTGCGTCACTCATGTCAGCGCTTTAAATTCTAGAAGTTTTTTTTCCTTTTTTCCTTTTTTTTTTTTGCCACTTGCTTTACGTCGCAATGACACAGATAGGTCTTATGGCGACGAAAGAAGCTTTCTAACACGTGAGTGAGTTTGTCACTCGTTTTATATACAACGTGTTTTTTTCAAATCTGTTTACCTGATAAATCCGGGAGTTTTCAAGATATTCAGTTAAACTTTTCTACACCGAGCTCGATAGCTGCAGTAGCTTAAGTGCAGCCAGTATCCAGTGTTTGGGAGAGAGAGGGTTCGAACACCACTGTTGACAGCCCTGAAGATGATTTTCCGTGGTTTTCCATTTCCATACAAAGCAAATGATGGGGCTGTACCTTAATTAAGGCCACGGCCACTTCCTTCCCACTCCTAGTTTTTTTCCTGCCCCATAGTCGCTATAAGACTTACATGTGTCGGTGGAACTTAGAGCAACTTGTAAAAGCAACCTTTGACCCCTCTGTAATGTGTAGAGAACAACACTCCGTAGTATAACTGAAAATCTATCTTTTAAATTTAAATTTGAAAACAAATATTTTTGGTGAAATTCGAACAAACGTTTTATGCTTAAAAACGTCTCAATAAGAAATATTAATACTTCAAATAATTCACTTGTTCTACTACGGTTTTTACATACAACAATAACAAGTCGATTTTAAAAAGAATCATTGAAAAATATGGATATTCGTAAATTTTATAAGGAAAATGGCAAATGTGTGTACTGTATATTATGCAGCCGCCATCTTGATACCTGATTTTCTCTAATACTTAAATATCGTCGTTGCCGGGACAAAACCTCCTACGTGAAATATTTTAGCTTAGAACTTTGGCCGGTAAGGTTCTGTCTTCTAAGGTGCAATATTGTGTGAATATTGTCAAGGCATTCTCGCTCTTCATATTGTATGTGCTGCGGGTCAGTATACCTCCAGAAGTATTATCACATAGGAGGTTTTGTCCCGGCAACGACGATATATCAGTCAACCAATCAGTCACTAATGTTCTGCATTTTGGGCAGTCGCCCAGGTGGCAGATACCCTATCTGTTGTTTTCCTAGCCTTTTCTTAAATGATTTCAAAGAAATTGGAAATTTATTGAACATCTCTCTTGGTATGTCATTGCAATCCCTACCTCCCCTTCCTATAAACGAATATTTGTGCCAATTTTTCCTCTTGAATTCCAGCTTTATCTTCATATTGTGACCTTCCCTACATTTAAAAACACCACTCAAACATATTCGGACCGGGCGAGTTGGCCGTGCGCGTAGAGGCGCGCGGCTGTGAGCTTGCATCCGGGAGATAGTAGGTTCGAATCCCACTATCGGCAGACCTGAAAATGGTTTTCCGTGGTTTCCCATTTTCACACCAGGCAAATGCTGGAGCTGTACCTTAATAAAGGCCACGGCCGCTTCCTTCCAACTCCTAGGCCCTTCCTATCCCATCGTCGCCATAAGACCTGTGTCGGTGCGACGTAAAGCCCCTAGCAAAAAAAACATACATACATACATACATACATACATACATACATACATACATACATACATTATCATTATAGACCGTTATGCCTTTCAGCGTTCAGTCTGCAAGCCTCTGAGAATTTACTAAACGTCGCCACAATCCTCGATTTGCAACTAGTGTTGTGGCCTCATTTAGTTCTATACCTCTTATCTTTAAATCGTTAGAAACCGAGTCTAACCATCGTCGTCTTGGCCTCCCTCTACTTCTCTTACCCTCCATAACAGAGTCCATTTTTCTCCTAGGTAACCTATCCTCCTCAATTCGCCTCACATGACCCCACCACTGAAGCCGGTTTATGCGTACAGCTTCATCCATCGAGTTCATTCCTAAATTAGCGTTTATCTCCTCATTCCGAGTACCCTCCTGCCATTGTTCCCACCTGTTTGTACCAGCAATCATTCTCGCTACTTTCATGTCTGTTACTTCTAACTTATGAATAAGATATCCTGAGTCCACCCAGCTTTCGCTCCCGTAAAGCAAAGTTGGTCTGAAAACAGACCGATGTAAAGATAGTTTCGTCTGGGAGCTGACTTCCTTCTTACAGAATACTGCTGATCGCAACTGCGAGCTCACTGCATTTGCTTTACTACACCTTGATTCAATCTCTCTTACTATATTATCATCCTGGGAGAACACACAACCTAAATACCTGAAATTATCGACCTGTTCTAGCTTTGTATCACCAATCTGACATTCGATTCTGTTGAATTTCTTACCTACTGACATCAATTTAGTCTTCGAGAGGCTAATTTTCATACCATACTCATTGCACCTATTTCCAAGTTCCAAGATATTAGACTGCAGGCTTTCGGCACAGTCTGCCATTAAGTCCAAGTCGTCAGCATAGGCCAAACTGCTTACTACATTTCTACCTAACTGAATCCCTCCCTGCCATTTTATACCTTTCAGCAGATGGTCCATGTAAACTACAAACAGCAAAGGTGAAAGATTACAGCCTTGTCTAACTCCTGTAAGTACCCTGAACCAGGAACTCATTCTACCATCAATTCTCACTGAAGCCCAATTGTCAACATAAATGCCTTTGATTGATTTTAACAATCTACCTTTAATTCCATAGTCCCCCAGTATGGCGAACATCTTTTCCCTCGGTACCCTGTCATATGCTTTCTCTAGATCTACGAAACATAAACACAACTGCCTATTCCTCTCGTATCATTTTTCAATTACCTGGCGCATACTGAAAATCTGATCCTGACAGCCTCTCTGTGGTCTGAAACCACACTGGTTTTCATCCAAATTCCTCTCAACGACTGATCGCACCCTCCCTTCCAGGATGCCAGTGAATACTTTGCCTGGTATACTAATCAATGATATACCTCGATAGTTGTTGCAATCCTTCCTGTTCCCTTGCTTATAGATAGGTGCAATTACGGCTTTTGTCCAATCTGAAGGTATCTTACCAACACTCCACGCTAATTTTACTACTCTATGAAGCCATTTCATCCCTGCCTTCCCACTGTACTTCACCATTTGAGGTCTAATTTCATCTATTCCTGCTGCCTTATGACAATGGAGTTTATTTACTATCGTTTCCACTTCCTCAAGCATAATTTCACCAACATCATTTTCCTCCTCCCCATGAGCTTGGCTGTTTGCATCACCACCATGATGATTTCCTTTTACATTGAGAAGATGTTCAAAATATTCCCTCCACCTCTCCAGTGATTCCCTGGGATCTATTATGAGTTCACCTGAATTACTCAAAACACTGTTCATTTCCTTTTTCCCTCCCTTCCTAAGATTCTTTATTACTGTCCAGAAA
The DNA here is from genome assembly GCF_040414725.1 of Anabrus simplex. Taxonomy (NCBI): domain Eukaryota; kingdom Metazoa; phylum Arthropoda; class Insecta; order Orthoptera; family Tettigoniidae; genus Anabrus; species Anabrus simplex. The sequence goes on along the minus strand of NC_090265.1, from coordinate 1,694,913,869 downwards.
GGTTTCCCTGCTGCTTGACGTAGCCTTTTCAGGTTATTACCAAAATCTTCCCACGACTTCTTTTTGGATTCAAGAACTATTTGTTTCGCTCTGTTTCTTTCATCTACGTACCAATCCCTGTCCGCCTTGGCTCTTGTTTGGAGCCATTTCTGATAAGCCTTCTTTTTACGTTTACAGGCTGCTCTCACTTCATCATTCCACCAAGATGTTCGCCTTTTCCCATCTTTACACACAGTTGTTCCTAGGCATTCCCTTGCTGTTTCTATTACAGCATCCCTGTATGCCACCCATTCACTTTCTTTATCCTGAACCTGCTTACTGTCTACTGTTCGAAACTTCTCACTAATCATATCCATGTACTTCTGTCTAATTTCCTCGTCCTGGAGACATTCTACCCTTATTCGTTTGCAGACAGATTTCACTTTCTCTACCCTAGGCCTAGAGATACTTAGTTCACTACAGATCAGATAATGGTCTGTATCATCGAAAAATCCGCGAAAAACTCGTACATTCCTAACAGATTTCCTGAATTCAAAGTCTGTTATGATATAGCCTATTATGGATCTGGTACCCCTAGCCTCCCGTATGTATTCGTCTAAATATCATTCCATGTCATCTCTCCACTGACAGCTCGGAACATACCACTTAGTCGAGCAGCTCGTCTCCTTTCCGTAGGAGCGCGGTAAATACGTCACACAAATAATATTCCTGTTATACGGTACGATAATGTTCATTTTCCTTTACATGTTAACAGAGGAAAATGAACACAACGAGAATTGTTGTGATAGACTGTATATCAATACTAGCTGTAGTACACGGCGTTGCTCGGATATTTTTTTAATATTTACTTTTAAGATTTGTATCACCAGTTAGTTATGTGCGAAGTGAATTTTTATATCATTCCTTTGAAATGTTGATTGATGTTTTATGATCTTATGTAGTTTTTGACTGTGTTTTATTTGAAGTTTTAGATGATTTAACTTTTGAGTAAAACTTTGTCCTTGTGGAAGCTCGAATTAACTGGAAATATTTGATCCATTCAAAAAAAAAAAAAAGAGATATCTATATGCATTTACTCGTCGCGCTGTAGATATCATCTACACGATTTCAAATCTTAGTGAGACTGTCACCAATCAGCCTTGCGACCCCAAAAGCAGTGGATAGGACACTAATCTTGGTCATTTTAAACAGTATACTTTTAAGTCCCTCTCAATCCCCCTCTCAATGGAGGCTGAACGTGGACTTAAGCGGTATCCCCCCACACATGGCACAACAGCCCCGAAGGGTCACGGCCTACCAAGCGACCACTGCTCAGTCGGAAGGCCTGCTGATTACGAGGTGTCGTGTGGTCAGCACGACGGATCCTCTCGGCCGTTATTCTTGGTTTTTTCTAGACCGGGTTAAGCGGTATCCACAGAGTCAAAATTCGTATCAGCGACACATAAAAAATGGATTCGACATAAATATCGGTTACTTTCCATTACTTTTACACGTCATTTCCTCCTATTTCCCACTCCCAGCGGGGGCTGTGACGTTTCATCCCTATTGTTTTATTAATTTTTAAGAAGGTAAATCATTATGTGTAGATCAACCAAGTATCGTTGAGAGCTATTCTAGAACATACCCACATACTTCCATAATCTCGGTTAATTTTAAAATCATTTTCACCCCTTGTCAACCTCCATGCTGATTGCGGCTTAAGTATAACTTAACCATACAGTGTATCACAGTTCAACTCAGCGACCTTGTAAACAATGTATTCGACATTATTATAAGTCATTTTCCTCTATGTTTATATTTCACCGCATACCCTGGAGTGCTAGGGGTGTTTTACCCTCACAGTATTTTTTCATATAGGAAGTCATATGTGTACCAAGTTTGTATGAAGGCTGTGCTGGAATAAACACACATAAATCCGTTATTTCAGTCATTTTGAACATTTTCTTTTCCAACCCTTCTCATCTCCATGCCAATGGGGGGCTGAATAACGACGTCTGGAGTGTCATCATTCACCTCAGCGACCCCCAAAACGATGGACTGTACATTAATATTTGTCTTTGTCTATTATTTTTGTATTTCAACAGTATTTCCGTCCGACTCGTTGGCTGAATGGTCAGCGTACTGGCCTTCGGTTCAGAGGGTCCCGGGTTCGATTCCCGGGCGGGTCGGAGATTTTAACCTTAATTGGTTAATTTCAATGGCCCAGGGGCTGGGTGTTTGTGCTGTCCGCAACATTCCTGCAACTCACACGCCACACACAACACTATCCTCCACCACAATAACACGCAGTTACCTACACATGACAGATGCCGCCCACCTTCATCGGTCTGCCTTACAAGGGCTAGAAATAGCCACACGAAATTATAAATTATTATACCAGTCTTTCTGTGCTTTTATAAGTCATTCCCGCCCCATGGCAATTTATTCTATATAGTAAGTTATGTGAACCAAGTTTGGTTGAGATGTATGCTAGAAAATATACAAATACGTCCTTAAACTCGGTCACTTTGGATATTATCTTTTCACCCGTTTTCACCCCCTGCCGATCGGGACTGAACATTACCTTTCAAACGGCAGCCGGAGTGTTACAGTTCATCTCAGGGACCCCGAAAATTGTGGATTAGACAGAAATATCGGTCGTTTTCGGATAATTGTTATATTTCGCCGCTACTCTAGGGACTAGGAGTCTCTTACCCCTAAAGTATTTATCCCAGACAGTAAGTCCAATTGTGGTTGAGACCTATGCTGGAACATACACGCATAGTACATTATGTCGGTCATTTGGATATTTTGCTTTTCACCTTTTCTCAATCATGTGCGAAAGAAGGCTGACCTTGGACTTTAAAAAAATCCGGAGCGTCACTATTCATCTCAGCGACCCCGAAAAGAATGGATTCGACACTATTTTTGCTTATATCTACATCTCATCCCCTCGTAGGGGTGTTACGGTTGTCATAACTCCACGAAATTTATCTCCTGATAGTAAATCATAAGTGTAACAAATTTGGTTGAAATCACTCCCGTAGTCCCGAAAAGTATGGATTCAACACTAATATACGTCGTTTTTAATTATAATTATATTTTTTCCCCTTCCCTAGGGCTTCTATTGGAGTCTTGCCCCCACAGTATGTTTTCCAGATAGTAGGAAATATTTGTACCAAGTTCAGTTAACAGCTATACTGGAACGTACAGACAAACATCCATAATCTCGGTCATTTGGACATTTTCTTTTCTTCACTCCTTCTCACCCGGCTGCCAATTGGGGCTCTACTTGGACTTAAGCAACATCCGGAGTGTCACTATTCATTTCAGAGACCCCAAAAACTATGGATGTGACAATATTTTTGATTATTTTTATATCTCACGCCATCCAACATCTACCCCTAGGGGTGCTAATGTTGTCATGCCCCCACGCGCTTTATCTCGTGATAGTAAATTATAGGTGTACCAGGTTTGGATGGAATCGCCCCAGTAGTCCCCAAAACTACTGATTCGACACTATTATTGTTAGTTTTTAGTTATTTATATATATTTAACCCCCTACCATAGTGGTTCTGAGAGTGCCCTCTCCTAAACAGTATTTCCTCGAGATAGTGAGTCATACTTGTATCAGTTTTGGTTTATGGCTACGCTGGAACATACATAGGCTACGTCCATTATCTCAGTCATTTTGGCCAATCTCTTTTTCACACTTTCTCATCCCCTTATGACAACGGGGGCTAAATTGAACTTTAACAAATACGAATATCACTGTTCATCTCAGTGACCCCAAAAAGTATGGATTCGACATTATTTTCGACTGTTTACATATCTCACTTCCCTCTTGGCGCCCCCCCCCCCACCCCACCCAACTCTCCCTCGAAAAAGGTGGCTGGACTTGGACTTATAGAATATCCAGAGTGTTAATATTCACCTCAACGACCCAGAAAATGATTTATTTGACACCATTTTCGAATATTTTATCCATCCCCCTCACCCCCCACCCCAAGGGGTCTGATTTTGAACTTATACAAAATCCGGAGTGAAACTAATTATCTCAGCATCCCCGAAAACTACCGATTCGACACTGTTTTCGTATATTTTTATATATCACTCTTCTCTAGCCCCTGGGATTGCTGAACATCGATTTTAAAAAATCCGGAGTGTTAACATCCATCTAAGCAACACCGAAAAAGATGGATTCGCTACTATTTTCGATTATTTTAATATTCCAACCGTCTCATCCCCACCCCTACCCTAAAGATGCTAGTTGTGTCCTGCCACCACGCGGTTATTCTCCTGATAGTAAGTCATAAGTGTACCAAGTTTGGTTCGAATCACTCAATTAGTCCTAAAACTATAGATTCGATGCTATTATTGATCATTTGTATCTATATTTCACCCCTTTCCATAGGATTTCTAGGGGTGTCTTGCCCCCACACCATTTTTCACAGTTAATAAGTAATATTTGCACCAAATTTAGTTGTCAGCTTTGCTGGAAAATACACAGATACATCCATAATCTCGGTCACTTTGGTCATTTTATTTTTTCACCCTTTCTCACACCTATACGAAAGAGGGCTGCACGTAAACTTATAAAAAATCCAGAGTGGTATTTATCATCTCAGCGACCCCGAAAACTACCGATTCGACACTATTTCTGATTATTTTTTATATCACTCTCCCCTCGCCCCACCTCAAACGGGGCTGAACTTGGACTTATAAAAAACCCGGAGTGTCACTATTCATCTCAGCGATCCCGAAAATTATGGATTCGACACTACTTTCGATTATTTTGATACATCACTTCCTGCCCCCCCCCCCTTTCCGCCTCTCCATAGAAGACTGAACTTGGAATTCAGAAAGTCCGGAGTTTAACTATTCATCTCATCGACATCGAAAAGTATGGATTCGACACTGTTTTCGATTAAAATGAAATACCGTATGGCTTTTAGTGCCGGGATATCCCAGGACGGGTTCGGCTCGCCAGGTGCAGGTCTTTCTATTTGACTCCCGTAGGCGACCTGCGCGTCGTGATGAGGATGAAATGATAATGAAGACAAATACACCCAGCCCCCGTGCCATTGGAATTAACCAACAATTAAGGTTAAAATCCCCAACCCGGCCGGGAATCGGACCCTCTGAACAGAAGGCCAGTACGCTGACCGTTCAGCCAACGAGTCGGACACTGTTTTCGATTATTTTTATATATCACTCGCCCCTTGCCTGCTCCCCATAGGAGACTGAACTTGGAATTTAAAAATTTCCGGAATGTCACTATTCATCTCAGCGACCCCAAAAAGTATGGATTCGACACTATTTTTCGAATATTTTTATGTCACTCTCCCCTCACCCCAATCTCAAACGGGCTGAATTTGGATTTTAAGAAATCCGGAATGTTACTGTTTCATGTTTATATCACTCCCCCATTCACCCCGCACAACAAAGGGGCTGAATTAGGATTTATAAAAAATGCGGATTGTTTCTCTCAGCGATCCCGAAAAGTATGAATTAGACACTATTTTTGATTAATTTTATATCTCTCCCCCTCGCCCCCCACACCAGAGTCGGCTGAACATGGACTTTTACAAATTCCGAAGTATCGCTATTCATCTCAGCGACACCGAAAAGTAAGGATTCGACATTATTTTTTGAATATTTTTATATATCACTCCACCCTCGTCCCCCACCCAAAGGGGACTGAACTTGGACTTAACAAAAATCTGGAATATCACTATTCATCTCAGCAATGTCCGCCTCCGTAGAGTAACGGTTAGTGTTATTAGCTGCCGTCCTCGGGGACTCGGTTTCGATTCCCGGTACTGCCAGAAATTTAAGAATTGCATGAGGGCTGGTATGTGGTTGAAATGGTACATGCAGCTCACCTCCAATGGGGGTGTGCCTAAAAAGAGCTGCACCACCTCAGGATGAGGACACGAGTTTACTTACTTATCTCAGCAATACCGAAAAGTATGGACTCGACACTATTTTCAATTAATTTTATATATCACTCCCCCCGCCCCTTCCCCAAAGGGGGCTGAACGTGGACTTTAACAAAATCCAGAGTGTCACTATTCATCTCAGCAACACCGAAAAGTATGGATTCCACACTATTTTCGATTATTTTTATATATCACTCCCCGTCGCCCCCCACTCCAAAGGGGGGTGAACTTGCACTTGAAAAATATCTGGAATATCACTATTCATCTCAGCGACCCCGAAAAGTATGGACTGGACACTATTTTCGATTATACTGATATATTACTCCCCCCTCGACCCCCACCCCGAAGCGGGTTGAAGTTGGACTTTAAGAAATTCCGCAGTGTCACTATTCATTTCAGCGAACCCGAAAAGTATGGATTCGACACAATATTCGAATAGTTTACACGTCTTCTCCTCGCCGCCCCCCCCCCCCCCCGCCAGTAAGGTTACTAGCGGTGTCTTACCCCACGCGGTTTGTCTCCTGATACTAAGTCGTAAGTGTACCACGTTTGGTGTAAATCGCTCCAGTGGTTTAGGGGGAGATGTAATACATACATGCAATGACATTTATAGATGTGGCTGGCAGGCGTGACCAATCTTAAGGGAAATAATGGATAGGAACACCATTGTCAGATATATGGTATTAGAACTAGCCCGTCGATATCAGTATGTGCCTGGGAGGCGTGGCCAGTCTGAAGGGAAATAATGGATTAGAAGATCATAGTCACATTCGCGGTTTTGGCACAATAGCGAGGATATAGTAGAGATGGAAGGCATGCAAATCAAATCATTTTCCCTAAATATACATGTCAAAAGATTAAGTCCCACATGTTAAAGAAAAAAATTCTTTGCTCAAACATCGCGTTTACCTTTCACATTGGTATGCCTCATAATCAATCACTATCATAATCAATATCTGTAGCAAATATCACTGCTTAGGATTAAGTTGGTAAAAAAAGCATAATGTAAAGAAACCAATGCTATTCATCATTGTTAAGTAAATCAATAACAATGGGAGTCAATTGCAAGTCAGCTGTTCGCATGACACCAATGTTATCAGCCCAGATCCATCTCTAGTAAGATATACTGTAGTTAGCGTAACTGTGTTAATTTGACGGGTAGAAGATATTTGGCTATCAGCCGGTCTTCCAGGTGTGAGGCTGGTAGGCTGTGTAACCCTGGTTTCTCTACCTGAGAAGGAAATATGCTGGAAAATTAAGCTCCAAAACAAAGAATGGAGTAATGTTATTTGAAATCAGTGCACTAAGGTGGGGTTGGAGTAAATACAAAATAATACTCTCAGGACAGTCGTTGTTTTTACTGGCAGTGACTCCTTCTCCTCTAAACTATACTTCTCTCCAAGTTATCCCAACTTATCTGACAATAATGATTATGTAATGTATCAGGGCACAGCAAGATGCGAGAGAGAGCAGTCGTTAAAAAGCATTCAAACTTGTCTAACACCAAGCTCACGATACCTGCGCACGTAAGCTGACTGCTGACATTCAGTTTGCTTAATGGACTTACAATATAGTCTCATTGCGGGTAAAAAGTTAATCAACCTTCTTTCTCGTTACACTCAGGAGACGTGACTAATGTTCTTCTTCCCGCGCACTGAAATCTCCTCGATTTGACTGTTTATACAATAACATTTCCTACTAAACCTCCTTTAAAGTCGTTCCTCTTAAAATGTAAGCTTCCTCTGTGAATCAGTGGTAGAGTGTCGGTCTCCGAATTCCAAAATGTTGGGTTCAAACCCGGCGTAAGTAGTCGGAGTTTTGAAGGACTGTAAAATGTCCATTAGACACTCCATGTCGTACGATGTCGGCATGTCAAAGATCTCTGGTGACACATGTAGTCATTACTCGATAAAATTAGGTGTACACTGATTCTTGTGTGATTACCACGATCGCGTTTCGTCGCCATAAAACTTGTTCTTGTCAGTGTAACATAAAAACATAGTGGCTTAGCTACTTGTTTTACAGTGGGACGCGACGAATCATCAGGTCATTATTTGTGGCTTTCCAAACCAGGCCAGCTAACTCACCGTCAGATAATTCTTAAACCAGGATCCGGCACGTTAGATGCCTCAGTAATTTACTACCATGTTTTCAAATTTTAAAATGATTTACCATTGAAGCAATTACAAATACATTAGTTTGAAAACTCAGTTAATGCAACAGTGAAAAGCCTCTAGACCAGGGCCTCTCAAACGGCCAAAATCTCACGCGTGCAAATCGAGGCGCAAGAGCTCCGTGCACTGTGCATCGCTCCGGCTCGGCACGGCTCGGACCAACGCTTCGTCTCTGGGCTACTCGGCTAAGCTCGGCTCAATTCGGCTCAATTCGGTTCGGATTTAGAGTGCTACGCACCAAGTGAGGAAGAGGGAGACAGGGGAAGCGAGCGAGACAGGCGTGGGGAAAGAGTGAGACCGCGCTATTGCTCCAAATCGAGGAGTGGGGGCCTGCACTCTGGTCAACCAAGCGAAGTAGTCTTTTGCACCGCGCACAGTGCATGCACCCTGAGAGGCCCTGCTCTAGACAATGAAATTAAGATATTAGCCTACACATAGAAATAAATTAAACTGCCAACAGGTGCAAAAGTATGAAAGTTCACACTCACTTTTACACTTGGTATAAAACCTGCCGAGAACTTCCCTAGACAACACCAGATGTATGCATAAGTCTTTTCCGGTTTCACTTAGAGATGGCGCCAGCGAACAGTACGCAGCGTATGAATTTGACACATACAGTACGTCAGTTTTTTCGTCTGACATTAACCTACCAACACACACACACAAGATGAGTCCGCCAAATACTAGCGTCTGTGTTGTATCGTTCAGTGATTATGTCGACGTTTGTGCCTGGAAAAGAACATTTTCGGCACGCTGTGCTTTTCTTATTTAATAAAAAGAAAAAAGTTGATCCAGTTTTTAAAGTTCAGAGTTTCTCCTGTAGAGGAGGACTTTAAGGTGGAAAATTCAAATGTGCGGCGTAAAGGTGTACCAGCCGGTACAGACCTCCCGCCCTCCCCCAAATGTCCTTCCACGGGGTGACACAGAAGAAGATTTTTAACAAAATTTAATCATCAATTGAAGAAAATTTCTGCTTCCTTGTAAATAGATTGTGGGAGAATATGGAGGAGACATTAACAATTTCCAAAGTTTTGTAGAAGAATTTTGAAGAACATTTAAACCACCAAAATTTTTTTATAAGTCTCCTTTTTTGAAGTAGATAGTTAGGAGTTAGTTGAACTCCGGCTTGAGAGTGTCTTTGTTGCCGTAGAATGCCAACTACATGATGATAATTTTGACGGCAAGACCAGCCGCCGCTGCCGGTGTCCAGTCGAGGTCCCCCGGACCCGTCAAGTACCCTGTGTGAAGTCACCATTTGGTGGTAGAAACATATGGTGAACACGCTGCGTCAATTAGAACATGTGAGGCATGCTTTCAACAATTTAAATGTGGTGGTTTCAGTGTGAAAAAGAGTGCGCGCTCTGGTAGCGGTATTGTGTATTATAAAGTCTTGAAGCCCGGCGAAACCGTTAATGCACAGCGCTATCACCAACAAATGATTAATTTAAATCACGCATCTATCGAAAGACGACCAGAATGGGCCAGAAGACATGGCTAAGTAATTTTGTTACACGACAATGCGTCGTCTCACACAGCAAAACAAGTGAAAGACACCTTCAAATAGGTTGAATGGGACATCATTCCGTACCCGCCGTACTGCCCCGACCTCGCACCATCTCACCTCTTCACATCAATGGGGCACGCGCTTGCAGAATAGCACTTCAGCAATTTCGAGGAAGTTGGAAAATGGCTCAACGAATGGTTTGATCCAAAAGACAAGGAGTTTTTCTGGCATGGTATTCATGACTTACCTGAAAGATGGGTGAAGTGTGTAGAAGCCGATGGCCAATATTTTGAATAAACAAAAAATGAATTTCCCTTTAAAATTACGTGTTTTCTTTACCACAAAAACTGGAAAAACTTATGCATACACCTGGTAGCCTTACGTTGGGTGAAAATCTGGTAAAACTGAGTAGAATGCACGATTCCAAATGCTCATTAGTCAACCAAGTTCTGCACTTATTCTCAATGAAGGTCATGTTTCGCGGATTAAGAAACAATACCACTAACCGACAATGCTCTTCCTATCCATTACTTTCCTTAAGACTGGTCACGCCTCCCAGCCGCGTAAGGTAAATCTGGGACAGATGCCGCTCCGGTAGAGATGCCGCATACACTGTACTAAAGGTTCCCATCGTTACAGCTAGATGGCAATATGTGTGGTTTTTCAGGTTCTAAGGAAGAACTACTGTCTGTAAGTGTGACGAAATTTGCTCATATAGTACGCCAATTATAGCCGATATCTTGAGGCGAGTACATGTTTCCTCCTGACAAAGTTTTTCCGTGTGTTAATTTATTGTATATTAAGTTGGTTTCAAATGCTTCAATCAGACGTTTTTAGTACAATAGAAGTCAGAAGCATAACTGTAGTTGACAGTAAGCTCATTTTGGGCCATGATAGCCTTGAAGTACGACAACAGGAGGGTGCGGCGTCTCTACCTGATAGTTGGGAGAGTTGCCGCACAACAATCCAGCTGAGATGCCTCATTGTTATCAGATTCTACAAGCGATCTGGAAACATTCAATATTATTAAGAGTGTACCGGTATTTTATTCGAATATGTTATCGTCTTACGATTCTTAATATACATGATCTATTTTTATTGCTTTCATTGGTAACATTATTGTATTATATAAAATTATTTTATTTTCAGAAATAAAAATTTGCTACATGCCTGCTCAGTATAAAAGTAAGGGCACTGTTAAAAGACCTCAATGGACAGAGGAAAATTTAAGAGACGCTGTTAAAAGACTGAAAGCAAAGCAAAGCAAAGCAAAGCCCCGGGTTCGATTCCCGGCCAGGTCAGGGATTTTTCTTTCGATTTGAGGGCTGGTTTGAGGTCAACTCAACCTACGTGATTAGAATTGAGGAGCTATCTGATGGTGAGATGGCGGCCCCGGTCTGATCAGGGAGGCATAATGATACTATAGAATTCCGGAACGAACACTGAAACTTAGACTGCAGTCAGGAAATCTGGAAAAAGGCTCTCTGGGTCCAGCAGGTATATCTACTTCAATAATCACCGAAGTCAAAATTATATTGAAAAAAGCTGACTGTATCCAGTGTTTGAGTTACAACCAGTAGCTGCATGAATCTTGTTCTACATATAACGACTGTTGCAGCAAAATTGCTAGAGAACAAAGTTTTAAGAAACAATCTGTAAAAACTTGTAAGAGGATAAACATCAGTTTTAGATTCAAGAATCCTACCTTAGACATGTTTGCAAATTACTGTGTCCGGACAGAATTATATTCATTACGATTTTGATGTTTCCTTTATATAACACGCCGGCCCAGTGGTGTAGGGGTAGCGTGCCTGCATCTCGCCCGGAGGCCGCGGGTTCGATTCCCTGCCACGTCAGGGATTTTTCTCTCGACTTGAGGGTTCGAGGTCAACTCAGCCTACATGATTAGAATTGAGGAGCTATCTGACGGTGAAATAGCGGCCCCGGTCTCGAAAGGCCAGAATAACGGACGAGAGGATGCGTCGTATTGACCACATGACACCTCGTAATCTGCAGGCCTTCGGGCTGAGCAGCGGTCGCTGGGCAGACCAGAGCCCTTTCAAGAGCGTTAATTGCCGCGGGGTTTTATATAACACAGTGAAGAATCCATTGCACATGCACATTCATAGTAAATCGAAATTAAAATATGATTAATTTAATATTGTAAATTATCAGACAGATTCTTTTACCATTGAAAAATTATATTATATGGATATAATTGCCTTGCAGTACGTTCTAATGTTGGATTATATTAAAGTTGAAGAAACTGGCTTAAATTTGATTTTCTAATTAATTATTTTACTTGCGGCATCTCTCCCGAGCAAAGTCGGCATCTATACCGGGTTCCAGGGAGAGACGCCGCTGATGCAACAATTCCTTTGTTCTCTCTTTTCTCCCAGTTACTTTCAATTACCAATATTTTGTTCATCTCTGATCAAATGTACATGTTTTCAAATTATGCTCGATGAATTTTCAACAATTTTTAAAATAAATATACCGAGATATAACAAAAGACATAAAATGTGCGGCAACTCTACCGGAATTACCCTATGGTATGCAGTCCATCAGAACAATTTTCTAGTAATCACTTTTGTATGTATGTGTGTAAATAAAAATGAACCTTAAATATATAGGCTTAATCAGCTAAATTAACCACCTCAAATATTAAAGGGCTCGTAAAATGCTGTCCAATTCGTCTCCATCATTTACGTAATTAACAAGAAAACGGTACAAACTTTGTATTATTACCGAGGCTATGCTAAATTCACGCATTAGAACAGCTAAGAATCGAGCGACCAATTCATGTTGTGCTATTTTGAAAATTCACGAGTACTTTTAAAGATATTAAAGGGTTTAATATGTGTAGGCATTAGAGAGAATGCTATGCGCCACTCGCTGTGATGCTGCGTGGCTAACGGCTTGTTGAAAAATACGCATATTCCAACACTTTTTGACTGACTGTACATTTCCCTGCGCGGGAATGAAACAATGTTCCTAAAGATACAAATGCCTGAAGCATATTGACTAATCAGCGGTGTATGCTAGCATACAAGCATGCTTTATTCTCAACTCGACCACTACCTGTTGTAAGTACATCGATCTTATGTTGGCTATAAGGAGGACCAAAGATCCTAAGAGTAACATTCTCCGTTAATTTTTGCATCCATTTTTGAAGTGACCATGTCATTCATTGGATTTTGAAGTTGTTGATTTCATTTCATGTACTGTGTATTCTTGAGAACGACAATAAAGCAAGTGAAGGTTTACAGTTCCACTGTATTATCTCGTCTCTTTCCAATTCAACGTCAATGAAACAAAAGTTTTGTAACTTCGAAAAGATGTACAGCAAGGCCTCTCAAACGCCCAAAATCTCATGCGTGCAAACCTAGGCGCAGAGGTTCTATGCACAGTGCATCGCTCCGACTCGGCTCTGTTTGGTCCAGCGTTTTGTCTCGGGGCGATTCGGCTAAGCTAGGCTAAGCTCGGCTCAATTCTGCTCGGATGGTGAAGTGATGCAGAGCTAATGAGTAAGAGGGAGACAGGCGGAGCGAGCGAGACAGGCATAGGGAAAGAGAGGGTCAGCGCTATTGCTGAAAATCGAGGAGTGGAGGTCTGAAGTCTGGTCAACCTAGCCAAGTCGCCTTTTGCACCTTGCGCCGCGCAATGAATCGGTGCATGCACTCTCAGAATCCTGCTGTACAACATACTATTGTTTCTCGTTGCCCTCTCGAGATAAGGGCGAGGTGTTTGTGTTTGTCAACAAGACAAGAGTCACTCAGCGTAACTGCTAGTCGTGTATCTCTTTTTGTCTATGAAACCCCGTAATATCTCCAAAAGTACTCCGTAGATTTGCAAAGTAAGCACATCACTGAACTTGTTGCTCGATTCTTAGTTGTTCTATTGGGTGAAATTTGTATAATCCTATTTAAAAAAACGAAGTTACTACCGATTTCTGGGTAGTTATTTGCGTGATGAAGGGGAGCTGGATAGTGTTTTATGCGAATTTTAAACACATTGTCCGTATCTTTATCGGATCATAACATATTTCGGATGGGCAACTTACAAGGGGACATTCCCTACTCGTCACCACCGATTTCGCTCAAATTTATAGAACATGCAGAACTTGGCTAGAAATGAAATTACCCGAAGTGGGAACTCCAGATGGCCAAGCGTATAGGAAATAAAAATAAAAATAATAATGTTGACGCGGCTCTCGCACCGTATAAGCCACTTACGTTAGTTAGTACGCACGCCGAGCAGTAGTTGGCGTAGCGGTAAGAGCTCGGACTGGTTATTCGATAGTCGTGGGTTCGACTCCCCGTGTGGAGCCTGGTTGTTTCTGTCAACTTTTAAATTATCCATTTTCCAATTAAGAAGAGAGGTGAATAATTCGTTTTATTTATTTATTTTATTAATTTATTTATTTATTTATACGCAAAAGGCATAGAAAGGACAAAACATTGGGATTTAATTGTCAGATTTTTTCAACCTGCGCCAAGAATCTATCGTTTGTGTAGAGCCGCCAGGAGCAACCTTCACTTGTCAGGTGAAAACGAATCTTACAGCGAAACGACTATTCACGTTTTTGGCACATTCCCCAAGGAGGGGAGATAGCCAATAAAGGGGAAAAAAGAAGAATTTCTGTTTGAACCCGTCGGGAAAGTTCGCAACTCGATATTTTCTACAATTGCGAGCTCATTACAAAAATGACGTCCGATATGCCTTTTGCATACATCATCATCATCATCATCATCTGTTTACCCTCCAGGTTCGGTTTTTCCCTCGGACTTAGCGAGGGATCCCACCTCTACCGCCTCAAGGGCAGTGTCCTGGAGCTTCAGACTCTTGGTCGGGGGATACAACTGGGGAGTATGACCAGTACCTCGCCCAGGCGGCCTCACCTGCTATGCTGAACAGGGGCCTTGTGGAGGGATGGGAAGATTGGAAGGGATAGGCAAGGAAGAGGGAAGGAAGCGGCCGTGGCCTTAAGTTAGGTACCATCCCGGCATTCGCCTGGAGGAGAAGTGGGAAACCACGGAAAACCACTTCCAGGATGGCTGAGGTGGGAATCGAACCCACCTCTACTCAGTTGAGCTCCCGAGGCTGAGTGGACCCCGTTCCAGCCCTCATACCACTTTTCAAATTTTCGTGGCAGAGCCGGGAATCGAACCCGGACCTCCGGGGGTGGCAGCTAATCACGCTAACCACTACACCACAGAGGCGGCTCTTTTGCATACAAATAAATAAAATAAATTAAAAAACATGAATAATACAAAAATTTAAGAAAATACGCTTCACACGGGGAGTCGAACCCACGACCATCGAATTACTAGTCCAAGCTCTTACCGCTACGCCAACTACTGCCCGGCGGGCGCGCTAACGTAAGTGGTTTATAGGGTGCGAGAGCCGCGTCAACATCATTAGTTTTATTTTCTATACGCTTGGCCATCTGGAGTTCCCACTTTGGGTACCTTCATTTATAGCCAATTCCTGCATGTTCTATAAATTTGAGCGAAATCGGTGGTGACGAGTAGGGAATGCCGCCTTGTTAGCTCAATAACCCTGTATTATACTATAGGAGTGCGTAAATACCTATGTAAGCATACATTCCTACAGTACGGTAGGGTAAGGTTAATTCTTATTGACACATAGGCCTGGGAAAATGTACACAACGAAAATGGTTCTGATGGACTGAATATACATACAATATGTTGTTGGGAGGCGTGACCAGTCTGAAGGGATATAATGGATAGGAGGAACGTTGCCGGATACTAGGTATAGTTTGAAAATAAGGTTTCACACAGGTACGTTGAAGCAATCAAGACCCCTCAAACTCTATGCAACGTTCGTCTCTTCTATAATCACAGAGCAAAATTTCTCAGATCCTGCAACACTTTTCACGGCCATGATGAATAAATGTGACAACTGGGATATCGTTAGCCATTGCACAACCTGCTCAAACGCAAATAAGTGAAAATCAAACTGCGAAACAAACCTTTCCTTATGATTGTGTGCACTTGAATATCCTACTGGCTGGGATGAGTGGCTCTGATGGTTGAGGCGCTGGCCTTCTGACCCCTACGTGGCAGGTTCGATGCTGGTCCAGTCCAATGGTACTTGAAGGTGCTCAAATACGTCAGCCTCATGTCTGTAGATTTACTGGCAAGTAAAAGAACTTCTGAGGGACTAAATTCCAGCACCTAGGCATCTCCGAAAACCGAATAAGTAGTTTGTGGGACGTAAAAAAAATTAATAAATAATAATAATATCCTGGAAATTTAATTCTTTGTCTCATATTTTCTTAGAGTTAGCGATCTACCAAATTTGATCTCACGATCTAGCGACAGATCACGATCCACGTGCTGCCGGCCGCTGCCATAAACTCTTCTCACGTAGGTTGGGTGAACCTCGAACCCGCTCTCAGATTCAGTTTAAAATCCCTGACCAGGCCGGATATCAAACCCGAGGTCGCCGGGTAAGAGGCAGACCTGCTACCCATAGACCACGGAGGCAGCGTATGGTCCAATGATTGAGTTCATTTAATTCTGTCGGATGGCACATAGTGGGCCACCAGTGATCTTTAACACGTCAAGTACAATGACAACAATTATCGAGATGTATCACTGTCCTCAGCTGGGATCTATCCTACGAAATTTGGTTGATGTGTTGAACAATCTACCACCTTATTCACCGTTATTTCACATTTTTACTTTTTATTTTTATTTTTATTTTTATATTTATTTTAATTTTAATTTTTATTTTTATTCTTCCTTTTTATTTATATATATTATTTATCGTATGACTCTTAGTGTCAGGAATGTCGAAGGACATTTTTCTGCCCGCCAGTTCTGTATCTGCTTCTCTCGATACACCCCACCGGGATGAGCTACATGTACCTCTGTGTGAGGGTGTTGTCTGGGGGTGTGGGTGTAATTTATCGGGCCAGGAATGGGAAGGAAGCATTCGCGGCCTTGAGAAAGGTACCATCCTGCATTTTCCTTGAGTTAAAATGGGAATCTACGCAAAAACATTTCGAGGATTGTTGACGGTGGATTCTAACCCGTCTTTGTCCCGACTCCCGACCTAGCAACCATAACTGGTCCAGCAGAAATGCATTCAGCCAATCTACTTGGTATCCACTACGGTTACTGGACAGAATGATTCTTCTATGAGTAATGAGTTGCTAGCAGGAAAATCGTTCCTTTACATGCGACAAATTTGAGGAATTCTCAACATAAAAGACCACATCACTTAATAGACTTTGATGTTGTAGTAAATTCACCACATTGAATTAGCTAACATTTCTTTAATTTAAAAGACAAATAAGTGGAGTATAAATTCAAGAAGAATCAGTGTCGGTAAATCTCACCAGCAAGAGGAGATTGTACTTGGTTCGGTACGCCTGCCTCGAGTATGTAGCTGAAATCGGTGTGTCTTTTACAATTTGTAATACTATTCAGTAATTTAATTATTTTAACTAAACGAATTCGACATGGTGTATACAAAATAAATTAAACACACTAGAAAGTGAGGTTATATTATTTGTGTCGACTTTACCAGAACTGTTAGAATAGCCACGACTGACTGTAGCACGTTCATCCTCCCAGAGACAGAGCGGACAGCTAATTTATCACGGAATGACAATGCTTGAAGCAGAGAGAACTTAGAGTTGTATTTCTATTGTTCGCGAGTTTTAATTACAATTCGATTATGCACCATTTTGCATACACTATTTGTGAAAAAATCTACCCACGTACTTTCTAACCTTAGTGTAACTAAACCATGAGTTCACAGTCGATTTTCTATCCCCGGAACTAAAGATCTATTCCGTATTTGATTGAAATGCCGTCGTTGAAGAAACAAAACCTCGTATTCCACAGTGCTCTTCCTATCCATTATATTACTTAAGACTGGTCACGCCTCTCACAAACAGCCGCATATGGATATGCAGTCCATCAGAACACTTTTTGTTGTGTTCATTTTCCAATGCATGTGTATAAAGTAAAGTGAACCTTATCATGGAGTACTGTAGGAATGTATGTTTGCGTGCCTTATTTCCTCACTCCTACAATGTGCTGAATTTATGGATCGTTTTCCTTAACACTTCCGCATAGGTAAATGAACACAACCAAAACCGTTCTGATGGACTACATATCCGTATACGGTAGGTGCGACCAGTCTAAGGGATAATAATGGATAGGAAGAGCTTCGTGACATAGAAGGTATTGTTTCTTCACCGAAGATATGAGGCTGAGAAAATATGACGCTCGAACGAAATCAGATTTACGGGATATGTGGGGCTAAGTGATTTCGTTCAATCAATCAATCAATCAATCAATCAATCAATCAATCAATCAATCAATCAATCAATCAATCAATCAATCAATCAATCAATCAATCAATCAATCAATCAATCAATCAATCAATCAATTAATCAATCAATCCATCAATCAATCAATTAATCAATTAATCAATTAATCAATCAATCATCCCTTAATTCCCAGCGGAACATGGTGCCTCCACCGCAGTTAACTCCTTAGCCTCTTGTCGTGTCATGTTGACTGCTGCCAATTCTCTCTTCCACGTCATTCGGGATCTACAGCGCTGCCTCCGAATTTGCGGATTCCTTTCAAAAACCTGCTTCGAAATTTATCTGTCGCCTTGCCTCAAGATGAGCCCAGTTTACTTCCGTTTCCTCTTCTTGGCCATTAGTTGACTGTTCCCCAGAGATGGATGTTGGATATCATATTTGGCCACCATAACCCTAATTTGTTCCTCAGGCATCTGTTCAAGGACGTCTTGAGTTTGTTGGTTTATCCTTTGGTCACTTTCCACGATTCACACCCGTACAGCAGTTCTGATTTTATTTTCTCCCTCGCGTTTATCCCACGTAATTGCACTGTCCGCTTTTTTTCACTTCGCTTTCCATCGTTTTCGATCCTTGGCGACAAGTAGAGAAATGCTCACCAAGCACATATCGATGGCTTACTTCTAAAATCTCGTATCTCCATAGGCACTTCCTATTCATTTTCTTCCTTAAGACTTGTCACGCCTCCCAGCCACACATGGATGTACAGTCCATCAGAACAATTTTCGTTGTGTTCATTTTCCCATGGGAGTGTGAAAAGGAAAATGAACCTTAAATACATCAAAACTGTACGAGTGCTTAAATTCGCTATGAAAACAGCATCCCTACAATACGGTGTGGTAAGGTCCATTTTCCTTTACACGTTAGCTTAGGAAAATGAACAATACGAAAAAGGTTCTGATGGATTGCATATAAATATGTGGCTGGGAGGCGTGACCAGTCTTAAGAAATATAATGCGTAGGAATAATATTGAAACATACGAGGTTTTAGAAGTAAGCCGACCATATCCTCCCATAGTGCGTCAAACCATCTCCTCCTTGGCCGTCCCCGTGGTCGACGGTCCTAAGTGTTCGAATGTAATGCCATCTTCGCAACTGAGTTACTACTGCTGGCCAGTACGTGACCATACCATGCCAGAAGAGTGTCTCAAATTTGTGTCAGTAATTGGAACCACTCCATGTAACTCTGACATGCTGGTCGCATCTCATGCACACGGATGAAAGGAATCTTATTGCAGCACTGATTTAATATTGCTCTTAATAATCTCCTTAACTTGGTGCTTCGGCGAAGTTGCTTAGATCTCCAGACGGATCTTAGTTGTTAAGAAGGCATCCCTTGCCTTGTTGGTGCTATTCTGAACGTCCAATGTGTCCCACCATCTGGCGTGATACAGCTGCCGAAATAACCTTTTTCACTCTGAAACTAAAAGACGAAGTAGTACATATATAGCTTATCGACGGCCTAGTTCTAAATCTCTAATGTGGTCCCCCCATTATTCATTATTTCCCTTACGACTAGTCACGCCTCCCAACGACGTATTATGGTTATGTAGTCCATAACAACAATGTTCGTTGTGTTCATTTTCTTGTCCTAACGTGTAAAGGAAAATGAACCTTACCGTACAGTAGGAATGTTGTTTGTATGACGTATTTACACACTCCTACAGAATAATGTATTTAAGGTGCATGTTCCTTCACACGTAAGCATAGGAAAATGAACCCAATGGACTGCATATCAATATGTAACTGGGAATCGTCACTAGACTTAAAGATAATAATATATATGAACAGCATTGTCAGATACGCGCTATTAGAACTAGGCCGTCGATATTGATAAATGGCCGAGAAATTGTCACCTTACATTGGCATAACGAAATGATCGGAATCTCATAAGAATAATGCTGCCAAAATTTGAGTGGGTTTTTGAGAAAATTTTCTCATGTGAGGTATCGTTAGAAATGATGATACCACAGCCGTTGGCCTTCCATCGTTAGGGACAAAGTTGTGTGGGATTGGAATGCGTGAGAATTTGCTTCAAGACGTGTATGTGATTGAATAGAGAACAACAAGTAGACCTGTCATAAAAGGAGAGAAGTTTCAAAGTGTACGCTATGTTGAAAATTATCAAATATTTTAAAATGAACCTTAAATTCAGTATATTTCAGGAGCGCCAAAATACGTCAAGCAAACATAACATTCCAACAGTGCGATACGGTAAGGTTCATTTTTCTTTACATGAACACAACGAACATTGTTTTGATCGACTGCGTATCACTATGAGGTTGCGAGGCATGATCAGTCTCAAGCAGAATAATGGATGGGAAGAGCATTGTTACATACGAGGTTTTGTTTCTTCAGCGACGATATGTGGCTGGAAGCCGTGACCAGTCTTAAGGAAAATAATGGATAGGGAGTGGATTGTCAGATACGCGGTATTGCTCGCGCTGTGATTACAGGCTTTAGTCACTGTGAATTCTTCTTTGTATTCGATGAGCTCCTAGGTGGAGTGAGAATTTACACATCAGTTCGATGAATTAGTCTGTCAGTAGACAAATGACCAAAATATTTAAATATTATGTTAATTGAACAAACCTACCCATCAGATAGTAATTGTCATTAAGGAGTCAAGTCCAGTTAACCGGTTCGATCACGTTGATGGTAAAAAATGTCACCATGACAAAGTAGATTGCATGCTCAAAGCGTAGCTTCAGTTTCAAATCTCCCTGAAGTGTCCGTGTGAAGTGAGTGCATGTGATACTCTGGATGGTGATTCGTCCGTCGGGTGGGGACGTTAAGTCTTGAGCAGACCCCTTGATGTTCTTGGACAGGAGTAGGTTATGTGCTGACATGGGGTTTCACCCTCCAACATCATCATCATCAGGCACTACACAGCGCATAATTTACAGACATCACACTGGACATAGAAATGCATACGCTCGTATAATGGTTTTCACTTATGAGGAAAGGTAACTAACTTCTTGACTAAAAATGGTGGGCATAATAAATGTAGATCGCCAAGCGCTCCTCTTCTCGACCAATAGGCTCGTACCCAAGTGCCTGTGCCTTTGAAACACACATGTTAATCGAACAAATATATTCTTAATTATCAGGCATTTTGACGCACTAGGAGAATATGTCTGATTTTAAAAGATTTGTTGGAGACATTTGGTTACGTCTACCTCATTATAACTATAGCCGCATCCAACAAGTGCGTTGATAATCGTGAATTTTCTCGTCAAGAGAATTCCAAAGGTTAAAGGTCTATAACGTCGCTGTTCGGGCGAAAGGTCACATCTCCCAATACTCTTCCTATCCATTATTTTCCTTAAAGCTGGTCACACCTCCCGGCTACATATGTGTAAGCAGTCCATCACTACAATGTTCTTTGTGTTCGCTTTCCTATGCTGATAGTTAAATGAAAATGAATCTTATACATTGTACTGTAGGACTGCGTAAATACAGCATGCAAACACGCATTCCTACGGCGCGGTACAGAAAGGTTCAATTTTCTTTACACATTGACATACAAAAATGAACACAACGAAAATTGTTCTGATGGACTGCATATACACATCGTCCCTTAAGGAACAATACCGCGTATCTCTCAATGCTCTTCCTATCCATTATATTCCTTAAGACTGGTCACGCCTCTCAGCCACATATAGATATGAAGTCCATCAGAGCAATTTTCGTTGTGCTCATTTTTCTATGCTGCTCTATAAAGGAAAATAAACCTTAAATACATTTTACTCCAAGAGTGTGGAAATACTACATGCCAACATACGATACGGTATAGTACGGTAAGGTTCATTTTCCTTTAAACAACGATATGGGGAAATGAACATAACGAAAATTTTTCTCATGAAGTACACATTCATATGTGGCTAGGAGGCGTGACCAGTCGTAAGGAACATAATAGATAGGAAGAACATTGATAGATACGCGGTATTGTTTCTTAAGGGACGATATGTGGCTGGGAGGCGTGACCAGTCTTAAGGAGAATAATGGATAGGAAGGACATTGTGGGATACGAGGTTTTGCCGGTGCAGCGAAGATATCTTTCAAGCCAGAGAGAATGAGTACGAGTCATATTAAATCTGTTCCTCAAAGTACAAGTCCCTGATTTTATTTTCAACACTTAGCAGAAGAAAACGATCATTAAAAATGAGAGTACAATTTTCTGAAGTACATTGATGTCGGCCCATTCATTTCAAATCCTCTACAATTAATACTGTTTCTATTTTTAAAACTTCACAAGTATATCCTGAAATGCAGCTGTAGCCCTGGCACGAACGACTTTTTTTTAACGAACATATTTTAGATGACCATTGTTAACTACATTCCACTGTAATTAACTGCTCTCTAGTGGCAGTGATAGCGGGAAACAACGAGAGAATCAGCCCCTTTCAGCTCTTCTTCTCAAGAAAAGACCATTGTGTGGCCAGGAAATGTGCAGATTATTATGAAAGAGAAAATAAAATACTCGATAAGAGACACAACGGAATATTTTTCATTAAAACCCATTATCAAAAAATTCTTTGCTTTTCGTGTAGTGACTTGGAAGTTCCGTGAGGTTTGCAGGCTCTGGCTGGCCCGGTAGCCCGCGGCTGCCGGCCTTCAGAAGCTGACAGTGTCTTGCTCAGCGCCATTAGGCCCCCCTGAAATATTAATGCCACCTGCACTTGGGGCTATTCTTTGACGAAGTGGAGATGCAAAGCATTAAGTTTAGAGCGAGAGAGAGCAATGCCGGGGTCTTCTTTCCTCATCAGCACGTCTCCTCGGTGTAGGCTGCAGCGAGAAAATTAAAATGTTGGGCCAGTATTTTCTAGCAGAAGGTGCGTGATCAAAAATATCCTCCTCGTGTTCCCTACTATTCAGCAAATATCCCATTGTATAAAAGAACCTGACAAACTGTAGACATATTCTAACAAAAATAATGAAAAGTAAGAAATACCGAAAAAATGAACGAGAAAAGTTGTGTTGGCTAAAATTTTACTTAGCAGATTGAAATTCCACCGACTTTGTAGTTCCATAGGGATATGTGAGAGCTTGTAGGCCGTTTGCATTTCAAGTGCAAAACATTAAAAAAAATCGTCCCGCTAAGATCTGTATTGAGGTATTTTAAAGAGCATTTTACTGTTAAATTAAGTGTATTTTTCATTCTATGGATTTATAGCCCTTCGATATGGTACCTCAAGATTGCACACTACAATGTAACTTGTTATAATCTTTTCCTGTCATTGACGTACCTTTGTCTCGCTTTTTAAATGCGTGTTTGAAACATTATGAGATATAATTAAATGTCCTATGTAGTCCTCTATAAACATTTCGAATTCATTCCCCTGTATCCCTAAAATTTTAACTTTGTTTACAACTGTTTCAAACATAATATATTCTTCCACCCCATTTCCTCACTCAGGTGGAGTCGAACTATCCCCTTTTTACGACTGGATGTCCTTTCTCGTGCTAATCCTCTGTAGAGGGATGTATTAATAATAATTGCAGCAGTGTGGTATTTTGTGTGTACATATAAAAGTCTGTTCACAAACAACTAGTCCCAGAGTCATAGGAACTAACTGATCGTGGCTTAATTTACCGAGAATCGAACCCGAGATCCACTAAACCGAAGACCATTATGCTGGCAATTTAACCAGGGAGATGGACTCCTGATTCTTAAATATCTCAACGTAGAAAAATATTGACATTATTTAGTATTTTATTATAACCATAGAATAATTACCAGTTGTTGGTTTTTCAACTTATTTTTGCCCAAAATGATTTTACTAACTATTTGCAATAATTATCAGGGCTCATTCTCGCCCCATTCTAGTGAGAATATATCGTCGCTGCCGGGACAAAACCTCCTATGTGAAATATTTTAGCTTAGAACTTTGGCCGGTAAGGTTCTGTGTGCTAAGGTGCAATATCGTGTGAATGTTGTCAAGGCATTCTCGCTCTTCATCATGTATGTGCTGCGGGTCAGTATATCTCCAAAAATATTATCACATAGGAGGTTTCGTCCCGGCAATGACGAAATGATGAATTAGCCTAGCATGTAACACAGTTCATTCAAATGAAGATAACAGACCCCCATTTTCATTTACTTCATCACCAAGTAGCACATCGATGGCTTGTTTCTAAAACCTCGTATCTGACAATGCTCTTCCTATCCACTATTTCCCTTAAGACTGGTCGCGCCTCCCACCCACATAGGGATGCACAGTCCATCAGAACAATTTTCGTTGTGTTCATTTTCCTATGCGAACGTGTAAAGGAAAATGAGCCTTAAATATATTAACCTGTAGGAGTGCGTAAATTTGCCATGCAAACAACATCCCTACAGTACGGTATGGTAACGTCCATTTTTCTTTTACACGCTCGCATACGAAAATAAACACAACGAAAATAGTTGTGATGGACTACATATAAATATGGGACAGGTAGGGGTGACCAGTCTTACGGAAAATAATGGATAGGAAGAACATTGGGAGATGCCAAGTTTTGTTTCCCCACAAACGATATTGTGAGTTACATCCAGTACCGATGGAAAACTGAATTTTCTCTAAAAGCCACAAAATCATCTATAACGTTTGTGATACTGAATTCTGATTTTAGTTCATGTTCTTTCGACAATAATAATAAGAAAAAGAATCCGAAACCAAAAACCCCATGACGCAACAGTCCCGAAGGGCCATGGCCAACCAGGAGACCGCTGCTCAGCTCGAAGGTTTACAGATTACGAGGTGTCGTGTGGTCAGCACGACGGATCCTCTCGGCCGTCATTCTTGGCTTTCTAGACCGGGGCCGCTATCTCACCGTCAGATAGCTCCTCAATTGTAATCACGTAGGCTGAGTGGACCTCGAACCAGCCCTCAGATGCAGGTAAAAATTCCTGGCCTGGCCGGGAATCGAGCCCGGCTCCTCCAGGTAAGAAGTAGGCACGCTACTCCTGCACCGCGGGGCCGACAATAATAATAACAATAATAATAATAATAATAATAATAATAATAATAATAATAATAATAATAATAATAATGCCGTGTGGCCTTCGGAGAGTCCTGATGTAGGTCTTTCGAGTAGTTTTTAAATTTTTTAGATTTTTATTTTTTATTTTTACCAATATTTTCTTTTTTCTCATTCTTTCCTTGTTTTCGTTCCATTTTCTGCTTAAGGACGACACACACACCCAGTCCCCGAGCCAGCGGAAATAACCAATTAAGGTTAAAATCCCCGACCCGGCCGGGAATCGAACCCCGGACTCCTTGATCCAAAGGCCAGCACGCTAATCATTCAGCCATGGAGCCGGACAAGTAGTCGCATATAGGTGACTTCCTCGTCCGTGAGGATGGAGCCGTAGCTGTAATGATTTCTAATGCTGAAAATGGCCTCATAACTCAGTCACCGAGTCATCATGATTTACCAATTAAAGTTAAAATCCCCGACCCGGCCTGGAGTCGAACCCTGGATCCCTCGGACCAAAGGCCAGAATGCAATCATTCAGGCATGGAGCTGGACGACAAAAATATATTTTTAAACAGTCCACTTTCTCTTCTCCTTATGTCGGTCTATGGTACTGTATGGGGGAATTACATCTTTTAACTGGCACTTTTTCATTGAGCTTTTAATAATATATCGTTGCGCCTCGAAATTCCGCTATATGACAATGTTGATGGGAAAAGTACTGACCCGCAGAACATTTGTCACACAGAATACTGAACCTTAGATCACAGAACCTTTCTGGTCAGAGTTCTAAGCTGAAATATTATCACATTTTTCTAGGCGCAACAACGAATATTATCAATCCATTGGACTTCCGGACTCCTTTAAATCCACCGACCCCCACTCGTGACACGTTGCCTTATATCCCCGCTCCGCTTTTGTGTGGAACTGTGCACTCGACACGACCTACCAAACCACAAGTCTATTTCAAGATAATTGCTGCTGTTTGGAGGAAAGCCACATCGATCATACAAATGCATCACTAATGAGCTAAATAATACACGTATGTGTTTCCCTTGAAATGTTACCTTCCAGCTTGACGTAATGTTGACATGGAGCTTCTCACTATAGTATGCACATCATTGGTGTAAACTCATGCCATGGTTGTCCAGAACCTAATGCCAGTTAGTCTATTGAATGTTCACTTCTCCCGATTACATTTTACAAGCTGTTGCATATCGTCGTTGCCGGGACAATACCTCCTATGTCATAATATTTTTTGAGATCTACTGACACACATCACATACATTATGAAGAGCGAGAATGCCTTGACAATATTCACACCGTAGATGACAGAACCTTACCGGTCGAAGTTCTAAGCTAAAATATTCCACATAGGTGGTTTTGTCCCGGCAGAGACGATATCGATGGCTTACTTCAAAAACCTCGTAAGTCCGAATACTCTTCCTATCCATTATATTCCTTAAGACTGGTCACACCTCCCGGTCTCACATGTATATGCAGTCCAAAAGAATAATTGTCATTATGGTCATTTTTCCCTGCCAATTTGTAAAGGAAATTGAACCTTAAATACATCATACTGTAGGAGTGTGTAAATTTGCCACGCAATCAACATCCCTACAATACGGTACGGTAAGGTCCATTTTCCTTTAGACTTTAGCAAAGGAAAATGAACACAGTGAAAATTATTCTGATGGACTGCATACAAATATATGACCGGGAGGCGTAACCAGTCTTAAGGAATATAATGGGTAGGAAGAACATTTGGACATACGAGGTTTTAAAAGAAAGCCATCGATATTTTAACTTAAGAAGCAATACGTCGTATCCCACAGTCGTCTTCCTATCCATCATGTTCCTTAAGACAGGTCACGCCTCTTAGCCACTTTATGGGTATGCAGACCATCAGAACAATTTTCGTTGTGTTAATTTGCCTATGGGTTACGTGTAAAGGAAGATGAACCTTACCATACTGTACTATAGGGATGTATGTTTGTATGACGTATTTACGTTCACCTACAGTACACTGTATATAGGATGGTCGGAAACAACGTGAACCAAGCACAAGGTCTTTACTTATGCTTGGCAAGGATTTTCTCGCTCGACCTTCGCCGCCGATGATAGGCCGCTACCGGCCGCTCGCGCGCGCGGTTTCCGGCACTCTCTGCAGTTGCTGAGAGCTGAGCTCCGAGATAATAGGGTGTTCATTGAAACTACTGCGTACTGTATAGTATTTTATTGTGATTGTGTATAGTGCTGTAATGTATGTGAAATATTCGTTACGTGAACGTGTATATCTGCACATTAAGAGCAGAAAATCGTGCGCTAGGACAAGACAAAAGTTTCGAGCAAAATTTCCAGGGAGACCCATTCCTATCAATCGGACAATAAAACAACTGGCCAAGAGATTCAAACGTACAGGTTCAGTAAACAATAAAAACAGACGTAAAGGTCGTTATCTCCTTAGTGAAGCCTGTTTGGTACCAGGATCATAAGTAAAAATCTGTGGCCCCCTCATAGCCCAGATTTAACGGCATGTTATTTTTAATAATAATAATAATAATAATAATAATAATAATAATAATAATAATGCTATTTGCTTTACGTCTCACTAACTACTCTTTTACGGTTTTCGGAGACGCCGAGGTGCCGGAATTTTGTCCCGCGTGAGTTCTTTTACGTGCCAGTAAATCTACCGACACGAGGCTGACGTATTTGAGCACCTTCAAATAACACCGGACTGAGCCAGGATCGAACCTGCCAAGTTGGGGTCAGAAGGCCAGCGCCTCAACCGTCTGAGCCACTCAGCCCGGCATGTTATTTTTATTTGTGTGGAATGTTAAAAAATGTAGTTTATGGGAACAACCCTCACACACTAAACTTACAGACAATATAAGAGCTGCAATTGCACCCAGCAGTGCTGAAGAACTTGGTAGAGTAACCGAACACTTCATTAGGAGATGCCGATTGTTTGGCAGCGCATGGGGAATATTTTCAGCATAAACTGTAAAAATGATGGGTAAAATACATGATAATGATTTTAAGCATAAACTGTAAACATGGTGAGTAAAATGCATGATAATGATTTTGAGCACCGTATTCTGCCGTACATACGCACGCGCGGTAGTCGGCAACTGAACCGTCACTGGCGGCCAAGGTCGAGGGAGAAAGTCCTTGCCAAGCATAAATAAAGACCCTGTATAATAAGCGTTAGAGTGTTGGTCATACTGATAACTAATTTGAAACAGTTACATCGATAACTAGCGCCATTGTCATTTTATCAGCAGCTGAAGTTAGCCAATCAGATCACATCGCGGGCGAATTCAAATGTGCTTTACGAGGCGGTGTTGCTAAATTTGTACGCGACTTAGTCGGGCTTGAGAGCCATGCCGAGAAATGAACATCAAACACTAACACACCGTGGGTTTCAGCTAATTTCACTGTAGCGTGCTTACTATTGGTCGAACCTTGTTCAAGTCCTTCCAGTGGAGAAGTTTATTTCTTCTATTGGCGCTGTCAAGCCGGTCATAAACCACGACTGAAATGTGATGTACATGAGAGGAGTTCGTGAAATTTGTTTCAAACTCTCGGAATATTCCTTACATAACTTCCTACTGCCTGCTGTCATTTCTTGATATCTCTTGACACAGGCCACTGTAGCTTCCACACAAGTCCCAGTCTCATCCCTGACTGTGACAATATGGAAGCTGCTGGGGTATGGATGGCACTGAGTACTGACAACCAGTGCGTCTGAGTGTTATGAAAGGTGTTGCTCATAGGGTTAGTCGTGCTACAATATCACATTCTGGCCCAGTGAGGAATGGCCAACTACCTCACTCCTCATCTTGCTTAGTACGCCTCATTTTGGTGCTGCCATTGTTTTTTCTTTTTTTCTTTTTGCTATAACCACATAGCTTTGCAATACATTTTTTAAACACAATGTGTACAGACTGATTGAGAAAAACGTTAAAAATTAAAAATCATTTTTAGCATAATGGAAGATTGGCAGGGTTCTTAATGCGCACTCTAACAGGTGGTATAATGAACAGTGTAGTCCACACATTTCCCAGATGCATTCACTGGACACTTGATGATAGCCTTCCCTATTACAGATGTGATAGTTAAAACCATGTATTGCTCCTCACGTATAGAAGTGTCTCAGCTCGTAGTTGGCTGATTTCCATTCTTTGTTTTTATGACTGGGGTGCGAAAAAACTCTGGATCTAATTCTGCTGTTTTCTATCGTCGCTCTTCTAGGAACGTTTTACTGGCTCGGGTAAATAAATGAGACCTCCACTGTCATCATCATTAACCGGAATGAAAAAGTTACGACATCGATAACGGCATCGTGAAAACGTGAAGTTACTTGAATCTTGCATGGAACGATAAAACATTCAAATCGATTGTAGAAGGAAATATTTATTGAAACAAGTTTATTGACAAATTAGGATCATAATTGTTTTATAATAAGTGGTATTGACAAATTTATTGCTTACAGTTCGTAAATCTATTATTATATGACAAATGATGTCTAATTTAATACTTCTAGTTGTTATTTTATTTCTTATCTCTACATTATACCGTTAAATTTCTCTTTTCATAATATTACTTTGCATATTGTGTCATATTTATTACGTACTCTCCCTCTTAAACTATTCTTATAATTTAACTTCATAATTAAATGTACCACTTTGTATTATTCACCACTGTAATAATAATTTATTATGTACCGGGCGAGTTGGCCGTGCGCGTAGAGGCGCGCGGCTGTGAGCTTGCATCCGGGAGATAGTAGGTTCGAATCCCACTATCGGCAGCCCTGAAGATGGTTTTCCGTGGTTTCCCATTTTCACACCAGGCAAATGCTGGGGCTGTACCTTAATTACGGCCACGGCCGCTTCCTTCCAACTCCTAGGCCTTTCATATCCCATCGTCGCCATAAGATCTATCTGTGTCGGTGCGACGTAAAGCCGCTAGCAAAAAAAAAAAAATTATTATGTTATCTGTATATATTGTATTGTACTACCAACTTTCCCTTGTTTAGATTCCTCAAATCTAAATTATGTAGTTCATTGTATTCTCCCTTTTAGGTATTGTATTTTTATAATATAATTAACGTTTGGTAGTGAAATTTTTTTTGAGAGTTTGAAACAAGTTTCACGAAATTATTATTATTATTATTATTATTATTATTATTATTATTATTATTATTATTATTATTATTATTATTATTATTATTATTATTATTATTATTATTATTATTATTATTATTATCATTATTATTATTATTATTATTATTATTATTATTATTATTATTATTATTATTATAACCCAGGCTGAGTGGCTCAGACGGTTGAGGTGCTAGCCTTTTCACCCCAACTTGTCAGGTTCGATCTTGGCTCAGTCCGGTAATATTTGAAAGTGCTCAAATACGTCAGCCTCGAGTCAGTTCAGTCAGTCAATCACTACTGATCTGTATTTAGGGCAGTCGCGCAGGTGACAGATTACCTAGCCTTTTCTTAAATGATTGCAAAGAAATTGGAAATGTATTGAAAAACTCCCTTGGTAAGTTATTCCAATCCCTAACTCCACTCCCTATAAATGAATATTTTTCCCCAATTTGTCCTCTTGAATTCCTACTTTATCTTCATAATGTGATCTATCCTACTTTCAAAGACACCACTTAAGCTTATTCGTCTACTAATGTCATTTCACGCCATCTCACCACTGACACATACCTCTTAGTCGAGCAGCTCGCGTCCGTTTTCCCAAGTCTTCCCAGACCAAACTTTGGAACATTTTTCGGCAGATTTACACGCAGGTAAAAGAATTCCTGCGGACAAAATTCTGGCACATCAGTATCTCCGTAAACAGTGAAATGTAGTTTTTTTTTCGGTGACGAAGGAAAAGGAATGTGGGAATGCAATGGCCATGACTTTAATTAAGGTACAGACCCAGCATTTGCCTGGTGTGAAAATGGGAAATCACAACATAACCATCTTCAGGAATCGAACCCACTATCTCCCGAATTCAAATTCACTGCTGAGCAACCCTAACCGCACGGCCAACTCACTCGGTATGAGGTATTTATGTGAAAGTTCTCTCTAAGATTGTTTGTGCAAAATTCTATTAACAATGTCGTTTCGTAAGATAGACGTAATTTCCTTTTATGTATCATTAAGATATCGTCGGCTTACTTCTGAAACCTCGTATGTTTCAATATTATTCCTACGCATTATATTCCTTAAGACTGGTCACGCCTCCCAGCCACATATTTATATGCAATCCATCAGAACCTTTTTCGTATTGTTCATTTTCCTAAGCTGACGTGTAAAGGAAAATGGACCTTACCACACCGTATTGTAGGGATGTTGTTTTCATAGCGAATTTAAGCACTCGTACAGTTTGATGTATTTAAGGTTCATTTTCCTTTTAACACTCACATAGGAAAATGAACACAACGAAAATTGTTCTGATGGACTGTACATCCATGTGTGGCTGGGAGGCGTGACAAGTCTTAAGGCAGAAAATGGATAGAAAGTGCCAAGGGAGATACGAGGATTTAGAAGTAAGCCATCGATATGTATTAGCACTTCGTTCGACGAGTCCAGCCTTCTCATAAAGTGAGCGCTATAGAGTGGTTAAGGGACTGTGACAAGCAAGGGCGCCGATTCTGAGGGTGCTACCGGTGCTCGATCACCCCCTCCCCCCCCCCCCCACGATAAAGTGGGGAATTTCTGTCATAGTTCTCAACCCTAGCAATAAAAAGGCATTTTTGTCACTACATTACCAACAGCGGGCTGAGAAGCCCTCTAAGTAACTTTTGTTTTCTTTATTCTCAATCATACCTGAGTTACATGTATATTTTATTTTATTAATTAGATCTGATACATCCAAAACATCATAAAGGGTAATTGATTCCAGAGACAGTTAAGTTTGCTAAGAATCGCTTTAAATAAACCCATTTTACATGTATATCAGAACGTACATTTTCCGCCTTGAGAATATTTAAAACTTACCTGCGCTGTACCATGACGCAAAGAAAATTGAACAACAATGCAACATGTATGTCCATAACAAAAAAAAATTGAAGTTCGAAGACGTGGCGATCATTTTCATCAAACAACCGACTGTTCGTTGGAACGCTCTCTTTATGAGTGAGAATTAGACTTTCGGAAAAGATTCGAATTTTTGTACAAAATACTTCTCTTTTATTATTATACTAATAATAAATACCAAATTTGAGGCAAATTGATTTATTTAAAATTCAGTTTGGTATCATTCTGCGAGAAAACTACACTATTGTGTTTCTTCATCTTCAGATTTTAGAAACAAAGTTTGTATTTCTTTAGCTTCCATCCTTTTAACCACGTAGGCTGTATTTAAAATGTAAAATCTCTTACTTTTTCATTATTGAAACTCACCATTATATTTTATGTGGATTATATATCGATTGTATGTGGATTTATGTGGACTTTCTCTTGTATTAATTCTTTATTGTTGAAAAAGCGCCTAATTAAACAGCTTATCGTCGTTGCCGGGACAAAACCCCCTATGTGATAATATTTTTGGAGATATATTGACCCGCAGCACATACATTATGAAGAGCGAGAATGCCTTGACAACATGCATACAATATTGCAGCTTAGATGACAGAACCTTACCGGCCAAAGTTCTAAGCTAAAATATTTCACATAGGAGGTTTTGTCCCGGCAGCGACGTTATGTTTTCCGTCAAGTATTGCTCATTCAAAAAACCTAAAACTGCATTTTCATGAGGAGTGAATTTCGAAATTTTCCTAGATTCCCCCTTTTTTGAATGTGAGTTTTTACAATTTGTTTTACGCAGATAAGTCTTATGGGGACGATTGGGTAGCAAAGGGCTAGGAATGGGAAGGGAGCGAGCATGGCCTTAATTAATTCTCTTCATAAGTGATAATTAGACGTTCCGAAAAGATTTAAAATTTTGTACAAAACACTTCTCTTTTATTATTATACTAATAATAAATGCAAATTTGAGACAAAGTCAGTTTGGTACCATTCTACGGG
This sequence comes from Anabrus simplex, assembly GCF_040414725.1. Lineage (NCBI taxonomy): Eukaryota > Metazoa > Arthropoda > Insecta > Orthoptera > Tettigoniidae > Anabrus > Anabrus simplex. Next base: position 1,694,880,897 of record NC_090265.1, on the reverse strand, counting down.
AAAACTACACTATTATGTTTCTTTACCTTAAGATTTAAGAGACAAAGTTTGTATTTATTTCGCTTACATCCTTTTAATTCACGTAGGCTATATTTAAGATATATTTAGGAGAACAGTGAGATTGTATCCAGTACATAAAAGGACAAACCAAAATGGTGAATGATTAATTGAATTTTACCAAACATTTTATTTAAAAATAATGTCAACACACTTTTTGACACTACCCAGCAGAATCAGAGATAAATAATGAATGTTAAAGTCAAGAAGGGAATTATAGATTCAGACCATCACTTATCACTAATAAAAAATAAGTTTTCAACCAAATGAAGTCAAAATGAGAACTTTTAGAACACCAAAAACTTATCCTGAAATCTTTAAACTAAATTCAGATAATTTTCTTGCAAAATTCACCCTCACATATACCAGCTAATTGGAATTACTTCAAATATTCAATACACCAGGCATCGCAAAAGATTGGCACGCCACGAAGAAGAAGAAGAAGAAGAAAGATGGTGGAATGACACCTGTGACAAACCAATTTGCCTTGGGTGAACATAGAAAACCACGGACAACCATATTTAGGTTTGCCGGGAGTGGGTTTCGAACCCACTATCTCCCGTGTCTCATCCCGCCCAGCCACTTGCTCGTTGGACTGTAAGTTAGAACATTCCCACTAATTTTCAAATCCCCGAACCCTTAGTGATAATTTCACTGAAAGATGGCAGTTTAATCCACGTCGTTGGACAAAGGAGACATTCCTCTAACGACCAGGTTGCGGGAGGGTAGGGAAGAAAACTTACGATGGAGATCAAACCCGCAACGTGGTAGGTCGTTTTTGTCCTCCTCACAAGGTGCAAACTTTCCAACCCCCTAAACCAACCCTTGTTTTCTGACTGACATATCAAATTGGAATGGTTGATAATAGTCTTTGTTCTTTAAATCGCGAAATGACCTTTCATATTAAGGCTATATTTTTTGTTTGCTTATTATGTTAAGAAATTAGATTTGATCATCTTACTTCGCACCTGTTCACAATGTGTAGCCTACTTTTCGCGATCCAGACTCACAAGATGAGAGAGATAAAAGAGGAGGGAACTGAATAAGCAATATTTTAAATTAGATTTCAAGCCCATTTGTAAGCAAATGTCATCATCTGAGAAACACGCTATTAAGCTGTAGAGGAATCCTACACATATTCATATGCTGCATGGTTGTTAAAGCAGAGGCAAATTGTAGCTCATTTGATTGTCTGGGACCATTTTTCATCATTTCTGTTTCTGTTTCTCCCGCTGTGATGGCAGTTGGAGCAACAATTTCAAACGTCACATATCACATCTTGCATTGTAATGAAACGGAAATGGTCACTTCACAAAATAGTCTTCCGTAATTTGATTTAAACTACGGCTACAGAGTTATATTTCAAAGTCACATTAGAAAGATATGTGTTCCCAGAGTCCATATTATAAAGCGGTTATTTCCAGTGAGATCTAAAAATAAAAAGTACCTTAGCTGTCACATACGAATGTGGGTTCTGGCTTCTTGCATCTTGTTTTATGGAACACACAAACATTCTAACATATTTTTATTTACAAAACTCCCTCCCAATGGAGGTAGCCGCATGACAAAATTAACATTACAATTATAATTAAAATATTAAAATATAATAATATGATATAAAATTGCAAACAACACCTCGAGGTGTGGATTAAGATGGTGATTCAGGTGTTCAAAACTTCTTTAGTACTATGGTGATTATCTCTTCTCGTACCATACGGAAGTTGGAATGTTTTCGAAATGCCTCAATAAAAACAAGGTATAGCAGTCATGTTCCTATCAGTGGACCTATTCCCTACTAGTACTACTACTAAATGTTTTCATTCCTCCCCTGAGTGGGTAGGTGGGCCTCCTAGATGGTGACGTCATCTCTCAGGCCAGGACATTTCTATCGAAAAAGGAGATGTGCGGAGAAGCTAAACCGTGGCCTATACTAGGAACTCTCCCGGTATTAGCTTTAGTGCATATAATGGAAAACCACGAAAAACAATTCTCAAGACAGCCGACGGCGGGTACCAGCTCCTCTCCATCTCCCGAATACAGGGGCGTAAAGCCACGGTAGAGCCTCGGCCACCACTCCTCTGCTCGGTTGGCCGGTCGGAGTGCAGAGCTGTCGGACCACGGACCAGCCGTGGCCACTTGTGGGCCGACACCCACTCTGCATCCGATGACCCAAAGAATTTGAACTCATGATCTCTTTGAAATAATTAACAGTAGGTTCATAGTTAGCTTTCATTCCTTTATCCACCTCCTCAGCTTGTTGAAGACCAACCTCGAATCGAATGGAATGATCAATTACTACGTCATGCCTAGAAGTCTTAGAACATGCAATAATTGTCAATTCTTCTAGTAGACCCATCTAAGGAAATGCATGGGATTTCTTCGTGCAGTTCCCACTCTTTCTGTCGGAAAGCATTAGCGATCATAGACCTTACAATGTGATGGCGTTTCCTCTATCACAGAATCGTAAGACATGTCCAAGTGATTCGTTCTCGGTATTAAGTTAGATATCATTCTCCACAAACACAAATCCCACTAAACGACATATACGCGTTTCAAGAGTGACGTAACAATGACAAATTCAGGGAATAAGGAGTAAACATGGCTGTGTCCGAGTGTAAAGTGCTCTCTAATGTTTTTATTTAATAAAAGCACTTGCGACTGCACGCCATATGACTGGAAGGGCCCAAGGCTGGGTAACAGAGAATAGTGTTGAAACTAAATACATCAACTAGTGTTTCCTCAAGGTATATAACATTAGCGAACACAAAATCACAGATCTTACCTGCAAAACAATTCTTTTCTTGTTAGTACAATTCGAACATGAATTCGTTGCCAAAAGATCACAGGGACACTGTATCTGAAAAACAAGAAATGTTGGCAGCGGTACCTGGACGTATTAAATGGAGTGTCTGATTGCATATCCAACCCCTGTCACGTTTTCTTACGGGGTCGGGTATGAAATGAGACGAATCTTCGTAGACAGTTTCTATGAGCAGATGTCCTTCCGAATGTCAACCTCATCAGAGCAGCTAATGAGATGAAATTAATGACGTTATACCGTCGCTGCTGTGAAAAAACTGCGAAAGTGACAACACTCTTCCTATCCATAATTTCCTTTAAGACTGGTTTCATTTAAGACTGGTCACGCCTGCCAGTCACATATTGATATGCAGTCCATCAGAACAACTTTCGTTGTGTTCATATTCCTCTGCGCGTGTGTAAAGGAAAGCGCACCTTAACTACATCATACTCTAGAAGTGGATAAATATGTCATGCAAACATACATTCCTACAGCACTGTGCACTTAGAACGAAAAATCGTCGATACAGTTCATGCAATACCGAAGCTTAGATGACAGAACATTTTTGTTCCGAGCAAAAAGCTGAAATATATTACACAGCGGAATATCGAGGCGCGACGAGGGCATTTCTTACTTGTAGGATCTTTTCTAATGAAGTGTACTTTGCTCTTATAAATGCATCCTAATCATGCTAATTCTAAGTGTGCTACCGACAGACATAATATAATTTAGTTGGTTTCCTAATTGATTATACTTCCTCCATGACTGGCCATTCACAGGGAGCAGGTGTCCTCTAAGCATTTACTTCCATCGGTTTCATGAACAATAAATTATACCTAGCAGAGGGGAAAGCAAGTATTGCTATTAAAGTGACTCTTTGGAGGTTTGCTGGTAAAATCCGATCTTCATATCGTCGCTGCCGGGACAAAACCTCCTATGTGAAATATTTTAGCGTAGAACTTTGGCCCCTAAGGTTATGTCAACTAAGGCACAATATTGTATGTATATGGTTAAGGCATTCTCGCTCTTCATAATGTATGTGCTGCGGGTCAGTATATCTCCAGAAGTATTACCACATAGGAGGTTGGGTCCCGGCAACGACGATATACTTTACGCAGTTTCCTTGAGAATGTTGTGAAGTGAAACTTCAGGTTGCTATAGGCTCTAAACAGAAAATGTTCAAGTAAAAAAAAAATAGCTAATTTCTACCGGACAAAGCGTTCTGTATGAATATTCTAGGATTGATCAAGAAATGTAGGTAATACTGTAGTATACGTCGTGGTGGTGGTGATTGCTGTTTGAAGAGGAGGTGCAACTGGGTAACACGAATCAGAGGAAAATGAAAGAGATCTGACAATTCGAGGAATGAGCCAACGGATATACCATGTTGAATACACCGATTCTCGTCCGATCACCGCAGTTAGGCAACATTGGGCGTGGTCAGTACTTGGATGAGTAACCGCCTGTAAACACCACGTGCCGTTGGCTCAATTCCCTTTAGGTGCAAAAGATCTCTATAGGTCGACGCCCCGAACAAACACCAAAAATGATTCGAGGAATGAGGTATTCGCACATGAAGGGAGTGAATAATGAAAGACTCCCAAGAAACCCAATACCGTCGGCGTCGGAATTGATCAAGGAAGGTTGGATAGGGAAGATGAAAGTGAGGAGCCTGACACAAATAAGTGGAAGTAATGCTCGAAAATTCATATACTCCGGTTTCCCCTTTAGTCACTCTTACGACGGGCAGAGGATACCGTGCATGTTATTCTACTACCCCCACCCACAGACAGGTATTCGGGTAGTTCTGTAGTGATTGGTAGTGTGATGTATTATATCGTCGTTTCCAGGACAAAACCTCCTATGTGGTAATATTTTTGGAGATATACTGACCCGCAGCACATTCATTATGAGGAGCAAGAATGCCTTGACAACACTCACACAATATTGCACCTTAGTTGACAGAACCTTACCGGCCAAAATTCTAAGTTAAATTATTTCTCGTGGGAGGTTGTGTCCCGGCAGCGATGATATGTTGTATTAAGACATACACAAGCACCCAATCCTCGAGCCTGAGGAATCAACCTTCGTCAGGAGATTACGATTTCAGGTATAAATTTAATTTGTAGAGAATCTCTTACGATCTGTAATAAGATTTTTTCTATGTCATAAAGAGGAATTTTCAAATTTTGAAGGATAGTGGCTGGGTTCTTCGGCAGGATACCTCTGGATCGAAACAGGAGGCCCCCGACAACCCACTGACCAAGAGAAACATATTATTTTACTGATAGATATGACATATATGGCGTATAAATTGTTTGTTTTGCCAGATTAACATTCTGAGGCCGTTGCAGGTCCCTCCCGAAGCGAATGGTAAAATCTAACACCATTGCTTTATTCTCTTTCTTACTGATGGCTATGATGTCCACTCTTCTCGTTGAGTCGTCGGTAGAGACGCGGTGAACCTCCGATCCACACTGCCTCAGGCCTTGAGCAATTGATGTCCTTACTCGATGGTGACGATTGTTGCGCAATAATTCTGTTCTTCTGTAGTACACCAGCACATGTCCAAGCGTTTCGGTTTTGTTTCAACCGCATTGACGGCAACGGGTTGAGCTGAAAGTTCTGCCGGGAACCGATCTTACTGCGGTCAGGTTGCACAAAGGTACCTTGTGAGACATCCACGAGTTTGCTTTCGGGTGACCGTTGAATAAAACCACTCCTCTACCTTTACGAGACCAAGTTAAATAGCTAAGGAGTAGTATATGCCTCATTTCCTGAGTAGATTATTATGTCTACGTTGCTTGTTGTTTAAAGGGCCTAACATCTAGGTCATCGGCCCTTTATTATGTCTAATACTCCGCACTGTAGTAATCTACGACTGCTATCGCATTGCGAGGATTTACTTGTGCAGTCTCAATAATAAAAAATCACGATATTCTGTTTGTACATTAATATCATCCGTGCTGTGTAGATCATGATCACCGTGACACAGGCGTTCTTCCCGCCATACCCAGCAACAATAGAAGAGGTTGACTGCAAACTGTGCATGATTTCAGCTTGTGCTCGTGACTTAGAATTGTAGGCATTGGTTCAAGTTTCATTTCTCATAAGCGTTAAGATATTAATTGACTGTGTACAGTGAATCACGGTAATTTTAGCCTCGTGATTGCATTACTCCCAGCAAACACCGTGACGAACGAACCATCGTCTCCTACACGCATTTGTTGAATTAATCGAGGAACCGTTCTTGTATGTCGGTATAATTCAACATCTGTAGTTGTTACTTGACTTCACATGGCTAAGTTCAACGTACCTCACTTTTAACCTCACGCTCCGCAGTTTGAACTTGTTGAGGATCCTTCAGTTGGCAACCAAGATTAAAGAATGATTACTTAATTTCAGGATTATTTCTGGTTAACTGCACGTAATCACTTAGAGCATGCATACGATTAAGGTGTAAAGTAAATGATCTGCTACCATCTTTAGACATGACATATTCAGCAATAAATTCTAACCTCTTCATAAAAGTAGCATAAGTAAAAAAGAGGAGAAAAAGTATTTGACACGTCACTTGTATATAATTATGTATATATTGAATTAAATATACCGATACATAATTACTTCACACCAGAGAAGATCTGATTTATAGCATTTTAGCCACAACTGATGGATTATTTATTTATTTATTTATTTATTTATTTATTTATTTATTGAGGCTTAGGCTTTAGGCGACGCAAGGATGGGAGAGAACAAGGATTGGAAAGGTAGCAGCCGTGGCCTTAATTGAAGTACAGACCAGCATTTGAGTAGTGTAAAAATAGTACAGGACAGAAAACCAACTTTTAGGATGACGAAGATGGGATTCGAAGCTACCATCTCCCGAATGCAAAACCGGTACATGAGGCAGTAAGTGAGGCCCATCTCAAAAACACTGTACTGTTTTATGTAGAGTGGAGTCCAACACTACAGTCATTTTTACGAAATGTTACTGTCCTTCAGCTGTCGGTAGAGAATCCCGCAACTGATTGGTTCAAGAGGCCATTTTCTTTTGATAGAAGCAGGTGATCACGGTATCATAGAAAACGTGATAGTTTAGGACCAATTACAGACGTGTCAATTCACCGCCATTTTGTACAGTCTCATCACATCGAAATTGATAGAAACGCATTTATCACAGTGTTTTATAATATATGACAAGCAAATGCTGTACAGCAGATGTGATAACTTACGCCATGTAATTACTACCATTACAGCGTTCAATAAAGTCATAAAACTGGACCATAATGCTGTAACACATCAGTAACTTTACGAAGCGATAACTTTCGCTCTCGTCGTTAATACAGAGTTGTAAGAGCTAGACGTTCAAGCAGAAAATAGCTTCGCGAAATTAGGCATATCATATCGTCGCTGCAGGGACAAAACCTCCTATGTGAAATATTTTAGCTTAGAACTTTGACCGGTAAGGTTCTGTCATCTAAGGTGCAATACGGTGTGAATATTGTCAACGCATTCTCGCTCTTCATAATGTATGTGTTGCGGGTAAGTATATCTTAAAAAAAATTCACATAGGAGGTTATGTCCCGGCAACGACGATATGTACCTGGTTAAGCTGGAGGGAGCAGTGAGGGTTCGAAACCTTTTTGAGTCATGCCTTTTGTAATTTTCATTTTGTACTCTTCTAGGCATCCTTTACGAAGACTAGACTTTTCTGAAGTCTCAGATATTCTTCTAATGAAGTTATAATAAACAAACATAATAATTATCGCCACGTAACACCGACTTTGGATAAATTCACTGTGAATACCACCTGAAACATTATGCTGGACCCATTTAACCAAGTAATAGGTATATACGTCCGCCTCTGTGGTGTAGTGGTTAGCGTGATTAGCTGCCACCCCCGGAGGTCCGGGTTCGATTCCCGGCTCTGCCACGAAATTTGAAAAGTGGTACGAGGGCTGGAACGGGGTCTACTCAGCCTTGGGAGGTCAACTGAGTAGAGGTGGGTTCGATTCCCACCTCAGCCATCCTAGAAGTGGTTTTCCGTGGTTTCCCACTTCTCCTCCAGGCAAATGCCGGGATGGTACCTAACTTAAGGACACGGCCGCTTCCTTCCCTCTTCCTTGCCTGTCCCATCCAATCTTCCCATCCCTCCGCAAGCAGGTGGGGCCGCCTGGGCGAGGTACTGGTATTCCTCCCCAGTTGTATCCCCAGACCCAATGTATCACGCTCCAGGACACTGGCCTTGAGGCGGTAGAGGTGGGATTCCTCGCTGAGTCCGAAGGGAAAACCAACCCTGGAGGGTAAGCAGATTACTAACGAATAGGTATATACTCTACTCGTAGGGAATGTTGGCCTGGGCTTAAGAGATATATCATTCTTTAGCACAATGTGGTGTTTGCTGTAAAGTAAACCTGTCTGCACATTCGAGTTCAGAACTTGTATCATACAAGATCAGTTTCCAAGCGATAGCGAAGATTATTCCATTAGTACAGAGATACGAGACCTATTCTTCGTCGCCTGGAGTGGATACGTGGTACTAATGGCAGCCAGCATGTGATTTTTCCGACGGATTCAGTGTTCGGATCTAGCTACGAGCTATTTATTTTTATTTTTTTACGCTTAAGGCATTCGTAGTTAAGGTTTAACTTCCTTAAGTCTCAAAAGTCACTTTTCACCTTTATAAAGGAAGCATACATCAGAAAGAAATAAATGCATGCCATTTTATATGGCAAGCGGCTACAACGAATTAAGCGTACTGCACTTATTATCAGCATTATGACAAACCCATTCAACTAAACAAATGCGCACGTTCGACTCGAAGAACGACTGTTCTCCATACGTAGGGCACGTGAAACAGCACCTAGTAATCTTTACAGCAAAGTGCACATACGCTGCAGCAAGCAAGAATGACTCGCCTCTACCATACTCAGATATGCATTAAGGAAGGAGGTGGTCATTTTGAACATTTCATTCATTGATCGAATGGCCATACACAAGCCCAGTGCACCTCTGTAAGTAATAGCTTATTAAATATTATACCGCAAATAGCTCTTTTGTCGCCTCTGTGGTGTAGTGGTTGGTGTGATTAGCTGTCACCCCCGGAGGCCCGAGTTCGATTCCCGGCTCTGCCACGAAATTTGGAAAGTGGTACGAGGTCTGAAACGGGGTCCACTCAGCCTCGGGAGGTCAAATGAGTAGAGGTGGGTTCGATTCCCATCTCAGTCATCCTGGAAGTGGTTTTCCATGGTTTCCCAATTCCCCTCCAGGCAAATGACGGGATGGTACCTAACTTTAGGCCAAGGCCGCTTCCATCCCTCTTCCTTGTCCATCCCTTTCAATCTCCCCATCCCCTACCAAGGCCCCTGTTCAGCATAGCAGGTGAGGCCGCCTGGGCGATGTACTGGTCATCCTCCCCAGTTGTATCCCCAGACCCAATGTATCACGCTCCAGGACACTGGCCTTGAGGCTGTAGAGGTGGGATTCCTCGCTGAGTCCGAGGGAAAAACCATCCCTGGAGGGTAAGCATATTAAGAAAGAAACAAAGAAAGAAAGAAAGAAATAGCTCTTTTACGAGCTACTTAGAAATGAACCTAAGAGAGCACCTGCAACCTAAGAACTGATCATGATTTAGATTTATCTTCCACAACGCGACTCACACAAACATTTAACAACGAAATAAAGAAATCGTCTTATATCTGACTCGAAACTCCGACTAACGAGCACCGCTTTATTTCCTCTAACTTCGAGCACGCTTGGCTATCACCAGCGGTCGTTTTACAGCGTTATATCAACACTACTCCTAGTCTTTCAGCCATCATCTTCTCTGTACATGAACTTTCTGTGATATCGAATTTTCACGATTCTTTACAATCATTCGGTGAAATAAAACGTCGTATGGCTTTTAGTGCCGGGATATCCCAGGACGGGTTTGGCTCGCCAGGTGCAAGTCTTTCTATTTGAGTCCCGTAGGCGGCCTGCGTGTCGTGATGAGGATGAAATGATTAGTTAGTTAATTAGTTAAGGTTAAAATCCCCGACCCGGCCGGGAATCGAACCCAGGACCCTCTAAAGCAGTACGCTGACCGTTCAGCCAACGAGTCGGACAACCATTCGGTATTTTATCGTTAATGCTGATCGGTTGCCAGGAATAAACGATTTTACATAGCGTAGTAAGACCAGACATCGCTGTGAGTAGCCAAGGTCAATGTTTTAGGTTAGGTTATAATCTGTGGGTTGCATAAGACTGAGTGAATAGGGGCAGCTGTACCACTCGGTATAATAATTATGAATTCGTAATAATTGAAATTACAATATTATTATTATTATTATTATTATTATTATTATTATTATTATTATTATTATTATTATTATTATTATTATTATTATTATTATTTGTGTGGCTATTCTTATTCTGGTGCAAACCTTATAAGGCAGACCCTCCGATGAGGGAAGGTGCCATCTGCCGTGTATACACGAAACTGTGTTTTACTGCGGTGGAAGACAGAGTTGTGTGTGGGGTATGAGTTGCAGGGATGTTAGGAACTGCACAAATAACCGGTCCCCGAGCTAAATAAATTTAAAGATTAAAATTCCCGAACCGGTGTGGAATCGAACTCGGGGCCATCTGCACCGAAGACCACTGTGCAGACCATTCAGCTAAGGAGCCGCAAATACACCAAATATCCTATAAATGCCGACATTGTAGGACATGGAGTGTTGAAATGGATTCTATTCCACCCTCGCTCTGCTGGGTTTGAAACCATATTCTTGAGATCTGGAGACAGACATCCAACCACTGGCCTACAGCGCAAGAAGAGTTTTGACTGACTTGTGCTTAACAAACCAGTTAGAATATCGTCGTTGCCGGGACAAAACCTCCTATGTGAAATATTTTAGCTTAGAACTTTGGCCGATAAGGTTCTGTCATCTAAGGTGCAATATTGTGTGACAACTGTCAAGGCATTCTCGCTCTTCATAACGTATCTGCTGCGGGTCAGTATATCTCCAAAAATATTAACACATAGGAGGTTTCGTCCCGGCAACGACGATATATTATGTCACTTTTTACATGTGTTTGTTGCCTTCTCACCCAATAACATAAAAAAATAAACTGTAGTTACGAGTCAAGACCCTGTGACTCAGTTTCCAAGTGGCATTGTTCATCCCCTGGATTATATCTGAAGATTACCGTAAGTAAGTTTCAAAGTTTGCTCTTAGTATTCTGCTTCTTCGCATTCAATTTAGAGATTCAAATCTGAAGTTGTATATCACTGTTTTAAGAATTGTTCTCAATGGGTGAAGCATTCATTTCTTTCTGCTGCATGAAGACCAAAGAGTACAACCTGACTTACAGAACTTGTCTGGACCAAGCGAAGAACTGCCAAATTCTGTACATTACAGTGCGAGTTGCCTAGGGTAGCTCTAAGCATGTATTGTGGAGATAGGAAGTTAGAAGCCCTGAGTTGGTTGTGCATTTGTTTGGCAGACAAATGCCCAGAATATTCCATAACTAATACCATGCCTTAAAACTTCTCAGTCCTAGTCCTTTCCGTTGGAAAACTGTCTGTGTTAGGGCGACATGAAACATAAAAATATAAGATACATTGTAACTGAAAAGTAGTTTGGTCAGGTTCTTCTCCTGTTCGACATGGGTCAATAACTTCAGCACAGTGAATTTGTATTCTTCTTTCGCCATTGACTCTGATGTTCTACTGGTGTTCCTTCATTCTGTCGTTTATTTTATTTCCTTTTTCTTAAGTTAGATGGAAGTCTTTTCAGGCGTTTGCCCTATAAACCAGCATTTCGTCATAGTCCTAACACTAGACTTATCAGAGTGGGATGTCCCAGGCCCTACCAACTGACGCTGGGTGTTTGCAGGTAAATTTATCAGAAGCCCAATAGTAGAGGCACAATCTGACAACTGCGTACGGGAAATAAATCTGCACAATGGAATTATTGCCCGCCTAACAATTCCTACTGTAGGAATAAGTTCCCGATGAGGGATTTAGGGATATTTTGTTGGTTTTTTTGTTTATTATTTTTTGCTAGTTTTTTGTTAGTCAGTAATCTATTTCTAAACTGGTTTTGAAAATGGCTTTAAGCTGTGAAATGTATCTATCAATTTTGAATATTTTCTGTTTAAATTTTACTGCCGTTTTTAAACTTAAAAATCAAAATTTTCTTGAGGTCCGCCACTGAATTCGTGGGTAAAGTTGTGGCCCTCAGACCTTTAAGAGTTCGAAAGCCCTGTTCTGAAAAATGCTAAGACAGGATACACATTTCAGACTTGTCGTAGCGAGTGAGATACTATGTGATTTCATCGCCAACTTCTCGTCAAGGCGTTCACAGTTCGAATCTCTGTGTATTTTTCAGTTTTCGGGAGAGATCTCTGTGATTTGGAATATACATGCTATACATCCCGTGGTTTAAGACACAGCAGTTTCACTGTTTCACGAAACTCCAAATGTGCGTTATTAATATTCATGCAATGAGGACAAACATAATATCAAGAACAAACGTTTAATGTTACAGTACGTGAGGATCAGTATAAAGAAACAAAATTATAATTTTGTCTGCATACTTCAACTTTTTGCTGAATACTTCTTTAAAAAAAAAGGAAATCTCGGATTCTCGGATTAGGTATCCAGAATTAAAAATTAGGTCCGGTCCAATGTTTGTCTGTCTGCTTGACCATTTGCGACATCACAGGAAGATGACAGGCCAGAATTTCTCAAGACTGCACTGAGGATCATCATCCTTTATTAAGCATTTTAAGAGGACAAAAATGAAATGTCAAGTTTTTCGTTAAAATTACCTCTGTCAAAGATATTGCATATTGAAAGTCATTCAAAACACAACTTATAATTTTTAATGTCTCATTTTTGTTTACCGTACGAGGAATAATAATGGAAGTATAACATTTTCACGAAAATACAGGTATCTCCGTCTGAATTAGTTATGTCTAAATATAAAAACCAAGCCTTTTCCGCGTAGGCCATCCAATCAACCAGTAACCACGGATCTGCATTTAGGGCAGTCGCCCAGCTGGCAGATTCCCTGTCTGTTGTTTTCCTATCCTTTTGTTAAATTATTGCAAAGAAATTGGAAATTTATTGAACATCTTCCTTGGTAAATTATTCCAATCCCTAACTCCCCTATCAATAAACGAATATTTGCCCCAATTTGTTCTCTTGAATTCCAATTTCATCTTCATATTGTGACCTCTCCTACTTTTAAAAACACGATACAAATTTATTCATCTACTAATGTCATTCCACGCTATCTCTCCCTTGACAGCTCGGAACATAGCATTTAGTCAAGCTGCTCGTCTCTTTCCTCCCAAGTCTTCCCAGCCCAAACTTGGCAACATTTTTGTAACGCTACTCTTTGTCGGAAATCACACAGAACAAATCGAGCAGCTTTTCTTTGGATTTTTCCCAGTTCTTGAATCAAGTAATCCTGGTGAGGATCCCATACACAGGAACCATACTGTAGTGGAGGGTCTTATCAGAGACTTATATGCCCTCTCCGTTACATCCTTACTACAGCCCGTCAGTATCCTCATACTCATGTCCAGAGATCTATACCCTCTATTTCCAATCCCATTTATACCTATGTGGTTACCCCAAGGAAGATCTTTCCTTATATTAACACCTAGGTATTTACAATGGTCCCCGTAAGGACCTTTCACCACAGAAATGCAATAATTGAAATTGAAAGGGTTTTTCGTATTTGTGAAACTCACAATCTGACTCTTAACCCCGTTTACCATCCCACCATTGCCTACTGTCCACCTCACAACATCATCGAGGTCATTTTGCAGTTGCTCACCATCTTATAACGTAACGTTTTTATTACTCTATACAGAATAACATCATTCGCAAAAAGCCTTATTTCTGCTTCACATAGAAAAAACATTTCAAGCGTATGTGTGAAGTTCTTAGAAATCATCTAACAGATTTTGCTACATTATTTCTTGACTGGAAATATACCATTTGGGACATAGAACAAGGACTTTTATATGAACAGAGTGGTGTCTAATTATCTTCTGCTAACCGTGAGTTGTTTATTAACCCATCATTGTTGGGTAGTACATTAAATTAATCATAAAACTGAGCTACGGGACGTACAAGTTTACCTGTAAACTAATACACAGGGACATGATTATTCCTGATCAATAATCTCACTAGCCTTGATCGAAATTTGATTGTGGCCTCTCTCGATGAGACGCTGGTGACGAAGTCTTTGAGAAGTTCATCGCACTACAGCACATGAAAACTGTCCTTGGATGAAATTAATGTAATCATTCCGCTACTTACGGATAAACACGTCGTGTTTGAGCGTAATGGAAGACGAAATATGGCGATAAACAAAAAGAAATACTAATTTTGTACATATGAACTTGGGTGCAATTTTCAATTAACACTTGCTATAAGAGTTATTTCCCTTTTCATGCACAATTACCAGCTGGAAAGTTGTGGTTTACCGCCACAGTCATACAAGATAATCACAGAACATCTGGAATTTAGAGGGTGAGTCTGCAAACCCAAAAACCTGAAATGTGAGATGAGGAACAATATTGTTCACGGGGAATTGGTTCAAGATTTTCCTGATTTTCTCAGGAGTCAAAATGATCATATAAATAGGGGTCGGTTTTTGAAGACATGTATCACAAACATGTCGCGATCATTGGCTGTATAATATTGTGAACATCTCGGTATTCGCCTGAAATTGAAACGAATTTGAAGCAAGACATCGATGTTGAAAAATCCGATCTATGCCTCTATATTACAATAGCAAGTCAAATAAAAACATAAAGAGGTAATAAAAATTCGAAACGTCTCACCACTGTTCTGTAGGTTGGCTGTACTGTTATAAAGGCGTTTATGAATATCCTCTTGGTGGGAGCTCCGTGCAGATAAGCATTCACCATCAAAGTATCAATGCAATAATTTCTACCCCACTTCAGACATGCATGATAAAATAACAGCGATCGGTTATTCGGTTATGAGAACTGAAAGATTGAAAGTCATCGACGAATAGTACGGTGATGCATATTTGTCACAGTATCAACAAGTCAATACTCGGTTCCATTCTGCTGAAGCAATAGTTGTGTTCACCTAAGATCTGCATTCTGAGTGTCTTCTACACCCTCCATATTCACCAGACCTCGCCCCTAATGATTTTCATATGTCTGGGCTTCTCAAAGAATCTCTGGCAGGTAAGACGTTACGTTCGGATGAAGACGATGGGGGTGGTGCACGAGTGTCTGCACAGGCAACTAAAATATTTTTAGAGTAATCCGTGCACTCTCTGAGCGCTGAAGGACTTGTATTGAATGAAACGGAAACTTCGTAAAAAAATGATACAGTTGTGAACCACTTACTCTCAATAAAATAAATAAACGGTGTTTTAAAGGTATTAATTGTCTCGTCCTCGTTTTACACGGCACTACAGTATTATCTACAACCGCTCTTTCGCAGTCTCTTCTGCCGGGTTTTTCAATTACCTCCCTACCAACATTACGGACGTGACTTCTCTTAAAAAATTAAGGTGAATTGCCGAAGCAGTTGATGGATTCATCATGATGACTTGTGGTATGACGGAAGTATGAATATGTAAATGAATAGTCAATTTTTGTTGTACTAAGATTGTGATAATCATCGCTGCATCGACAAAACCTCGCATCCCACAATATCCTTCTTATCCATTATTCTCCTTAAAGCTGGTCACGCCTCCCAGCCACATATGGATATGCAGTCCATCAGAATTTTAGTTGTGTTCGTTTTCCTATGCTGATTGGTAAACGAAAATGAAACTCAAATGCATTACACTGCAGGAATGCGTAAATACATCATTCCTACAGTACGGTACAGTAGGGTTCAATTTCCTTTACACGCCGGCATACGAAAATGAACACAAATAAAATTGTACTGATGGACTGCATATTCATACGTGGCTGGGAGGCGTGAACAGTCTTAATGACAATAATTAATAGGAAGGACATTGTGAGATACGAGCTTCTGCCGGTGCAGCGATCATATATTAAGGTTAGATTCAGAGTTGTTGGGGCCGATGACCTAGATATTAGGCCCCTTTAAACAACAAACATAAATCAATCAATCAATCAATCAATCAATCAATCAATCAATCAATCAATCAATCAATCAATCAATCAATCAATCAATCAGAATTGTCGTTCTCCTGATCTTTATAATTTTAATTAATGTATTATCATCATTACTGTCTGACTCCTTGGCTTTATGGTCAACGTTGAGGCCATCTGTTCAGAGGGTTCTGGGTTCGATTCCCGGCCGGATCATGGATTTTAATCTCGTTTAATTAATTCTTCTGGCTCGGGGACTAGGTATTTGTTTTTGTTCCAACACTTTCCTCTTCATATTCAGACAACACACTTCACAACCGACCACCACAGAAACACGCAATAGTGATTAAATCCCTACATAGCGCGTGGGCGTCAGGAAGGGCATCCTGCCGTAAAACAGAGCCAGATCCACATGTGCTACACAGTTCGCACCCGCCACCCTACAGGTGTGGGAAAAACGGTAGGAGAAGCAGAAGAAGAAGAATATTGTTAATGTCTGGCCCCAAGCCGAAGAGGTTAGCTTCCTGTCCTTTGATCCAAGGGGCTCCGAATTGGATTCCCGGCCGAGTCGGAGATTTGAACATTCATTAGTTAATTCGGATGGCTAGGGTGGTAAGAGTTTTTGCCCCTTCAGATCAGAATCCATCTTAGATAGCGCTCCTTTCTCACAGACGTGCAGATTCCCTATACGGCGTCAACACGAAAGACCTGCGCCATATTATTAAATTTATTATTACTCAAATTGATATTATGATACTATCAGTTCTTGTATTGTTTCTTTGTGTAGTTTAATCATGAAACAGCGATTAAGTGTAAGAGCACAGAGCATTAACTACATCACTAATGAAAACGAAATCTACCTATCTATGTGTCTGACAATTATAATAGACAATAAACTTATATCTGTTAATATCTACCGGGATGGACCTAGAGTACATATTAGAATATGAGATCATCTGTATCATTTACTCCTCTTATAGATATCCCTAGATTGATTCGGGATTTCTCTGGAAAGTCAGTTTTAATCGAGGAAACATTAGGCCTATATATTTCTTCTGTTAATGCGTACGCCCTTAAAGAATTCCAACTCTACAACATTTTGTAAGTGTGCTTCAGCAATTGTATCCAACAATGCTAATGTTGAAAGGGTCCTCTTCTGCATGAACATTCACTGGACAGAAAAGGGGGAACAGTATAAGAATGGAAACACTGGAGGCAGTATTACAAGTGCTGTATTATTACAATCCTTCGCATGCGCGTTTTTATCGCTTCGTATCAAAGGATACAGAAATGTGAAAGGAGGCACAAAGACAAGCATATTTCTAACTCTGCACCTCCAGCTGGCCGTTTGACAAATATAAACGTACGCACCGTATGGTTTGAATTACGTACTGTACATATCAATAAAGCACTAATTGTTCTCTATCCCCATATTGAAACCTCTGGTGGTCTAATGATGTGAGATCCTGCTTTTACACCGATGATCGCGATTTCGATTCCAGTGAACATCGACCATTATTTTTTTAAACGGAAAAGTCCATGGTTCACCCTGTCCTTATCAGTCTAAATAAAATTGTACAATTGTCAGCATGCTTCAGTTTTGTCCTCTGTACGAATCCTTGGCTGAATGACCAGCATTGATGCCTTCGTTTCAGAGGGTCCCGGGTTTGCTTCCCGGCCGGATCGGGGATTTTAACGCATCTGATTAATTCTTCTGGCTCGGGGACTAGGTGTTTGTGTTTGTCCCAACACTCTTCACTACATATTCATACAACACACCACACTACCAACCACTATACAAACTCGCAATAGTGGTTACATCCCTCCGCATAGGGTTGGCTTCAGGAAGGGCATCCGGTGTAAAACAGGGCCAAATCAACATGTTCGAATCAGTTCGCTCCCGCAACCCAGTGGTGTGGAGAAAACAGAAGAAGAAGGTTTCAGCTGTGTCCTTAAACTTCATTTTTATCTCGAACTAGATACAGAAACATTGAAATTTGCTTCAATTCCCTGATTGATTGATTGATTGATTGATTGATTGATTGATTGATTGATTGATTGATTGATTGATTGATTGATTGATTGATTGATTGATTGATTGATTGATTGATTGATTGATTGATTGATTGATTGATTGATTGATTGATTGATTGATTGATTGATTGATTGATTGATTGATTGATTGATTGATTGATTGATTGATTGATTGATTGATTGATTGATTGATTGATTGATTGATTGATTGATTGATTGATTTTGTTAAACAGAATCTTCCAAATCTTCCAATCCAAATCTTTGTATTTAACTTTAGAACTAGCTTATGAATTGTTTGACCAGTACACAGGGGCGTAACAATATTAAGGAGTCAAATCAGGCATTATATAATTTATTTTTATACAAAATAATTTATATTAGTGGTATTTGAACAAAATATAATTTCAGACACTTTATGTTTCGTTCTTTCTTTCTGAATCTGCTTACTCTCCAGGGTCGATTTTTCCCTCAGATCAGCGAGGGATCCAACCTCTTCCGCCTCTAGGACAGTGCCCTGGAGCGTGAGACATTGGGTCGGGGGATACAACTGGGGAGAATGACCAGTACCTCGCCCAGGCGGCTTCACCTGCTATTCTGAACAGGGGCCTTGGTGGGGGATGGGAAGATTGGAAGGGATAGACAAGGAAGAGGGAATGAAGAGGCCGTGGCCTTTTAGTTAGGCACCACCCCGGCATTTGCCTGGAGGAGAAGTGGGAAACCACGGAAAACCACTTGTAGGAAGGCTGAGTTGGGAATCGAACCCACCTCTACTCAGTTGACCTCCCGAGGCTGAGTGGACGCCGTTACAGCCCTCGCACCACTTTCCAAATTTCGTGGCAGAGCCGGGAATAGAACCCGGGCTTCCAGGGGTGGCAGCTAATCACACTAACCACTACACCAAAGAGGCGTACACGGTAAAATCGGTAAAATTCATGCCATAAATTGCTCACCTCATACCCGACTCCGTATCAGGAAACGGGACTAGTGGGGCACATATACTTGTGTTTTGTCATTCTGGACCCCAAGGTTCCCTTATAATGTAAAGGAAGCACCGTTCTTGCAAGTTCTTTCAGATATTTAGGTTCATTACATATGAACATGGATATGTTTTTGGGCTGGGTGCCTCTCTGCATCATGAGTTTTGTATCGGCACAAATCAAACACTGAGGTAAGCCAGTGTTTGTCAACCATCTGTACTAACAAGGAGAGGCCACGACTTTCCGATCACGGATTATCTTCAGACTTTGTACACTTTTAGTAGTTCGTTAGGATATCATAATGTGCAAGTAGAAAGGTATTCGACAAAATCGCAAGAAAAATTTCCGCATCGAATATGTACCGGTGCGTTGCGATCATGAGCACCAGATGGTGGCGGTCGAATGGTTAGCGTTCAAGTTGCGTAATGCTGGATCGAGTCTCGCTCATCATTTTTTCAACACTGGTCGTATCCTTTCATACATGTTACAATTCAGAGGTATTATGATTACATGTATTTGCATGTTTTATTGAATTTCCAATGCTATCTGGCGGTTTACTGATTTTAATCGTTCTTCTTCCTTTCTTTCTTAATCAGTTTACCCTCCAGAGTTGGTTTTTCCCTCGGACTCAGCGAAGGATCCCACCTCTACAGCCTCAAGCATGAGACTTTGGGTGAGGGGATACAACTTGGCCCAGGCTGCCTCACCTGCTATGCTGAACAGGGGCCTTGTGGGTGAATGGGAAGATTGGAAGGGATAGACAAGGAAGAGGGAAGGAAGCGGCTGTGGCCTTGTGTTAGGTACCATACCTGCATTTGCCTGGAGGAGAAGTGGGAAACGACGTAAACCACTTCCAGGATACCTGAGGTGGGAATCGAACCCTCCTCTACTCAGTTGACCTCCCGAGGCTGAGCAGACCCCGTTCCAGCCCTCGTACCACTTTCCCAATCTAGTGGCAGAGCCGGGAATCGAACCCAGGTCTCCGGGGATGGCAGCTAATCACACACGTCTTCTAAGCCTAAAAATCTCTCCATCATGCTTAGCTTTTCATTGTAACCGAGAAATTTACATCATAATTTTCTTTCTTTGTTTTTCACAAAAAACATTACTAGGACTATCTCTCGTTAGTTGAGGTTGTCCTTTGTCTCTTCTGCCACTACTCGCTATGTGGCATTCCGACTGATGGGGTTATGAAGATATGTTTTCTGCCACTATACGAAGACTAACCCGTGAACTACGGTACAAAAACTAGTCAACCTACAAAGGAACACTGTCAATTTTTCTACAAAGAATTCCACATTTTTCTTCTAGACATCCACTCCGGAAGATATTTTTTGTCAACATTCTAAACCAGTAGGTATCCCAATAACCAGATTGGGGCCGGTGACCTAGATATTAGGCCCCTTTGAACAAGCATCATCAAGCATCACCAATGAACAGATTCTCCATTTAGCCAACATTAACCAAAGCCTTCTATCAGTTGAAATCGGTCGAATTCCGCAGGAAAAGCTGGACCTTTTCACAAAGGGTGAAGCAGGTGGCCTTGTCTGTATCACGGTGTATGCAGAGAATATCAAATTCCAGTTGCATAAATTATCTTGTTAATGAAGAGGGATAAATAAAAGACAAGAGGTTGCGGAATCAGAAGTACGATCAAAGTCGTTATTATGACTGAAGAGATCAATGCGAATTCCTTCATCTTTTCTTCCCTCAAGAATAAGGAATGTTCCTTCTACGTAAATACGGTAAGAATCATATAAACGTAAAACGATATAATGTGAGGTCTCACTATAAAAGGTATCATCAAAGAAAGTTTAAAACCATTTATTCCAGAGAATCCGTGAGAAATAAATTTATTTAAATATGAAATCCAGGTAGGTTTCTAGCTTTGCTAGCATTTAAAAAATATATACCCAATCCCCCATAACGAAGAATTAAACAGACAATAAAATGCCTGGCATGACCTCAAATCGAACCCGGGACCTTCTGAATCTCTATGCTGACTATTCAGTCAAGAAGTCGGATAGAATTTTAATGTCAATATGATATAGAATATTAGAAATGTTTCCGATTCCGACTCACTCCGATAACTGAGGATAAACTTCCGTAAACTGCTGCCGTCCCTTGTCACGCGGGCCGCGGGTTGATGACCGCAGACATAAGGCACATGTTTCAAGTCGTGTAACGGTTGTGCAATTTTTTTATTAATTAAGCATCTGTAAGAGATGGCTTTCGTAACGTCTCTTTATTCAGGAGATTATGTTGTGAATAGACGAGGTAATTAATTTAATATAAAACAGCTTTTGGTCCTGACAGAGACTTAATGAAACTGAAGGTTTTGATATTTGCCATTGTTGTCACTGCTATCACAATCACAATCTTAAGGCGGCCCCGTTACCTGTTATTGAATACAATCAGTAGCCTGCCATCTTCCAACCACGCATTGCCTGTTAAAGACAAGTGTGTTCGCCGCCTTTGTGCCCGGCCTGGACTTGACAAATACATTGGATACAAGAAGTGCTTTATGCTTTGTACTGATATAGTTTATGCAATAAAAGCTACACTCGTACACTATTCACAGCGGACTTCTAAAAGAACGGGAACGAAATGTAACCTCCAAGTAATGTACTCAAGGACATCGAAGTGTTCTTTCTACACAAATAGCAAGTGTGACCGGATAAAGCCGTAATTTATAGAAACTGTAAATGTAAGGTAAGTGACCTAGGTGCCTGGGCGGATCCATTTATGGGGTGACCAAAGTATGAAGTTAATATAAATCGTATTTGTAGAGAATTTCCTCAGTTACAAGAATATTAGCCTTGAATCAATGATGTCTCTGTACAGAACAAGAAAGCTCTTGCAGGCCTAACAAAATAACTGTTTCGGATGAACTTGACAGATTCCGATGAGACTTGGGTGCGTGATCAATTAGCATATTTTATTGATAATTCCGGACCTCAGATGTAAGCTAACGTAAACGCAAAAACGACGATTTTGATGCTTTTACCGAATGTTATTTGTTTGGTCGTATCTTCTTCTTCTCTTCTTAGTCTATTTACCCGCCAAGGTTGGCTTTTCCCTCGGACTCGGGGAAGGATCCCATATCCACCGCCTCAAGGGCAGTGTCCTGTAGCGTGAGACTTCCGGTCGGGGGTACAACTGGAAAGGAGGACAAGTACCTCGCCCAGGCGGTCCACCTGCTTTACTGAACAGGGGCCTTGTGGGGGGAAGATTGGAAGGGGTGGACAAGGAAGCGGGAAGGAACTGGCCGTGGCCTTAAGTTAGGTACCATCCCGGCATTTGCCTGGAGGAGAAGTGGAAAACCACGGAAAACCACTCCCAGAATCGAACCTACCTTTACTCATTTGACCTCCCGAAGCTTAGTGGACTCCGTTCCTGCCCTCGTAACACTTTTCAAATTCCGTGGCAGAGCCGGGAATCGAACCAGGGCCTCCGGGGATAGCACCTAATCACGCTAACCTCTACACCACAGAGGCGGAATCTTCTTACTGGTACACTATTTATGTCCATGTTTAGCAGGAATTAAGGTTTATTTATTTAGTCGTACGGTGATTACTTACTATATATACCGAGCTCGATAGCTGCAGTCGCTTAAGTGCGGCCAGTATCTAGTATTCGGGATATAGTAGGTTCGAACCCCACTGTCGGCAGCCCTGAAGATGGTTTTCCGTGGTTTCCCATTTTCACACCAGGCAAATGCTGGGGCTGTACCTTAATTAAGGCCACGGCCGCTTCCTTCCCATTCCTAGGCCTTTCCTATCCCATCGTCGCCATAAGACCTATCTGTGTCGGCGCGACATAAAGCAACTAGCAAAAAAAACTTACTATATACAATTAACACAAAATTACACTTTAAAGTCCGAGCTTTCCAGCCACTTGATTAAATTTGGGGACAGACTGAACAAGTCATCAGGAAATCCAGAGAATGAATGAAGAGGGCAGCGTTGGACGAGATGTTCAATCGTCTGTTCTTCTAAACTGCAGTCACACATTGGTGAGCTGATCCAATCTCACTTGTACAGAAAGTAGTTACAGCAATCATGTTCAGTCCTTAGTCTGTTGAGATGACACCAAAGGTACCTTGGTAGGTGGAAACCTTTTGGCTTTTTAGTGGAATGAAGACGGTGGGCATTTGTTCGCAATGTTTTTAATGACCACTCTTTCTTCCAACTATCCTTTAAGTTAAACTATCCGCAATATATTTCTTTGCGATGACACTTCTTGATCGCAATCGTTGCTGTGGCGGATGGCAGAATTCCTGATGCAGTAGAATGAAAGTAACTTCGCTGAAGAAACAAATTTTCGTATATCATAATTAGGGCCCGGACTTTTAAAAAATGCATATGCGCAAATGCAAATGCATATTTTGAACGTTAGTGCATATACAGACATATTTTTCTCTTGTGTGTGATCGATTATCTAAGATTTCTGAACGAAATGAAAAATTAATGAAATCTGTATGTTGCACATCACTTGGTAACATGAGAAACCTTCCCTGATCAAGGAAAGTGCTTTCAGTGTCGCAATACAAGTAGGTAGATGGATAATGACGTTTTCCACAACTGCAATTTCCTTCTTTCTGACATTCCTTCCTCCTTCTCCTTACAGTTGCCTGCCAAGGTTTGCTTAAACAAGTGCGTTCATCTGTTAACTTGTTCTTCGTCCATTGCAATGTTTTACCAGATTAAACTGAAAAAATGCCTAAAGTCTTTGCCAGAAGGATCTTCTGAGCAGTCAGAGCCGGTGTACAAGTATTGCCCAGTTACGTTCGTCGACGTACAACGATAATTTTCAGCGTATAAATTACTTATGTCCGACAACAGAATGTCATCGACTCCTGAAAATATTGAAAATCTGTTAAATCCTACTGCCATGTATCATTTTATAAGGAGTGAAACTTGTTTATCAATTTAACACTGAGTTAAAATTAAATAATTTGTTTGGTAATTGCAATATGTTTTATATTTAGTGCATATTTTCGTGCATATTTTCAACATTTTTAGTGCATATGTGCATGCATATTTTCGGAGTTTTTAGTGCATATGAATCCGAGCCCTAGTCATAATGCTCTTCTTATCCATTATTTTCCTAAAGACTGGTTACGCCTCCCAGCCATTATGCATACGCAGTTCATTAGAAAAATTTTCGTTGTGTTCATTTTTCTGCGCATGTGTATAAAGGAAAAAATTGTGTGTTTGCGTGACGTATTTACGCACTCGTACAGTACACTGTACGTATGGTTCATTTTCCCTTACACCTCTGTATAGCAAAATGAACACAAGGACTGCACATCCACATGTGTTTGGAAGGCGCGATAAACCTTAAGGATAATAAAACATAGGAAGAGAATTGTGACATACGAGGTTTTGTATCATCAAGGACGAGAAGCTATGTGATACTATCGTATGTCCAAGGAAAACCAAGCGACATACAATAGTAAGTTATCATAAAACAGTACAACCCCATGCCGTCCCCCGTTCTCCTTATCGTATTGGCTCTGACAATAATTGACTATGGTCAGAACTCTCGACACGACCTGTCTAAAGGCAGCAGCTTCTTTTGGTAAAATGGCGCTGGGGTCGACACTGCGGATGTAATAGTTCGACGTGGTACATGACTGTGATGTCATCAGACCTCTTATTGGCCGTGTAAGTAACAGGTGAGCGCAGGATGGGTAGGACACGAAATCTCTTGCGAGTTTAATCGCAGCCAGATTGTCGTTGCCGTATACTGTATATAGGATATTCCATCTCCGAAATAGTGCAGGCAATGGGCCTTCCATGGACCACCGTATAGAGTGTTTACCATGAATACGTAGAGTACAGGCAAATCATCATCGCCAGGGGTACAACTTGTTGTTTACAGGGGCCATCATTGACTGATTTGGATGGTAAGAGCGGACGTACGGGTCACGGTGCAACAAATTACTCGCGAATTCAATGCTCGATAACAACGAAGTGTGAACAGCCGTACCATCCAGGACCTCCTCCCCACAATGGGGTCTCAAAGTCACCGTCGCACTTAGCTCACAAGGTACAAAGCGAACACCACCATTGTACAATCAAACATAGAGAAAGATCGCCTGGACAAATTAGTCGTGGTATCAGTTAGTACTAGAATACAAGTGCGTCACCAAGCACTCATCAGACTCGTTGGCTGAATGGTCAGCGTACTGACCTTCGGTTCAGAGAGTCCCAAGTTCGATTCCCGGCCGGGTCGGGATTTTAACCTTCATTGCTTAATTCCAGTGGCCCGTGGGCTGGGTGTTTGTGCTGTCCCCAACATTCCCGCAACGCACACACCACACATAACACTATCCTTCATCACGATAACACGCAATTACCTACACATGGCTGATGCCTCCCACCCTCATGGGAGGGTATGCCTTACAAGGCTTGCACTCGGCTAGAAATAGCCACACGAAATTATTATACTAAGCACTCGAGTCAATGGATTGTCTTTTCAGCAGGGTACACTTCATGTCAGAGGTCGTTGTATCATCGTATGGGAACTGTTCACGTTCGATGAAATGAGACAAGTGGTACATCTGACAACGTCCCTCACCGACGAACGATATAGGAACCTGATGTCATATCATGTCAGCCCATTTGTTTACCTCCAGCACACTTCAGGAGACCTGTACGTGCAGTAAGACAATGTACGTCCATTCGCTCCCGAATTGTCGTTGATTGGTGTGATGAACACTCCACTGAGATAAGGGTGCTTTCATTCCATTCCTGATCCGGCCAAGTGACTGGAAATAGGCTGTAGATTTTCATTCAATCAGGAGTACTCTTTATATTCATTAAATATCTGGGATTCTCACTCAGTGATGCATGGGACTTCCATCGTGAAATGAAATGTAGCATCGAATGTGCAAAACTTATTTCTGGAGAATTAGAAACGTCTTAAAAAGTAATGAATAATAATGTTATTTGCTTTACGTCCCACTAACTACTTTTACGGTCTTCGTAGACGCCGAGGTACTGGAATTTAGTCCCGCAGGAGTTCTTTTACGTGCCAGTAAATCTACCGACACGAGGCTGTCGTATTTGAGCACCTTCAAATACCACCGGACTGAGCCAGGATCGAACCTGCCAAGTTGGGGTTAGAAGGCCAGCGCCTTAACCGTCTGAGCCACTCAGCCCGGCTCTTGAAAAGTCGTGACTTGACAGTCACTCTTCGCTCTCCACTACTTGGTTTAGTAGCCTGTTTTACGGAGCTGAGGCATGGATACTAAATGATCCTCGTTGTGTAAGAAGTTTGAGATGTGGGTGTCCCCAAGGATATTCAAGAAAACTTGCACGGCCAAATCACCAGTGTTGAAGTTCTGTGTCATAGGAACAGAGAAAGTGAAACTTTCAATATCCTTAAGAGGGAGTTAGAATAGTTCGCTCGCCGGGCTATCTCAGGCTGTAGAGTGCTAGCCTTCTGAGCTCAATTTGGCAGGTTCGATCCCGGTTCAGTCCAGTAATATTTGAAGAATCGTCAGCCTCGTGTCGGTAGATTTACTGGAACGTAAACGAACTCCTGCGAGACAAAGTTCTGGCACCTAGGTGCCTCCTAAAACCTAAACGTAGTTAGTGGGACGTAAACCAATAACGTTATGAGAGTAGTTCGCTCATGTGATACATATATATATATATATATATTGTTATGCTTTTCAGCAATCAGTCTCCAAGACTTTGTGTATTACATAAGTGCCTCCACAATCCTGCATTTTCAGCTAGTTCTGTGTCCTCATTTAGTTTAACACCTCGTACCACAGTGTCCCTTAAACAAACACAGTAACTCAGTAGGTCATTTTAAATTAACGCACCGAGTTTCATTTAGATTTGATGAAAAGTGTGGAAGATATGTGTAATCAAACATGTGACTGTAAATCTGTATACGTCTATCCTTAAATAAACAAATTCTAACCATCGTGGCTTTGGTCTCCCTCTACTTCTCTAACTCTTCATGACGGAGTCTATTATTCTCCTAGGTAACCTATCTCTCTTCAACACCAAAGCCGGATTTTACGTACAGCTCCAACCATCAAGTTTATTCATAGATTGGCCGTTACATTTTCATTGCGAGTAACCCTCCTTCCATTGTTCCCACTTTTTGTACCAAAAATAATTGTCCCTATATCTGTTGCTTTCAACTTTCAACTATCAACAAGCTGTGAGCTTGCATTTTGTATATGGTGGGTTGGAATCCCACTGACGGCAGACCTGAACATGTATTTATAATAAATGTATTAGTATCGTGAGAAAAAGTTGAAAAAATTGAACATATTTTTTTTAGAAAGTAGATTAATATAGTACCTTGTGTGTAAGGGTTTATTGAAGCTGGAATAGAGATTGCATTTCCCCTTTTCATACCAAGCGAATGCTTGAGTTGTACCTTAATTAAGGCCAAGGTCGCTTCCTTCCCAGTCCCAGGCCTGTTTTACCTCACTGTCACGACAAGACCTCCCTCCGTCATTGCGGCGTAAAATAAATGGCAAACAAATATTGTGGGTCTACCCATCTCCCACTCCCGTACATTAAACTCGGTATGTGAACAGGACAATGTGAAGAGAGTTCCTTCAGGAGGCTGACTTCTTTCATGCATTAGCTGTGCTTCACTTTAATACAGTTTCACTTGTGTGCTAGCATCAGGGAGATTACACATCCTTAAAATAATTCACTTCTTGCAGTTTCTGATTCTCTACCTGGCATTCATTCATTCATCTAGCGGCGAAGATAGGAAATGAGCCGGTTGACGAAGCCTGTCGCACTCCTCTGGGAGCAATGATTACTGACTGACAGATGAAATGAAATGATACAATATGGAAGATAATATTGAACGACCATGGATGAATTTACACTAGACCGAGCTCGATAGCTGCAGTCGCTTAAGTGCGGTCAGTATCCAGTATTCGGGAGATAGTAGGTTCGAACCCTACTGTCGGCAGCCCTGAAAATGGTTTTCCGTGGTTTCCCATTTTCACACCAGACAAGTGCTGGGGCTGTACCTTCATTAAGACCACGGCCGCTTCCTTCCCACTCCTAGCCCTTTCCTGTCCTATCGTCGCCATAAGACCTACCTGTGTCGGTGCGACGTAAAGCAACTAGCGCAAAATTAGCTTTTGTATATTCAAACATTCAGTTCAAGAGGTGAAGGTGTTAAAACCATGAAACATTGTTTTCTATTTACAACACTTTCCAAGAGAATGACGGGAAGGGAAAACCTATCACAACAGATGAAACGGAATTGGCGTTTAAAAGTATACGGTTCAAGATGATTTGACTATAAAAATTGTCCGTCGAGGTCAGCCGACAGTCGACACTCAACTGTATGGCTGTGACTCTACCTCTCAACTTGACCTCAGGCACAATCGACTACATGGCACGACTCCACTCTTATTGTCATAACTTCCTACGTTAAGTAAACAGAATTAAGTCAGTGTTTCAGTCGTGACAGTATTAATCTGGCCGCACGTGGATTTCAATTTTGAAATATACTGTATATTAGTCCAAATACCAACAGTTAGTGCCCTCTCCCCGCACGTGGATTTCAATTTTGAAATGTACTGTATATTAGTCCAACTACCAACATTCAGTGCCCTCTCCCCGCACGTGGATTTCAATTTTGAAATGTACTGTATATTAGTCCAACTACCAACATTCAGTGCCCTCTCCCCGCACGTGGATTTCAATTTTGAAATGTACTGTATATTAGTCCAACTACCAACATTCAGTGCCCTCTCCACGCACATGGATTTCAATTTTGAAATGTACTGTATATTAGTCCAACTACCAACATTCAGTGCCCTCTTCCCAGTTGGTGGCTATCCGCGATTGGGAGATAGGAGTGCTCATCAACTCATGCATGCATAAATAAAATCCAATCAGACAATTCGTTCATTCATTCAGTTTATTCATAACATCTATTGCAAGCTAACACTAATACGGGTGACATACATGTTGTCCTAGACTACATAACAATGTTAACATCCAGGATAAAAATACAAATAATAAAATCTTAGAAATTACAATTGAGGACAAAAGATGGAAAAGGGTAAAAGTGCCGAAATATGATTTTTTTTTTTTCGCAATAAGGGGATGTATTAGCCATGCCGCATATGGTGGTAACTTGTGCATGTACCTGAGTTCATTAGTTTAGTTGGTAGGAAGTTCAACAGGTAGAGCTACAGTCCAATGTGCCCAGCTGAGTTTGGTAGGGAAGGGTGAATGTGCCAGCGTCTCGCGCTGCATTTCTTCTGTGCTGTCCATTGTGTCAGTATGCTATCACTCATGTATTTTCTAATTTATAAAACACTTACTTAAAGAAATGAAATTTATAGGAGCTAAACATTGGTTTGTAATTAAATAAAATGTAGTGGATGTAGTATACTTGTACTTCAAGGCCATAGGTAATCATTAATTCCTAGTCTCCTTTGGTAGAGAAGGACGAAAGTGCCTTTGTGCTCGGGGACTCTATTATTGGCGTTTTCTTGAAAACATGTTTCTGGTACTTTCACCCTTTTCCATCTTTAGTCCTCAATTTAGGGAACGGGTGTAAATAGTGAGTAGGCGTAATCGTAATATTTAAGGTAGTAATAGATAAATGAATTGTAACCAAACCATGTATGTATCAAAAATAAGTTGGATTGCAATTAATGATTACTATCTCCCCAGTTCCTGGCGATCCAGAACTTGGAGATGGGAGTATTCTATTCTACCAAAATTCAAATCTTGGACGGAATCAGAGTGTAACCTCTGCTGCCCCGCAGCTTCTGCCCACAGGAATTAACTTGGTACACATGTTTTGTTTTTTGTTTTTTTAAGCTGAGTGAACCTCAGAGCACATGCCTTTCCAGAAGTGTAAGCCTCATTTCTAAACGTTTTGAATTACTGATGGGGAGCTGAAAACACATCCACCTGGGTGGGCCGAGCACGCCTTTAGTACCACGGCTAGGCAGCCTCTCCAGCTTTATAGGAAGAAATTCCCTTCTGCTGGACCTTACTTCCTGTCTCACATTCTATACCTTACAGTAATAATGCCCTCATTTCCTGAGCCCTGACAGTGTTATGTGTGGGTGACTTTCCACTCATTTATTATGAGGGAGAGAGTTGAATTTCGCCATGATTCTGCAAAAATTATGGAGGAAAAAACACGGGAGTGACGCTAAAAGGATGGTATCACGCAACATTGTTGCACTATTTATGTGTCGGTAACAATAAGAGCGAAAGTTGTCAGTATAAATTACGAGGCTTGGCTAAGATGTACTGTAATGGTGGTCAGCGCAGGAGCGGAAGAGGATTGGCCACGCTTCGGTACGATCACTAAGACCTTCAAAGCCTTCCCGTGTTCACTAATTTCTTGTTACCGGTTTGCCCACCCATACGGAAGAGCTTCCTTAGAAGTTACGTGTCAAGCATAGCTTGCGATACTTGGGCAGGGGGGAATATTCGTTCAGATCTATTTTAACACTTGATAGAGGGTACTTTTCAACATCGGGGCGTTATTGAAGAGATCTTTATAAACAAATAAACAAGATAGCTGAAAATGCATTCCCGACAGAATTAATTAAAAACTCACCAATAGGTCATCTAATATAGGTCATGTTTTTAGTGGTACTAATTAAGTAAAACGGAGCGCTGAAATTGACACCCAGTCAGCCTAACTGTCACCAGAAGAAATTGCTTGCTCACATGGAAGCTGTCATATTATTATTATTATTATTATTATTATTATTATTATTATTATTATTATTATTATTATTCAAGCCGCGGCTCAGGTGACAGCGCAACAGCCTCTCACCGCTGGGTTCGTGGTTCAAATTCCGGTCACTCCATATAAGATTTGTGCTGGACAAAGAGGAGGCGGGACAGGATTTTCTCCGAGTAATCCGGTTTTCCTGTCATCTTCATTCCAGCAATACTCTACAATATAATTTCATTTCATTTGTCGGTCATTATTATTACCCCAGCGGAGTGCGACAAGCATCAGCAGCCGACACAATTCCTATCCTCACCGCTGGATGGGGGCTTCATTCATCCCATTCCTGGCCCTGTCGAATGACTGGAAACAGGCTGTGGATTTTCATTTTGTATTATTATTATTATTATTATTATTATTATTATTATTATTATTATTATTATTATTATATTGGACGTGATAGCCAAGTGACATTGTCACTACCTTCTCACCAAGCGGACTCCGGTTCGAATATCCCGGTCAATATGCATAGTGTTTTAAAAATAAAAGCCACGTCACAATACTTCGCATTCTACATCAGGGTGGAGAACACGTGGCTTTCTTCTCGATATTGCCTGTCGCGTAAAACTACAACCTTTCTACTTTATTATTATTATTGTTATTATTAAATAATAATAACAATAATAATAATGTCATTGACTTTACGTTCCAGTAACTACTTTTACGATTTTTGGAGACGCTGAGGTGCCAGATTTTAATATTACCATACCCATCCCAACTGTTATTAATCATCATCATCAATCTCATCGTCATCATCATCATTTATCACTCTAAACAAGCCTCTAAGACTCACGGTTCGCAGATGTTAGCCCAACGTCTCTGTCTCTCATAACCTTCACAGTCGGTGGTGGCTCCGACTGATCCAACATTACCACCTCGTTTATGTATGCCCTCTTGATCGTTCTCCAGAGGTTCAGAGGGTTTTTGGTCATTCACACATGCCCTAACCACTGCAGTTTTTCCTTCCCATCTTCTTGTGTAATAATGGCCTGTGACCTCCTAAGCGGCCCGTGCAGGTCTTTTAGCGTTGACGCCTTATAGGCGACCTTCATGAGTCTGTGAGGTTCGGGCCCTACCTACGATGATGTCTAATGCTGAAGACGATACACACACACCCAACCACCGAGCCATCGAAATTAGCCAATGAAGGTTAAAATCACCTGCCCGGCCGGGAATTGAGTCCGGGACCCCTTGGATCAAAGGCCAGGACGCTAACCATTCACCCATAAACTCGTGTCTTCATCCCGAGGTGGTGCAGCTATTTTCAGGCACACCCCCAATGGAGGTGAGCTGCATGTATCATTTCAACCACATACCAGTCCCCCTGCCACTCTCAAATTTCTGGCAGTACCGGGAATCGATCCCGGGCCACCGGGTTACGCTACGGACACGAACATCTCGGTAATATTGGTTAACCAAAGCGTCGATAAAGATCTCGTTTTATGTCCTTCTTGTTTTTTTAATTTGCTACAAGACTGTTCTTTCTAACCTTCCAGCTTCTGTGTTGCATGTTGGACGGTAGGTTTTCCTCAGCATTTCTCACTCAGATGCATCAATTCTCGTGTTTTGAGACTAGCTCACGTTTCTCACTCGTACATTTATACGGGCCGTACCAGACGCAAAGATGAACTTCTTCTCTGAGATACCAAGTGGGAAGGAAACAGGTGATTTAATTTAAAAGAGATACGAGTACCGTTAGTTATCCCTTTAAGTAGCTTACTACCTTACTTCTGCTCGGAAGCATAGAACCTAGTTATTTAAAGGTGTATAATCTCTCAAACTATTTTGTAAAAATAATAATAATAATAATAATAATAATAATAATAATAATAATAATAATAATAATATCATTTTGACTTTCACGGGCCGTGTAACTGTTCATGGTGTGTATTTTTTTATTATGCCGTGTAATAAACTATAAAGGAACCTTGCCTTTCTTCACCAGCTGTTCATGCTGATCATGCCTTAACACCTGGTCATGATGTCATGTTCCAAGTAGTGGATGTTCTCGCCCCCTATAAAACAATATCGTCCCAGAATCATCAGGGAGGCGGTTAACAAACGTAAACACCCAGATAATTTCAACAGCGATGCAGTCTACAACCTCAGTGAATCATGACT
Organism: Anabrus simplex; assembly: GCF_040414725.1. Lineage (NCBI taxonomy): Eukaryota > Metazoa > Arthropoda > Insecta > Orthoptera > Tettigoniidae > Anabrus > Anabrus simplex. Next base: position 1,694,848,029 of record NC_090265.1, on the reverse strand, counting down.
ACCTACTATCAAAACCATCAGAAAATGTTCCTTTACTGTTGTCATTCGTTGTCCCTAGCATTGGGCTAAAATGACGTCTCTATTACATCTCAGGGAACCATTTTAAGTTCTTTGTTGCCTTCTCGTAGCAACCTCTGATGTGTCATGTTCTATTTCTCTGTTTTCTCCTGATGAAGAAAAGCAAGGTTCCTTTTGAAACGCGTTGAGAGTGTTTATATAGTTTATTACCGGCATGAACCCAAAATATGCATCATGAATAATAATAATAATAATAATAATAATAATAATAATAATAATAATAATAATAATAATAATAATAATTTTATTTGCTTCACGTCCCACTAACAACTTTTACGGTTTTCGGAGAAGCCGAGGTGCCGGAATTTAGTCCCGCAGTAAATTTACCGACACGAGGCTGACGTATTTCAGCACCTTCAAATACCACCGGACCGGGCAAGTTGGCCATGCGGTTAGGGGCGCGCGGCTGTGAGCTGGCATCCGGAAGATAGTGGGTTCGAATCCCACTGTCGGCAGCCCTGAAGATGGTTTTCCGTGGTTTCCCATTTTCACACCAGGATGTACCTTAATTAAGGCCACGGCCACTTCCTTCCAACTCCTAGGCCTTTCCTATCCCATCGTCGCCATAAGACCTGTCTGTGTCAGTGCAACGTAAAGCCACTAAGCAATTCCACCGGACTGAGCCAGAATCAAACCTGCCAAGTTGGGGTCAGAAGGTCAGCATCTCAACCGCCTCGTGTTGATACTAATATCATCCTGATAGTTCTGTCCACGAGAGATAATAATAATAATAATAATAATAATAATAATAATAATAATAATAATAATAATAATAATCACCAAGCTTACTAAGACCGAAAGGACGCTGGCTTTCTGATCCCAAGTTGGAGGATTCGATCCCAGTTTTTTCAGTGGTAAATGAAGATGCTTAAAAAGGCTACCCAGCCTCGTGTGACTAAAATATTAACATCACCTCGGCGACACTGAACGCCATGGAAGAATTTAGTGAAGCGTAAAACGAATAAAACTATGTTGTTGTTTGGCTAATCAGTCCGTAGACTGGTCTGGTGCAGCTCTTCACGCCACCCTACCCTGTGCTAACCTTTTTTTTTCCTACGTAATAATTTGACTTCAAAGGGCGTGATAACCACCAAGGAGGCCATGGTTTGAACCCCGGCCAATGCATGTGGGGCTTTTGAAATAAAAAAGGCAGTTTCCTGTGTTTCATTTTCCATTTTAAACTGGAGGTCGCGTGGCTATGATCAGGTTATTAACAGCTGTGTGATACTTTAGTATTTGCTTCCTTATTTAGAGAACGCATTGTCCCTTCCGTTACCGTTCAGCAGGTGTTTATTAAATTACTCGAGTATTCTTCACGTCAAACTTGCATGTTCGCTGTCTTGTTAGTAGCCGGACGTAGTTTGATTCCTTCTGAGGTCAAAGGGGTCACACGGAAGAATGGAGAGCCCGTATGTGAGATATCCTTCACAGCAGCATGCCATGTCCTTGATACATGTGCAGGTGTTGGTGGGGGAATCCCAGGAGTGACGCAATGTGTGGTAACGTATTACAAGAGCCCCGCAGATCCGGCTCAAGCAATTCACAGGACAAAAGAGTCCATTACAGTCACAGCGTCATATCATATGTGAATGTAAGTTACTTAGAAGCCACCCACTGCTGCAGCTCAGATTAGAAGGGCTGATCTGTTCAGATTTCCTGTACTCTCTCTCTCTCTCTCTCTCTCTCTCACTCCCTGAGCACCTAATTAAGATCCTTTTCATAATATACTTCGGGTCCGAGGTCTACGGGTAGAGAAATCTGCGCCTTAACCGGAGGCCCCAAGTTCGATTCCTGGTCTGGCCAGCAACTTTTATTCTGATCTGAGGGCTGGTTCCAGGTTCACTCAGTTCATGTGAGAGAAGCTATCTGACGGTGAGATAGCCAAGAATAACGCCCGAGAGGATACATCGCGCAGACCAGACATCTCTTCGTAATCTGCAGGCCTTCGATGTGAGCAGCGGCCAATCAATCAATCAATCAATCAATCAATCAATCAATCAATCAATCAATCAATCAATCAATCAATCAATCAGACAGTCATCAATGATCTGTTTTAGGGCTATCAACGTTTTACCTAGCTTATTCTTAAATATTTTCAACAAACTTGGAAATCTATCGAACATTTTCCTTGCTAATTTATTCCAGTCCCTTACTTCTCGCCCTATAAATGAATATTTGCCTTAATTTCTCCTCTTGAATTCCAAATTTATCTTCATATTATGATCTTTCCTACTTATGAAAGCTCCACTCAAGCTTATTCTTCTACCTATGTCATCCCACGCCAACTCACCACTGACAGCTCAGAACATACCGCATAGTTGAGCGACTCGTCTCCTTACTCCCAAGTCTTCCCAGACCAAAGTTTGCAACATTTTATTAACACTACTCTTTTGTTGGAAATACCCTGATCAATTCGTGCTGCTTTCCTTTGAACTTTTCCCAGTTCTCGCATCAAGTAGTCCTGGTGAGGGTCCCACACACTGGAGCCATAATCTATCTGCGGTCTTACCAGAGACTTATATGCCCTCTCCTTTATATCCTTACTACAACCCCTAAATAGTCTCATAGTCATGTGAAGAGATCTGTAACCTTTCTTAACAACCTCGTTAATATGAATTCCCCTTTGAAGATCATTCCTTATATTAACCTAGGTACTTACAGTGTTCCCCATGAGGTATTATCACCCCATCAACACAATAATTACAACTCGACTTTTCATCCCATTTACATTGACATCATTGCCTGCTGTCCATCTCCCTACTGTACATTGTTCAAGTCCCACTGCTGTAGCTCACAATCTTGCATTTAGTAGGCCAAGGACGTCAGTGCTTTGGCACAATGAAGTTTGTTTTGCTTATACATAATAACAGTAATTCTTCTTCTGTCCCGGCTTTCTGGGGTCATCACCACGGAGCGGTGTGGCCGCGCTACGGTCATGGAGCCAATCTCTGCATTCGGAAAGCGAGTGGGTTCGAACCCCACCGTCGGCAGTCCTGAGAATGGTTCTCCGTGGTTTCCCATTTTCACTTCCTATCCACAGGCCAGAGCCGATTCCTTCCGCCTTCTTAGCCAATTTGATTCACTACCATTCCATCTTCATTAACTCCTCAAGTGTGGTTGGCATCAGGAAGGGCATCCGGCCGTAAAACCATGCCATAAATATCATCCCCCGACCCCATATCAGGAAACGGGACTAAGGGGTAGACATACCTACATATTTCAAGAAAGTTTGAAATTTATCGTACCTTTCTCTTAATAATTTATTCCAATCCCTAACATTCCTCTTCCTATAAACGAAAATTTGCCCTAATTTGTCCTCTCATATTCCAACTTTATTTTATAATCTTTCCTATCCTTATAAGCTCCACTCAAGGTCATTCGTCTCCTAATGTTTTTCCACGTCATCTCTCCACTGACAGCTCGGAACCCATCGCTTAGACCAGCAGCTCGTCTCCTTACTCTAAAGTCTTCCCAGGCCAGAATTTGCAACATTTTCGTAACACTGCTCTTTTGTCGTAGAACACGAAAAAAGAAATCGCGCAGCTTTCCTTCGGAATTTTTCCAGTTGTAGAATCAAGTAATGTTTGTGAGGGTCCCATACACACCATACCGTAATTTGGGTCTTACCAGTGACTTATAGGCTCTATGCCTTCTCCTTAGTGACAATACGTTATTACTTCTCTGAAAGTGGTGAGATTCGGAAGTGGTTTTCATTTGCTTAGAAATTCGTAACTTTGAAAATACCGGACAAGCTCAATGGAATCCGCGAAAATATTTAGAATTATCGAAACCATTTATTGTCACTTCGCTTTTAACGACGTATTGTGTATATTCGGGAAATCTAACTGTCCCGTCTGAATCCTATATAAACATGAAATTTAAAAATTCGCTTAGCACGACTTCGCTTCTTACGACACAGCGCTTAAAACAACGTATTTTGGTCACGTGTTCGGAGAATAATATCGGCTATAACGTCCAATGTTTAATTTTATTTGTTAAGTACTTTGTGCTTGCTGACAACAATGTAACGCTCGCTTAATATTGTATATTTCGAATCACTCTCAGTTAAATAATGAAGGCAAGCATCGCTGTGAAGATGTCGCAGAAGAAAAGGAAAGTATTTAATAATGAAGGAAAGTCACACATTGTATTGCGATTACAAACTGGGGAAACACACGTCAATGGAATTGCATATATCACAACAAAACGATTTCTACAAATTGGAACGACAGAGAGAAAATACAATACGTTCTCGATGAAAATTCTTTAAGAATCAAGCGTGCCAGATCATCTGAGTACAACGATATTGAAGATCTTTACTTAGATGGTTTAAGCAGCAAACAACAAATAATGTCATTTTAATGTATAGACGTTCGTTCTCCACCGGATGGCCGAACGTTCATTCGCCACCAGATGTCCCAAAGTACCATTTTTCCACTTCTATTAAAACGTCCAAATTTAAAGTGTTATTTCTCAACACTCCCCACCCACTCCTGATCGTTCGCGACGAGCCTGCTTTTATATACCTGCTGATGAAGTTTTATTATCCAGAATAGGAACGTTCTAGTTTCGCCTTTCATAAAATTCATGCGGATACTAAACGAAAAGCGCAATCTAAGGAGAGGCCGTCATATGCCCTCAGGTCGGCCGTGAGCTCGGCAGTCTGACTCACTCATTTCTTCCAGGAAATACCGAAGACGCTACGACAGGACTGACAGTAACATTATTATAGACTATACATAGTTATGCTAGCTTATCTCGCGAGCAGGCCATATTTAGGGAAGTGAAGCAAGTCAGGATAAAGCATGCCACAAGGACTATAATAGTGAATACGCTTTCCGCACTGTTAGTCCAATTGAAAATGAAGTACACAAGCCCTACTTAGAAGGGATCAGAATGATAACAGGGTACAGGTGGACTGAATAGCCTTTGCGGACGACATAGCCATAGTAAGCGAGCGACAGCATGAGCAAGATAGCCAGAAGGGTAGGGCTACGGATCCCTATGACACGGTAAAGATTACAAACACCACAGGAGATTGGAAAAACCCCAGAAGACACCGTTCAAAAGGTACAAAAATGTAAGTACCTTGGAGAATATGTAACAGGAAGGACTAGGAGTAGCGACGGGCTAAAAAAGAAAAGGTGAAAAAGATGAGGACTACATATCTTGCGACCAGAGAAGTGTATAATGAAAGAAACATATCAGCAGATGTGAAAGATCAGGCACTACAAGGCAACAGTGAGGAGCGCGGTCGAGACGATGACACTAGGAAGGCATGGGGCAGAGCAAGTGGAGAAAGAAGAGAGAAACGTCCTCTGGAATATACTGGGACCATAAAGAGGAAGTAATAATAATAATAATAATTTCATGTGGCTATTACTAGCCGAGTGCAGCCCTTGTAAGGCAGACCCTCCGATGAGGGTGGGCGGCATCTGCCATGTATAGGTAACTGCGTGTTATTGTGGTGGAGGATAGTGTTATGTGTGGTGTGTGAGTTGCAGGGATGTTGGGGACAGCACAAACACCCAGCCTCCGGGCCACTGGAATTAACCAATGAAGGTTAAAATCCCCGACCCGGCCGGGAATCGAACCAGGGACCCTCTGAACCGAAGGCCAGTACGCTGACCATTCAGCCAACGAGTCGGACAAAAGAGGAAGTGAACGATGGGAACGAAGATCAAGGGACGAACTGTATCAAACCATAAGGACAACCTAAGAAGATATAAAACTAATATAAGGGCAAGATTTGTTGGACATATGATCAGGATGGACATGGAGAGAGTGACTAGAAGAGTGTGGGAGATAACGGGTAGGACGAAAGGAAAGACGGGAACTAAGGAGGATGTCGAACTCTGGAAGGACTGGACAGATATGGGGATCAAGGTGGAAGTGACAGAAAACTTGAGAAATAAGTATACACCAACCAATATGCCAGAGTTCAGTGACAGATAAAGGTACCGGAATAGGATAGAGAAGCACTAGTGGGGGAGTCAAGAGAAGAGAATACTGAAAATATCAGCTGAACAATGGGAGAGAAGCTGAGAAGAGGAAAACTTCTGGGAGGATAAGAAGAAAACTCAAACCACGACAAAGCTGTAGAGACCATAACAAAATAATAATAATAACGATAATAATAATAATATATAAAATATCTGAGACATATTTTAGCCTTGTGTTTGGTATGAATTTGTTCTTGCCACAAAATACAAGCTTATGAGGGCTGTTGAAATTTACTTGATTTGCCATTTTCCGAAACGTGTTTAAACTTGGAGTATTCATGCTTATTCAAAGCTCTGATGATATTCACATGTGCCATAAATGCACGAAAATAATAATATATTACAAGTAAAATTAGCGTTAATCGCAAGAAATTAATAAAATGAATAACTGAAAATGACGAACTAATGATGCAATCAGCTGGATAAAATGCTCTAAAAATAAAAAAAGTGACAGGAAATACATACTTCTAAAATGTAAGGATCATTATCAGGATTTATAAAATGCCTAAAGATGACCTTCGATGTAAGGCCCCTTAAAACAACAAGCACCATCATCATCATCAAAATGCCTAAACAATGTTCATGATGCATCAGTCAAAGGATAACCTGTCATCAAAATCTGGGTTCTGACATCACCATTGCCGTCCAAGCGAGAAGTAAAAGTGGCCCACAAACCTCTCCACTGCATGCGCTGATTTTAATGCCTATTTCCTCGTAAATATCGGAATGTCTTCGGGCGTTTTTCTTCAGCAATTAACGTTACGCTCCATGGTTATTTTCTGGTATTACATTGAATAAAAGTGTACACGTGGACTCTAATTGCGCAAACCGTACTCCATTATGTGCACGCAACTCCATTGTTCTACAAGGCTAGCCGACTGCATGATCTTGTACCAACGATGGGACTGTACAACAAAATAGCATATTTCTACAATGTTCACAAGTTAACTAGCAGCACTCAATCATCTCCCAGCTGTTCGCTCCAACTACCATAATATAGAATAGTAATATCTAGATCTCGGATGTTTAAGCACTAGTAGAAAATGTCGTCTAGCCCGCTCCTTCGTAATGTAGCTAGAGTAACATAATTCCCAGCGCTCTAATAGGCCGGGCCCCTAAGTTTTATGCAAGTATCATAACAGAGCTGTTGTGCAGCTCAGTATATACTTGTTCTTTCCTTCTTAATCTGCTTACCCTCCAGCGTCCGCTTTTCCCTTCGGACTCAACGCCTCCAGGGCAGTGTCCTGGAGCGTGAGACTTTGGGTCGGGGGACACAACTGGGGAGGATGACCAGTACCTCGCCCGGGCGGCCTCACCTGCTATGCTGAACAGGGGCTTTGTCGGGGGATGGGAAGATAGGAAGGGATAGACAAGGAAGAGGGAAGGAAGCGGCCGTGGTCTTAAGATAGGTACTATCGCTGCATTTGCCTGGAGGAGTAGTGGGAAACCACGAAAAACCACTCCGAAGATGTATGAGGAGGGAATCGAAGCCCCTCTACTCAGTTGACCTCCCGAGGATGAGTGAACCCGTTCCAGCCCTCGTACCACTTTTGAAATTTCGTGGCAGAGCCAGGAATCGAACCCGGACCTCCGAGGGTGGCAGCTAATCACACTAACCACTACACCACACAGGCGGACATATACTTGTTACTCGCTTTAATAAGTTTGCATTCTAACTTATTAATGACTAAACATTCGGGCCCTGGTTATATCTATCCCTTCGATTCTTTGTAGGTTTTTACTTGCCACTAGCTTCACCCGAGTGGTCATAGTCTATTTCTCAAGAGAAAGTGCAGACACTTATCTAAGAAAGTACCGATACTTTTATTCATAAGTAACACATCGTGAAAGAAATCGGAGAGATGGTGAGATCTACGAGATTGACTATTTCCGACATGTCATGGATCTGTGGCAGGACAAAATAGGTTGATGACGCCATGTAAGTCCATTAAGGGGAGCAAATCTTATGACAGTTCACTGCTAGGGTTATTAACCTGAAACGCCTATCACGTTCTGTATTCAGAAATAACAAACAGTAAATAATTTTCACAATGTATCTAAATACGTTTTAATGTAGTCAGTTTACCCTCTACGTTTGATTTCTCCCCCGGACTCAGCGAGGAATCCTGCCTCTACCGACTCCTGGAGTGTCAGACATTTCGTCGGGATACAACTCGGGAGGAGGACCAATGACTCCCCCAGGCGATCTCACCTGCTATGTTGAACAGAGGCATTCTAGAGGATGAAAAGTTTGGAAGGGATAGGCAGGGAAGCGGATATGGCTTTAAGTTAGATAGAATCCTGGCATTTGCCCGGAGAAAAAGTGGGACACCACGGAAAACCACTTCAAGGATTGATGAGGTGGGATTCGAAACCCCTCTAATCTGTTGACCTCCCGAGGACCCCGTGGACCACCTTCCATTCCAAGTGTCACTTTTCAAATTTCCTCGTAGAGTCGGAAATCGAACCCGGGCCTCCGGGAGTGGCAGCTAATCACACTAACCACTACATCACAGAGGTGGACATTTAAATTTTCAGTTGAACAATTTTTAGAAATTGTCAAAATTTTATTATGATAAAAATGTTATTGGTTTTGCGTCCCACTAACTACTTCTACGGATGATAGAGGATGGTTGCCGAGTTTTAGTTCCTCTACAAACATTAATACAGTGCGGTACGGCAAGGTTCATTCTCGTTAATACATCAGAACAGAAAAATGAACACAACGAAAATTTCTCTGATGGACTGCTTTATCCATTTGTAGCTGGGAGGCGTGACCAGTCTTAACACTTTCAGCCCCATGTGTATCAATTTGATACATGGTAAGTTATGAGCTCAGCCCCATGTGTATCAAATTGATACACCGTTAAACCCAGCCAGAAAGTTGATAAATTCACCCACAGCCCAAGGCTTACTATTGCATGAACTCGTTATTCTGGTGGCCTACAGGTGTTTTAAAACAAATAAAAACATTTTCTCATCTTGAACTCTCCTAAATAAGGTGTGAGTCAATAAGATGCACATGGGCTCTGAGTAAGTTATGTATGCACTTTTCGTGTGCGTCATTTTAATACACGCACAAAAATAGTGTAAAAATATTATTTATTAATTTATTTTTATTTCAAACACTTCCATACAGATTTGGATATTGTTTTATGTTACCAGGGTTAGGTTAAGTTACGTTAGAATAGGCGAGGTTAGATTAGGTGACAAGAATTTGAAATTTAAAAAATGGACACAGGAATCAGCATTAGGCGTAAATACATACAAAACTCAGTAGATTCCTTCAACTGATTTCTTTTAAATTTTACTAAGAGCAACATTTTACTTTCTGTTACTTCGCTACATATCTATGTTTCTTGAAAAAACAGTCCATACACATGTACTTGAATTCTGGGCAACCAAAGCACATTGTTCTTACTTGACCAATATACGACCCAGCACCGTCCTGTGGTCCCACAGCCCCAGGGAGAAGAAGACACTATGCTATTTCAATGTACGTGTGAATCTGAAAGCCTCACACTTTGAAGAACAAGGCCCTGTTATGTGTGTCAATATGATGCACATGGGGCTGAGCGCCTTACTTGGTGTGTATCAGAATGATTCACATGGGGCTGAGCGCGTGTTAATCAAAACATCGTGGGCTGGGAGGAAATGTGCCTTCCATACCTCTGGGGCTGAAAGTGTTAAGGAAAATAATGGATAGGAAGAGCATCGTGAGATATGCAGTATGCCTACAGCTGCGACGATATACTGAAGGTAAAAATCGCGCCGTGTTTTAAACGGGTTTGCACTGTCTTTGACAGGCGTTTAATATATTTCACAGCAAAGACCCGTACGCACGGTGACGTCACCGTGGTGAAAGCTATTTCAGACTTTCCATAATTTAGGTTCAGGAACGACAAGCGTGTGTTGCTCAAGTGAATGTATCTCTAAACCTAAATCGTTTAAAATGGAAATTCAAGGTAATAATACAGGAGTTCTGACAAACATTCATCAGCGATTCAGGAGGTATTGTCATTATCTTCAACGGTTCTCAGTTCAGTAGTGAACTTATTGTCCAGTACAATTTGCTAATTGCACGTAAATAAGGAAAGGATATAAACATCAGAAAGCTGGTCTTAACCTCCGTGGGTAGGGTCGTGGAAATCAGTGAACACAGTATTATGAGGTTCAGTATCTGTGTAATATAAGTGCCAATTATGAGAATCTACAAGTCATGTTGATAGACAGAGGTAGTAAAGTGTACTTATCTACATGTATGTACAATGTTCAACGGACTAACTGTAAATAATGGCTTAGTCTCGCTTTCGTTCCCCCACTGCTTTCATTGTTGTTGTAAATATGGAGTCTTCCAGCTATATTTTGTGTGTGTATTATATGTATACTTTGGTGTGTTGATGAGGTGCTCGTGCACGAATTTTACTGTGAATTAGTTATTTTAGAACCAGTGGAGTTATTGATGAACCTAGATGCAGTCCCTGCATATTTAGTCGTTTTCAAAAGATTAGGTAAGGCCTGGAGCAGATGTACCAGTACGCAGCTTTTATGTACACGCCCTGGGAGAGAAAGGATTATTATCATGCTCTATCAAAATTCGAGGAAACCATTCTGGTGAACTCTGGCGCCAATACTACGGACATTTCGATTAATTACTTTTATTAATTTATTTCAATTATTTTATTAAGATTGTGAGTAATTTTACTAATGATTATTTTATTATTATTCACATAATATTACACAGTGAACTGTCATAATATTTACTCCCCTTAATGGACTTACATGGCGTCATCAACCTATGTTGTCCTGCCACAGATCCGTGACATGTCGGAAATAGTCAGTCTCGTAGATCTCACAATCTCTCCGATTTCTTTCACGATGTGTTACTTATAAATAAAAGTATCGGTACTTTCTTAGATAAGTGTCTGCACTTTCTCTTGAGAAATAGCTTGCAACGCTGTTACATTTCTTTGAGCTGAAATAAGATAATTGATGGAGGTCAGAGGTAAAAGTTCAAATGCTCCTTGAGCAGTGAGATTCTCAAGGAAACGGCACGCTTCAATAGTTGTTGAAATCGGGGCACGAATACAAATGGAGCTGATTTATCAGTTAGTGCACTGTCAGTAGATTTAACATTAACGTTTAGACATAGTTTAAAATGGAAATTCAAGGTAATAATATAGGAGTTCTGATAAACATTCGCCAGCGATTCAGGAGGTATGGTCATTATCTTCAACGGTTCTTAGTTCAGTAGTGAACTTACTGTCCAGTACAATTTGCTAATTGCACGTAAATAAAGAAAGGATATAAACATCAGAAAGCTGGTCTTAACCTCCGTGGCTAGGTCGTGGAATTCATCCATGGTATCCCCAGCCTGTCAGGAGAGGCAAGTGTAACAGGACCGTAAGGAGAGTAGCTTGGCAATCACAGGACATCTAACGAGCCTGGCATTGCTTCGACTTTCCTGTGCCAGGCTCCTCACTTACTCAATACTTGTTCCCTTCCGGCCTCAATAGCAGTATTTTTCGGGGCCTAGAGTGTCTTTCATTTTGCCTTTCCTTTCTTTGGCGATGTGTTCGTTCTTCAAAGAATCGGATCTTTTCCTTTTTCACTTCTGATTAGAGTTATGTGAGGGTGGTTATCTGGTTTTACTTTCTACTACCACTAGGTAACCTCCTATAGTGTTCCACACACCCACTTCACGGGAAGACATTTTGAGGTCTACGAACAGCGCATTTTGAACCTAGTGTGTCCGTAACTTGTACCGTGATCCAAATGCCTTACTGCAAATGTATTTCCTTTTTCACTATATAATCAAGAATATTCTCCAAAACAAGCACCACCAGCAGTAGAAAATCATTCCTTGATCACTTTGGTACTCATTATGTCTTTTCAGAATGTTGGGTCGGACCCTTGGCAGCTGGACTGACTGCAATCTAAAACCTCAGGGTGATAAATGTATATCTGACAGTCCATGACTTGCGTTCCAGTACAACAACTCTATCGAGACACCACCTGCCCCGAAACCTACTGCTCATTTCCTGTTAAATCTTTGTATTCCTCTTTTGATATGCATTGAGTGGTGCTTTTCAAGTGATCATTGTTCAAGGAAAAGAATAAGAAGAAATAGTTGTACAGGCAATTTGATTTGACGCCATTTAAGCTGCTTGCGTATTAATTTCGACGTTCTGTTTTACTCTACCAGATAGCTGAGAAACGGGAACTCTATTAGACCAATCTCGGGCCGATGACCTTAGATGTTAGGCCCCTTTGAACAACAAGCATCAAACCTATCTTAGGAGATGGCTATAGGGGCTGCTGGGGCTATTAGCTTGGGAGCGTGGGTACGCGACTACGGGGCACTTAGCTAAGCCGTGGCATTGGTTCCACATACTTGTACCAGGCTACCCACTTTGATCTATTCGATCCAGATTGTACTAAGTTTTCGAGGCCTAGGGAGTACTTTATTTTCACGTCCTTCATAGCTCTTGACTTTCTTTGGTCGATACCTTCATTTTTCGAAGTGTCGGTCCCCTCACATTCTTCCCTCTGTATAGTGTTAATAGAGGATGATTGCCTAGTAGTACTTCCCCTCAAAAAAATAATCACCACCACCACCCTAATAGGTGTTGTATTGTCCGGCCCCGCGGTGTAGGGGGCAAAGTATCCGCCTATCACCCGGCGGCCCCGGATTCGATTTCCGGCCGTGTCAGGGGTTTTTAATTGTAACTTATTAAATTATTAATTATTAAATTGTTAATATCCCTGGCCTGGGGACTTGGTATTTGTGTCGTCCTCAACATTCCTTTGCTCACATTCAACACTTTACACTTCCGCCATTTACATAATACACGCAAGTTCCTCACATATGGTGCAACTAGGGACAAAAGATCTTCACAGGTCGACGCCCCGAACAAATTGCATTTTTTAAGGTGTTTTATTGCTGAAACTTAATTAATTTTGTTAAGTAAACATCGAATCTGCCAAGTTCGTACGACATGGAACGATAAATGGACTTAATTTCGTCTTGCAAAAATCCAATTCTGTAGTGTTTCAGCCTGAGGATCTTTAGATACTGAGGGATCCATAAAAGTAAATAGTATTTATATTATGATATAACATGCCTAACCACAGTACCAGCAATAGTTTTAAATAAAGGGCATTACTCGCAGTATTATCCTCCGTGGCTCAGGCGGTAGCGCACCGGACTCTCGCGGTTGGGTTCCGTGATTCAAATCCCAGTCACTCCATGTGAGATTTGTGCTGAACAAAGCGGAGGCGGAACGGGCTTTTCTCCCGATACTCCCATTCCACCAACACTCTCCAATATCGTTTCATCTGTCAGCCATTAATCATTGCCCCAGAGGAGTGCGACAGGCTTCGGCAGCCGGCACAATTCCTTTCCTCGCCGCTAGACTCATTCAATTCCTGACCCGACTGAAACTGAAAACTGTCTGTGGATTTTAATTTTCAGTCGTATTATTAGCTTGATGCCCTTGCTGATTCTTCAAAACTACTTTTAAGGATGTACTTAGAAAATTATCAGACTCGTCAGTCTCCTGTGGTTCTGCGTGTTGACTGCTTGTCCTTACTGTGAGTACTTCTTCTTATTGAACAATGTTAACATACCGTCGCTGCTCTGAATGTAACAATGCTCTTCCTATCCATCATTTCCCATAAGACTGGTCACGCCTCCCAACCACATTTTGACATGCAGTCCATCAGAACAATTTTCGTTGAGGTCATTTTCCTATAGCGTGTGTGAAAAAGGAAAATAAACCTTACTGTACCGTACTGTAGGATGACATATTTCCCCGCTCTTAGAGAATGATGTATTTAAGGTTCATTTTCCTTTACAAATGTGCATATGAAAATGAACTCAACGAAAAATGTTCTGATGTACTGCATATCAATATGTGGCTGGGAGGCGTGACCAGTCTTAAGGGAACAAATGGATAGGAAGAGCAGTCACATTCGTGGTTTTTGGCACAGCGGCGACACTATCTTCGGAAACAGGATTCTATAACAGCATTTATTTTGTAACAGGAACCCAACTTGACTCGTACTTGTGCAACAAAGGCTTTTTGAATGTCATCGATTTCTTTTCTTTGTTTTTGTACGGTCACATTAAAAATATTCCTTCCTCACTGCTGATAATGTGTTATGTAGTTAGAATTTTCCACGATCATGTGATTCCTTCTTAGCTGTATAATAAAAATGCCTAAATGGTTTTCCCTTAAGGACGTTGTATGAAAAAAGGAATACAAAACATCCCTACTTTCCGCACCATTCTTAAAAAGAAACTCAATACCTAGGCCTATACACAAATGTCTCAACTAGCAACACTGAATTTATCTCATCATAGGCAGTAATTAAACATAAATTACCGTATAATTTAATGTTAACGAACTCTTATAATTTCCGAGATAAATTCGTCGCTGTTTGGGCAATGCTCTTGCTATCCATCATTTTCTTTAATGCTGGTCACGCCTCCCAGCCACATGTGGATTTGGAGTACATCAGAACAATATTGCTTGTGTTCATCTTCGTATGCTAACGTGTAAAGGAAAATGAACCTTAAGTACATTATACTGCAAGGATGCGTAAATAAGTCACGCGATCATACATTCATATAGTGCGGTAAGGTAAGCAAAGGAAAATGAACGCAACGAATACTGTTCTGTCGTGGGAGGCTTGACAAGTCTTAAACGAAAATAATAGATGGGAAAAGCATTGCCCGAACAGCAGCGAATTTTTCTACCTGTGTAGAAGTAGGCCAGCTGTAGCTAGGTGCAAGGACGATAAACCAGCAAGATTGTGGTTTCTGCTCCATATTCCAAACAAAAATCATTGTTGACCCTTAAGAAACCGTTCTGTTGAGCCCAGAAGCAGACATGCGGAACTGTTCCGTTGTGAAACCTGTAAGCGAACACTACGGGTGTATTAAAAAGCTTTGGGATGAATCTTAATGCATCAGATCTCGGCAGCCCTGTTGATCCTAGAAAAGAATAGTTTCACCACATTTCATTCACGGCAACATTTTATCTGCAAAAAAAAATTCTGTCCCTTGTATTATGACCACTTTCCCTTCTGTTTTTCCATGATTTTTATTGAAGTGCTCGTGAATAAATTAGCAGAAACGAATGTTCATAGAATGAAAATATCGACAAGAAAATGAGATTCCTTATCACTGTATGTTTTTTACAATTGACTTTGCGATGCTTTTCATTTACCTTGATTTTTGCTTGTATTTTTTGTTTTTTTAGAATTGGCTTTACGTTGCTTTTTACTTGCCTGGATATTTTGTTTGTTTTTTGTTTTTTTTAATTTGCATTTACGTTGCTTTCCATGTACCTGTATTTTTGTTTCCTGTTTTTTTGCATTCACCTTTAGATCTCTTTTCATTTACCTGGATATTGTTTGATTTTTATGTTTTACAATTGGCATTAAGTCGCTTTTTCTTTACCTGCATTTGGGTTGTTTTTTTAATTTTTACAATTCGCTTTACGTCACTTTTCATCTACCTGTTTTTTTTTATATTTCACAATTGGCTTTACGCCGCTTTTCATTTACGCGGATTTTTGTTTGCTTTTGTTCTTTTCACAATTGGTTTTAGGTCTCACCTACAAAGATAGGTCTTATAACGACGATGGTAAAGGAAAGGGCTAGAAGTGAGAAGGAAGCGGCCGTGGCCCTGTCGGTACAAAGTAAAATAAATAGCTACTTTAGCTATTTCTAACTGTCGTTCAAATCTCTTCATGAAACCATAATTTTTTGAGAAGAATGAACCCATATGAGTATAACTCGACACGTACACAACCCGACACTTCTTTACATAATGTGCTGGGTGTTAATATCTAACCTGTTGTTCTTCCCCACCCCAAACCCCCCGATCAATGATCATCACCATTGTTTTTTTGCCTAGAAATCCTATACTTAAAGTGGTTTCCCCTCCTCTCGCAATTAACTAAATAAGTTCTTCTTTGGAAAATACAGCGAACGGACTTGAAACATAACTTCTCTTCATATGAACGAGTGCTGCTGCCCCTAGTCCAGGTGGTGGACAGTAATGAGGGGTGGGTCTGCCTCAAAAAAGCCCCCCTAATAACACTGCTCAGGTGTTTCCTGGACATATTTACCTATACTTCCTTCTCACTTAATTCTTTAACATGAATTGAATAATTTCCTTCGAGCCACGTTATAAAATTAAGGTGACAGACTACCGTGATGGAGCAGTAATAACAGAGCAGGTTTAACGCTGTCACACAGCTAAATGAGGGCAGCCAGCCCTAACACGTGTACGCCCTGTAATTGATTCAGAAAGTTATGAATGTTCTTATTTCTATACAAGGAAGTTGGACTTCTCCAGCCGCATGTGTTAAGTGTTATCCTACCGTGTTGTGTATAATATATTTGCAGCATAGGAGCATAGACTACGGCAATTTTCCTCGTAGAATTGAAAGGGTAAGATGCAACTTTAGTTACTGATGCGTTTAGCTTGTTGCCTGCTCATCTTTTGAATGAATTTTGGACGTTTCACATCGATTTCATACTCGATTTTTATAAACAAATGGATATACGGAGGTCGAGTCATAAGTCATGGCAACTATTTTTTTCTCTCGAACAGGAGACAACACGGAAAATCTAAGATATTCATTTGGAAATATACATCATGTGCTTACGTATGATGCCACTAGATGGTGTATGTAAGCAACAGTGTAGGAATAAGCATGCCCCCAAGTTCAGTGTGTGAGTGAGAGCGTCACAAAATGGAAGTCAACAAGCAGGAGCAACGATCGTATATTTAAATAGCAGTTCTTCGCGGCAGAAATGCACGCCAATGCCATGCAGAGCTGCGGGAAGCATTAGGTGTGTGAGTATAATTTAATCGTCAAAGTCAAGAAGCCATTACGTGGACAACGATTTGCTAACAAAGAGGACATCGTAACAGCATTTCGGAGAGTGGTCTCACACGTTAGCGATACACATGCAGCGAATGGTATTCAGCGCCTGTCCCACCGCTGACAACGCACAGTGGAAACCTCGGGTGATTATTTCGAAGGTCTGTAAGCAGTGGAGACCTGTCATTTGTACGTAATCTTGTGTATTTGCTATCTATACCACAACAAAACAATGTTTACCAATGGCCTGTGTTCTGTCACTTTCCTACGAGAATACACTGAAGTCAGAATTTGTCTTCAAGCACTATGCATAAGTACATGACCTAAATTTCCAAATGCATATCTCAGTATTTCCATGTTGTCTCCTGTTCGCGAGAAAAGAAATAGTTGCCATGACTTATGACTCGACCCTCGTATATAATATTCAAGATGCTGACAAGGGTATATATAAACAGTCGCATAGAATAAAGATTATTAGTGTTTGAACACAATTCTTGTTTTTTCCTTTTTCATCATCATCATCATCATCATCATCATCATCATCATCATCTGTTTACCCTCCAGGGTCGGCTTTTCCCTCGGACACAGCGAGGGATCCACCTCTACCGCCTCAAGGGCAGTGTCCTGGAGCTTCAGACTCTTGGTCGGGGATACAACTGGGGAGAATGACCAGTACCTCTCCCAGGCGGCCTCACCTGCTATGCTGAACAGGGGCCTTGTGGAGGGATGGGAAGATTGGAAGGGATAGGCAAGGAAGAGGGAAGGGAGCGGCCGTGGCCTTATGTTAGGTACCATCCCGGCATTCGCCTGGAGGAGAAGTGGGAAACCACGGAAAACCACTTCCAGGATGGCTGAGGTGGGAATCGAGCCCACCTCTACTCAGTTGACCTCCCGAGGCTGAGTGGACCCCGTTCCAGCCCTCATACCACTTTTCAAATTTCGTGGCAGAGCCGGGAATCGAACCCGGGCCTCCGGGGGTGGCAGCTAATCACGCTAACCACTACAACACAGAGGCGGACTTTTTCCTTTTGTAGTAGTAGTAATTTGACAATACAAGGACCATCGAAGGCAAAATGGAAGTCACATGCAGATATTGTGGCTACGTGTCCGCGAGATCATATTCTTAAGTTCACACTTGTCCCACAATCAAACAAATATATTGTGCCCGTCCTAGCCAGTCATCGAACACGAGACACCCCAGGGGTGCTCAGTTCGGTGGCTGTAGGCTTATAAAATAAATGAATGTGGCAGGATTATCATAGGGTTCATCAAATGAGTGCGTTCCAAATAGAAAACAAATATGACACTTTTATTCAATTTAAAGCAGTATTGGCCATCCTGAAATCTATGATTATGATTATGATCGTTACGTTATGGAATTTTATCTGGCTCTTGATGTAACAAACCTAGGCACACACAAATGGGGTGGTACACGGCAGTTGTTTCCCTGACATTCTAACAGAGTATTTACATTGTAAAAATTTTTTTTTATCGTCTTCAAAGTTATTAAGTAATTTGTTTAAAGTTGAATTAAAAATTTCATTCAGAAAAATGAGGTCTGGGCCAAGCCTTCATCGATAATCTGGAAAAAATGCAATAATTGTAAGAACGAATTTAGTAAAGAAATAACCAAGATTCAAAAAGTTAACACTTATGACAAAATAATAAAATTTACAGTCGTTATCTTAACGATAAAATGAAAAGTTGAATTTGCCTTGGTTTTCTCTAAGTTAATCCGAGACGTCGGATATACCTGTTCACGTCGTCTCACATCTCCTTTCGTGAGAATTTATATTGAACATTAAGTATTCGACCAATGATTAAACTAAATAAAACGCCTCTCGGGCTTGCAAACGTAAATAAATGGGGATAATACCATCCATGTGGATATCCTGTCCACTATCGATCGATAATATCAGTGTCACATGTTTCAGAATAGAACACATAAAAAAAATAACCCTCTAAATACTAATAAATCACTACTTCTACGGCTAACTACAGAAATTGGTAAGAAGACTGTGAGTACTAAGAAGAAAATATCTACACTATGTACATGACGACGAGTGTCGATCAACCTTTTTACTCTCCTATTAACAAATTTGTTGAGTTACAGCAAGATTGAGTTATCACATGAGAGTAAAATAACATCAACGAATGAGCTGGTATAATCATGAATCAGACATTGTTTAGATATTTCGTCGAAGACTTGTTCTTTAGACCTAAGGCCTTCTCGAACATTCATCTGTACCTTGAGATTGAAATTACTGGATTACTTGAGAAAATTTGGGATATTCCCACGAATTAAAAGTACATCGATAAACATGGACTTTCATTTTCTTCATCTGAAGACACTAATATTAGGCTACACTGCATTTTATCGCGAATAATCCATAAACATGTGAAAAGCTCAGTATCGCGAAGATTCATGCCACTTATTCCATATACTCTATACGTACAATATACCACAATGACGACTTTAATTCGTCGCACCTTAATCTCAAATGTATAGCCGTGAAATATCAGGACCTACCATCGTCCTACAAATACATAATATCCACTTAAAAGTGTCTCGATGATTAATTACATCCAATTAATTATCACATGCTTCCAATGCACATGTTCACATTAAATTCGCACACAGAATTCGGACTCAATAACCCGATGACACGTGGTCTCAGACACGAGGTACAAGTAGAAGTTCAAAATACAAGGAAAATATAGAAAATACGGACGAAATATCCTACCATTAAATCCATCAAACATAAACTAATTCATATTCGTGACGAAATTTACTCAATAAGCAGAGATGGTGTCGATAACACATGGATAACTCTGTCAGAACCCTCACTGTCAAATTCATGGCCACATGGTCATCAAATAATCACATGTGTCAGTTTTATGACGTATTCGAGCAAATAAACTGCCATAAAAAAGTGTCAAATAGCTTACTAAGAGAAAAAGAAAGGATAGAACAAAACTACATAGAACAGATATAAATGAGACGTAATCGACTTAACTTATAGATGAATCTTCATGTCTGGAAGTCTGGGTTCTCAATCAGCCATGCCAGGAAGAAAGAATCTGCATCCCGGCGCCGCCAACGATGGTCAAAGGTTTAGAACCTCATGGTGAAGCACTGATAATCCATGATGTGAGATTCCGTCCTCTTCTGGAATTTATTCACGTCCACGTCTTCCGCGTCCACTCGTAAGAAAGCTGAAACTTACACAAAATGTTTTAGAGTAGGCTCCAAGCACACACGTAACAGTATTTTGGAAATGACACGTACTTTAAGGGATTAATGTCTGCACATTCGACGTCTGATCACAGCACTGTTCTAAATTATATCCAATTTTCAGACGTGTAGAGCACAGGAGTGAAGCGACGTTCCACGCTGAGCGACTGAAGGTGATAATCCAAGACACGCCAGAGGGTGTGTGAGAGCGAGTATTCGTATCACATGACTTAAATGTCATGTCTGGTGCACATGCACGGAAGTAAAGTCAATTGAGGGGCTAAATTCTTCTCCTGTACGAATCTACAACTTCATCACCATCTTAGCCACAAGGTCGTGCAAATTATTCCAAAATTTCAGTTTTTAATTTATATCCTCCAAATGTGCTATTCTTTTATCCAGTTTATTTTACTTTAGTCCTTGAGCCTTCCGTAATTATGCACGTCGCCACCGAAGATATTACAAATATTTCATTCCTATCATTCCTCGCAATTACAAGTGACACGCGCTGGCCACCTTCTTCCAGTCACCAACCTTCATTTTTTTATTTTTATTCCGTTAGCCAGTCGGCCGCTCTCTGCACAAAAAAAACTCGTTCTCGCCCCTGCCCAAGGTCGTGCGCACCCCATCTCGCCGACAAGCAGACACAAGCCGCACCAACACCTGTTCACTCATTTGTGGCCTCACGGTCACATCATGGCTCCAGAACCGCTGCAGAGATATCAAAAATTCAAGGACGTCGTCGGAAACAAACATCGATTTCACCGAGCTCGATAGCTGCAGTCGCTTAAGTGCGGCCAGTATCCAGAATTCGGTAGATAGTAGGTTCGAACCCCACTGTCGGCAGCCCTGAAAATGGTTTTCCGTGGTTTCCCATTTTAACACCAGATGTTGCTTTACGTCGCACCGACACAGATATGTCTTATGGCGACGCTGCGACAGGGAAGGACTAGGAGTGGGAAGGAAGCAGCCGTGGCCTTAATTAAGGTACAGCCCCAGCATTCGCCTGGTGTGAAAATGGGAAACTACGGAAAACCATTTTCAGGGCTGCCGACAGTGGGGTTTGAACCTACTATCTCCCGAATACTGGATACTGGCCGCACTTAAGCGACTGCAGCTATCGAGCTCGGTATTTTCCAAAGCAAAGCTTATTGAGTTGATTTTCAAAATTTATTTCACCTTGTGACTTCTGTACTAACTGTCCTAAATCGACCACAAAATTTTCGTTATGTCGCGTTTAAGTTCCTCCATTCAATGATCCAGAAAATAATGGTTCGAAATTTACAATCATAATATGAAGCAAATTAAGAAATTCTTACATTCTCGTCCTTCCCATCCTAATGGTCTAACTTATTTTCCTAAGGGTCGTAGCACAACCGTTTTGGTACCCTCATCTTGGACTTAGAGGGATATTTCTAATGGTACCAATTGTGGTGGGTCGCAAATGATTTTATACTATTGAATTGCAAATTTAGGCTTGCTACCTTCAAAGAAAATATTCATTTTGGTTTATCTAAATGTTGTCCGGCTCCATGGCTAAATGTTTAGCGTGCTGGCCTTTGGCCACAGGGGTCCCGGGTTCTATTCCCGTTAGGGTCGGGAACTTTAAACATCATTGGTTAATTTCGCTGGCACTAGGGCTGGGTATATGTGTCGTCTTCATCATCATTTCATCATCATCACGACGTGCAGTTCACCTACGGGCGTCAAATCAAAAGACCTGCAACTGGCAAGCCGAACATGTCCTCGGACACTCCCGGCACTAAAAGCCATACGCCATTTCATTTTATCTAAATGCTTTTTAACATATATATGTTTTGGGGGCTGGGGGTCTGTCTGGAATTAGCTTCATCAACTTCCCAAAACCAAAGTAACCACGGCAACCAGTGTCCGTCTATGTATACTAGGTCAGTAGTGTCATCTAACAACTGTGCGCTTTCTTCCCGTAACTAAGAACTTGAGAAAATCTCGTTTAAGGTGGCCCCCGTCCTACTCCTCAGTCCAGAATTAACGCCCTTCAACTGGCCGGAAAACGAAGCCAGACCATTGGAATAAGAGATATTTTTCAATTGGCTTTAAGTCGCACCAATACAGATAGGTCTTACGGCAACGATAGGATAGGAAAAGGCTAGGAGTGAGAAAGGAACGGCCGTGGCCTTCATTAAGTTGCAGTACCAGCATTTGACTGGTGTGAAAATGGGAAACAACAGAAAACGGTCTTCAGGGCTGCCTATAGTGGGTATAATAAGAGATGTGCACCACAGGGCTGACTAATAATAATAATATAATTATATTTATGAGGTCTAGAGTCTTTCCTTTTCTCACAATTCATGTGCCTTACCATTACTTTGTGGATACACTCATTTTTCTTGCGATTTGTCGGAACTCTTTACCTCCACTGTGGGTGGATCTGTACTCGCTGCTTATCGTAAGAAGCTACTAAGAGGGAACAAGAATCTGTACTCTCTTCCTCGTCTTCTAAGTCCATAATCGTATCCATGATTCTATGCTTTTCCATACTGCAGAGAAAATGTACGAGTGTGAAGTCCTATTTTCAATCTATGTTTGTTGGCTGTTGTATTAGTTATTCTGTTTGATGACACAAAAAATTGATACCAAAATTACTCTAATCAGGTGAGCCGTTAGCTCGCTGCGTTTCGAAACGTATTGTGCTATTCGAAGTTAAGAGTTTCGCGGCGCAGCTCCCCTCGCAGCCTGATGATGCCGGTGCCAATGGATCATCTGTGAAGCGTGTAGTCCAAAAACTGGCCTATGTAATGATACATTTATATTAGATTATATGTAAAAAACACCTATAATTAACATATCCTTTTTGGTATTGCCAACGGCCGTAGCCGTGTTGAAAAACCGGATCCCGTGAGGTCTCCGAAGTTAAGCAACATTGGGCGTGGTCAGGAGTTGGATGGGTTGCCACGCGCTGTTGTTGGGGGGGGGGGGGTAAGGTAATGGAGGAGCGGAAAGGATCTAGCCACCCTACCGTACGTAAACTCCGGCTCAGGAACACCTCTGCGGAGGTTCGGACCTACCTTCGGGCAGAACAACCCTTACTTTACCTTTTGGTATTAGTTTACACATCATACATACATTCAGTCAGCTGTATGTACCCTGGAGGAGTTTATGGTAGGCTGGTTTAGACGTCCTGGACGAGCAAGGCTTTTTAATGTCTACCGTAATCGTATTCCACAACCTTGAAGCAGTGATCAGAAAGTAATGTCTGTAGGTATTATATTTATAATATTACTTGAGAACTAATTGCCACGGACGGACCGGAGATCAGCATTTGCTGACTCTCACTTTACGAACCAGAGTAGCTGAGTTGTAAAACGTCACATTGAAACGACTGCAATGTTAAATGATTTAGACGACATCCAGGCAGATTTTTTTAGTTTCGTGTGAATTACAGTAATTTATTTGTGTCTTTATCAAGTGGCGAATTTAGGGCTCTTGGCCCTCTCTTTCACTTACACTTACACTTAACCATGTACAATTTTTAGATTTGTACAGTATCCATTTAAAATATCGTGTTAATCAATTACATGTAAATCAGATAAGGAGTAACAATAAGACAATTAAATGCGATTACTTTTTATGGAAAAAGTATATGATAAAGGGAGAACAATAACAGAAAATATTAAATTAATAACTAAAGAATGTTAAGTTAAGACTACAGTGTCTAGTATCTAGCTAAAATGAAACTCTTATTCTTAACATCCCCCCATGGCACTACAGCCCTTGAAGGGCCTTGGCCTACCAAGCGACCGCTGCTCAGCCCGAAGGCCTGCAGATTACGAGGTGTCGTGTGGTCAGCACGACGAATCCTCTCGGCCGTTATTCTTGGCCTTCTAGACCGGGGCCGCCATCTCAGCGGCAGATAGCTTCTCAAGTCTAATCACGTAGGCTGAGTGGACCTCGAACCAGCCCTCGGGTACAGGTAAAAATCCCTGACCTGGCCGGGAATCGAACCCGGGGCCTCCGGGTAAGAGGCAAGCACGCTACCCCTACACCACGGGGTCGGCAAAACTTACGCCTATTCTTACATGAGACAAAATTAAATGAACTGAATATGATTATGGTACAATTCGTCGCTGTTCGGGCAAAAGGTTACATCTCAGAATACTCTTCCTATCCATTATTTTCCTTAAGACTGGTCACGCCTCCCAGTCACATAGGGATATTCAGCCGATCAGAACAATTTTCGTTGTGTTAAATTTCGTATGCTGACGTGCAAAGGAAAAGGAACCTTAAGTACATTATACTGTAAGAGTGCGTAAATCTATATAAATAAAATTGTTTCTGTTTGTCTGTTTGTCTGTTCCACCATCACGTCGAAACGGCTGGATAGATCTCAACCAAACTTCATATTTAGAGTATACTGACCCCGGGGAAGGTTTCGATATGCATATCATTTTAAAATCTTTGAAAAGACGGGGGTTTTATAGGAAAAACGGTTTTCCTCCATTTTCTCTTATACTATTATAGGCAAAATATCGAATTTGTCGTATAAGGACGAGACAAAGCTCAATTTAATCCTCTTGACGCAAAGAACAAAAGCTCGGTAAGCCCTACGGGCCCGAAAACCATGTTTTAAGGCCCTAAAACCAACCGTTACGGAGATATTGGCACCACACTACCCCTGCTCTAGGAATCGGATAAAGAAATGAACTGCCGTAACCATGGCAACGTCAGCTCCAGGATTCTAGAGCAGTGAGATTATGCATGTACGTTTGGGCATAGCTGTCAACCAAAATAGGTACAAATAAGACTTAATATCTGGGAAAAAAATATACTGTTGTGTAAGGCACTCATAGGACTCCTTTGGGCGGGGATGGAAAGGGGGTGAAGAACGAGTGTAAAAATCTTACTATATATAGAAATGGAAGTGTGTGTGTAAATGACACATCTCCAACTAAACCACTGGAGCAATTTCAACCAAACTTGGTACACGAATCACTTACTATCGGGAGACGATCACTGTGGGGGGTAAGCCATCCCTAGCGCCCTTAAGGGAGAGGGTCAGGGGGGTGGTATTTACAATAATAATCGAGAATAGTGTCGAATTCATAGTTTTCGGGGTCGCTGAGTTGAAAAGTGATACTCTAGAATTTTTTTAAAATCCAGCCCCCTTTTAGGTTGGGAGCAAAGGGTGGGGGGGTGGGGTGAGATATAGAAATAATTAAAAACAGTTTCGAATCCATAGATTTCAGGGTCTCTGAGATGAATAGTATTACTCCGGATTTTTTGCAAATCCAAGTGGGGAGCGAAGGGGGTGAGATATAAAATTAATCGAAAAACTACATATAAAAATATTATCTTCTTCTTCTTACTATATATAAAAATTGATGTATGTGTGTGCGTGGGTGTGTGGGTGTGGGTGTGTATATGACACATCTCCTCCTAAACCACTGGAGCAATTTCACCAAACGTGGTACACTTATCAATTAGTATCAGGAGACAAACCGCGTGAGGGTAAGACACCCCTAGCACCCTTTTGGCAGGGGGCGAGGGGAGTGGTATAAAAATAATCTTATAAATAAAGTTGTTCGTTTCTGTTTGTTTGTTTGTTTGTTTGTTTGTTTGTTTGTTTGTTTGTTTGTTTGTTTGTTTGTTTGTTTGTTTGTTTGTTTGTTTGTTTGTTTGTTTGTTTGTTTGTTTGTTTGGCTTATGTGCGGCCAATATCCAGTATTCGGGAGATAGTAGGTTCGAACCCCACTGTCGGCAGCTCTGAAAATGGTTTTCCGTGGTTTCCCATTTTCACACCAGGCAAATGCTGGGGCTGTACCTTAATTAAGGCCACGGCCGATTCCTTCCAACTCCTATCCCTTCCCTGTCCCATCGTCGCCATAAGACCTATCTGTGTCGGTGCGACGTAAAGCAACTAGCAAAATAAAAAGAATAAAAATGTTTGTTTGTTCCACCATCACGTCGAAAGGGCTGGATAGATCTCAACCAAACTTCATATTTAGAGTATACTCACCCCGGGGAAGGTTTCGATATGCATATCATTTTAAAATCTTTGAAAAGACGGGGGTCTATAGGAAAACCACAACGGTCTTCCTCCATTTTCTCTTATACTATTGATTTTCTGCAAACTCTGTGGACCGTATGTGAAAGGTCTCTTCATCACAAACAACTTTCGTTGTGTTCATAATTTACCTTACTCTTCAAATGACGGAGAAATTTACTATTTTCTGCCGATACCATGCTCGGCATTGAGGGACCGACAGAGCGATAACGAATATATGGGTTACCATGGCAACGTCTCTGACTGCTTGCCAGCAGGGAAGTAACGTATTGTCATTTTCCTCATCATTCCTTTAAATTCGTGGTTGTTCCTTGGGTAGAAAGCAAGAGAGTCGTCAATCGGCCATTCTGCGGGATATTGGCGGAATATCATTGGAGGTTATAACCGTCCTCGAATAGCATAAGTAATAACACAAATATTCATCTTCTTATCTGATTACCTAAGAATCCCTGCGCCTAAATTTCTCTCCGATTACCGCTTTCTTATATCCATAACTCACTCCGGCATAATTTATTGAGGAGCATTTGATTTTCCAATACATTCACTTGGTATTTATATATTTGTCGTCATCCGGATGTCCTCTGTTATAATCTATTTTCTATTAATTTCAACTTACTAAACTGTATTACTTTCTTCCTTAATTACCACGTATGTATGCGAGTGCTAATCCCGAATGCTGTACACTCTTTCCTTTGAGGAAATATTCTAAGCTATGCAAATGTATAACTTCTGGCCCAGGAAAATTCCGAAATATGGATGCAATTTTAACGGCGGTGCAGACCTTCGTTTCGGGGTAATTGGTGGCTAATCAGTAAGTCGTATCAAAAGTCACAAAGCAAATTGCGTTTCATTTTGGAGAGATCTACAACTTTTGTCCTGTGACTTTTCGTCGTATTTCTATCCCTAATACATTAAACACAAGTTGATTTTGTACTTTTACACGTATATGTTATCATTTGGCACACTTATAGGAAAGGTAGAATCATGACATTCGGCACGCACATTGACATGACCATTGGCAATGTTATAGCCAAATTTTATGATTCTAGCTGTCACATGAGAATCAAAAATATAAAGTAGCATTCAAAAACTGTACAAGATTTCACCCCATTCAATGACTCTAACTCAATCTAACCCATAAATAAAGGAGATACGAGAAGATGTCATAGGACCAACCATGTAGAGCACTGAAAGGGGCGTCTGATGGTGAAGTCCGTTTGTAGATACGTCGTACAGTTGCAAAGCAGTAACTATCGAAATAAAGGTCTACACTTCTAGAGTATGTCTGTACATTGACAATTTTGGCGAAATTTCCGTACAGTTATCCGTTTCAGGTGTAATACTGACCATCTGCATATATTATGTTTTGGTGTCTGTCTGTTTGTTTGTTTGTCTGTTTGTCTAAAACTTGGAAACTACTGGATATATTCCACCAAACTTGATATTTAGAATCCATCTGTCCTTTGGTAGGTTTTAGGGCAAGTATTGTTTCTGAATCCCTGAATTGACTGGGGGATTATACGAAACCGAAACCGTCATTTTGCAACCAAACTTAATGTAAATTTAGCTGCCGTAATGGAAATTCATTTCTAGGCCTTTTTCCTCATGTGCATCATTTCAATACGAGGATTAATAAGGGAGATATCATTAACGGACCGTTTTCCGGTACAAGTCCCACCGGACTTAACTCAAGAGCGGGTGCGTGTAAAGCGTATGTTTTACAACTTGAAAACTACTGAAGATATTTGAGTCAAACTTTATATTAACATCCACCTGTCCAACGGTAGGTGTTAATCGTCAATAACATTTCATGTTCCCGGAATGGACTGGCGGTTTATAGGGAACCGAAATGGTGATTTTACTCTTCCAGAATATATACAGTACAAGACCAACCTGACTGGAAATCGACCAAACATGATGGAATTCCATCTCTAAAACTTTTTTTCATGTGCATTTTTTCGACAGGAGGATTAATAAGGGAGATATCATAAACGGTCCGTTTTTCCGGTTAAGTCCAGCGGATATAGCCCAAAAGGTGTTGTACGTGGAGCAGGTTCCTTATTTATCTATGTAAATAAAATCGTAACTACTGTGTGCCTGTACATAGACTATTTTGTCGAAATTTTCGTACAGGTACACGCTTAAGGGGTAATAATGATCATCTGCATATTTTTTGGTTTAGTATCTTGAAAGTTCTACTTTTTACACTTCTCACTGAAAACCCAGATTGCGGCATAATCTGCCAGTCGAGAAAGAAAACTGAAATTTGGCAAAATTTTACGACTTAGCCTGTAACGGGCGGAAAACTTCCAAGAGCTTTAAATTTTTCCCTTTCTATCCCGAAGAATATCGAAATATGGAGGCAATTTTAATGATGGTGCAGACCTTCGGGAAGTATCATCACATAACGGATGGCACAATCCCCGTTCAATTTCGAGTGATCTACAACCTTGGTCGTACGACTTTTTGTCGTATTTATATCCATTTTACGTTTGACTTTTCTCTATTTCTCGATCTTAAGTAAAGTAGTACTTTTCACATACATAATTCATACCTTCCATCACTTAGAGGAAAGATAGAATCATCATACTCTACACGAAAATTGGTCCACCCAGTAGCCATATGTGAGCCAAATGCTATGTATGTAGCTGTCACTTAATTATCCGAAAAGCAATGCAATGTGAGATAATCTTACACAAATTTTACCCAAGTTTCTAACTCAATCTGACCCATGAATAGATGAGATATCATATGACCAGCAATTTAGGCCGCTAAATCCGGCGTCTTATGGTACAATCTTTTCTCGATATGATGTACCGTTTAGAAGCAGTTAATCTGTAAATGAAGGTCTGCAATATTGTAAACAAGCACATACTTTCGTATGTCGAACTATATATATTCACTGATGTCGATTTTGTAGCGATCGAGAAAGGGTGTGTCTGCTATTGTAATCAGTACTCCGCACACCGACTATGACTGGCAGTAGGAATGGAGTCCTTCTCCAATTCCTGTGTAACTGGCATTAATGAATAATTCACTTCTCGATTTGACTTTCAGAAGGCAAGGGAGCATGCAGCATACAGTCTTTGGCTGTAGGCAAGCGTTCCCGCAGTTATAAACAGATGTACCCATCTAAAATGTGACTGGCATTAGGCATACTGGCCTGCTATTTTGATGGAAACTCATCAACTTGGTGTGACTGGCAGGAAGCTGGCTGGCAGTTGGAAAAGGGGCCTATCATTATAATGATAACTGCACAACTCAATTTTGACTGGTTGTAGGGAAGTTTCCTGCCATTATAATAAAAACTCTTCAATTTGTAATATGTCTGGAGGTAGGAAAGGGGGCCTGCAATTGTAACGGAAACCCCCCAAATAGATTGTGACCGCGCAGTAGGCAATGGGGCCTGCAATTATAATGTAAACTTCCCAACTCGATTGTGAATCGCAGTAGGGAAGTGAGCCTGTCGTTATCATCACAAATCCGTAACAAGCACTTTACACTGGAAACAACGTATGGGGACCTCTGCATATTGTTTCTCGGATAACGCTAAGAGACATGCTATTTTAAAACAATCTTATTTACTGCATGTACAGTATTTACTTCAATATTCGTATACAATGCAGAATACCGTAGCGAAGCACGGGTACATTTGCTAGTCTTCTATATAAATAAAATTGTTTCTGTTTGTCTGTTTGTCTGTCTGTTTGTCTGTTCCACCATCACGTCGAAACGGCTGGATAGATCTCAACCAAACTTCATATTTAGAGTATACTGACCCCGGGGAAGGTTTCGATATGCATATCATTTTAAAATCTTTGAAAAGACGGGGGTTTTATAGGAAAAACGGTTTTCCTCCATTTTCTCTTATACTATTATAGGCAAAATATCGAATTTGTCGTATAAGGACGAGACAAAGCTCAATTTAATACTCTTGACGCAAAGAACAAAACTCGGTAAGCCCTACGGGCCCGAAAACCATGTTTTAAGGCCCTAAAACCAACCGTTACGGAGATATTGGCACCACACTACCCCTGCTCTAGGAATCGGATAAAGAAATGAACTGCCGTAACCATGGCAACGTCAGCTCCAGGATTCTAGAGCAGTGAGATTATGCATGTACGTTTGGGCATAGCTGTCAACCAAAATAGGTACAAATAAGACTTAATATCTGGGAAAAAAATATACTGTTGTGTAAGGGACTCATAGGACTCCTTTGGGCGGGGATGGAAAGGGGGTGAAGAACGAGTGTAAAAATCTATATAAATAAAATTGTTTCTGTTTGTCTGTCTGTTTGTCTGTTCCACCATCACGTCGAAACGGCTGGATAGATCTCAACCAAACTTCATATTTAGGGTATACTCATCCCGGAGAAGGTTGTGATATGCATATCATTTAAAAATCCTTGAATAGACAGGGGGTTTATAGGAAAACCAGAATGGTTTTTCCACCATCACGTCGAAACGGCTGGATAGATCTCAACCAAACTTCATATTTAGAGGATACTCATCGCGGGGAAGTTTTCCATATGCACAACATTTTAAAATATTTGAATATATGGGGGATTTATAGGAAAATCAGAATGGTTTTTCCACCATCACGTCGAAACGGCTGGATGGATCTCAACCAAACATTGTATTTAGAGTATACTAATCCCGGGGAAGGTTTAGATATGCATATCATTTTAAAATCCTTGAATAGACGGGGGGTTTATAGGAAAACCAGAGTGGTTTTCCCACCATCACGTCGAAACGGCTGGATAGATCTCAGCCAAACTTCATATTTAGAGTATACTCATCCCAGGAAAGGTTCCGATATGCATATAATTTTAAAATCTTTGAATAGACGGGGTGTTTATAGGAAAACCACAGTGGTTTTCCTCTATTTTCTCTTATACTATTGATTTTCTGTAAACTTCGTTTACCGTACGTGAAACGTCTCTTCATTATAAATAACTTTCGTTATGTTCATAATTTACCTTACTCTTCACATGACGGAGAAATTTACAATTTTCTGCTGGTATCATGCTCTGCATTTAGTGACCGACAGACCGACAACGAACCTACAGGTTACCATGGCAACGTCTCTGACTGCATGCCAGTAGGGAAGTAACGTATTGCCATTTTCCTCATCATGCTTTTAAATTCGTGGTTGTTCCTTGGGTAGATGGCAAGAGAGGCATCAATCGGCTCATCTGCGGGATATTGGCGGAATATCGTTGGAGGTTATAACCGCCCTCGAATAGATTAAGTAATAACACCATTAGTCATCTTCATATTTGTTTACCTAAGAATCACTGAACCTAAATTTCTCCTCTGTTAGCGCTTTATTATATCCATAACTCACGGCATTTATTTATTTGTCGTTATCCGGCTGTCCTCAGTTATAATCCATTTTCTATTAGTTTCAACATTCTTAACTGTATTATTTTCTTCCTTAATTACGCCGTATGTACGTGAATGCTAGAAACTACTGGATGCATTTCCACCAAGATTCGTATTTAGAATACACCTGTCCTTGATAGGTTTCAGGGCAAATATTGTTTCTAAATCCCTGAACTAACTGGGGGTTTATACGAAACCGAAACAGTGATTTTGCACTTCCAAAAAATATACACAACAAAAGTTTATGGAAGTCTACCTACCTTGGTAGAAATTAATGTCTAAACCTTTTTTTCTCATGTGCATCATTTCGATACGAGGATCAATAAGGGAGATATCATTAAAGGACCGTTTTTCTGTACAAGTCCCATCGGACTTAACTCACGAGCGGGTGCGTGTAAAGCGTATTCCTTACAACTTGAAAACTACTGAAGACATTCGAAACAAAATTTATATTTAGCATCCACCTGTCCAAAGGTAGGTTTTAAACGTAAATAACATTTCATGTTCCGGAATGGACTGGCGGTTTATAAGGAACCGAAATGGTGATTTTACTCTTCCACAATATATACAGAACAAGACCAACCTGACTGGAAATCGACCAAACCTGATGGAATTCCACCTCTAAACCTTTTTTTTCATGTGCATTTTTTCGTCAGGAGGATTAATAAGGGAGATATCATGAATGGTCACTTTTGCAGGTTAAGTCCAGCGGACATAGCCCAAAAGGTGTTTTACATGGAGCAGATTCCTTATCTATATAAATCAAATCGTAACGACTGTGTACCTCTACACTGACTATTTTGGCGAAATTTTCGTACAGCTTTCCGTTTAAGGGGTAATAATAACAATCTCCATAATTTTTGATTTCCTGAAAGTCCTAATTTTTACCCGCCTCGCCCAAAATCCACATTGTGGCATAATCTGCCAGAAGAATAAGAAGATAATTGAAATTTGACAAAATTATACGTTTTAGCCTGTAACGAATGAAAAATCCTATATCATTAAATTTTTCATTTTTTATCCCCGAAGAATATCGAAATATGCAGGCAATTTTAATGATGGTGCAGACCTTCGGAAATTCCTATCACGTAACGGATTGCACAATCTCCGTTCAATTTGGAATGATCTACAACCTTGGTCTTATGACTTTATGCCGTATCTGTATCCCTTTTACGTTTGATTTTTCTCTATTAATCGATGTTAAGTCAATTTGGAATTTTCACATGCATTATTCATACTTTCAATTACTTATATGAAATACAGAATCATCAAACTCTTCACGAAAATTGGCCCACTCAGTAGCCATATGTGAGCCAAATGCTACGTATGTAGCTGTCACATTATTATCCGAAAAGTAATGTAATGTGAGATGATCTTACAAAACCTTTACCCTGTTCCACGTTTCTAAATCTGACCCAAGAATAGATGACATATCATTGGACCAGCCATTTAGGCCACTAAATCCGGCGTGTCTTATGGTATAATCCTTTGTCGATATGACGTACGTTTAGTAGCAGTTAATCTGTAAATGAAGGTCTTCAATATTGTAAACACGCATATACTTTCGTATGTCGATCTATATATATTCACTGATGTCGATTTAGCGATCGAGAAAGGGTCGGTCTGCTATTGTAATCAGTACTCCCCACACCGACTTTGACTGGCAGTAGGAAAGGGTTCCTTCTCCAACTCCTGTGTAACTGTCATTAGTAAGGAAGGCCTACAATTGTAATGAATAGTTCCCTTCTCGATTTGACTTGCAGAAGGTAAGTGAGCATGCAGTTTTGTTTAAAACTCCCCTACCCGATTGTGTTTGGCAGTAGGCAAGGGTGCCCGCCATTATAAAGAAATGTACTCATCTAAAATGTGACTGGCATTAGGCATAGTGGCCTGCTATTTTGATGGAAACTCACCAACTTGGTGTGACTGGCAGAACGCTGGCTGGCAGTAGGAAAAGGGGCCTGTCATTATAATGATAACTGCACAACTCAATTTCGAGTGATAGTAGGGTAATTGCCTGCCATTATAATAAAAACTGTAATCTGTCTGGAGGTAGGAAAGGGGGGCTGCCATTTTAACGAAAACTCCCCAAATCGATTCTGTCCGCATAGTAGGCAATGGGGCCTGCAATTATAATGTAAACTTCCCAACCTGATTGTGAATGCCAGTAGGCAAGTGAGCCTGCCGTTATATCACAAATCCGTAACAAACACTTTACATTGGAAACGTACGGGGACCTCCCCATGCTCTTTCTCGGATAACGCTAAGAGACATGCAATTTTAAAACTATCTTATTTACTGCATGTACACTATTTACTTCGATATTCGAATACAATGTAGAATACCGTAGCGAAGCACGGGTACATTCGCTAGTAATCTATATAAATAAAATTGTTTCTGTTTGTCTGTTTGTCTGTCTGTTTGTCTGTTCCACCATCACGTCGAAACGGCTGGATAGATCTCAACCAAACTTCATATTTAGAGTATACTGACCCCGGGGAAGGTTTCGATATGCATATCATTTTAAAATCTTTGAAAAGACGGGGGTTTTATAGTAAAAACGGTTTTCCTCCATTTTCTCTTATACTATTATAGGCAAAATATCGAATTTGTCGTATAAGGACGAGACAAAGCTCAATTTAATCCTCTTGACGCAAAGAACAAAACTCGGTAAGCCCTACGGGCCCGAAAACCATGTTTTAAGGCCCTAAAACCAACCGTTACGGAGATATTGGCACCACACTACCCCTGCTCTAGGAATCGGATAAAGAAATGAACTGCCGTAACCATGGCAACGTCAGCTCCAGGATTCTAGAGCAGTGAGATTATGCATGTACGTTTGGGCATAGCTGTCAACCAAAATAGGTACAAATAAGACTTAATATCTGGGAAAAAATATACTGTTGTGTAAGGGACTCATAGGACTCCTTTGGGCGGGGATGGAAAGGGGGTGAAGAACGAGTGTAAAAATCTATATAAATAAAATTGTTTCTGTTTGTCTGTCTGTTTGTCTGTTCCACCATCACGTCGAAACGGCTGGATAGATCTCAACCAAACTTCATATTTAGGGTATACTCATCCCGGAGAAGGTTTTGATATGCATATCATTTTAAAATCCTTGAATAGACAGGGGGTTTATAGGAAAACCAGAATGGTTTTTCCACCATCACGTCGAAACGGCTGGATAGATCTCAACCAAACTTCATATTTAGAGGATACTCATCGCGGGGAAGTTTTCCATATGCATATCATTTTAAAATATTTGAATATATGGGGGGTTTATAGGAAAATCAGAATGGTTTTTCCACCATCACGTCGAAACGGCTGGATGGATCTCAACCAAACACTGTATTTAGAGTATACTAATCCCGGGGAAAGTTTAGATATGCATATCATTTTAAAATCCTTGAATAGACGGGGGGTTTATAGGAAAACCAGAGTGGTTTTCCCACCATCACGTCGAAACGGCTGGATAGATCTCAGCCAAACTTCATATTTAGAGTATACTCATCCCAGGAAAGGTTCCGATATGCATATAATTTTAAAATCTTTGAATAGACGGGGTGTTTATAGGAAAACCACAGTGGTTTTCCTCTATTTTCTCTTATACTATTGATTTTCTGTAAACTTCGTTTACCGTACGTGAAACGTCTCTTCATTATAAACAACTTTCGTTATGTTCATAATTTACCTTACTCTTCACATGACGGAGAAATTTACAATTTTCTGCTGGTATCATGCTCTGCATTTAGTGACCGACAGACCGACAACGAACCTACAGGTTACCATGGCAACGTCTCTGACTGCATGCCAGTAGGGAAGTAACGTATTGCCATTTTCCTCATCATGCTTTTAAATTCGTGGTTGTTCCTTGGGTAGATGGCAAGAGAGGCATCAATCGGCTCATCTGCGGGATATTGGCGGAATATCGTTGGAGGTTATAACCGCCCTCGAATAGATTAAGTAATAACACCATTAGTCATCTTCATATTTGTTTACCTAAGAATCACTGAACCTAAATTTCTCCTCTGTTAGCGCTTTATTATATCCATAACTCACGGCATTTATTTATTTGTCGTTATCCGGCTGTCCTCAGTTATAATCCATTTTCTATTAGTTTCAACATTCTTAACTGTATTATTTTCTTCCTTAATTACGCCGTATGTACGTGAATGCTAGAAACTACTGGATGCATTTCCACCAAGATTCGTATTTAGAATACACCTGTCCTTGATAGGTTTCAGGGCAAATATTGTTTCTAAATCCCTGAACTAACTGGGGGTTTATACGAAACCGAAACAGTGATTTTGCACTTCCAAAAAATATACACAACAAAAGTTTATGGAAGTCTACCTACCTTGGTAGAAATTAATGTCTAAACCTTTTTTTCTCATGTGCATCATTTCGATACGAGGATCAATAAGGGAGATATCATTAAAGGACCGTTTTTCTGTACAAGTCCCATCGGACTTAACTCACGAGCGGGTGCGTGTAAAGCGTATTCCTTACAACTTGAAAACTACTGAAGACATTCGAAACAAAATTTATATTTAGCATCCACCTGTCCAAAGGTAGGTTTTAAACGTAAATAACATTTCATGTTCCGGAATGGACTGGCGGTTTATAAGGAACCGAAATGGTGATTTTACTCTTCCACAATATATACAGAACAAGACCAACCTGACTGGAAATCGACCAAACCTGATGGAATTCCACCTCTAAACCTTTTTTTTCATGTGCATTTTTTCGTCAGGAGGATTAATAAGGGAGATATCATGAATGGTCACTTTTGCAGGTTAAGTCCAGCGGACATAGCCCAAAAGGTGTTTTACATGGAGCAGATTCCTTATCTATATAAATCAAATCGTAACGACTGTGTACCTCTACACTGACTATTTTGGCGAAATTTTCGTACAGCTTTCCGTTTAAGGGGTAATAATAACAATCTCCAT
This sequence comes from Anabrus simplex, assembly GCF_040414725.1. NCBI lineage: Eukaryota > Metazoa > Arthropoda > Insecta > Orthoptera > Tettigoniidae > Anabrus > Anabrus simplex. The sequence goes on along the minus strand of NC_090265.1, from coordinate 1,694,811,434 downwards.
AATTTTTGATTTCCTGAAAGTCCTAATTTTTACCCGCCTCGCCCAAAATCCACATTGTGGCATAATCTGCCAGAAGAATAAGAAGATAATTGAAATTTGACAAAATTATACGTTTTAGCCCGTAACGAATGAAAAATCCTATATCATTAAATTTTTCATTTTTTATCCCCGAAGAATATCGAAATATGCAGGCAATTTTAATGATGGTGCAGACCTTCGGAAATTCCTATCACGTAACGGATTGCACAATCTCCGTTCAATTTGGAATGATCTACAACCTTGGTCTTATGACTTTATGCCGTATCTGTATCCCTTTTACGTTTGATTTTTCTCTATTAATCGATGTTAAGTCAATTTGGAATTTTCACATGCATTATTCATACTTTCAATTACTTATATGAAATACAGAATCATCAAACTCTTCACGAAAATTGGCCCACTCAGTAGCCATATGTGAGCCAAATGCTACGTATGTAGCTGTCACATTATTATCCGAAAAGTAATGTAATGTGAGATGATCTTACAAAACCTTTACCCTGTTCCACGTTTCTAAATCTGACCCAAGAATAGATGACATATCATTGGACCAGCCATTTAGGCCACTAAATCCGGCGTGTCTTATGGTATAATCCTTTGTCGATATGACGTACGTTTAGTAGCAGTTAATCTGTAAATGAAGGTCTTCAATATTGTAAACACGCATATACTTTCGTATGTCGATCTATATATATTCACTGATGTCGATTTAGCGATCGAGAAAGGGTCGGTCTGCTATTGTAATCAGTACTCCCCACACCGACTTTGACTGGCAGTAGGAAAGGGTTCCTTCTCCAACTCCTGTGTAACTGTCATTAGTAAGGAAGGCCTACAATTGTAATGAATAATTCCCTTCTCGATTTGACTTGCAGAAGGTAAGTGAGCATGCAGTTTTGTTTAAAACTCCCCTACCCGATTGTGTTTGGCAGTAGGCAAGGGTGCCCGCCATTATAAAGAAATGTACTCATCTAAAATGTGACTGGCATTAGGCATAGTGGCCTGCTATTTTGATGGAAACTCACCAACTTGGTGTGACTGGCAGTACGCTGGCTGGCAGTAGGAAAAGGGGCCTGTCATTATAATGATAACTGCACAACTCAATTTCGAGTGATAGTAGGGTAATTGCCTGCCATTATAATAAAAACTGTAATCTGTCTGGAGGTAGGAAAGGGGGGCTGCCATTTTAACGAAAACTCCCCAAATCGATTCTGTCCGCATAGTAGGCAATGGGGCCTGCAATTATAATGTAAACTTCCCAACCTGATTGTGAATGCCAGTAGGCAAGTGAGCCTGCCGTTATATCACAAATCCGTAACAAACACTTTACATTGGAAACGTACGGGGACCTCCCCATGCTCTTTCTCGGATCTTATTTACTGCATGTACACTATTTACTTCGATATTCGAATACAATGTAGAATACCGTAGCGAAGCACGGGTACATTCGCTAGTAAGTCATGCAAACATACATTCCTAAAGTACGGTACAGTAAGATTCATTTTCCTTTATACTTAATTAAAGGAAAATGAACACAACGAATATTATTTTGACGGACTTAATATCCATATGTGACTGGGAGGCGATACCGGTCTTGAGGAAAATAATGGATGGGAAGAGAATAGTGAGGTACGACCTTTTGCCCGAACAGCGACGAATTAGGGGCTGGCTGGCCGAGGCAGTAAATGTGTGCTCGGTTCTCCCAGAAGGACGTGGATTCAAATCACCGTCACGAAGTTCAGAAAATTAAGATACGAGATTTCTACTTCTGGAGGGGCACATGTCTCTGATGTTCACTCAGCCTATACCAAAAATGAGTACCAGGTTAATTCCTGGGTACAAAGGTGGCCGGACGTAGAGCTAACCACTCTACCCCATCAAGTGCCGAGGTTGCGGATAGTAGAAGTCTTTACCTTCCACCCTTCCCAGGGCCTCCATGGCCTGTACGCTGGTGACTTTGCTATTTTTATGGTACAATCTGATTTCACTAAATACCATGTTATTGCGTTGTTATGTTATCTATTCTGAGAAACCAATAAGTAAACTTAAATGAGAAGATTAAAACGTGAATAGGGATAGCTAAGATACTTGTATTTAATATATCAGTTTTGGTATTAGTTTACACATCATTCACTCATTCTTACATTCAGTCAACTGTATGTACCCTGGAGGAATTCATGGTACGTTGCTTCAGACGTGCTAGACGAGCGAGACTTTTTAATACTACCGGAATCGTATTCCGCAACGTCGAAGCAGTGACCAGGGAGGAATGGATGTAGGTATATGTTAGATGCGGTACTATTTAGGGCAGTGACCCTGAGCGAGTATTACTTTCGTAAAATGAAGAAGGAAAGCTAAAATTGGACGATAGACAGGTGGGGCTGTTTGTATAAAGCAACAATTACTAACTTACATTCGATTGTATCCTAGGCAAAAGTAATTAATTTATATCCATTCATTGCTACTCAACACTTGAACAAGCCTTCAACATAATGATGTGTTAGGTTCTAGTTAAATAAAAAGGTAGTAATTTCCGATCTCTCATATCCCGGACATGTTCACCTTACGAGTTATACAGGAATTTATTTTCTATTGTGATATCAGCGGTGAATATCGCTGACATGCCAGTTGTCATGGTAAGGAGTTGACTAGAATAGGTAATAGGTTAGAATGTAAACCTACTAAAGCAAATAACAAGTATATTCTACCCGTACAGCAGTTCTGTTGTGAGATTTGCATAAGCATTAGGGTCCCGGCTTATTAGAAAGAGGAATCGTACCGTTATTGGGGGAATAAAATATTTCCTAAGCTTTCTGATGCCCTAATATCACCAACACGCATGAAAATAGTGCGTCGGTGCGACGTAAAGCAAGTAGCAAAAAAAATAGTGTGATGGCGTGCTGTTCGGTCAAGAGGTCATATCTCAGTATGTTCTTCCCATGCATTATTTTCCTCAAGACTGGTCTCGCCTCCTAGCCACATATGCATATTTAGTCCGTCAGAACAATATTCGTGCAATGTTCTAACCCCCTAAAACTTACATTGACAGACTATTGTTAGTTGAAGTGTTTCCTGTGTGTAATGCCACCCTTCTCCGCTAGATAGCAATACCGCCTTACCAACGTGTTTAACAGATAGTAGTTCATATTTCGAGCCCGGATGGCTGTAGTAGGTTAGAATGCAAACCTACTAAAGCAAATAGCAAGCATATTCTTCTCGTACAGCAGTTCTGTTATGAGATTTGCATAAGCATTAGGATCCCGGTTTATTACAACCCCTAAAATTTATGTTATTCCCACTACACTACGGAAGAGCGGGTAGACGGCAGGAGGTTGGTTTGCATTCTAACTTGTTCCTGCCTAAACATTCGGGCTCAGTCATATTATATTTTTTGAAACGACTGCATGATACGGTTTGTGTAATTGCCACCAACCATTCGGGAGATGGTGGGTTCGAACCCCATCGTCGGGAACCCCGCAGATGATTTAGCATCGTTTGCAATTTTTTCCTGCAGATTAAATACCGTGGCTGAACCGCTGTTAATACGTCAGCACAACGCGACGTAAAACTCTAGAGAGAAAGGAGGTGACTTATTTGGTGTTTATGACGTGGAATTAAATTAAGTGACATTTATTGAAATAATGAGTAATAAAATCAATGAAATAGATAAAGGACCGCTCGTTGTCCGTACTGCAAGCACAGCTCTCAAACCTTAGGTCTAAAAGCTAAGGGACCAGAACGTAGCTCGCTAGGGGCGTTCTCAATGGAGTCCCAATAAAGAAAGACGGAGCTGCGAGACAAATTACATATGTAATAGGAAGCGTGGTGTAGAGTATTTTGGTCTGCCTGTACATTACACCGTGCACCTGAAAAATCCAATCATCCACCGACCTTCACAGGTGTTTCTTCTTTTTCTAGCCAACATTAAAGCGTTTTAGTTGTGCTGCTCTGCCATTACGCTACAAAGTGTGGACAGTCACTTCCGATAAGAAATGGTACGCGGTATTATGTGTACAATGAGCTGGGAAGACAGTCTGGTCCTGCTCAAGCACTTCCAGGAACGTACTCGCTTGGTTTATAAAGCAGTAGAAGCGGTCAATAAAATTCTTAGTAACCCCTTGTATGAAATATTATTATACATTCCACTCAACAATATATTTCTTCACTGTGACTTCTTGCCGTTGACTCCTGTTTCAGGAGAAAAAGAACAATAAAATTATTAGTTCCTCTACTCGGCTGCAGCTAGAAACTCTGACTAAAAATAGGCAAGGATTGCGAAAGGTAGAAAAATGAAAGACTCCCGCGCCCTCGCAAACTTAATACGAGAACATTGACGAATAAAAGGGAGCGAAAAACACGAAGTCACTTTGGAACAGGAACGATGGGGCACGTGGTATTAGGTATTAGTTACACTTGGTTGTACCATGCCCCTCACTTTAACCATTCGTATTTGACATATGTAGTTAACTATTGTTCTCTTCTGATACCCACGGCATTAGATTTGAGACGTATTTTCGCAAAGCGCGAAATCGCGTATTTTTAGCGATTTGTTCGCAAATCTCGCTCGAAACGCGAAACTATTTACCTATAAGTAAAATCGCGAAATGATTTTCCACCGCTTTTCTTGCACTTGTGGGGCCGCGGGTGTGAACTGTGTCGCGCATGTGGATGTAACCCTGTTTTACGACCGGATTCCCTTCCTGACTTGAACATTATGTAGGGGGATATGATCACTATTGCGTGTTTATGTTGTGGTTGGGAGTGTGGTGTGTTGTCCGATTATGAAGAGGAGAGTGTTGGGACAAACATTACCGTCCAGTCCCCAAGCCAGAAGAATTAATCAGATGCGAATAAAAGTCCCCGACCCAGCCGTAAATCGAGCCCTTTGAACCGAAGGCCTCAACCATTTAGCCAAGAAGTCGGACCTAAGCAAAGTCGCGAAATAATTGACGAAATTATGTGGAACCACTGTTTGATCAAAGAAGCATAATGAGAGGTAATGTAGAAAATGACGAAGTCTTTCATCTCAAGCCGGTCCTAAGGCACGTGCATATTAGAAAAAACAACCTCGCAAAGTCTATTGGAATTCGCCTGCGAAGTGAACTGATTGGTTAACTTCAGTAGCTGATAAAATGACAATGTCGCGAGATATTGAATTATTTCTTTCAAATCATATATCAGTATTAGCAACCCTCTAAACTCACATACCCGGTTCATGTTGTTTTCGACCACCGTATAGAAAAAGATGTTTGAGTGCGCTATCCAGATGAATTTGTAACAAAACATGCGCACGAAGGTGCGATAAATCTTGTAGCGAAGTGAAACTGTTTACTGGTTGAAGTCCCTGATATTCGTTTACTTCAATGGACAGTGGAGTCTTGGGCTAAATCAAAAACAAACCCCATGGCACTACAGCCCATGAAGGGCCTTGGCCTACCATGCGACCGCTGCTCAGCTTAAAGGCATGCAGATTACGAGGTGTCGTGTGGTCAGCATGACGAATCCTCTCGGCCGTTATTCTTGGCTTTCTAGACCTGGGCGGCTATCTCACCGTCAGATAGCTCCTCATTTCTAATCACGTAGGCTGAGTGGACCTCGAACCAGCCCTCAGGTCCAGGTAAAAATCCCTGACATGGCCGGGAATCGAACCTTAGGCTAAATAGTTATAGTAATTTTTGACTTATAAACTTTGAACCTGAAGTGTAGTGGTTAGTGCGATTAGCTGCCACTCCTGGAGGCCCGGGAATCAATTCCGGCTCTGTTACGAAATTTGAATGTGGTACGAGGACTGGAACTTAGTCAACTCAGCCTCTGGAGGTCAACTTCCAACCTCAGCCATCCTGGAAGTGGTTTTCTGTGGTATCCCACGTGTCCTACAAGCGAATGCCGAGATGGTTCCTAAATTGAGGCCATGCCCACTTCCTTACCTCTTCCTTGCCTATCCTTTTAAATCTTCCCATCCCCCACAAGGCCCCTGTTCAGCATAACAGATGAGGCCGCCTGGGTGAGTTACTTGTCCTTGTCCCCAGTTGTATCCCCGACCAAATGTCTCACGCTCCAAGCCACTGACCCTGATGCGGCAGAAGGGCAATCCCTCGCAGAGTCCGCGGAAGAAACCAAACCTGGGCGTTAAAGTGACTAACTAAAAATTACATTTAAAAAATAAACTTTGTAAATATGATTTCAGGCTTTTCAACTTAAGGATATGCTGGGATGGTACCTTTATAAAGGCCAGAGCGTCTTCACCTTCCTAGCCGGTACAATTACACCCACAGACAACACCCTCGCACAGCAGTATATGTAGCTCACTCCCATGGCGTGTTCTGGCCAAAGCGAGCCGTACATGTCCTCGGACACTTCCAGTACTGAAAGCCGTACAGTAAATAACAAATAAAAGGGTGCACTTCTATGTGTTTAGAACAAGTTTGAAGGATAACATCCGCTGAAACCATACAAGTTTATTGACAAACTTTGTATTGGACATGTGTATGAGTATTTTAAAGAGCAAGGCGAGAATATTTTATCACAAAAGACTTCAGCATAGTACGAAATATACCGTGAAAGAGACAGTTCAGTTTTTGTATCCGGATGTGTACCTGTACGTACCTTGCTAATCATGTTTTGTAAACAAGCACGTATCCCACCTCATGCTGTAGTGGTCTGACAACAGAACATATGCGAGCTACATTACCACACACACCAAGACGCACACATGTCCGGAAATGACTTGTTCACTGTTTTATCTCTCTTCAGATGTTCACTCCTCTTTCTTAATGACTTCCTATTCTCTTCACGTTACCTCTTTCAAATAATGATTTAATATTTGCCTCGCAGTCTCATGACTCCTATTCAATTGAAAGGAACGCCCCTCATCTCCACAACTTACACCAGCTGGAGTTGACTTGCATTGTGATGGTCAGTTCCTTCCTTCTCCACCTCCAGTAAGGATGCAAAGGAGAGGGCATATAAGTCTCTGGCAAGACCCTAACTAGAGTATGGTTCCAATGCATGGGAACCTCACCGGGATTCAAGAAGTGGAAAAAACCAAAGAAAAGCAACTCGAATTGTTCTGGGTGATTTCGGACAAAAGAGTAGTGTTACAGAAATATTGCAAAGTTTGGGCTGAGAAGACTTGGAAGAAAGGAGACGAGCTGCTCGACTAAGTGGTATCTTCCGAACTGCCAGTAAGGAGATGCCGTGGAATGACATTTGTAGATTAATATGTTTCAGTGGTGTTTTTGAAAGTAAGAAAGACCACAATATGAAGATAAATTTGGAATCCGAGAGGAAAAATTGGTGCAAATATTCGTTTATAGGAAGGGGAGTTAGGGATTCGAATAACTTACCAAGGGAGATGTTCAATAAATTTCCAATTTCTTTGCAATCAGTTAAGAAAAGGCTAGGAAAACAACAGACAGGGAATCTGCCACCTGGATGACTGCCCTAAATGCGTATCAGGATTGATTGATTGATTGATTGATTGATTGATTGATTGATTGATTGATTGATTGATTGATTGATTGATTGATTGATTGATTGATTGATTGATTGATTGATTGATTGATTGATTGATTGATTGATTGAACAGCACACGGTCTTCCTATCCCAGTGCTGGCTGATCATGTCCAATGTTACTTAACTTGGGCAATATCACAGATTCGAGTGTTTCAACATGACTTCGCCGCTAGCCTAGTTCCAATTGTCGAAGGTTCACAGACCGCATACAGAGTGGATGGTCATCGAATTACGAATTTTAGTAAAATCAATTGCTGCTGCTTTATCTGAAGTTCTGATTTACGGCTAACGAAGACATAAGCAAGAACCTAAAGGAAATTGGGATTATGTTATCAAAGACTACACTAAATGCTTGTGAAATTCGAGTAATATGTAAGATATCACTGAAAAAGTATGAATTAAAAATTTGATCAAATTGATTGAACCAGTCACTCCTATTAAGGCTTTACAGGGTTTGCCCTATAAAACCAGCCCGCCTAGGAATTCCTACCGGAAAGTACGAGAGGTATTCAAATGAAAAGGTCCGAAACGACGCTGTGGGTATAATCGATGTCTTCATTCAGAAGTAATTGCGGTAGGCCTGAGCACAACAATCCCACTGTTTCAGGAGCAGAAGGATTCCCTGCTTCCGGAATTCCTGTGGCTGTGACAGGAGCCAGTCCTTCACGGTGTTCTTCGGTTCGTCGTCCGAGTGGAATCGCTTCCCTTTGAGATGTTTTTAGCGGACCAAACAGATAGAAGTCACAGGGTGACATGTCCGAACTCTAGGGCAGATTGAAGTTGGCCAGTACACTTTGCGTGACCTTGGAGACGTATGGACGAACGTTATCGTGGAACATAATCGCTCACTACATACGCTTCCCTAGATGTCGCACTAGGTTATCCCAAAGCGGCGTGTTCAAATTTTGACAGGTTTGGTTTTTACGACGTTTCGTGTCTTTTCATTTGAACACCCCCAATATAAGTTCCCGATAAAGGAATTCGATTTCTTCACATCAATAGATCGTAAGCTTAGAATTCCCAGTAGGAATTGTTAGGCGGGAAATAATTCCATTGTGCAGATATATCTTCCATAAGCAGTTATCAGCTTGTGCCTCTACTAATGGGCTTCTTATAAATTCACCTGTCCATGTAATATTCTTCTTGCGTATTCAGTGTCTTAATTAATTTCATCACCCATCATTGAATTTATATGTACTTAAAACGTTTCAACGGTAGTTAACTGGCCACAGTTTTGCACAGCTGCATTTATGTTAGTTCAGCTCAACTACTCTTTTATTATCTTTAATTTATTTGTCATTTTTCTATTCAGTTCTGTGTCCTCCATCTCCTTCATTTTTCACATCCTTCTTCCCATCTCCCTCCTCCATCACATCCTTTCAATCCGCCCGCATCTCTTGGGCAGAGAGAGGGAGTTGCCCTTTAGGTGCCCCACCCCACCCCCATCAGGGTTGGAAATGAAATCTTTATAAAAATATAAAAATCCCGTGGTTGAAATCCCGCTCTCTCCATGTGAGGTTTGTGCTGGACAAAGCGGAGGCTGGGCAGACTTTTCTCCGGGTACTCCAGTTTTCTCTGTCATCTGTCATTCCAGCAACACTCTCCCATATAATTTCATTTCATCTGTCAGTCATTAATTATTGCCCTAGAGGAGTGCGACAGGCTTCGTCTGCCGGCACAATTCCTATCCTTGCCGCTAGATGGGGCTTCATTCATTCCATTCCTGACCCGGTCGAATGACTGGAAGCAGGCTGTGGATTTTCATTTTCACCTGTATGCACCCCAGTGTCAGTGGGTAGGGCCAAACACATCCAACTCTAACAAGTCTACTGCAGTGTCAACTTTAAGACGAAACTTTCGTTTAATAGAGCAAACGCCCGAAAATACTTCCAATTAGTTACACTGTTCGGTAAACGTCTGGGAAACAGTCGTTCCAGGAATTTCTAAAAGATATATAACGCTAATGTGTGTCCTTTAAAGAAAAGAAACGGATTCGAGTCGTGAGCTGTCAGTGGAGAGATGGCGTGGAAAGACATCAGTGGACGAATAAGTTTGAGTGGTGTCTTTAAAAGTAGGAAAGATCACAAAATGAAGATAAAGTTGGAATTCATGAGGACAAATTAGGGCAAATATTCGTTTATAGGAAGGGGTGTTAGGGATCGGAATAATTTACCAAGCGAGATGTTCAATAATTTTCCAATTTCTTTGCATTAATTTAAGAAAAATCTAGGAAACAACAGCTAGAGAATCTGCCATCTGCGCAACTGCCCTAATTGCAGATCAGTACTGATTGATTGATTGATTGATTGATTGATTGATTGATTGATTGATTGATTGATTGATTGATTGATTGATTGATTGATTGATTGATTGATTGATTGATTGATTGATTGATTGATTGATTGATTGATTGATTGATTGATTGATTGATTGATTGATTGATTCACTTACTGATTTACAATGAGAAAAGACATCTTCAAATACTCGTTTAATTCTCAAATCAAATGTGTGCTTTCTCATGTTATACTACAAGAATTGTAATGAGGCAACGTCAACGAAGTCTTTAGCGTTAGGGAGGAACGGAAAAACCGCTCATCTTAAACTTATAAAGGTGTTCCAGCCCATTTCCCCCAAATCCAATCCTTCGAATAAAATTCCCCGAATGTATTTATTTTCAAACAGAAAATCCCCCGAACGAACGATTCGGAAAGTTAAAGGAATCCAAAACACTACATACCTACACATTTGGAGCTTGGATGCTCACATTATTAATTCAGAAGGCGGAGGAGTAAAATTCCTGATCTCGCACTGATGGAACTGTGGAAAAGAGCAGCCTGATATCGGGTGCTTGTTTGAAGACCTGAGGTTTTGGAGGAGTGTAAGCGTGTCAATGATTGTCACTACAAAAAAAGGGATATGACGACTAGCGCTGGAAAGAAAGCAACGGCGGACTGGACTACATTCGCAGCATAGACTACAACTTTACGCTCTAACTTGAATATTCAAAAACACATCGATACCACTATGTACTTTAAATTTTTCAGGATGAGAAAATTGTCAAAACATTCGTATGATTGTTTATTGCTGTATAATAAAGCATTAATTACATCATTTTCTTCTCACTCCATATCCTTTAGAAACTTTTCGCTGTTATTAGTTTTCCAGAATTTTCATTCGGAGGAAAAGGTTTACGGATTCCGGCGTTTCCCGGGAATCCTACTAAGGATATACAAAAACGTTTGATGACCACAAGTGTACAGCCAAATATAAGTTAATAGGGAGGATGAACAATGTGTGGCATCAAGAGAACATTTTGGAAAAACTTACCATTCAGGGAATAAAAACAAATGACTCAGCTCATTCGAAAAGTAATCAAGACTGAAAATACGCGGGCTGTTTCTTTCACATTTTGATGGGCTATATAAAAAGACATACTGACATAACAAAATGATTTCATCATCAAAAGATTAGTAGCTTCATACTTATTTTTCCACATACTTGCCAAAACGATTTAGGCGTTTGTCGTATCGTGACACCAGCTTTCCGATGCCCTCTACAAAGAGGTCAGCTTCTAGTGAGGTAATTTGCGTATCGACATCTTCCTGAAATTCTTCATTTGTACGCCATAAATAGAGGTTTAAGATCAGTGAACTTTCTCCATTAATTCCTGACATTTCAAGGTCTTCTCTGTACACAGTTGTGACTCAACACTTACATAGAATACCGTAACATTTGTTCACGTTGGATCCCAACAATGTTGACTGAAGATCACAAAACTCATAGAATGGCGTCAGCCGTGATGTTTCTCACGCGTTACCATAGTGAGAGGGAAGAGTTTTTAAAGTCTATCCTTACAGACGATGAAATATGGGTCCTGTATGACACTCCAGAAACCAAAGAACAATCTAAGCAGTGGATGCATCCTCCTTCTCCAGATAAGCCAAAACCGTTTAAACTGTCACTGAGCGACAGGAAAGCAATGGATGCCGTTTTTGGAACCATAAAGGTGTCTTATTCGGTGGACTTTATGAAGCAGGAGGCTGTCCAGACGCACATTACCTCACTGGCGACAGACTTGTTTGCAGAGGGCATCGGAAAGCTGGTGTCGATATGACAAATGCCTAAATCGTTTTCGCGATTATGTGGAAAAATAAGTATGAAACTACCGATCTTTTAGTGATAAAATCATACTGTTATATCAATGTGTCTTTCTTTTATAGCCCATCGAGGTTGAAAAAAAAAACCTAGTTGTACATAACACTGAGTGAAGTTTAGCTGCTATAAAATTGATTGAATCAACAATAGTTTTATTTTTTGGATGTAAAAATATTTTTGTTAAGTAGTTGCAATGTGTGTCCAAAAGGCTAAATATTCTTCATTCATTATTATTTCATTCTAAGAATATACAGTATGTGAATGTACCGTACAAACAACTCCGAATCGTTGGCCTTCGGTTCATAGGGTCCCGGGTTCGATTTCCGGCCGGGTCAGGGATTTTAATCGCTTCTGATGAATTCTTCTGGCTCGGGGACTGGATGTTTGTGTCCATCCCAACATTCTCCTCTTCATATTCAGGAACCATGCCACACTATCAACCACCTCATAAACATGCAATAGTGATTATATCCCTCCATATAGAGTTGGCGTCAGGAAGGGCATCCGGCCTGCAAACAGAGCCAAATTCGCATGTGCGACACAGTTCGCATCCGCGACCCCACAGGTGTGGGAAAAGCGGTAGGATAATAATAATAATAATAATAATAATAATAATAATAATAATAATAATAATAATAATAATAATAATAATAATAATAATAATAATAATATACTATACCAACAAATATTTCGCTACAAATAATAGAGAAAAATGGGGTATGACCCGAATGCTCAGGTCTCAGCGTGGGTGTCCCAGGGTCTAATACTTGCGTTTTGGGGAGAATTTTAGTATATTATGAACTAATAATTAAATTCATTATCCGATTCGACAAATATATCGACTTCTTTTGTAACAGTATTATAAGCGTTGTCACTTTTACAGAAGGTTAAATTGATGATGTAACATTTTTTATCTTTGAACATAAAGTGATTGATGGTGACGTAATCTTATTTGAGGAACATGGAATGAAACGTAGTTTAACGGATCCGAAGTCCTATTACGACTTTCCTTGATATTTGTATTGAAATTAAGGTGGGTTGGAAACCCCACTGTCGGTTTTCCATGGTTCCTCATTTTGCACACCAGACAAGCTTACCTTAATTAAGAACACGGACGCTTTCTTTCCTGTCCTAGCCTTGATTTACTCACTCCTATAGGATGATGTATTTAAGGTTCATTTTCATCATAGGAAAATGAACGCAAAGAAAATTATTCTGATGGACTATATAAATATGTGGCTGGGAGGCGTGACCAGTCTTAAGGAATATAATGAGTGAGAAAGAGCATTGGGATATACGAGGTTTTAAAAGATAGTCTTCGATATGCTCCATTACATCAGGGTACCTTAGTTCTGGCAGTCGATTCTCTAATATTCCATGTGCGAGAAAACTCGACCCAATTGAAGATACCGTAAATCCTCGGCCGTGGGTGAGATCTGAACTTGGCGGTGGTATTAATATCGTGCTTGTCGGCGGGAAGTGTCTCATACATCACCCAGTGCCGCGTATCACTGTGGGAAGATCGTAACTATATTGACAGAGTGAGAGATTGTGAAGTTATAACACTGACCTACTCTTTATTTTTACCATCTTGAGTACGAAACGAGTTTCAAGTTTACCTCTATTGTGCCACGTCATGCGCTCTCCCGCTCTCTCACTCGCTCAGCAATTTGGACTGGGTCACGCTCCGACTCCACAGATCTCTGAAGCTTACACCTTCACACGAGTGACAGATTCAGCCCGATTGGTTATAAGTTCGTTATTTCGGTAGATTTTTTAATGTAAAATATGTTTTTTCTTGGTAGGAGGAGCTTCTCAGTTAAAACTAGCACATGGATAGTGTTATCAACAGCTGAGTACTCTGCCGCGGTAATAGTCACCATAAAAATACAAGTAGAAAAATAAGCCTATATATTACATGTCTCGTTTATGTGATTGTGCATTTTAAACACTGTTAAGGCAAATGATAATTGCCTTTCTTTCTTAAATACGTTTACGGTCCAGGGTTGTATTTTCCTGTGGACTCAGAGAGGGATCCCTCCTCTACCGCTCCAAGGGCAGTGTCCTGGTGTGCGAGACATTGGCTCGGGAATACAACTGGAGAGGAGGAACAGTACCTCGCCTAGGCGGCTTCACCTGCTGTGTTGAACAGGGGACTTGTGGGCTAGGGGGGGGGGGTGATGGGACGATTGGAAGGGAGAGACAAGGAAGAGGGAAGGAAGTGGCCGTGACCTTAAGTTAGGTACCATCCCGGCATTTGCCTGGAGGACAAGTGGAAAACCACGCAAAACCACTTCGAGGGTGGCTGAGGTGGTAATCATAACCCCTCTATTCACTTGACCTCCCGAGGCTGAGTGGACCCCGTTCCAGTCCTCGTACCACTTCTAATATTTCGTGGCAGAGCCGGGAATCAAACCGTGCCTCCAGGGGTGGCAGTTAATCACACTAACCAGTACACCACATAGGTGGATAACAATTATTATAAATGCATACACCCACCTTCATTGTAGAATGTTATACCTTTCAGCGTTCAGTCTACAAGCCTCTGTACATTTACTAATCACCGCCACAATCCTCTGTCTCTAACTAGCTCTGTGGCCTCGTTTAATTCTGTACCTCTTACCTTCAAATCGTTGGAAAATGAGTCTAACCAACGCCGTCTTGGTATCCCTCTACTTCTCTTACCCTCCATAACAGAGTCCATTATTCTCCTAGGTAACCTATCCTCCTCCATTCGTCTCACATGATTTCATAACCGAAGCCGGTTTATGCGTACAGCTTCATCCATTGATTTCATTCCTAGTATCTTCTAATTCCAAGTACCCTCCTGCAATAATTTTCACTACTTTCATATCTGTTGTCCGGCTCCATGGCTAAATGGTTAGCGTGCTGGCCTTTGGTCACAGGAGTCCCGGGCTCGATTCCCGGCAGGGTCCAGAATTTTACCTTAATTGGTTAATTTCGTTGGCACTAGGGCTGGGTGTATGTGTCATCTTCATCATCATTTCATCCTCATCACGACGCACAAGTCACCTACGGGAGTCAAATCAAAAGACCTGCACCTAGCGAGCCGAACTTGTCCTCGGACACTCCCGGCAATAAAAGCCATACGCCATTTCATTTAATTTTCATATCTGTTACTACCAAGTTATGAATACGATATTCTGAGTGCACCCAGCTCTCACTCCCTTAAAGCAAAGTTGATGTGAAAACAGACCGTTGTAAATAAAGTTCCGTTTCAGAGCTCACTTTCTTCTTACTGAATACTGTTGATCCCAACTGCGAGCTCACTACGTTAGCTTTACTGCACCTTGATTCAGTCTCACTTACTGTATTACCCAGCAGGGAGAACACATATCTCAAATTAAATTATCTACCTGCTAAAGCTTTCTATCTCCAGTCTGACAAACAATCAGTATATTACATACGGACATCAATTTAATCTTGGAAAGGCTAATATTCATACCATACTCATTGCACCTATTTTCAAGTTCCGAAATATTGCACTGCAGACTTTCGGCACAATCTGCCATTAAGACCAAGTCGTCGGATAGGCCAATTTCAACCTGACTGAATCCCTCCCTGCCACGTAATACCTTTCAGCAGATGATCCGCGTAAACTATGAACAACAAAGGTGAAAGATTACACCCTTGTCTAAACCTTGTAAGTACCCTGAACCAACAACTCATTTTACCATCAATTTTCACTGCAGCCAAATTGTAAACATGCTGCAAATACCTTTAATGAAGATAATAATAATGATCATTATTATTATTATTGTTAATATTATTATTGCTATTTTGAATTACGCCGCACCGACACAGATAGGTCTTATGGCGACGATGGGACAGGAAAGACCTAGGAATGGGAAGGAAGCGGCCGTGGCCTTAATTAAGGTGTGAAAATGGGAAACCACGGAAAACCATCTTCAGGGCCGCCGACAGTGGGATTCGAACCCACTATCTCCCGGATACAAGTTCACATCTGCGCGCTCCTAACAGCACGGCCAACTCGCCCGCTATTATTATTATTATTATTATTATTATTATTATTATTATTATTATTATTATTATTATTATTATTGTTGTTGTTATTATTATTATTGACCAGAAAGAATTCTGAACCTAGCCCTATCAATGAAAGTTGGTTGCTCGAAGTTGGAAAAGATCTTCAGGAAATAGGCATCACAGATGATACTGTGTTAACCAGATCTAAGTTCAGAGAATTAGTAGACAATCACCTCTTTAAACATCATCCAAGCACTACCACCAACAAAACGTTGTCGGAAGATCGCAAGAAAAGCCACAGCGAGTAGACGAAGAGATTCTGGGAGAAGAGAAAGGCAACGTAATCAGCGAAATAAGTTCAATCGCGCTCCTTAGTTGGGCATAACGAAGAAAGAAGAAGAAGAAGAATGATGATAATAATAATAATAATAATAATAATAATAATAATAATAATAATACATGGTGTCGGACTTGTATAGACCTAGCATTCCTCATCTTCAATGTAATTTTAATGAAATTAAATGGCGTATGGCTTTTAGTGCCGGGAGATCCCAGGACGGGTTCGGCTCGCCAGGTGCAGATCTTTTGATTTGACGTCCGTAGGCGACCTGTGCGTCATAATGAGGATGAAATGATGATGAAGACAACACATACACCCAGCCCCCGTGCCAGGGAAATTAATTAATGATGCTTAAAATCCCAGACATTGCCGGGAATCGAACCCGGGACCCATGTGACCAAAGGCCAGCACGCTAACCATTTAGCCATGGAGCCGGACATGTAATTTTAATAATAGTGCCGGACTGAGAGGCTCAGACGGTTGAGGCATTGTCCTTCTGACCCCAACTTGGCAGGTTCTATCGTGGCTCAGTCCGATCGTATTTGAATGTGCTTAAATACGTCAGCCTCGTGTCGGTAGAGTTAATATCACGTAAAAGAACTCCTGTGGGACAAAATTCCGGCATCTCGGCCATTCCGAAAATCTACAGAAGTAGTTCGTGGGACGTACAAACATTATTATTATTATTATTATTATTATTATTATTATTATTATTATTATTATTATTATTATTATTACTGCGTTTGTGTGGATCACAGAGGTGAAAGAAGGTGCGGGCATGAATTGGACGATATAAGACAGTCAGAAGATTAATTTAAAACTTTAAGATTATAGCTATATTTCTTTCTCTGCTATCTTTTGGTTCTTTTTAAATTTTAAATTTTACACTTTGCTAAGAAAGCAACAATTCAGGTGCACAACTAGCTCGTTAGCATAGGTAAAATGTTGAAAATCAGAATAATCAACAAATTGCCAATTAACAATCTGAGGCAAGAGCTGCCAATTTACAAATGTTACTTGAGCACAACTGCTCCATTCAATCCACAATCAAGGAGACCGATCTCCCAATTTCTTTTACACCTTTAGTAAGAGCATCTTTGCCCTACAATTTTATCTAGGAGGCTACTCTCCGAACCTTATAACATTACAGCCTTCCAAAGGTATCATTCAACCTTTACATTAATGGAAAGAGCGTCCTTGCTCTATAACATTTACAACTTTAGGAACCAATTTCCAGAGATGTCCAGGCCTCTCAAAGGCACAACCTACAGTTTACAAAGTAGAACCGTATTCACTATTTTTAAAAGCTCAACAGTCTAACATCTCTACAGCAAAAGGATGAAAAGGGTATATCAGGGGTATTGAGTACCCATTCTACCAGACCTTTGTGAAAAACAACAGGTTAAATTTACTGGCCCAAAATTCAAAATGGTGAGGAGGCGGACACATGCGCTCCTTGAAAATTGGAATGAAAAGCTTAAACCCCCTATTTGGGCTTACGGCTCGAAGTTGCAGAGGCTAAGCCTATACTACTGAGGTGACTAGATGGAGAAAATATATAAATGACAAAGATTACAAAGTGAAAAAATTTGCAAAATCATAGTCATCTCAAAATAAAGTTGATATGGAACACGAGAGGGTAGCTCACTCTCTATTCCCTGATTTCGGTTAAGTTCCTTCGGCTTGTTTGAAATTTACATTTTAGAAAATTAAAGTTACATTATTAAAGATTGGAAACCTTCCCCTCGAGCTAGCTTTCAAAGACTACAACATAGTTAAGCCAGAACTGCCATTACCTTGAGTTGGTGGACATCTTGAAGATGGACGAGGCGCCTCCGCCTCCTTTATAAACACACACTCCGTAGACTGGAACTATCAATAAGACAACCTGGTCCAAAAATGTGCCAGCTTTTATACCCAAGGGGAAAGTTACAGAAAACTCTTGGCTAAGGCCCCATACCCCCCCGCCCCCCACTGCTTATTGGGTAATTAAATACCAGACACTGTTGTTTGGATGAAAAATAAATATACAAAATTTTCTATTGGCCAACATCTTAAGTTGGCGGGAAGAGGTACAAGTGTTGTAAACTTTAACACACCAAAAACTAACAATAATCAATTCGGTTTAGGAAACCTTAGAATACAAAATTACTTTACAATTCTAATAGTCACTCTTCACACCAGAGAGCATAACTTAAGTTTATGGTAGAGACAAAGCAAAGCAAAGTCCCCTCCGTACAGGCCATGCAGGCCCTTGGAGGAGTGGAAGGTAATGGTGGAAGCACCATTGTTAATCTCGGCACGTGATGGGGTAGAGTGGTTAGCTCTACGCCCAGCCCCCTTTGCCCCCAGGAATTAACCAGGTACTCATTTTTGGCGTAGGCTGAGTGAACCTCAGGGCCATAAGTGTATGGACCTCCGGAAGTGGAAATCTCGTTTCTTAAATTTCACGACTTTCTGACGGGGATTCGAACACACGTCCTTCCGGGCGGACCGAGCACGCCTTTACCGTTTCGGCCAGGCAGCCCCTTTATTGTAGAGACATCTGTAGGAAAATGTCCAAACTTCTTGAATTAGTTCTTGCGAATTTTAGTTTGTAGATGGCATTCTCCAAGGCGTTTCTTTTAAATGTACGGTGCGGGTGTACCTCCGGTACAATTATTATTATTAGTAGTAGTAGTAGTAGTATTTAATAAAAGTAGTTGTTGATCATACATGGGTCTACTGGTACTTCACGGAGTAAATGGAGGAACAGGTTACTCTATCCATTCGTAGAACTACGATAGTGATCCATAGAGCCAATTCTTTCGCCCTTTCCGCCGCTGTGAAAATTGAATTTCCTCTTCCGCTATCATCAAGACCGTTCACCGATTTCCATTTTACGTCAGTTGATCCACAGGTGTTTATTTGGCTAGGCCTTGTTCACTCCCGTCCTTTATATCTGCAGGAACTTCCCTTGTCAACAGCTTCAAGGACGTCCATGAAGAACAAAATCATAAGAGTAGTTGGATGATGGTTATATGGCAGGCTGTCAAGGAAAGAATGCAGTGAACTTGGAGTGCAAAATAGGCTTCCGAAACGTGTATCAGTTATTTAACGTAATCATAAATGACCCCTAAACGAAAAATGAAAAATAGTAGTTATTGGCCATCAGAAATACATATTAACCAGAAATAATGCTAGTAATAATTCTTGTAATGTATCTGAGTTACCGTATGTAACCGACTGCTAAAATCATAACCCAAAAATTTGTTGCACCAGGGACATTTTGGAAATGAACCAAATTGTTTTTTTAAAATCAGAATTTCGGAAACTATTTTTCATTTCTATAATTTCTTAACTAGAGGGGAAGTATTTCGCAATCCTTCGTGGCGTGGTGGCAGAAATATAAGTTGCCGAAGTTCTTTCAAGATCAAACTGTCACCTGCAAAACCAAGTTCTTTCAGGGTCAGGCTAAGAATGGGAAGGAAGCGACTGTGGCCTTGAGAAAAGTACCATACCGGTATTTGCCTATAACTGAAATGGTAAACCAAGGTAAACAATTTCGATATGGCTGATGGGGAGTCTCGCCGGTCGTGCCGCAAGATACTGAGCTAAACTGTTCGGTCCTACATGATTATGTATTTGGTAGCATCATTTATGTGGTGAACATAACACGTCAAGCTTACTCATGTTAGTGACAATATTTATATCTACATTTTAATATGAATTTTTTTTTAGCTATTCCGCGATATTTGGAAAATATAAAGCCGCGTACATACAAGCGTACTGAATGCCGAGCGGAGCGGTAAGCTGAATTATACGGCGAATGCTGCGGCTTGAATTTCGGGGATCCTGCAACCAAACACCGATCGGTTGACTGTCGGTATTTCAGCGAACCATTAGACGACGTTGCACACGCATTTTACTACTGGTGTTAACGGACTTCGCGTTGTCAGTATAGGACAGGACAGTCAAATTTAATTACATTCTGCGAGTAGTATTTTTTACCTATTTTCAATTCTGCAATGCATTGGTCACAATAATTAACGCGGAAATGATCTGGAATACGAAATATAAAGACCATTTTAAATTTTTAAAAAATTAAAAATGACTCTTGGAAAGAAAGAGCTACAGAAATTTTGGTCGGCGCATCGTGTGAGATACCAAACGATGAGTGTAAGAAAAGAAAAGGGAAAACGTAAAAAGGTATTGAAGACTGGTGCAGGATTCACCCGTAACAAGAAAACTGAAAGTCACTGCTGGCCTGCCCTGTACGGATATAGCATCTCCCTTGATTGAACTTGCCCGTGTAAATGTTGATTCAATTGCATATAAGAGGAAATCGAAAACACTCAGCTCAGTCTCATAATATTATGAATCTGTCCACCAAATTTTTGTGCTCTCAACTGATTTAACAGTCAACACTGAGCTGTATGGCATCACCTTATTTGTTTCTTAATACGTTTCTATTTCAAAGCTGGATGATTGAAATGGAAATGGCGTATGGCTTTTAGTGCCGGGATGTGTCCGAGGTCTTCGGCTCGCCAGATGCAGATCTTTTGATATGACGCCCGTACCCCTGTGCCAACGGAATTAACCAAGGACGGTTAAAATTCCCGACCCTGCCGGGAATCGAATCCGGGACTCCTGTGACCAAAGACCAGCACGATAACCATTTAGCCATGGAGCCGGACAAGGCTAGATAAATAAAAATATATGCCGTGGCTTCCAAGGACATGTCCAAAAAAGACAATGGCTAGGTTAAACTTATTTATTTATTTATTTATTTATTTATTTATTTATATGGTCCATTGGATGAATGTTCAGCGTTGAGACCTTCGGTTCAGAGCGTCCTGGGTTCGACTCCCGGCCGGTTCAGAAATTTTAATCTCGTGTGATTAATTCTTTATTCTTCTGGTTTGTATTTGTCCCAACACTCTCCTCTTCATATTCAGACAACACATCACACTACGTACCACCACATAAATACGCAAAAGTCATTAAATCGATCCAAGTAGGGTTGACGACGCCGCGGGTGTGGTAAAAGCGGTAGAAAAAAGAAAGAAGAAGTTTTCATTTATTTATTTATTTATTTATTTATTTATTTATTTATTTATTTATTTATTTATTTATTTATTTATTTAATTTATTTCGCTTATGCTAAAATTTACGCCACACACAAAAAGAGGAAGAATAACATGATGAAAAATAAAGAAGGACTAGTTTACAAGACAGAATAAATATAAAAAGTAAAGAAAAAACACAAAGTAGAAATCGAGGAAGATGTGTGTAATGCATAAAATAGAAAGAGAAAGTACAAGAAAGTTGTGATAGAAAATATGCGAACTAAACTAGGATGCCACTGAATAGCCGTAGTTGAAGCAGTGAGGCGGTCATAGATAGTTCCGGAGAACTAAATGGAAAGCAAGGGCAACCTGGCACAGAACATATCCCCAACTTCCGCCCTTGGTTCGTCGATGTTTTGTACGCTGGTGTATACATACGCAGCTAATTAAATAAACTACTAAAATCGCGTGTAAATCGGGCTATAATCACAGAAGGATGTATTCAGTAGTGTTTCATCTTAACAATTAAGGACATGGACTGCCAAGATCTTCTCGCACCCTTCAAAAATCGAACTTGGAACCATCTGTTGGATACATTTGCACACCCGATGTATCTTCTTCTTGAGCTGGCAGGAGTAAGATGCGAGGTCGCACGAGGTTTACAACATCTCTGTTATTGTTCTCTGTTTAATGAGTTGTAATTGCATGTTGGCCGGTAAAAGTGCGGCCAGCCAATGTCCAGCTGCTGCCAAGAAACCACTGTGTTACAACTCGCTCCTTCTTTTGCTTCCACTGATCGTGTTCAACCGGTTAACTACGTGATTAATCTTGTCCATGACCTTAATTACGAACTAATTAGGCTCAACAGATTTCATGATCTTATCGACTGTAGGATTTATGGATAATCAGCACTGTTTCCTTGTAATATCACCGCGGACCCGCCTGTTTATTTACATTCTATGACATTAAGAGTGACCACTAGATTATAGGGTTACTATTTTATCTGCAAGTACCCACTTTGACTTTCATTTGTAGTAACAATAGTAATTGTGCCACACGGTGCGTGAGTCAGAGATGACCACAAGGCTTCCACATTCCAAGATTGATTAAAAGACGGCACGGCACAGGTGAAGGGATTCTCTGTACTCGCAGGCGAGTGAAACATGTTGGAAGCGCTCTTTAGATTATTGTTCTTCTTGTTGCTTTAAATAATTCGATTATCTATCTATCTGTCGTATGGGTTTTAGTGGCGGGAGTGTCCGGGGATATTCCTCCTATGGGTGGAGGCGGTAGAATAACACATCCCTGCCGTAAGAGGCATCTGAAAGGGGCCCTAAGAGCTCTGAACATGAGAGCAGGGGTTTGCGACCACGGGGCCCTTTAGTTGAGTTCTGACATTGCTTCTATTTACTTGTGCCGACCTCTCTTGGTCAACTATTGTTCCTTTTCCGACCCCGTGGCTGTTAGGTTATGAGGGCTAAGGAGTTTTTCATTTTCACTCCCTTCGTGGCCCTTGTGGTTCTTTGGCCGATATCGTCATTTATCGAAGTGTCGGATCTATTCCCTTTTAACTTATACTTATGTTCCTCGACCACGGGTAGGTCTTTTTTTTAAATAATGATATTTGTTCGTGGCGTCGACCTCTGTAGAACTTTTCCCACTACTTTCACCATATGATAGGAACCTGCGTGTAAGTGGAGTTGCGGAAGTGTAGAGTGTTGAACGTGAGGCAAGGAACGTTAAGGACGACACAAACACCCAGTCTCCATGCCAGGTATATTAATCATTTATAATTTAAAAAACCCTAACCGGCCGGGAATCGAACCCGGGGCCGCCGGGTGACAGGCGGACGCGTTGCCCCGTGCACCGTGGGGCCGGAGACCGGTAGGCCTACATGGAAAGAAAAATTGTAAAACTCGTTTAGTGTTTGGGTAGAACGTGTAAGGTACATCGCTGAGAGTATTTCACTTAGGATTACGTTGAATGTCTCAGTTTATTGTCAGATAAAAAATAATGAAAATCTGAAATGTAGTCTTCATCAAAGTAGGGCAAAACAATTTGTGCTGAATATGTGACGTCATCCGCCTTCTGCCATTTCTTGATGGGTGCAGTATTTTTGTATCCGTCTCTTTCTACAGGCCAGAACAAAGTGTAGCTTCCACCGAAGTCTCAGTCTCATCCATGGTTGTAACAATATGGAAGCTGTTGGGGTATGAGTGGTGCTGAGTAATGACATTTGGAGCACAACTAGTGTCTGAGTGTTATGAAAGGTGTTGCTCATAGGATCAGTCGTGCTCTAGTGGCACTTTCTGGTCCAGTGACGAAAGCAACGGCAAACTAACTCACTCCTCATCTTGCCTAGTACGCCTCATTTGGGCTCTGCCATTGGTTTTTGTGGTTTCCCTATAGCTGCATAGCCTTTGGTGGTGCTATTTCAGAATCGAACCAGCCTCTGGGCTGATAACCTAACAGACAGATTGTGACGTTACACGCATACTCGGTTATAAGATGCCGCTGTGTTGATTCGCACTTGGTTGGAGGTTAGCTGCCGTTGTGAATACATCGCGGTTAGTTGTATAGGTCTAGGAAACCCTCAAAACCCTGTGGCCGTTAGAGTAGTAACAGCCTACCGCCAATCCTTTCTCTCTCATTAGTGTTATATAGAGGATGGTTACCCAGTTGCACTTCCTCTTAAAACAATAATCACCGAACTCGATAGCTACAGTCGCTTAAGTGCGGCCAGTATCCAGTAATCGGGAGATAGTGGGTTCGAGCCCCACTGCCGGCAGCCCTGAAGATGGTTTTCCGTGGTTTCCCATTTTCACACTAGGCAAATGCCGGGGCTATACCTTAATTAAGGCCACGGCCGCTTCCTTCCAGTTCCTAGGCCTTTTCTATCCCATCGTCGCCATAAGACATAAAACAAATATCAAAAAAATTAAAACAATAATCATTCCCACCACCTGTCAGAGGACACGTTGGGCTCACCTTGTGCAGCCGTCGTAAGACAGACCCTCCAACTAAGGTGGGCGGCAACTGCCGTGTATGAGAACTGCGTGTTTCTGTAGCGGAGGATAGTGTTGAATAATTGGATTAGGACATCGACGTCTGCGGCCCTTTCCACTTGGATAAAATATCTATGCTGGCAAGTCCTCGTACTTACTGTGTACTATTTCTGAGCCAGAACAAATTTGTTACTTTCATTAGCGTGGCTTTGACAATGAATAGTATGAGAATATCCGTTATAGGGTCGGTTGGTGCGAGCGTTTCGTGTAAGCTCGACAGAGTGATACGTAATGCAAACTTCTCAGTAAGGAAAACAACAGGGAACTATCTCACTCCTGTTTCACCTGCATGGCTTTACAGTGACACCTAGGACGTCTAAAACAGCTATTGGCGGAGGTGTTGAGGATTCATCCAGCCTTCGGGCTCAATACTCACATGTGAAGATTGAAAATCTGTACCTTATAACGCCCGAAAAATTCACCTAAGAAACCTCTTAGCCTTTCTTCTCAGCAAACCTTCGGTTCAGTACGAATGGCTACGAAAAAGAAAACACGATAAATGTACTGTGGTGCAAGAACTTACACAGGGTAATCCTGTGTGTAGGATTAGATATTATAGCGAATGGATTTTGAATAAATTGCATGACGAAGAAATTGATCCCAGTCTCATTCTCTTCTCAGCCTAAGGGTGGATTCACTTACATGATTACGTACATTCTCGAAATAGCCGATACTGGATGGAGTTCTCCTTTAATTACGTGGGTGAGTACTTTTAAAATTCCATTAGAATTTATCAGAGGGTCATTCTAGCTAGGTAACTGTCGTATTGCCTGGCCTCAGGCTCGTCTCAGCTGCGGTTCTGCGTTAAATGGATCACTTTGTACTTCGAGGCACCCTAGGAACTTGTAACTCCGTACCACGAAATCCGTACAAAAATACAGAATTCCCAAAACTACCCGAGGGGGCTGAACATGCGGGTTCAAAAAAGGCTTGTAGTCTCACGTGACTCCTGATATCGAGATTATAGTTACTGGGCCTCCAGTTTTCGTGGAAGACAAACCACGGGAACTTATTTTTGCTTTGGACGAGATTCAAACCGCAGCTCCCTTCGTAAGAAGCAACTTTCTGATTTTTTTGTTGTTTGCTTTTACAATTTGCTTAACGTCGCACCGGCATAGCTCATATGTAAAATATGTACTATACTAAGGTTATGTCAAAATATGTAAAATGAAACACACGTATAACCTTATTAGAATTACAATTTGTCGACATTTTTAAAAAAGTTGCGGAAAATTATTTTTTTTCGAGTGTCCGAAGACGAGGCCCAACATAATATACGTTCATTCTGGGTCATTGTAGCCCTAAAATGATGGGTTTTATTTGTTTGTTTTTTGTCTTTTTTCGGCCTTTTTGGCTTATTGGTCTTTTTTAGATTTTTTAGGTCTTAACGGCTTTTTTTTCAACTTCACCTTCTGCCCTTCGAATTATCATTGCTTCATCCATCACCTCTTAAACATCTTTTCTCTAGTAAATACACATATTTTGAACCATATCTGAAAAGGGAGAGAATGAATTGAAAAAGAAATGAAAAATGAAACTAGTGGTTGAAAAATAAGTAGGGGTATCAAATTATGTGAAATATAAGTGAAATATTTGAAGGAGAAAATTTTGATGTGAGTGTTTTTGAAGTATGGACCCTTAAAATCCGTTGATGTGGAGGGACGTGTCTTGATGTATCGCAACATGCTGTCTGAAAACTGACGATCCTGTACACCTGGAGATGACTATTGTGATATACTGCAAAGCCAACTGAGGTGAGATTTCCGAATTCAAATTTCTGTAACCCGAGTGTGGTTAAGACAAAAATATGATTGCAGTTATAATAATTTCAATTCATTTCTCCAGGATGTCCATCTGGGTTCTCTGAATTCATTCATAAAAAATATGTCATTCTAAATTCTATACCGAATCCCAAACCAAACCCCATGGCGCAGCAACCCCGAAGGGCCATGGCCTACCAAGCGACCTCTGCTCAGCCCGAAGGCCTGCAGATTACGAGGTGTCGTGTGGTCAGCACAACGGATCCTCTCGGCCGTTATTCGTAGATGACTAGACCTGATCCGCTATCTCACCGTCAGATAGCTCCTTAATTGTAATCACGTAGGTTGAGTGGACCTCGAACCAGCTCCCAGATGCAGGTAAAAATAATTGACCTGGCCGGGAATCGAACCCGGGGCCTCCGGGTAAGAAGCAGGAACGCTATTCCTACACCGTGAGGCCGGCATTCTAAATTCTGCAAGTACTTTTTAATGAACGTAGAATTCCTTGTTTAGATTATCTTAAACCAAAAATACATATTTGACTCATATACATAGTTTTACACTGTATGATTCATACCACCAGAATTTTGCATTTTTAAACATGTTATTCCTTTATTAAGGAAGCCTCCGTGGCTCAGGCGGCAGCGCGCCGACCTCTCACCGCTGAATACCGTGGTTCAAATCCCGCTCACTCCATGTGAGATTTGTGCTGGCCAAAGCGAAGGCAGGACAGGGTTTTCTCCGAATTCTCCGGTTTTTTCCTGCCATCTTTCATTCCAGCAACACACTCCAATATAATTTCATTTCATTGCCTCAGAGGAATGCGACAGGCTGCGGCAGCCGGCACATTTCCTATCCTCGCCGCTAGATCGGCGCTTCATTCATGCCATTCTTGACCCGGTCGAATGACTGGAAATAGGCTGTGGATTTTCTTTATATTCCTTTATTAAATGTGTAATTCAAACTAACATCATGGATGTATTTGGATCGCATTTTATGTCCTTTTTGCCTGTTTAATATTTTTAGGTCTTTTTTGTAGGTCTATTTTAGGCATCCGAGCCCTACTAATTATATAAGAATCTGAGTCCTAATTATCAGTCTCTTCAAGAAGTCCGGTACTTACGGTATATGTACAGGATATGACTAGGATAGTATATCTCTAATGGCCAAGTGCACCAACCTTGTTTAAGATTCGGCTAACCAGTGCGTACGTAAACATGGTTTAAATTTAAGGACTCGTTAGAAGGAAATGTGGAGCACCATTCTTAATCATTGATTAGTCAAAACTTGTTTAGCTGGCAGTGAAATTAATCACTAAAGTGATGTTTAACTTGTTAGGGAAGAACAGTGAACGCGCTTCGTTGATTACGAGTTTCTTTTGTAAGAAGGAAGGACATTCATTTCTTTTTTGCTGACAGTATTTGTTAGAAACATGAAAGAACAAAACGTAAAAATATCACTCTCCACTGATCTACATTTAGGGCAGTCGCCCAGGTGGCAGATTCCCTATCTGTTGTTTTCCTAGCCTTTTCTTAAATGATTGCAAAGAAATGGGAAATATTGAACCCATGACCTTTGTGCCCTAAGAACATTATGCATAGTGTAACAAAATAATTAAAAGTTGGATTCTTGATAGCATGGATTTGACACGTGACGAGGGGGTGATTACCTTCGGTCCCACGCTATGGGGTACGTGACGTCAACCACACGTGTCGACGGCGGAAGAATCTCAAGTCATTTTTATGAACTATTTCAAAGCGCGTGTACACGGCGTGACCACGCCAAGTCAAAAAAATATAGTGCCTATCAAAGGAGGTCGATCATCTCACAAATCGAACCCGTAAAATTTTTAAATGTCCATGAACACTACCGCCAGAAATGTAGCAAGCATGTAGTCACTTTCAAAACTCTTGAAATTGCAGTTTAGGTAAGTCAGAAAATTTAGAGAAATTTTCTTGGCGGCAAAGGGAGAGATCCGAAGAGAGGGGGTAACTGCTATAAATATGAAGGGACGCCATGACGAAGCTTCCTTCTCCGGCATTTGTGAAACAAAGCGGACGAAAATTTGTTGAGCTGCTCTGCGAAATCACACCGACGAAAGTAGACTGAGTTCGACTGCAGATTTTAGCCATTGCGGCTAAGTCTTGACTCCATGGGGAGATAGTTTTCTTGAGAGAAATAAGTGTACCAGATAGGACGGCCAAAGTACTGAAATATTCTAATGTGATTAAGTAATTCGTGTGCGGGAATAATTACAATCCATCGTGTGCGCTCCGCAAACGAGTGAAGGGTATTTCTTTTTTTTTATGCTTTATTCCAGGAAACCTGAAGAAATATAATGAGATGTACAGCCATGAATGTAAAGATGGCTAAATAAAATGCCAGGGTCGCAGGTGAGCCCTATGACGAACAATGGTGTGACTACATAAGGTAATGTGACTTTCCATCTTACTACCTCTTATATCTCGTATCGTGATTTCTAAAAGTGTATTTTGCATGGGGATATACGACGCAGTGGTCACCCCTACTAAGTTTTGTAAATGTGAGAGTACGACTAAAAGAGTCATTTGTTTTATTTCCCACTTGGATAAATTTTTGAAGTCTTGCGAGGGCCGTATAATGTTGTAAAAAAGTTATTGAATAGGGTTCTGAAGTGATATCACGTCCAATGTAGATCGTCATCCGTGTGAGTGTACTGCCTGTATTTTGTGATGTCAATGTAAGATGTTCATTCGATGTAAAATTCTTCTGTCTGCAATTTGACGTTAATAATAATAATCCATGGTCACTCATTTTCAATCGAGTGGAAGCGCGCTGTCGGGTGAGAGCCAAGGGTGATGAATTTGGTCACGGAGAGAAACGTTCTTTTTTTGATGCCCATTTTAAACTGTGTCTGACTGACAATAAAAGGATCTAGTAGAATGTTTCAGTCATTTCTCGTAAAAATCAAGTTATTAAATACGATATCATTTATGCGAAGTTATTCATGATTAATGCATTGTGCGATATTAGACGTCGGTATTTCTAGTGAGGATTTTATTCCAGTTCTTGGTCGATGATAATTGTGGAGCTGGGAAACAGAGGTTAGTTTTGTGAATCAGGTTGGACCTGTCATTGAAGCCGGGACACTGAAGCCCGAGGAATGTTTTATATGAGTTGAGATGAGATGTGCGAATCAGGTTAGAGTCCTGTCATTGAAACCGGGATATGATAGCCCGAGGAATATTTTATAATGTTGGGAATGGAAAGAAATTCATAGAAATCCATAGCGGTATAATTGGCGACGCGTATAATTAGTGTGGGCATCTTGAAGCATATCTGTGCATTTTGTTGGGTAGAATATCGTATTTGTTGAATCATGTCGGCAGAGTTTAAAGGGAGCATTTTGAGAAGTCAGTCATCTGTGAATAAACCAGGTGGTTCCTGTAACTGCCAAGCGAGCATGGGGTGAGAGACCTAAGCGGACAGCGGGGATAATAACGGGAATAGGAGTGGAGTCGAGATTGTACTTTAATTCTCGGCCAGGAAAACGTTAAAATGCTGGATTTAGTTGAAAATTCATAGCCGGTAATGATCTAAATTTGTGAAATACTGTAATTGGGGACGTAATGAACATTTGAAACCATGAACTTTGAGTATAAGGAACAGAGTAACCCAATTTCAGGGTTGTCCAAAATATAGAGCGATGGTCGTGATGATCGATTTGTCTGTGAGGGGTGTGCAAAATTCATAATGGTAATGACGAGATATGACATCGTAATTATATGGCGAGTTGTTTGGTTGGTACGTAGATTATTAGGATATCCAAGTGTTAAACGGTTAGGATTAGATTAGATTTTAAAGTGTGATATCACGATACGAGATATATATAGCTGGACATGAATGATGTAACAAATTCTTTTCCAGCCAGATAAACATCGCAATATTGAATTTTACATCACAGCTGCGTAGAAATTTGTGAGGAAACCAGAGTCCGCGGAGATAAAATTTGTTGTTTGTTAATATTTCGTTAAATCATTTAAATTTATTAAATTATTAAATTCAGTGAAACCGCATTTGAAATAACTTTAATCAAGCGAATAACTTGGAGATGCATTCTGGAAATTTTAGTTTGTTGTCTGGGGAATATTAAAAATAAAAAGTAAAGATTAAAGGGACATATCCGAAGGAAATGGATTTTACTGCCACAAAGTTTGTGAGCATTGCTATTGTTGTAATTATTGAACTTTGATTGATTGAGCAGTGAATGTGCTGGGGATAGTAAAGTGGAAACTTTGGTCATCAACCGATGTAACTTAATTGTGTTTAGCCTTCAGCCTAGAAACTTGGATGGTCAGGGGGTCATCAACCTCAGTGACTTAGATTAGGGCCATATGCCATTGTAGCATCATTTCCTTGCGGTCATCATCCACAATGACTTTAAAGTAACTTAGAAGATTAGATGTCGGTCCATGACATAGACGCAGGTCACATAGATTCAATTAAGGGTCCATGCCGTAGAACCACTGTGTGGCACACACCGATTGGACGGCCTTAATTATACTCAGAGTCCAGAGTTCGTGTTACGAGGGCTGGACCATAACGAATCACTATGATGGTACATGTGGTCTCACATGGAAGCCGAATTTCAGGATTTCCAGACTTTCCTTTCTTAAATGATTAATAATTGAGATAATGGTTTCTAGTAAGATTGCCCATCAGGCAGTTACGTTAATGTCTCACACCAGTGTTCTGACATTTATGTAAAAATGATTGTGGTGTCCAGTGGACACAATTGACTATGACATCGTTGACATAGTAAATTACTTCATTTCCCTGAATAAATAAATGTAGCAAAGGCTTTTCAGTCTGTCAAACACATAGCAAATACAATGTAAATTAAAACACTAAAAGCATATCTGTAAAACACACACTAACATACAAAGAATGACATGTTTCGTTCTACAAGAACATCCTCAGATTCTATCAAATCACTTAAAATAAGCTTATATATGTACAGTATTGTTTACGTAGCGTAAACTTGTCAAAGATGGAGAGATAAGTGATAACATGAAACAGTAATGACAAAAAATAAATTATATACAATTATAATATAGTGAAAAACTTACGTATTTATCTAGACTGCCGACACTAGTGTTTGGTGACAACAGACTTAACATCGGCAGTCTAGATAAATACGTAAGTTTTTCACTATATTATAATTGTATATAATTTATTTTTTGTCATTACTGTTTCATGTTATCACTTATCTCTCTATCTTTGACAAGTTTACGCTACGTAAACAATACTGTACATATATAAGCTTATTTTAAGTGATTTGATAGAATCTGAGGATGTTCTTGTAGAACGAAACATGTCATTCTTTGTATGTTAGTGTGTGTTTTACAGATATGCTTTTAGTGTTTTAATTTACATTGTATTTGCTATGTGTTTGACAGACTGAAAAGCCTTTGCTACATTTAACTAAGTCAACACTGGAAAAAATGGCTTCATTTTTAACCTGAATAAATAGGAATCTATTAAATAGACCTTTCATTCCAGTAGATAGATTAGAATTAATGAGCCCTACCTTTACCTCAGCAAGTGACGAAGAACCCGAAACGACCCAAGAGACAGATCTCATGAGCTTTGCTGATAGGTAAGGAAGGTAGGTATCCCTCAATATGGACCTAAAGGGTTCAGTAAATTGAACATCTCCCTTGGTAAGTTATTCCAATCCCTAACTCCCCTTCCTATAAACGAATATTTGCCCCAATTTGTCCTCTTGAATTCCAACTTTATCTTCATATTGTGATTTTTCCTTCTTTTAAAGATACCACTCAAACTTATTCGTCTACTGATGTTATTCCACGCCATCTCTCCGATAGTTCCGATAGACCGTACCCCTATGGCCAAGTGTACCAACCTTTCGGATTTTGAAACCGATATTGTGGCATAATTGCAGAAGTTATAATATTACCCACGTCGTGTATAATCCGAGCTGCTCCTGTTCTGTGCATATCTTAAAGGAACGAGTGGCTTAATACCTCAACGCAGTGAGCAGTCTGTTGATAACAGAAGCAGGATGATTTCTCTGCGTTAGAAATTGTAGGTTATTTTGCATGGTTTCCGGAAAAAATGAAACATGTTTTAAGGTAAGCAAAACCTTTTTACATATTTCCTATCACTAAGGTCTTCAAAAGGATCACCTCTCTTCACTGTTATACATTCGCGCCCATTTCCATTCGGTTCCAGATATTCCGGATATAACAGTTGATCTTAAAAATCATCTCCAAATCTGGCAGCCATTTTACTTTCACCGACAATCGCTGTTTACGTTTGGTAACGGCTCGAACTTGACTGTTTCACTTCAACCGACAATAATCAGGGATTTAAATAATAATCAGGAATGATGCTCCATAGTTTTATTTAAACAAGGTTTAGGAAGAATCTTAAACGCTGATTAGGGTAAACAAGGTCCATGCACTTGGCCATAAGAGTTCTAAATATTATTTTAAACATGTATGGTATTAGAAGGTAGCAGTTGTACACATTTTAGCCCGCAGTGAATGAAAGTAATGACTGTGATACAATACTCTTTTCATAGAGTTTGCAAATCATCATACAATTTCAGTACATGTTGATATGCCCTTCACTTAGTGTTGCTGCCTGCAAGAACAATAATTTCGCTGGGTCACTTTCCGTATCACGAAGCTGGGTTTAGTTAGTGTGACCTCCACCAGGTGTTCTGTAATGAAAAGAACAATAATACAGCACTTAGAGTTGTGGAAGGGATGTAACAATTGCATGCCAACTGCGTACTCTTTTCATTCCTTTACCATTACAGGGCTTATGTATGGCATCGGAAATTGAGTAACAACACTGCAGGAGATCTGAACGCCCTGTTATATATTTGCTCTTACCGAGCGCATTTAAAACAGCCTGTCACCTGACTCGAAGCTGGGACTTCAGGAGTTTGGTATATTTTTAACGCACGACGACCGGCTAATGTTGCATAATGGTCTCCCTTCCTCAAACACGCTCATCACACATACACACTATTGGCGTTAGTTTGCCCTGACAATCCGGAAGTATCGTCTAAACTAATTCCGGTACGTCGGAAACAACGTGACTCGGGTATATGAGCGCTAGAGGAATGGTCATACTGATAAATAATATTTCTTAATCCGTTTATCCTCCAGGGTTGGTTTTTCCCTCGAACTCAGCGAGGAATCCCAGAGGGCAGTATCCCGGAGCGTGAGACTTTGGGAAGGGGGACAAAACTGGGAAGGAGGACCAGTACCTCACCCACATGCCCTCACCTGCTATGCTGAACAGAGGCCTTGTGGGAGGATGGGAAGTTTGGAAGGGATAGACATGAAAGAGGGAAGGAAGCGGAAGTGGCCTTACGTTAGGTACAACCCAGCATTTTCCTGGAGGAGAAATGGGAAACCACGGAAAACCACTTCGATGATGGCTGAGGTGGGAATGAAACCCTCCTCTACTCAATTGACCTACCGAGACTGAGTGGACCCCGTTCCATAGCTCGTACCACTTTTCATATTTCGTGTCAGAGCCGAGAATCGAACCCGGACTTCCGGGATTGGCAGTTAATCACACTAGCCACTACAATACAGAAGCGGACACTGATAAATAATTTGAAAAAAGTCGATATCTCACGCCGTTTTCATTTTATCAGCTGCTGAAGTTAGACAAACATATCGCGAGATATCGAGTTGGTTCTTTGTTTTCCAAATTATTTATCAGTATGACCAACCTCCTAACGCTCGTATACCTGGTTCACGTTATTTCCGATCACCCTGTATATTGACCTAAATGTAGATATTTTACACGCTATTTACGAGACAAACCGAGAGCAAGATAATCGAGTAGCTAATGCGATCGCAGTCATGTACAGTGTTACCAACTCAAAATTCCTTTCACCTCTTCTCAAAATTGAAAAACCACTAAATCTAAATCCACACTTTCTTACTTGCAATTTTTTGTAAAACTCACTTCATTAAACTTATTCTTAAGAACCGTTAAAAAAACTGTATATAAATTATGGGAAGTATAAACCTATCGCTGTGGACGAGACAGTATCTTCTAATCAGAATCGACTTTGTGCAGAGTTGCATGTTTATTGTTTTCGTATATCGTCGGCGAGTCAAAAATGCTCTTCCGATCCATTATTTTCCTTAAGACTTGTCACGCCTGCCAGCCACTTATGGATATTCAGAGGAAAGTTACAGGATTGAGGGATGATCTAGAGAAAGAGCCAGCCAAGCCACGGAACGTTACGGCGGAAGAACTACGGAAAAGAAGCGTGGGGCTGAAAAACCTTCAGTTACAATGTTAACAAAGAAGTGTAAGCCCAACAGAGAGAGGTAGGCAACTTGTGGAACCGTAGTCCACAGTTAGCTGTATGGATATGAATGAATAAATAAATAAATAAATAAATAAATAAATAAATAAATAAATAAATAAATAAATAAATAAATAAATACAATAATCGGCATAACAGTGAACTGTACGTGCATGCGGAAAGGATAACGGACACCATTCGAAAACGGAGGATTATTTTTTACGGCCACATAACACGTATGAGTACGCAGAGATTGGCAAAGCGGATCTTTTCCTACTTTATAAACAAGAAAACCAAGGAACCCTGGTTCACCGAAGTTGAAAAAGACCTTATAGAATTCGGGATCACACATGAAGACATCCAGGAACGTGTTCCTCTCCAGAAGAAAGTTCGAGCATAACAGCGATTACAAGAAAAGCCGAAATTGAAAACAGGCAAGAAGTGGACTGGTGAAAGAAAGGAGGCTCATAGAAATCGAATGCGGGAATACTGGGAAAGAAATAAAGCCCAAGAATGCAAACGGTTGAAATAACATGGTCCACAGTCCGCCTAAACGAAGCATAGTAATAATAATAATGATAATAATAATAATAATAATAATAATAATAATAATAATAATAATAATAATAATAATAATAATAATAATTTCAGCCACCGTGGAGGTATTTTAATTTGAAGCCATCTGATCTGCCATCTTGTCAATTTCGGCATTCCGTTTCAATCTACAAGATGGCAGAGAAATTGGAACTCTGTCGGGCGTTCTTCAAACGTCCGGTTAAAACAGCCTAGTTTGAAGAAGTGGTTCTTAAGCTAACATTCTAACATTAATCCGAAGAAGGAGTTATCATAATTAAAGACAACATACGACCATGCCCGAGGCCGTATTATAACCAGCGTGCTAAGTTACGAAACTGTCCGTTGCACTGGAACACCTCTGGCCGACATTTTCGTAGGTAGGATTGTCGATAAAAGGGTACCAAGTGACATGAAATGTCTCAATTCCGTTTTTTTGTGTGTTGTGCTCATTCTAGTGTTTATATCCGTTGAGAGCAACCCAGATTGGTCTGAGTTCATTCGTCCGACCGGATGTGATACCTCGTGTATGGCTGTGACCCTGTAATCACTTTTACCTGAGCAGGATATAGAGTTGTTAAATATTTACAGATAATGTGAGTGCCATTTGTAGTTATAGGTTGTTGGAAATGTCAGCTAGGCGGTGAGAAGGCGCAAGGCTGTAGCTAGCAACTATCGTTGAGTTTGACCCCGTGACCAATGTGCACGGCACCTCAAATCGGTAAACACGAAGCAACTACTACAGCAGCGAGGATCACATTAAAAATAAACAGCATATTTAGCGGGTTTCAGCTAATAGAACCCTTCCGAGCGTACACAGTGTAAACTTCAACACTTCATTTATAGTTTTTGTTCCAAGTGATGTCAAATTATACACGCGATAGAGTCTTTAAGTCTTACCGCTTAAAACGAGCGACCAGAGTTAGTCCCCTCAGACGGTGGAAAGGACATAATTAAGTCTCGTATACGTCTCGTGGAAACGACTCGGGCCCCTTTCTAAGTGCACTTCATTTCCTCGTAACTTCTATTAGACCTAAGTGACCCAAACTATTTACAGCTGACAAAACTGAAAGAATCACTTACATTGGGCCCAGTTTACTTCAAGGTCGCTACTGGCTACTTGATGATTTACGGATTTTGAGATGTATATTGGAGCGACGACATCCTTAGCTGATTTTCGACTTATTCAGTTAACTGTCGAATATTCTGAAATTCTAAACGGTATATTTGTATTTCTTATATTAACTATATTATTTGTCCTCAGAGTTGGGCGTCAATTGAATGATGGTAATAATTCATAACTTTTCTTAAAAGCAGGTAGATAGGTAAATGGGTATTTGAGATCGTCAAAGAATCCCTCAAATTTTCATAATAATTATTATAGTAATAATAACAGTGATAGAGCATTGAGCATTATGCTGGAAATGTCGTATTCAGTTGAAGGGCCGTGGAATCTGGGGCTTTCATTTTGGCAGCATGAATTGAAAACCACGGGTTGCCCACCTGTGTCTGGCATTGGTTTCAGTTGCTTGTGTCAGGTTCCTCACGTTCATCTTTTCTATCCGACCTCTCTTCGTCAACTGTTGTTCCTGTCCAACCCGACGGCAGGCCTATTAGGTTTGTGAAGCCTAGGATGTCCTTCATTTTCACGCCCTTCGTGGCCCTTGTCTTTCTTTTGCCGATAACTACATTCTTGGAAGTGTCGGATCTCTTCCATTTTCCGTCTGATTAGTGTTAATAGTGGATGGTTTCCCAGTTGTACGTCCTATGAAAAGAATAATCACCACCACCTCTTCCCACTTGACACTTTGTGTGTCCGCGGGACGAATATAACCTGCGTCTGCACTTTAGAAATATACCGAAACAGTGACAATTCAGTTTTAAAGTTCGGCTCCCTGACGGAATGTCAGCGTTGAGGTCTACGGTTCATAGGGTCCTGAGTTCGAGTCCTGGCCGGTTCGGGGAATGTAATCGTGTCTGATTCATTCTTCTGGCTCGGGGACTAGGTGTTTGTGTTCGTCACAACACTCTCCTCTTCATATTCACGCAACACACCAATCTACCAACCACTACAGAAACACGGAATAGTGATTACTTCCCTCCACACGGTGTTGGTGTCAGGAAGGGCATCCGGCCGTAAAACAGGGTCATATCTACATGTTCTTCACAGTTTGCACCCACGAACCACAGGTGTGAGAAGAAGTGGTGAAAGAAGAATAGAACTACATGCTCTACGAAGCTATTTTACTAACTTTAATGTCTTAAGCCGTCTCTTTTCAGTTTCGACTGAGTTAATTTATAACTGTTAGGCTCTTCAGTCTGCCTATGAAAACAATAATCACCACCACCTCCTCCCACTTGATACTTTGTGTGTCCGCGGGACGAATATAACCTGCGTGTGCACTTTAGAAATATACCGAAAGAGTGAGTAAATAAATTCATAAACTACCTGGAAGAGAAAAATGGTAACAGTACTGCACGTTAAAAAGAATCAACTTTTTTTAAACATTCTTTGTCACGTGTAATACTCTTACCATATGTTTTGTATTTCGGGGAGTTCATAAATTTGACTCAAAGTTAGTTTCGGCGGAAAGAGCCTAACAGTTATAAATTTTATTAACACGTAACATTATATGAATATATATCAAAATATTAGGGTATTAAAACTTCTACGTGGTTTATAACGGAAGATAAAATATTGTATAGTATGAAATCTTGGTTATTTAAATTGAGCGCGAGCCTCAGTTGAATTTCGGGTTATTCCCTGCGCCGTTTCTGGACGAGTGGATGATGCAATAACCGCCTGACTCACATCACCCAATGATGTCATGATGTCAGCTAGTCTGCGATAAGCTTCCGTACAGCGTACACCGTGATTGCTTCTTATACAGCAGTAATCGATCGGTTTAGTGAGTTCCACGGCTTCTGAATTAAATGTTGAACGGAGTATTTTCTGAAATGTTCATGATTCACGAGAGTGAACAGGAATACCATTACACGTTACAGCACTCGTCTACAGGCTGAGGGAGAGTATTTTTAAATGGGAAAAATTATTGTTTTTCGGTGCGATTGTTCATTCATCGAAGTTGATCGGTTTTCTACGGCAGTACTGGAACGGTGTGACGGCTACCGCGCTCTCATTTACCGTCACATGGCATGCAGCAAGGACGGCAAATGTTACGAGACTCACCCTCTGTAAACGTGCATGCTCTTAATATAATTTATTAGCACAAACGAGGAGATTGTCGGATTCCTGCTCAGAATCACTCATTTGTTATGTATGCTGTGGACAGTCTTATTGGCAGCGATATTCTGAAGTCTTTAATTGATCATCCTAACGAGTTTCGTTCCAACAGGTCAGTCGTCCGCTAAGTGGGGGCCTTGGCTATGATCCGACTCTTAATTCACATTTAAATATTGTTAATAAATACATTTACATACATACATCCGCCTCTATGGTATAGTGGTTAGTGTGATTAGCTGACACCCCCGGAGATCCGGGTTCGAATCCCGGCTCTGCCATAACGTTTGAAAAGTGGTAGGAGGGCCAGAAAGGGGTCAACTCAGCCTCGGAAGGTCAACTGAGTAAGGGGGTGGGGTTCGAATCCCACCTCAGCTACTCTCGAAATGGTTTTCCGTAATTTTCCACATCTCCTGCAGGAAAAATTCTGGGATGGTACCTAACTTAAGGCCACGGTCGCTTTCTTTCCTGTTCCTTGTCTATCCCTTCCAATCTTCCCATCCCCCATAAGGTGAGGCTGCCTGCTCGAGGTACTAGTCTTCTTTCCCAGTTGTATCCCCCGACCCAAAATCTCACACTCCAGGACACTGCCCTTGAGGCGGTAGAGGTAGGTTCCCTCGTAGAGTCCGAGCGAAAGACCAACCCTGAGGGTAAACGGATTAAGAAAGAAAGAAAGAAAGAAAGAAAGAATGAATGAATGAATGAATGAATGAATGAATGAATGAATGAATGAATGAATGAATGAATGAATGAATGAATGAAGACCTAGGTATTATTAATAATATTATTATCATTATTATATATATTTAGATCCAAGCACAACATCCAAAGGACCGGTTTTTGCGTGTTGTACGAATAGTGTGGAGCAAGAATAAAGGGAAATAGAGGGGGTTCGAGCAAATTTATGTTCCAGAAGGGGGGATCGACATAAAAATATTGGCGGACCATTGCAATAGATGCATTCCATGCAGCACCCTCCATTTAAAATTGGAGCAAATTTTACTATTTTTAAGTATTTGAATATTTTTTATGGCTGAATGTCTGTTATAGTTAAGTTTGTGGTAACTTCTTTGATCATTAATCCCAGTTTCATTAAAACCAAAATAGTTTCCATGCGAGAAATAATCACCGTACTTTCAGAGCCGACTCTGCTGGAATGCGATTTCACGACCTTCACTAGGAAAGTTAAGCGTCAGGAATATTTAACGCAATCTTTCTGATTATTATACAAGCTGGATATTTTCAGAATCCGGCCCCTATATGCCTAAAGGAGTGAGTGAGGCAGTACATAAAGATTCTTGTAGCCTGGAGGTAAATCGTAATGACAGCGCATTCCGTATGCACGTATCTGTACAGGTTTGAGGAGGCTGTATCGCAATAAAAGGTCAGTTTTGGCTTCCGTCCACGCTTTCCCCTCCTCTCTCCATAATATTAATAACTCCCCCAGCAACTCACTCACCTAGCTGAAGGACAATGAGAGAAGACAAAAGCAGGGGAGGGGTGAAAGTAAAGGCCACGGAGAGATAGCCGCTAGATTTGCTCTCTCCTCAGGGGAGTGGCCGGCAGCCCTTGCAGGAATAGTCTTTGGCGCGTCAAAACAAGACACTCCATTATTCTTAGCCAGAGGGGTAGAAAGAAAAACTCGCATCTGTCCCCTCTGCATACTTTAGTCAATCGTGCCATATATCTGTGGAAATGATTTAAGATGCACAGTGAGCACAATTACTAAACGTCCCCTACTTGTCGTAAGAGGCGTCTAAAAGGGGCACTCTCCGCCAGTGTTGCCAACACTTGATGACGAAATGTTGCTAAAAATGTATGTAGAGTGCTCAGCCCGGAGGCTGGTTTGAACCTAAACAGCTCCGCCATCAGCTGTTGTATGGCCCTGGCGTCACTGAAGAGGCGTACTAGGGAAATGAGAAGTGAGGTAGTTTACCGTTGCTTTCCTCAATGAGCCAGAAGTGCTGTTATGTATCAGTCTGCCAAGCCCACTGAAATGCCAGCACCAACCTACCCCATGGGCAACATTTTCACACCATTCATAACAGCGACTGGCTGCATAAGGAATAATATTACTGGCATCACTCATACCCAGTCACTTTCATGTTATCAAAGGAAAGGGTGAGATTGAAAAAAGGTCAATGAAAGTAAGAAATTTGTTCTAGCCAACGCCAGAAGACATAGTGCACTGTAAACACTAGGTCACAAATGGTTAAACATTTGGAGTAGCTTGCAATTAGTCGCCATATTCAGGGTCCCTCTTATAAATCTAGACCGTCCAGCGGCGTTTCAACTCTCCAAGACCTAAGCAGCTGTACGGGAGGAGCGCGCATAGTTCTTGACCTTGCAAGGAGCGTGAAGGTGTTCATCTATCAATCACTGCTGATCTGCATTTAGGGCAGTCGCCCAGGTGGCAGATTCCCTATCTGTTGTTTTCCTAGCCTTTTCTTAAATGATTGCAAAGAAATTGGAAATTTATTGAACAACTCCCTTGGTAAATTGCTCCAATCCTATAAAAGAATATTGGCCCCAGTTTGTACTCTTAAATTCCAACTTTATCTTCATATTGTGATCTTTCCTACTTTTAAAGCGTATTCGTCTACTGATAGCATTCCACGACATATCT
Organism: Anabrus simplex; assembly: GCF_040414725.1. NCBI lineage: Eukaryota > Metazoa > Arthropoda > Insecta > Orthoptera > Tettigoniidae > Anabrus > Anabrus simplex. Next base: position 1,694,770,726 of record NC_090265.1, on the reverse strand, counting down.
CCACTGACAGCTCGAAACATTACAAGTTATAAATCTCATAGACGGGATACATTCGATCAATTTCATATAATAGATCAGCATTTTTTTCGTTTGAAGAACAATTTCAACATATTACTGCATAAAATAATGGCAGAAATTACAACGCAAGAAGTCCCATAAAGGCTAAATTACGCCGATCTACACGACATTTTATCACCAGTGATATAATAGATCAGCATTTTTCCGTTAGAAGAACAATTTCAACATATTACTGCATAAAATAATTGCAGAAATTACAACGCAAGGAGTCCCATAAAGGCTAAATTACGCCGATCTAGACGACATTTTATCGCCAGTGAACTCGTTTTTCAACCATCATGTGCGATTTTAGCGTTTCTCATCATGTTTATTCTTAAAAAACAGCAACATAGTCTATAATAAGAACTCACCCTGATATGAAAAACTGATTTTATCATAAACAGTCTAATATAATCGAGCGTAGATATGTTGGACAACGATTTTTAAGAACATCTAATTACCATATACTATTTTTAACATTTAAGCCATCCATTCCGTTTTACATTTTAAACAATTTGAATGATTAAAATTTTTGTTTTAATAGACATTAATCTTATTGATTATTTTTAAAGTGTTCAATTTATATATTTTTATCAATATATATTAGACATTCTTTTGTGATATACACGAGGATCAGGGCCCTGACCCACCAATGATTTATGTTAACTATTGCTGATGATGCTCACAAAGTTGAGTGAAACATGTCCAATTTGTGATTAAATGGTTTCATCCTAAATATAAGGATTTTGTGTATTGGAAAGGTGGTTTATTAATTATAATAATTTGATACTTTGATAATTTGAAGCTCGAAACATACCACTTAGTCGAGCAGCTCGTCTCCTTTCTCCCAAGTCTTACCAGCCCAAACTTTGCAACACTTTTGTAACGCTACTCTTTTGTCGGAAATCACCCAGAACAAATCCAGCTGCTTTTCTTTGGATTTTTTCCAGTTCTTGAATCAAGTAATCCTGGTGAGGGTCCCGTGCACTGGAACCATACTCTAGTTGGGGTCTTACCAGAGACTTCTATGCCCTCTCCTTTACATCGTTACTACAACCTCTAAATACCCTCATAACCGTGTGCAGAGATCTGTGCCCTTTATTTAAATCAAATTTATGTGATTACCCCAATGAAGATCTTTCCTTATATTAAGACCTAGGTACTTATAATGACCCCCAAAAGGGAACTTTCACCCCATCAATATTTCCTTTATCGCCTGTTGTATATAAATACCGAAAAGGAGAGGGGAGGGGGAGAGAAACGGCAACCTCATCTTACTTCTTTCTGGATTGATAGCTCTTTCTCATAGCCCTCGATACCTATCACAGCAGACTGATTTTTGATCAGAAGATGGCGGATTCGATCATAGCTTAGTCCTATGGTATTTTAATATGTTCAAATATCGCAGCCTCGTGTCGATAGATTTACTGGCACATAAAAAACAAAATTCTAATACCTCGGCGTCTCCCAAAACAGTAACAGTAGTTAGTGCAACGTAAAGGGAATGACATTATTATTTCGTAAGTTTCACCCACAATCAGGCACGTAAGGCCTATAGAAGACAGACACGTTTCGGAGGCTAACAGTCGAATAATGGTTTGGGAAATAACTGACATTTCAGTTCAGACAGGCTACATTATATTGTAAAGCGCGGGGCAGTGAGTAGACCCACTGTCCACTTGGAGGTACGATACACGAGGAGTTAAGGGCAAGCTGAATGGCTAAGGTCCAGCAGGTTCTGACATCTGTCGTCAGCAAGAAAAACTGCGTAGTTTGGACGTCTCCATTCTGAGCTTACGCACAGAAATGAATTATAAATTGCACTTAAGGTCAAGTTATATGTCTGGTGTTATATTTTCCCTAATGCGGTCTTCGATCAAGATCAAGCAGCAACCTGATTGTCAATGACACAAACGACAGAATATATTTATTAAACTTAAATTACATACTTACTGAAACTTATTAAAAAGGCGATTTTTTCACTAAAATTACGAAATATTTCTTTACTATACATGAAAAAACGTTCCATTGTTTTCAAACAAGTAATCTAGCGTTGACGTTTACTCTACCCTTAGAGTAGATCAGGGCTAAATGGTTAGCGTGCTGCCCTTTGGTCCAAGGGGTCCCGGATTAAGTTCCTGGACGGATCGTGGATTTTAATCCTAATTGGTTAATTCATTTGGCTCGGGGACTGGGTGTTCTGCATTAGAATTCATTCCCTCAGACCCGCAGATACTTGCAGGTGTCAATACGAAACGCCTGCACAAGGCCTCTCCGAAGGCCATACGTCACAACAATGGCAGTGTTAGCCTACAGATACAAAGGTAGCCGAATTTTTTAAGGACAGGAAAAGATCCATTTGATATCCATGTCGTACGATGTCGGTATGCAAACGATCTCTGGACATACATTTGATGTTTACCTTAAAACATTAATTTAAACTCAGCTATGCATCGTCCAACGAAGACCTGTTTCTCTGACATCTGTTAAAGAAAACTGGAACGTCGAAATTGACATGAAAGCAGCTTAAATGGCGTCACATCAAAATGCCTAAACACAATAGTTAGGGATACCAAATGCGTCACCAGAAATGCTGACATCAAATGACAGAGTGTCAGGTGACCACACTTCCAAAATGCTACTACATCTGCCGGATGGTATCGGGGGTTCGAAAGCCGACAATATACCATACTATTTATTTTTTACGTAATTTGCTTTACGTCACACCGACTCAGATAGGTTTTACGGCTACGAAGAGATAGGACATTGCTAGGAGTGGGAAGGAAGTGATCATCGCCTTAATTAAGGTACAGCCTGGAGTGAAAATATTGAGGAGCTAACTGACGGTGAGTTGGCGGCTCCGCTCTAGAAAGCCAAGAATAACGGCCAAGAGGATCCGTCATGCTGACCACAAGACACCTCATAATCTGCAGGCCTTCGGGCTGAGCAGCGGTCGCTTGGTAGGCCATGATCCTGTGCGGCCCCGCGGTGTCGGGGGCAACGCGTCCGCCTGTCATCCGGCGGCCCCGGGTTCGATTCCCGGCTGGGTCAGGGGTTTTTAATTGTAAATGATTAATATCCCTGGCCTGGGGACTGGGGACTGGGTGTTTGTGTCGTCCTTAACATTCTCTTCCTCACATTCAACACGTTACACTTCCGCCATTTACAAAATACACGCAGGTTCCTCACATATGGTGCAAGTAGGGGCAATAGATCTTTCTAGGTCGACGCCCCGAACAAATAGCATTTTTTTAAAGGCAATGGTCCGTCGGGGCTGTTGCGCCATGGGTTCTTTTTTCTGGAGTGAAAATGGGAAACGACGGTCAACCATCTTCAGGGTTGCCGACAGTGGAGTTCGAATCCACTATCTTCCGAATACATGCTGACACCTGCGCGCCCCTAACCGCATTGCAACTTCCTCTGCATATTATTATTATTATTATTATTATTATTATTATTATTATTATTATTATTATTATTATTATTTTCTAAGGGGAAGTACAGTTAACCTCCTGTGGGTGGTGTTGGTAGAATAACACCCACGGTAAATCCGTCTGTCGAAAGAGACGACTAAAAGGGACCCCAGGCCTCTTAATTTGGGAGAGTGAGTTAGCTGAATCCTGCTCTGCTTCCACTTACTTGTGCCTGGATCCTCCCTTTCATCTATCCTATGGGACCTGCCTTGGTCAACTCCTGTTCTTTTCCGACCCTGGCAGTATTAGAACGCTCGAGGCCTAGGGAGTCTTTCATTTTCATACCCTTAGAGGCCCTCGTCTTTCTTTGGCCGATACATTCATTTTTCCAAGTGTCAGATCCCTTATATTTCTCCTATTATTGTTAATAGAGGATGGTTGCCTAGTTATACTTCCTCTTCAAACAATAATCATCACCATCTCATCACCGAAATATAATTGGACAAGTATCCGATTATAACATTGATCAGAAGGAAATAAAGGAAGAGGTCCGATCCTATCGGATGAGAATCAGATTTGACCATGTGAAGTTGGATACGGGGATGATAGTGAGCATCTCTATGTATTAACCCCTTTTATTCACCCCTTACGACAGATAGAGGATGTTCATTTTTAACCCTCTGTGAACGATGTGCTACAATACGTCCACGGTATCCCCCGCGTGTCGTAGGGAGATGACTAAAGGAGCGTACCTCCATGAGTGTGAGCATGTGTTGGAGACCACGGGGTAATTGAGTCTGGTATTGTTTCCACTGGTGTCAGGCTCCTCACGTTCACCTTTCCTAGCTGAATTCTTGTTTTTTAAGACTTCTGTGGTATTAAGTTTCCGAGGCCTACGGAGGCTTCAATTTTTACGCAGTTCGTTTCTTCTCCCTTTGTTGTCCAGTAACGTCTTTCATCTCACACTCAGACCTCTTAGATTTTCCCTCTGATTAATGTTAAAAGCTCAGTTGCATTTCCTCTAAAAAATAATAATAATAAAATATATTGCAATGTGTTTTGCCGATTCACCCTATTCAAAGATAGTATTGCAAGTCTAGGTATTTCTTGATCAAGAAGGTGGCCTGGTATGTATATTTCATTTTCATTTCCATATCACTATTTTTTCAACATAAGACTTGGTTGGAGTGATTTCAAGATTTTTCAATTTATTTTGCTACTGGCTTTACGTCGCACCGACACAGAGAGGTCTTATGGCGACGATGGGATAGGAAAGGCCTAGGAGTTGGAAGGAAGCGGCCGTGGCCTTAATTAAGGTACAGCCCCAACATTTCTCTGGTCTGAAAATGGGTAACCACGGAAAACCATCTTTAGGGCTGCCAACAGTGGGATTCGAACCCACTATCTCCCGGATGCAAGCTCACAGCCGCGCGCCTCTAATCGCACAGCCAACTCGCCCGGTTTTTTTTTTTCAATTTTTGGTGGGTGCTTAGCGTTTTCACTAAATCAGACTTTCGGTGATGATAGGACAGGATAATGGTAGGAGAGAGAAAGAAGCGGCCATTGTCTTTAAGGAATGTAGCTTAGAGCCACAGCATTGTCTGTTGAGAAAATAACTATCTCCAGAGCTGCTGCTGGTGGACATCGAACCCATTATATCCTGCATGCAAGTTCACAGCTAAGCGGCCCGTACGTAATTCAAAGATTGGACGGTGTGCTGTTCATTCTGAAGTCCTTGCTGCTTAAGTACTTCCATTCAAGTTGAAATGAAATGGCGTATGGCTTTTAGTGATGGTTAAAATTCCCTACCCTGCCGGAAAACGAACCCGGAACCCCTGTGACTAAAGGTCAGCACGCTAACCATTTAGCCATGGAGCCGGACTCCATTCAAGTTAATCTTGAGGAATGATATGTTTACTTCCTTTCAGTAATTCTTCTTTTCTCTGAAACACTGTAAGTGGTCGGTGGAAGTTTCACAAGTTAGATCCCATCTATGAGATATATTAGTTGGCTGAATTCCTGTGTCCGCGCGGCAAATAGCGACAGCAGGGAGGGGCTGGAGAGCTAGGATGTATGTCTGTCTAACGTGTCCCTCACAGGTAGTGTGGGGTTGTACACTCTCTGACCGTCACAAATACAAAGCTGAGCACACGATCTCTCACTAGTACAGCTAGGACTGTATTAAAACTAATTTTACAATTTGTTTTATGTCGCACCGACACAGATAGGTCGTATGGAGACGATGGGATATGAAAGGCCTAGGAGTGGGAATGAAGCGGCAGGGACCTTAATTAAGGTACAGCCCCAGGATTTGCCTGGTATGAAAATGGGAAACAACGGAAAACCATCTTCAGGGCTGCTGATAGTGGGGTTCGAAGCCACTGTCTCCCGGATGAAAGCTCACAGCTGCACGCCCCTAACCCCACGGCCAACTCGCCGGGTATTAAAACTAATGACGGGTATACTTCAGCTAGGCTAGTTTATATATGCGGTCAACTCCCTATTATTCAATTTTAATAAACTAGGCTTCAGTTGATAGCCAAAAAATGCATTTCTAGGATATACGAATTTCATATGTCTGCCATGGATAGATTCCAAGATTCATGATTGAACATTGGACGGACTGGCCATTCCCTACCCTCTTAATACGGCACTGTATGTTGAGTCTTTATTCCGAAATCTGACTGTATTCTCAACAACTCGGCCATCAGCTCTCATAATTTTCAAGCTAAATTTCTAAGATATTTGTAAAAGTAGTACAAAATGTGGCATATAATGACTTAAGAACAAATTTGAGTATAAATAAGTTGCATACTAGGTAAACATTATCCAATCTAAAATACCTACATTGACTTCTCAAAGGTAAATCAGATAACCGAGAATTACTTCACCAAATAAACCTTTACGCACCATTTTGAAATAATAGAAATATTACGTGTAATAAATGTCATTATCGGTTCCGTACTGACATTGACTATAAAGATAATTCTTAAAATGAATTACAGATACAATTTTCCACCTATTCAATATAAATTTGTTACCATTCCATATGGTTTGTCTAAAACATTACATTTTAAAAGGACATCTTCAGCCTAAAGATTACTGAGAAACAAGATATACATATAAAACAGTGGTGCAGAAATAACAAGATAAAAAATAATAACGTTATTTGCTTTACGTCCCACTAACTACATTCACGGTTTTCACAGACGCCGATGTACCGGAATTTTGTCCCGCAGAAATTCTTTTACGTGCTAGTAAATCTACCGACACGAGGCTGACGTATTTGAGCACCTTCAAATACCACAGGACTGAGCCGGGATCGAATCTGCCAAGCTGGGGTCAGGAGGCCAGCGCCTCAACCGTCTGAGCCACTCAGCCCGGCCAAGATAAAAAATTGCTCAGACACTAAAACTCAATATTCTAAAACGTTTATTGTTCTTCAACAATATTTTTCTCATAATAAGTATCTTGCCGTGCTGACCACACGACACCTCGTAATCTGCAGGCCTTTGGGCTGAACAGTGGTCACTTAGTAGACCAAAGCCCTTGCAAGTGCTGTAGTGCCATAGGGTTTGGTTTAATAAGTATCTTAGGAATATTAATGGCCATAAAATTGTGTGCTAAATCAGAGACCATTTTCTTTGACGTAGATCTTGATGTTACGTATTTCTTTCGATATGTTGTAACTCTTCATCTTTATCAAACCACGAGTCGCATGCTTCAGTGCTCTCTGTGCCCAATTCTTGCACAGAGGATGATCTCCTATGAGCCACTCCAAGTGCATTGGAGCACATGTAATATGAAGATCTCACATGTTATGTTCTGTTTACTTCAAACTGACTTGTACATAACTGTCAATTTGTATATCTTTCCAACTCGAGAATAATAAAAGTAACCTTGTGGATGGAGTGAAAGGATGCATTAGCTGTGCTCCCTGCGTGTCATAAGAGGCTACTAAGAGGGGAATATGTACTCGCGCTGTCGTCTTATATAAGCTCAAAAACATAGGCTGTAGATTATTCGACTTTTTCCGAATGGCAGAGAAATGTACATATATATTTTCACGAAACACCTTAATCAGGTTCTGTTATGCAGGTCACGTTTAACATATTAAATCTTATGCAATTTGCCCAGCAAGATGACCAGCATTTCCGAAAACATTCGTTCCAAAAGAAGATAGGCTACTCTGTTCTCTTGTTACGTGTGGGTTAGCGCATCAGTACGACAGTAAGGCGCTAAGCCAGTCCCGCTTTTGCCGTATGGTCGATAATTCGGAGGTTGAGTTAAAATTATAATTTAATTACCTGGAATTAGGGGTGGAAGGGAGTGAAGGAGGCACTAATTGGGTTCCAGAGCCATTCACAATCCATCTTACTGCTGCATAACCTGGAACTGCTTCAGGTTAACTGTATACCCCCAACATCTTCTGCTGTATAGATCAATGGAGACTTAACATTGGATAAGAACTGCTTGTTTGTACATTTTTGAGGAAAGCTGTTTACGAATATCTACTGTAGTTGTTTCATGGACGAACTCCCCCATGGGTGAGCATGAAAGAATAATTCCTGCCTGTTGTAAGGGACTCTCATCTTGGATCGGTTCTTTGGCAAACACAGGTCCAGTAGCTGAGTCTTGTATCTTCCACTTACTTGTGTGAAGCTCCTCAATTTCATTTTTCCTATGCGACCTCCCTTGGTCAACTCTTGTTCTCTTCCGAATTTCGTTTATGAGATCTAGGGAGTCTTTCTTCATTTTCACACACTTCGTGGCCCTTCGATTTCTTTTGCCAATATTGTCATTTTTCACTCGAACCGCTTCCTTTGGATGCTCTTCCTGACGCCAACCCTATTTGGAGAGATGATGTATTCGCTGTAGCGCCTTTCTGAAGTGGTTAGTCGTGTGTGTTACGAGGGTCATAAATAACCATTCCGAAAGCTGAACAGACGCCATTAAAATCACCGACTAGACCAGAATTCAAACCCGAGGTTCTATGAACCGAAGGTTACTATGCTGACCATTCAACCAAAGAGCTGTTCGATGACCTACATTTCAAATAATAATAATAATAATAATAATAATAATAATAATAATAATAATAATAATAATAATAATAATAATAATAATAATAATAATAATAATAATAATAATAATAATAATACAGGTAGGCCTACTGTTAAAAGACATTTCGTTTTGATGCCTACGGGTGAATTTGGACATTCCGTTTAACTCCGCCAGATGGCAGAGAACAGGAACTCTATTAGGCAACTTACTTCTTCTTCTTTTCCTACCAATTTTTCCACATCTGTGGGGTCGCGGGTGCGAACTGCATCGCACATATAGATTTGGCCCCGTTTTACGGCCGGAAGCCCTTCCTGACGCCAACCCTATATGGAGGGATGTAATCACTATTGCGTGTTTCTGTGGTGGTTGGTAGTGTGGTATGCTGTCTGAATATGAAGAGGACAGTGTTGGGACGGACACATACACCCAGTCCCCGAGCCAGAAGAATTAATCAGAAGTGATTAAAATCCCCGACCCGGGAATCGAACCCGGGACCCTCTGAGCCGAACGTCAGTACGCTGACCATTCAGCCAACGAGTCGGACTATTAGGCAACTTACTGATGAGTTCGTATTATTTTCGGATATACATTGGAGATGTTTTACGTGTAATGGGCAGTTTTCCGTCCTTGAAAATTGTGTCCACCACTGCCAGGAATGAACTCCCAGTCTCGAGATCCGGAAACTGATCTGCAGTGGTAGTGGTGCCACACATGCAGGATAAATGCCTCGTAATTATTCCTTGTTCCATGCAACGTGGAAGATGAGACGACGTATGGATTTTAAAAGACGGGAATGTGTGAGGGTGTCCTTGTAACGGTATCCATACAAAAGAAGACTTGAAGTATTGATTTGTGACAGAGTTATTACTGTACTAGACAAGAAACATTGTGAAGAGCGGTGATGGGTGCACTTCGGTCAGCCAGGGGACTCCAAAACGTGCAAGAACACAGTTCCTCCTGTTCGATGAGTGTGCCTTTGGTTAGTCCTTCAGAAAATCTACGTATTTTATTTTAAATAGTTCTATCATCCCTTCTGATTAATACATCGTAACATTACCATCTCAGACCCAGGGGCAGAAAAAGTGAAGCAAAAATGTATTTTATTTGCTTTCTTTACGAATACTTTGCACTTTACAAGACTATTTTGATAGATGCTGAATATATGTGTGCCCCAATATATGGCCTGTACTACTTCTTCTTATTTTTCTACCGCCTTTGCCCACACCTGTGGGTCGCGGGTGCGAACTGTGTCGAACATGTGGGTTTAGCCCTTTTTTACGGCCGGATGCCCTTCCTGACGCCAACCTTATATGGAAGGATGTAATCACTATTGCGTGTTTTTGTGGGGGTTGGTAGTGTAGTGTGTTGTGTGAATATGAAGAGGAAAGTGTTGGGACAAGCACAAATAGCCAGTCCCCGGGCCAGGAGAATTAATCAGAGGCGATTAAAATCCCCGACCCGGTCGGTGAACGAACCAGGGATCCTCTGAACCGAAGGCCTCAACGCTGACCATTCAACCAACGAATCGGACAATATATTGCCTATACTGAATTACAATATTCAGCGATGTAACATTTGTAAAATGTATTCAGCCATCAATCAAGAAATTATGAGAAAAATATTCGAATGAGAGGAATTCAGTTCCGTGGCCTACAGTCGTGTGAAAATTGACATTTCCAAAACTAAGGTGATCTCAGTATGGAACAGAAACTAAAAGGATTTTATGTAAAGTTGGGAATATAAAACCGGAACAGGTGGATTATTTCAGTTATTTAGGATGTGTATTTTTTTTCTTCGGGGATAGTGGTATAGTAATTGAAATTGATTCGAGGTGCAGTAAAGCTAAGGCAGCGAGTTCGCAGTTACAGCCCTGTAAGTACCAAGAACTCATTCTATCATCAATTGTGGGTATGGAGGCACTTCCATGTATGCGGGGTTTGCTCTTTATCCATCCACCACCACTAGATTGTGCATGTACAATTTAAGAAAAATAAATAAATAAATAAATAAATAAATAAATAAATAAATAAATAAATAAATAAATAAATAATTCTCACTATAGTCCAATTTTAACAACATAAATGCTTGATTGCTTTTCAGTAATCTACACTTTATCCCATAACATCCTCACCTTTTGTACTTTGTCGTTTGCCTTCTCCAGATCTACGAAACATAAACGAGTGTATTTTCCCCAGGTATCATTTTTCAATTACCTGGCACCTACTGAAAATCTGATCCTGACAGCCCCTCTGTGGTCTAAAACCACACTGGTTAATTTCTACTTAGTATAAAATAAAAAATTGATCCTGTCCGTCTGTCTGTCTATCCGTCTGTCACCGAGCTCGATAGCTGCAGTCGCTTAAGTGCGGCCAGTATCCAGTATTCGGGAGACAGTAGGTTCGAACCCCACTGTCGGCAGCCCTGAAGATGGTTTTCCGTGGTTTCCCATTTTCACACCAGGCAGGTGCTGGGGCTGTACCTCAATTAAGGCCACGGCCACTTCCTTCTCACTCCTAGCCGTTTCCGGTCCCATCGTCGCCATAAGACCTATCTGTGTCGGTGCGACGTAAAGCAACTTGCAAAAACAAAAAACAAAATATCCGTCTGTCTGTTCGTCTGCCTGTCACGGCTAATCTCAAGAATCACAGGATGGATTTTGATGTGGCTTTCATCATTGTATTAGCATTCCTCGAGTGAGATTTATTTATAAACATTCATCTATGACCAAAGGAAGCCGAGCATTAACAATTTCAGTGAAGCAGATCGAAGAAAGAAACGGCCGTTCAAGCACCTTTTTAGCTTACGCTGGCTAAATCGTTAAATATGCATCTATATTATCAGGATAAGAATTGGTCTGCATAATAAGTTCTAGAAATAAGTCAACGACAGCATATATCTATCCTTAATGCATAACCCACTATAACGGTTCATATACATGCGGCCACGCGGTGTAGGGGGCAACGCGTCCGCCAGTCACCCGGCAGCCCCGGGTTCGATTCCCGGACGGGTCAGGTTCCTTTAATTGTAATGATTAATATCCCTGGCCTGGGGGACTGGGTGTTTGTGTCGTCCTTAATATTCCCTTCCTCACATACAACATTCAACACTATCGCCATTCCAATTGCACGCAGGTTCATACGCTCTGGTGCATTTAAAAAACTGTTTAGGCCTATATAACACAGTCTGCAGTAAGAAAACGGTCAAATTTAAAAATAACTGTTTGAATTATTATGTAATACCTATCAAAATACATTATTTGTTCCCCTCAAGTAACTAATGTAGATTAAAATGTAATATACAGAATGTTATTTTCTTCTATGCTTTCCGAGATGTCATCGTTTCTATTTTTCGGGCGATCGCCGTTCTGAAATATGGAACAACGGCTTCAGCCAGCATTCGTTGAACATACTACAATAATTAATAGTTTTTCAGTGATTTTTCATTACCTGTATAAAATCTATACTACCCCATCCTGCCGAGACGGAAAGCGAACATAGGTCGTAGTACACTGCATTCGAAAAAGTGCCTTTATCACGCAACCTTGAAACTAACCAACAAAGGGATTCTCGAATGTCACATCATAGAGAAAGAATGACTTCACAAAGACACAAGAAATATCTTTCTCCAAATTCATTGCCCAGGTTACTCAGCATACACAGCAGGTGAGCGTGAAGGAGCTATTCATTACCCTACAGTATTTATAAATTCTATTTTATATTGCCATGTAATCCCCGCCTAAGTTATGCAATGGGGCGCGATTGGTAGTGAAAATTTTGAAAAACTGTTTGATTGAAGCAACAAATTTAACTGGCTGAGACACAGGAGAGGCGGTCTTAATACCGACAGTACCTTTCTTTTTTTGCAAGCTGATTTGTGTCAAGCCGACGCGAATAGGTCTTATGGAGACGGTGGGACAGGAAAGGGCTAGGAGTGGGAAGGAAGCGTCCGTGGCCTTAAGGTTGTACCTTAATTAAGGCCACGGTCGCTACCTTCCCAATCCTAGACCTTTCCCATCCTTCCGTCGCCGAATCGGGAAGTGCAAGTAGCAAAAACCAAAGAACAACAGCCTATTCTACCGTACACGATGTCGGGAACATCAAACTTTCCTTTTCTTGAGAATGTCTACTACCCCGACAGAAATCAAACTCGGAGCACTGAGAAAATGAGGCTGACTCTCAAAATCTTACGTATGAAGACATCCTACTGCAACTGGTTTGAAGGCTCTTCAGTTTTCAGGGGTTCAGTCCCACATTTACTGTTTAACATTCAAGTAGACCTACCAATATGAGGTTGAACTAGAAGTTGACGATCTTGAATTGAAAATGTTACTTGACATTCAGCTCCAATCTGACCAAGGGTATATTTCGGAGTGCAAACAAAAATAAATCAATCTTATGCACCAATTAGTTTGGTGAAATTTTTGTTTTGTATGGCGTAGAAATGTAGTGCATATACAGCGCTCAATGTTCTGTGGCACTGGCTATACCAAGGTGTGAGTCAGGGCGCCAACTGTCGAAGTGCGGTGAGGGGTGGTAGGGGGGTTGGCGGGCGCTCCCTGGAGAATGTTTTGCGAAGTGGTTGTTTTCAAAAGGAGAATAGGTATACAGGTGCATGAAGACCACGTATGAGCATTTTCAACCCTCCCTACCTTCCATCCCCCCCCCCCCCCCTCTCCCCGCCCACGTACCTGTCCCATACCGGCCAGCAACCTTCTTCGACTTGAAGTGTATCCTTCCCTCCTTCCTTTCTTCCTTCCTTCCTTCCATCCTGCTGCTCATGTTCATTCATTTAAGGGGTTAAGAACAGTCCTGTGTTTAATAATAATAATAATAGTAATAATAATAATAATAATATAAAGTCTCTTATGAAAAGACTGAATATATGGAGTACAAGCAGCAAAGCGAGAGGTATATGGAGGTCAAACATGGCGAGATTAAAAGGTCAGACAAATTCAAATACCTCGGTGAATGGATCCAACTCATCGGACTGGTTAAAGAGTCAAACAATGCAAGAGCCAGAAAACTGGATCTGGCCTACAAGCTAACACAGAACAGGCATAACAAACGGCCAAAATCCAACATTGAAATGGCGCGACGTGATGAGGATGAAATTATGATGAAGACACCCAGCCCCTGTGCCAGCGAAATTAACCAATGATGGTTAAAATTCCCAACCCTTTCTGGAATCAAACCCGGGACCCCTGTGACCAAAGGCCAGCACGCTAACCATTTAGCCATGGAGCCGGACGAATCCAACATTATAACTCAGTAATAAAACCGGAAGGATTGTACGCTTTGGAGTGCCTTTCAAAAAGGGGAGCTGCGAGAACTCGACGATAAGCAAAGGAAGATTCTGAGGAAAATTTGGGGTCCGCAGAAGACTGCTGATGGGATTTGGAAGAAAAGGAGAAATGGGGAGCTCTACTAGTACATTGAAAAGATCACGGACACCTAGTAAGAATGGACGACAAGCGACTGACCAAGAAGATCGTCAAATACATCATGGGGTTAAAGGCCACTTCCAACTGGATGGAAGAGGTCAAGAGGGATGCAGAAGAAGTTGGAATTACACTACAGATGATCCACAATAGAAGAAAGCTCAAAAGAAGAATCGATAGTCTAAAATCATTTTAAGAGAAACCACTAGAACGGATCATTTTCGAAGAGAAGGGAAGATGTGGGACGAAAACATGAAGGAGTTTCTGGAAGAGAAGAGAAGGCGGGCCAAGAAGCCTTGAGTTCTGTGCAGTCCATAGTTGGCCAAATTCGTAAAATAATAATAATAATAATAATAATAATAATAATAATAATAATAACAGAGAGTCTGTATGCTAGAGAATGCCTCAAGATCCTGTGGAAGATAATGGGTCGAAAAATCGTGGATGGCCAGTATAGGTTACAATGAAGGGGAGAACTCTTATCGGTAAAGCGAAAGATTGATTGAGTCAACGAGGGAAAGAAGACTCAGATTTTATGGACATCTGTTTAGAATGGCTGCCAAACCAGATTTTTAAAACATTTGACAGTAGACCAAAGGTCTCCGGCAAATTGTTCAGGGAGGTTGAGCAATCTGTATCAAATGTGGAACATATCCATAACTGAACAATGTGATGATCAGCACTCGACAACTCCAGATGCTTCCATGACAAACAGAAAATGAACAAGGGATGAACAAGAAGAAAAAAAGACAGGCTGCCAGAGGAAGAATTCAAAGATTTTGGGCTACAAAGAAGTCTTCTATTAACATGCGATTTTTGCTTAACGTGAATTCATATTCCCGTAAACGAATATAATAATAATAATAATAATAATAATAATAATAATAATAATAATAATAATAATAATAATAATAATAATAATACAGGGAAAGATAATGCCTCCAAAACAAATGGATTACCGCAGTTCCTGGAACCTCAATAGTTATAAATTCCACTGTCCGGCTCCATGGCTAAATGGTTAGCGTGCTGGCCTTTAGACACAGGGGTCCCGGGTTCGATTACCGGCAGGGTCGGGAATTTTAACCATCATTGGTTAATTTCGCTGGCACGGAGGCTGGGTTTATGTGTCGTCATCATTTCATCCTCATCACGACGCGCAGGTCACCTACGGGAGTCAAATCAAAAGACCTGCACCTAGCGAACCGAACATGTCCTCGGACACTCCCGGCACTAAAAGCCATACGAATTTTTTTCATATCTATTATTGATACAGCTGTTTAAAAACAGTTACGTATTTCAGCATAAAAGGTGGTTGTTATAGATTTAAATTTGTTTTAAGGAGTCTGTAGTGGATGCAGCCCGGATATTTAGGAAGTAATAAGTTTGAAGGCAAACTCGATCGTAATGTAACTAGAGAAACGTACCTTCTAGAGGTTCTAATAAGCCGAGCCCCTAATGATACGTAACTCTCGTAGCAGAACTGTTGTTCGGGCTAGACTATACTTATTATTTGCTTCAGTAAGTTTGCAGTTTAACCTATAGGTGAATGCCTAAATATTCGTTGCTTGCCTGTCGATTGTTTTTTTCTTTCCTTTTCCTCACCGTCATGCCACGTGTTCTCTGTAGAAGTAACACATCAGTGCCAGAAGTTTCTTCTTTTTGCCCCACGTATTCCAACGTTGCTTCAAGGCTTAGAATGCTTTATTGCGTGTGTGCGAGTTCGCCACCATTTCCATCAACTACGTCTCATTCCGCTTTTTTTTCTTAGAATCTGCTTTACGTCGCACCGACACAGAGAGGTTTTATGGCGACGATGGGGTAGGAAAAGGCTAGGAATGGCATGGAAGCGACCGTGGCCTTAATTAAGGTACAGCTCCAGCATTTGCCTGGTGTAAAAATGGGAAACCACGGAAAACCATATTCAGGGCTGCCGACAGTGGGGCTCAAACTCACTATCTCCCGGATTCAAGCTCACAGCTACGCGCCCCTAACCGCACGGCCAACTCGCCCGGTGTGTTTGTCTTCTACCGTTGTTAACAATGCTGATAATATCGTCATTAGGCACTTGAAAATAATAATAATAATAATAATAATTATTATTATTATTATTATTATTATTATTTATTATCGTTCCGGCCATCTATGGACCACGTTTTACAGTCTTTACGTTATTTTTCACCAGTCCTGACTTCACATTCTGCCAGTACTTCTTCATCCTTGCACTGACTTCTTTCTTCTGTTCTTCTGTGTAGGTTCTCTTCTTCCTTTTCTTCTTCACAAGTTCTTCCCCAGTCTCCTGGAAACCTTTGAACTCCTTCACTTTTTGTCTAAATTTGTTTCTGTCCAGTACGTCCTCTTTTTCTACTCCTATCCTGGCCAGGTCGGTCCTTACTTCCCGAAACCATTTTGGTTCCGTCTTCCTTAGGCTGAAGAAGCTGAAAATCCTTTTTGTCACTCGGTTGGTGTCCATTCTCTGTAGATGTCCATAAAATTGAAGCCTTCGCTTTTTCATCAATACGACGACTTCCTCTGTCTTCTGGTATAGTTCTTTGTTGGGTCTAAGTCTCCTCTCCCCACCTTTGATTTTCGGGCCCAAGATCTTCCGGAGCATTTTCCTCTCTTTCTTTCTGATGTTCTCTAGATCTCCCTTTCCAATCATGTCCAATGTTTCTGCTGCGTATAAGCATTCAGGTCTGATGACTCTGTCCAGATGTCTTAATTTGGCTCCATATGACAAAGCTTTCTTCTTGTAGGTGTCTCTAGTGAGCTGATACGCTGTTTCCATTTTTCTCGCTCGTTCTATCAGAGCTAGCTTCTCTGATCCATTCTCTTGAACTATTTCTCCAAGATACTTGAAGCTCTTTACTCTTTTGACTTTCCCCTCTTTCAACTTTAACATTTGGGGAGCCTCTTTGATGTTGGTCATAAATTCAGTCTTACTGTATGATATTTGCAGTCCAGTCATTTCTGCTATGCTATGGAGTTGTTCCACTCTTTTCTTTGCTATTTCTATGTCACTGGCAAAGACTGCGATATCATTAGCATATGCCAGGCAGTCTATCCGTATATCACCTGCCCCTCTTCCAATACGGAATGCTTCTTTGTCTGGGATTCCTTCTTTCCACTTCCTTATCACCTTTTCCAAGACACAGTTAAAGAGAATTGGTGAGAGTCCATCCCCTTGTCTCACACCAGTCTTGACTTCAAAGGACTCCGATATTTCACCCATGAACTTGACCTTTGACTTGGTGTTGGTAAGTGTCTGTTTGATGATATTCCTTGTTTTACTGTCCACACCAAATTCTTCCAGTATTCCGAATAACGTCTCTCTATCTAACGAATCGTAGGCCTTCTTAAAATCCACGAAGACTACAACATATTTGCTTCGTCCCAGCATCTAGTACTTTATGATGTTCTTGAGATTAAAAATCTGCTCAGCGCATGATCTGCCTTTCCGGAATCCAGCTTGGTACTCGTCCAGTTCTTCATCGAGTCTTTCTTCAACCCTGGTTTGAAGGGCTTTAGACAGCATTTTATATGGGACCGAAAGCAGCGTTCCACTATAATTATTGACATCCTTCTTGTTCCCTTTTTGTGTAATGGATTTCTTAAAGAAGTTAGCCAGTCTTCTGGAATTCTTTCCGTTTCCCAAATAATTTTAAATACACTGACTGACAGAGCAAATGCAACACCAAGAAGGAGTGGCTCGAAAGGGATGAAAGTTGGGAAAAAAACAGAGACGGCACGGACGAATAATTGATGTTTATTTCAAACCGATATGCAGGTTACACAATGCGCACGGCATCGACTCAGTAGGATGTAGGACCACCGCGAGCGGCGATGCACGCAGAAACACGTCGAGGTACAGAGTCAATAAGAGTGCGGATGGTGTCCTGAGGGATGGTTCTCCATTCTCTGTCAACCATTTGCCACAGTTGGTCGTCCGTACGAGGCTGGGGCAGAGTTTGCAAACGGCGTCCAATGAGATCCCACACGTGTTCGATTGGTGAGAGATCCGGAGAGTACGCTGGCCACGGAAGCATCTGTACACCTCGTAGAGCCTGTTGGGAGATGCGAGCAGTGTGTGGGCGGGCATTATCCTGCTGAAACAGAGCATTGGGCAGCCCCTGAAGGTACGGGAGTGCCACCGGCCGCAGCACATGCTGCACGTAGCGGTGGGCATTTAGCATGCCTTGAATACGCACTAGAGGTGACGTGGAATCATACGCAATAGCGCCCCAAACCATGATGCCGCGTTGTCTAGCGGTAGGGCGCTCCACAGTTACTGCCGGATTTGACCTTTCTCCACGCCGACGCCACACTCGTCTGCGGTGACTATCACTGACAGAACAGAAGCGTGACTCATCGGAGAACACGACGTTCCGCCATTCCCTCATCCAAGTCGCTCTAGCCCGGCACCATGCCAGGCGTGCACGTCTATGCTGTGGAGTCAATGGTAGTCTTCTGAGCGGACGCCGGGAGTGCAGGCCTCCTTCAACCAATCGACGGGAAATTGTTCTGGTCGATATTGGAACAGCCAGGGTGTCTTGCACATGCTGAAGAATGGCGGTTGACGTGGCGTGCGGGGCTGCCACCGCTTGGCGGCGGATGCGCCGATCCTCGCGTGCTGACGTCACTCGGGCTGCGCCTGGACCCCTGGACCCCTCGCACGTGCCACATGTCCCTGCGCCAACCATCTTCGCCACAGGCGCTGCACCGTGGACACATCCCTATGGGTATCGGCTGCGATTTGACGAAGCGACTAACCTGCCCTTCTCAGCCCGATCACCATACCCCTCGTAAAGTCGTCTGTCTGCTGGAAATGCCTCCGTTGACGGCGGCCTGGCATTCTTAACTATACACGTGTCCTGTGGCACACGACAACACGTTCTACAATGACTGTCGGCTGAGAAATCACGGTACGAAGTGGGCCATTCGCCAACGCCGTGTCCCATTTATCGTTCGCTACGTGCGCAGCACAGCGGCGCATTTCACATCATGAGCATACCTCACTGACGTCAGTCTACCCTGCAATTGGCATAAAGTTCTGACCACTCCTTCTTGGTGTTGTATTTGCTCTGTCAGTCAGTGTAAATGGGTCGAAGATGAGATTAATTCTGCATTTCCCATTTTGAGCAGTTCTGCCACAATACCGTCTTCACCTGCTGCCTTGTTATTTTTTAGCTCCTGGATGATTTTGGATACCTCACGTTCGTCAGGTGGCTTTGAATCTTGGATTGTTACCTGCGGTCGTTTAATTGCCAGTCTTTCTTGTGGACCGTCGCAATTCAGTAATCTTTTGAAATTTCTAGCGAGAATGTCACAGTTTTCCTTATAATAATCTTCCATCGCTTTGCCCACATGTGGATTTGGCCATGTTTAACGGCCCGATGTCCTTCCTGACGCCAACCCTATATGGAGGGATGTAATCACTATTGCGTATTTGTGTGGTGGTTGGAAGTGTAGTATATTGTCTGAATAGGTTGGGAGAAACAGAAACTTCCAGTCCCCTGGTCAGGAGAATTAATCAGTCGTGATTAAAATCTCCCACCCGGCCAAGAATCAAACCCGGAACCCTCTGAACCGAAGGTCTCAAAGCTGACCATTCAGCAATTAGTCAGATTAATAATAATAGGGTAATAATAATAATAATAATAATAATAATAATAATAATAATAATAACAATAATAATACGGCTAATGTTCACATCCCAAACTCACAAATGACAAGTTGACCAAGAGGAAAGACAAAGAAGAAAACTGAATCAACCTATTCGAAGACAGAAAGGAAGCCCACAGTAAAAGAATGATTCAAATATGGGCACAAAGGAAGACAAATGCACTCACATATATATCTTCACAAGGTTGCAATATACATATATAATAAAATGGGCTCAGATACTGTATACAAGCATTCTGATTCTACGCTGCCTGGTCGTCAATTTACACTTTCCGATTTACTCCACCAGCTGGCATTATAAGCCGAATCTCTGTTGGGCTACCTATGGCTGGGTTTAAATTATGTCGAATAAACATCAGATTTGTCACGAGAAACAATTTACATGCCGACATTTTACGACATGGTGTGTCAGAAATCTACTAACCTCTTCGGGGTTTGAACCCAGGAACTGTGCACTGTGATGCCGACAGTGATCCTCAGAGGAAGCTACATTTCCGTCACCTTAGCACCAGTTTTCCGGTTGTTCAGGTTTAATTGTAATTAAATCTTTTGAAAACAAAGAATCTACGTAATCACTTGCATGATAACTATCATGTTGATTTAAGTGCATGGCTGCTTGTCTGTCCACACAACGAGCAGCAGAGCTCAAGAATTCTGCTGCGCGCTGTGAATGTTATACCTGCTGGAGGGTTGTGAGTGCAGATGGAGAACGCATTCGCGGCAGATGACATGGGAAATGTGAAGGCTATTTTAAAGCCAACCCTTCTCAGGTCCAACCTGCCCCTCTAGCATGTCTTCATGTCACTAAAAGTACTCTGCTATCCTAGAAGGTTCGAAAAATTTATGAAGGTAAGTTTCAAAATACCGTATTTTTCCGGTGGACACAACGGGGTCCTAGTCATGGAAAGGAGTTCAGATGACGACAGTTTTATGCTACAAGCTCCATAGAGTTTTGAAATCAGAATTTAGTATTTTGATTCATTAATTCAGCGTTATATTTATACATTTATACACTTATAATTCGACTTAAAGCTTAATTATATATTTTTTGTCCGAATCATTGGCAGAATGGTCAGCGCTGAGGCCTGCTACTCATAGGATTCCTGAGGTCTGATTCTTGGCTGAGTCGAGTATTTCAATCGCGTCTGATAGATACTTCTGGCTCAGAGATTGGGTATTTGTATTTGTTCCAACACTCTCTTACTCATATTCAGACAAAACACCACACTAACAACCACCGCTGCAGTGATCCTTCTTCACATCGGATTGGCGTCAGGAAGGCTGTCGGGTCGTAAAACAGGGCCATATCCACATGTGTGACACCGCTTGAACCCGTGACTCCAGATGTGTGGGAGAAACGGTAGAAGGAGAAGAAGCAGATAAATAGGAAATGTTTTTGATAATGTCAATGTTAAATCAAAATCGCATTTTCATAGAGCTAATCGCCAAATAATAATGAATAATAAAATTGTACGTTTATTTGAAAATGATTTAGCCTAAATAACAACGTACAAAAGTCGAATTAAATATTATTATTATTATTATTATTATTATTATTATTATTATTATTATTATTATTATTATTATTATATCACGGACAACATCATAGAAGATCGTGGAGCCTTTAGTACAATCGTAGCCAAGCACACATTCGTGGAGAAATCTTAAAAAAAAAAACTGGTAGTAAGTGGTCCACAGAACGCAAGATGCAACACAGTGCATTCTTGAAGACATTTTGGGAGGATAAGAAGGCGAAAACCATCAGGCGAACGAACAAGTTCAAACGCGCTCTTTAAATGGGCAACCCGAAGAAAGAAAGAAAGAAAGATAGAAAGAAAGAAAGAAAGAAAGAAAGAAAGAAAGAAAGAAAGAAAGAAAGAAGAATAAATTATATCAAATTAACTCAAGTCATGTTGCACGAACTTCTCAGATCAGTTGCCAGAAAAAATAGATAAAGTTTTACTTTAAAAAATAACATTGATTTTGTATTTATATAGTCTGGTAGGGGCTGCCTGGCCGGGGTGGTAAAGGCGTGCTCGGTTCTCCCGGAAGTACGTGGGTTCGATTCCCAGTCAGGAAGTCGTAAAAATTAAAGAAACGAGATTTTCACTTCCGGAGGTGCATATGGTCCTGAGGATCACATAGTCTACACCCAAAATGAGTACCCTGTTAATTCCTGCTGGCAAAGGGGGCCCATCGTATAGCTAACAACTCTACCCCATCAAGTCCCGGGGGGTTACGGATAGTGGGATCCTTGACCTTTAGAAATACTTCGCGTAATAGCGCTTTTGCACAAAATATCTCTCCTCCCCTCCCCCGCTCCTAACAATGTATTTCCTGGGACTTTTACTCACTTGTGGCATCTTTCCTATCATTCGCGAGCCTTAGCGGCCCTTCCCTTTGTATTTCCGGTATCTTCCTTCCTATTTCTCTACTGTGACTACTAATATGCGTTCATTCCTTACCTGGTGGGGTATCTACTGTACTAGACCTAGAGTAAAACGGAATAATAATAACACCACCTACTAATCGAACTCTATATTTCCACAATTTACCCATGTGTTTAGAGAATTTTTTCCAAGTTATACTAGTCCATTACACTTGCATCCAACTACAATCATTTCATTCGTTCTAAATTGCTCTTAAAAAGCGAAAATGTAATTTCGAAAATAAAATGATCTGAAGTCCTCCAACAAGTATTTTATTGTATTGTATGAATTGTCATCGGATAATGAACTAGCAGAACATTTAGCTTTGAGGTTTTAAAAGGGTTTTTAGTACATGTACCATTCTTCAATTTTCATCTAAATGGTTGTCATCGTGTTACAAAAAATTCTGATGTGCGAAAAATATTAAACAATCCATATTGATGTCTTCTGTCGCGAAAACAGTCATTGGCGGGCGTGTAACCGCATCTGCAGAAGGAAGAGGGAACTTAGAGCATTTTTTCTGTCCTGGAGAGAATATTATCGAATTGCACCTCAAGATCCCCGCGAGCAAATTCACAGCGTAGACGGAGAACAACCAACTCCGGCCTTATCTACATTGAATTGAAGACTAAACTTGCAAGAGTCAATTCCAGAAGTACGTTAAGTCATTTTCCGAACTCCTTTCTTTTTTTTTAGGCTATATGCATATATGTCTCCCGTATCTTCATCCACCATCAGGAGCAGGTGGGAAGTCAACTTGGCCTGTTATTACCCTGGCTCACAGTGAGTAATATTACGAGGGTATAATTAGGGAAAGAGGACGAAAATGTATTTCACTAAATCTGAAAACAAAAGCAATCGTACTCTACATATCTGTCTACAGAGTATTTAAAACCAGTTACTTTAATTGTATCAGCTTCATGTAGTTGTAATCTTGATTTAGTCTAAGAGAAGTCTTTATAGCCTTAATAACGCCAAGCAAAACAAGGCAAATAAATTAAATTTTTAAAAATCAGGAATACATCAGCGCAATCTGGATTCAGTGCCATGGCGGTTTGATGCATATATCGATGCTAACGGAGGCCAGTTTGAACATTTCCTATAAGAAAGAGTTTTATGTGGTACGCCGATACGTCCTGCTCCTTTGTGTTTCCGATAATGAATGTACTATGTAGAGTTGTAGAAAATGAGTTCTAACTTGGAAATAAAACGTTGTCTGGCTCCATGGCTAAATAGCTTGTTGGTCTTTGATCACACGGGTCTCAGGTTCGATTCCAGGAAGGGTCGGGAATTTAAAACCACAATTGGACAATTCCCCTGGCACGGAGACTGGGTGTATGTGTCGTCTCCATCATTATTTCATCCTCATCACGACGAGCAGGTCGCCTGCAAGCGTCAAATCGAAAGACCTGCATCTGGTGAACCGAACATGTCATTGGACAATTTCGGTACTAAAAGGCATACGCCATTTCATTTATTTATTTTTATAAAGCGTTTCCGGACCAATGTCGAAATAACATATATTCTTCTTCCACATGTGAGGAATGTGTCCTGAAATTTTGGCCTACTTTATTGTTACACCCTGTATGTGCATAATTATAGATATATATTAGATCAGCTAACGCGGGAGTTCGCTGCACACTCTGAACAGGAGACTGGCTGCCCGGGACCAAACGCTCGAGAATCGCTCCCATTCCTCGTCGTAACCCTGATACTTTCCAAAACCGTTCTCACTGGTAGACGCCTAAACTCCTATGCTACATACGTTACATACGCAATTCTACTGTGTCCGCCTCTGTCGTATAGTTGTTATTGGGAATATCTACCAACCCCGGAGGCACGGGTTCGATTCCCGGCTCTGCCACGAAATTTGAAAAGTGGTACGATGGCTGGAACGGAGTCCACTCAGCCTCGGGAGGTCAAATGAGTAGAGGTGGGTTCAATTCCCACCTCAGCCATTCTGAAAGTGATTTCGTGGTTTCCTCACTTCTCCTCCAGGCAAATGCTGGGATGGAACCTAACTTAAGGCCACGACCGATTCCTTCCATCTTCCTTGTCTATCCACTCCAATCTTCCCATCCCCGCACCTGGTCCCTGTTCAGCATAGCAAGTGAGGCCACTAGGGCAAGGTACTGGTCATCCTACCCTGTTGTATTCCGCCGACACAAAGTCTCACGCTACAGGACACTGGCCTTGAGGTGGTAGAGATGGGATTCCTCACTGAGTCCGAGGGAAAAACCAACTCTGGAGGGCAAATGGATTTAGAAAGAAAGAAAAATAGAAAAGAAGAAAAAATCCGACTGTACTGTGCAGGTTAATATTTTATAACATATTAAATTATTCCATAATTTTAAAATGGTTTCCCAAATTATAAGACATATTTACGTCAAAGTACTCTTTCGACGAGTTGTTAGCATCCAAGGATGGTTGAAATATCGCAGACCTGCTGTTTGCAAGACACTCTGGTTATTTCTTTTTTTTATCGCCTGGCTTTTAGTAGCAGAAGTGTCCGAGGAAATGTTCGGCTCGCCTGGTACAGTCCTTGTAAGCCAGACCCTCCGACGAGGGTGGGCGGTTTCTTCCACATATGGTATCTGTGTGATTTTGTAGTGGAGGATAGTGTGCTGTATGAGCTTCAGGAATGTTGGGAAGAGTACAAATACCCAGTCCCCGAGCCAAGCGAAATAACCATTGATGGTTAAAATATTCGACCCTGCTGGCAATCGAACTCGGAGCCATCTGAATCGAAGGCGACTACGCTGACCATTCAGCCAAGGTATACATTCTGGTACCGTCGTAGATCGTAATGTGAATGCATTTTCGGAAACCAGCCAGAAGGCGTTTAAAGAAAATTTAAACCAGATTTTTTTTACAATTTGTTTTACGTCGCGCCGACACAGGTAGGTCTTATGGCGATGATGGGTTAGGAAAGGCCTAGGAGTGGGAAGGAAATGGCCGTGGCCTTAATTAAGGTACAGCCCAAGCATTCGCCTGGTGTGAAAATGGGAAACAACGGATTACCATATTCAGGGCTGCCGACAGTGGGTTTCGAACTCACTATCTCCCGGATACAAGCTCACAGCTACGTACCCCTAACCGCATGGCCAACTCGCCCAGTGAGATACTTTTAGAATGTTCATCATTTAAGTGATTTTATAAAGTTTGGTTCTTTCATCCTTCCTCATCCCTCCCTTATTGGTGGGGACGGTGAAATACATCCACGGTATCCTCTGCCTGTTATAAAACCGACTAAAATGGGACTCCAGAGAAATTCATCCTGAGAACGCGGGTTGATGATCACGGGATCCCAAACTGAGTCTAACATTGTTTGTGCCAGTATCATGTTCATCTTTCACATCTGACCTCCCTTGGTCAACACTTGTCCTCTTCCAGCCTCGATGGTGTTAGGTTTGCCAGGCCTAGGGAGTCTTGTATATTCACACCCTCCGTAGCCCTTTCCTTCCTTATTTCTGGGGACACTCTCACTCTTCAGAGGATTGGGATATTTCCATTTCTTTCCTCCCTTAAATACTTTTAACAGAGGATGGTTGTCCAGTTTTACTTTCTCTTGAAACAATAATCGATACTACCAGCTCTTCTTAAGTTACAGTGTTTCTACAGCAGCATGTATGTCTATCCCTTAGCCCCTTTCGCCGTTACGAGGTCGGGGATAAGGTCAGATGAAATTATACTGCATGATTTTACGCCTACATACCCTTCCTGACGCCAGCCTCAGTTGAAGAGCCAATGAAGATGAAAAAAGAAACAGAAATAAAAAAAGGCCTCCATAGGAAAAATAGGCCTATTTCCTTTTTTGCTAGTGGCTTTACGTCGCGCTGACACAGATAGGTCTTATGGTGACGATAATATAGGAAAGGCCTAGGAGATCCGGGAGATAGTGGGTTCGAACCCCACTTTCGGCAACCCTGACGATTGTTTGCTGTTTTTTCCCATTTTTACACCAGGCAAATGCAGGGGCTGTACCTTAATTAAGGCCACGGCCGCTTCCTTCCCATTCGTAGGTCTTTCCTGTCCCATCGTCGCCATAAGATCTATCTGTGTTGGTGCGACGTAAAGCAAAAAAAAAAAAAAAAGTCAACAACGAGCTGGTTACAATAGGTCAAGGAAGATTTAGAAATAAATAAAAGAGAAGAGGAAACTATAGAAAGAGAGATTTTTAAAAAGAAAGCATCAAGAGTGCAAGGATTCTAAGGAAGAATAAAGGGAAACCCGGTGCAAAGTGGTCTTAGGAGAGAAGAATATAGCATAGTGCAATGATGGAGGAATACAGGATATAACGGAAGAGGAAACAACAAGGAAGGATGAACTGAAATTGACATGTTCCTACCTGGCTTCATCGTAAAGTAGAAGAAGAAGATGAAATGAATAATGGTGAATTAAAATGGGTAAGGAGGTGGAATGAATTGGCTGTGGCTTATGAATAGGAACTGTATCGGCATTTTCCTTGGAGCGAAAATGGGCAGCCACAGAAAACCATTCTCAGGACATCCGGCAGTGGGGTTCGAACCCACTCGTCTCCTGAATGCAGAGCTTGACTACGTGACCGTAGCACGGGAACACGCGAGGCCATTCCGCTCGGTGACAGTGTTTCTGTAATATTTCAAGTACATCTTGATTCCAGCTCTTGTATGTAAAATGGCATCTTATCACTAGGGATCGTTGTTACTCGTTAACGTGATGCCATTAAGACGAACTGCAGGTACTGTATGAGAAACATATTACGATAAAGCGAGACAGCACAAGCATTTGTCTCCAGCCTACGAACACTACACCAGTTTGTTTACGAACAATTAATGCAGGTTTCGAACGTGCAACATGCGTGGCGCCAAGCTTCTTCCACCCCTGGGCAGAAACTCTTGTAGAATCCTCGCGTCGACCGGCCGTGAACCAAGCTCGGGGGAGGTTGCTACCCTATTGTGTTCAGCGTGCGTGAAAGAAAAGGAAGAGTCAGGTAGGAAGTAGAGAAGTGGCATCAAGCGACCAGCAGAGGTCAGGGTCCCGTGCATGTTCATGATTTACTGGAAACAAGTCAGATAATACTTCTTCAAATTATTATTAAATACTTTTAACAGAGGATGGTTGTCCAGTTTTACTTTCCCTTGAAACAATAATCGATACTACCAGCTCTTCTTAAGTTACAGTGTTTCTACAGCATTTGTCTCCAGCCTACGAACTATACCAAGCACTACACCAGTTTGTTTACGAACAATTAATGCAGGTTTCGAACGTGCAACACAAACACTTACACACATGTTCAATATATCTGCCGGACAAAATAAAAAAAAAGAAAGAAAAAGGGGAAGAAACAAAGAAAGAGTAACACTTGGATATTTTCCAATAATATGAATATAATGAACCCAAAATTATTTGCTTAATGCATATACGTATTTATTTATTTAGAGTCCAGGGTTGATTTCACCCCCGGACTTAGCGAAGGAGCCCACCTCTACCGCCTCAAGGGTGGTGTCCTGGACCGTGATACATTTGATCGGGAATACAACTGGCACTCAGGACGAGTACCCCTGCCAGGTGGCTTCGCCTGCTATGGTAAACAGGGGCCTTGTGGGAGATGGGAAGATTTGAACGGATATACAGGGAGGAGGGAAGGAAGCGGCCGTGGCCTTAAGTTAGTTACCATCCTGACCGACATTTGCAATTGCCTGGAGCGGAAGTGGTAAACCACGGAAAAACACTTCGAGGATGGCTGAGGAAAGAATCGAACCCCCATCTACTCACTTGAGCTCCCGAGGCTGAGTGAACCCCGTTCCAGCCCTCATACCACTTTTCAAATTTCGTGGCAAAGTCGGGAATCGAACCCGAGCTTCCAGGTGTGGCAGTCCCATTGTTTATATAAGTGCATAAATATACTGTACTACTGTGCACTGTGAGGAGGTTGTAAGCAAGAACAGATTTGTGGTAGAGCTGATGAACTAGTGTAGGCCTATATAAGTTTGTAATTACATTCATTATTGTATCTACTACCGCACAAAATCATATAAATGTACTGCTGGATTATATAATGGAGGTATTGCACCCATATCCCGAATTTAGTGCAAAGAGTGCCTTAGGCATTATTTTTTAATGTTAAATTTTAACCACCTTTATGAACCGGAATCCTTTATACAGTGGAAACGTTTTCCGCTCCTTTGGGTTTGTTATATTTGGCAAAATAGTTTTGGAGAAAAATGGGATTCAAAATGTAAAATTGGAATTTTCGGAAAAAAGTGGTTCGGTAGAATGTACGTCCATTTCTGTTGTGTGTAGATCGCCAAACAAAGTGTTATTAAAGTGATAAATTGTTTGAATTGAACGGAATAACTTCGTGACAAGAATCTTTTTAATTGAGGACAATTCTTTTCGCCAAAATGACCAAAATGTCGATTTTATCTCCAGACTGTCCCCTTAAGGTATTCCATACGACTTGGTCAATACTGTAAAAGGTTTGTGACAATGAGAATTCTAAGTCTTACATTTGCCTCGAACGACAGCAGAAATGCGCGATGTAGAGAACATTTTAGTGAAGAAATATAGTGACTGGAAGCTGGCGTGTAATTTCGCGGAGAAACATTAAGAAAACGAAGTCTTCGAACAGGAGTAGCGTCTTGAGACGAATTGCCGAGTGTTTGTCTTCGTCTTGTGCTCACACACGCACGCACACACCCCCTCGGGATCATTAATAATGGACTGCTCCGAGTATGTGAGCACTTGTCAACTCAGGGGGCCGGGAGGGCTGAAGGTGAAGACCGCTCGCCACAAAAGAAAAGCCTCCTGAGACATGGGAAATTAAGACCGCGCGTACAAAAGAGTATTTCATGTAGGCAGGGTGTGTATTTAAAACTCGCCCCTCTTGAGAGGGTTGCTTGCTTGCTAAGCCACACGACCAGAGGTTTGCGATGTACGGGGAATGTCTTGGCTACGCTCCTCTCTACAAAGTCCTTTACATAGGGCTTGATTTAAAAATCATGCCACCCTTCTGCAAAAAAGTTTTAGGTAGGAAACACTAGCACAGCGTGTTTGTATAAGCACGTAAATGTATAAAGGGATTATGCACTTAGGCCTACTGGCGGTAAAATAACAAGGAAATTTATGAAAAGAAGATCTAGGATAAAATGCACAATACCAAAGGATTCGACCATGTTTCACAATGATATTAATGAACAGGTGAGCCAACTCCATCACGTTCAAATTAGAAGACCAAACAGTATAATAATAATAATAATAATAATAATAATAATAATAATAATAATAATAATAATAATAATAATAATAATAATAATAATAATAATAATAATAATAATAATAATGTTATTGTTTTCGTCTACTTCTTAGTTCCGTTTCTTGACATGAGTCCGGGGATGAGGGCAGATGAATTTATATGGCATGTTTTTATGGTCGGGTGCCCTTCCTGACACCAAGCTCAGTTGAGGAGCTACCGAAGATGAAGGAAGTAGAAGGAAGCGGTCGTAGCGGCGTTTGCATGGAAGTAAAAATGGGAAACCATAGAAAAATATTCTGAGCAGAGCCGACGATGGAGTTCGAACCGAGCCGTCTCCCGAACGCAGGGCCTCGATCCATAGACGTAGAGCGTTAACACGTGCTGCCATTCGACTCGGCAATAATAATAATAATAGTAATAATAATAATAATAATAATAATAATAATAATAATAATAATAATAATAATAATAATAATCAGCAGCAGCAGCAGTAGCAGCATCGTGAATTCGGAAGTTACTTAAGCTTCAAGTGGACGAAATGAATTTCTTGACTGAAGCCTACATAATTCTTAAAACTGGAATTAATAGTTCCAGAGTTTCATTCGGCCGCCCTTAACAGCCGCTTTTGATAGCCGATGGGTGTATGTGTTTGTCCCAACACTTTCCTCTTCATATTCACACAACACACCACACTACCAACCACCACAGAAAACACGCAATAGCAATTACATCCCTCCTTATAGGATTGATAATAATAATATGTTATATAGTGTACATTAGGAAACCAAACATGAAATCTACACGGACACAATGTGCAATGCAGAGCTTGCTTCTACGGTCACCTACGACGGACGGACGACTCAGGATGGACAAAAAAAACATATTTTTAATAAATTTGACTCAAAGCGAAAAACAATTCCTTTATACACTAACGTCAAGAAAGACCTCAAACAAATGGGTCTACAACCAGAAGACACGCAAAAACGAGACCTCAAGGAAATGGGACTACAACCAGAAGACACGCAAAAACGAGACCTCAAAGAAATGGGCCTACAACCAGAAGACACGCAAAAACGAGACCTCAAAGAAATGGGCCTACAACCAGAAGACACGCAAAAACGAGATCTGAAAGAAATGGGCCTACAACCAGAAGACACGCAAAAACGAGAACTTTTCATAACAGGCATCATGATTTTTGGGACTTCCCGAGATCAGAAATGTAAATGGTCGGATTAACGTCGTGCTAGACACAGCAAGCAGTGGAAACCAGCTGGATTAAACGCGTATTGAATAAACGTCAGAATGTATAATAAAACTAATCGTGGTCTCTAGATGACCGATTGGCGAATAATAAATAAGTCCGCCTCTGCGGTGTAGTGGTTAGTGTGATTAGCTATCACCCCGGGGCCCGGGTTCGATTCCCGCTCCTGCCACGAAATTTGAAAAGTGGTACGAGAGCTGGAACGGTGTCCACTCAGCCTCGGGAGGTCAATTGAGTAAAGGGGGTTCGATTCCCTCCTCAGTCACCCTCGAAGTGGTTTTCCGTGGTTTTCCTCTTCTCCTCGAGACAAATGCCGGGATGGAAGCTACCTTAAAGCCGCGATCGCTTCCTTTCCTCTCCTTGTCTACAAACCTTCCCATCCCCACACAAGACCCCGGTTCAGCATAGCAGGCGAGGCCACCTGGGCAAGGTACTGGTCTTCCTCTCCAGTTATATTCTCCCGACCTAAGGTCTCACTCTCCAGAACACTGTCCTTGAGACGGTAGAGATGGAATCCCTCGCTGAGTCCGAGGGAAAATCAACCCTGGATGGTAAATAGATTAAGAAAGACATTATAAATAGAATAAGTAAAATAAAATTAATAAGACATAAAACAGTCAATAAAAAATTAAATTTATAATAATAACAACAACGCTTCATCACCTTATTGTTACGAATTCAGTGCATTGTTGTACATCGCTAGTTTAGCAATCATTTGGCGGAAAGCTCGGTTTTGTTTTAATAATAAATAAGTCGCTTTAATCCAGTTAATCATTTTTTAACCTACGTTCATTAATAAGATACAGCAGTTGAAAACGACCATTAGACAGTCCAGAAAAAAATAAGAAACGGCATTTCTTGTATCACTGGAATATTATGCTCATCAATTTACTCAATGTATTTTTAGACAGCTGTTAACTATTTTAACGGATAGTCTGCTCACCTGAGAAACGTTCAAACCTTTGTGTTTCATGTCAGTTTTGACAAGTTTTCCTTCATAAGTAAGGTACACGTTTCTTTTTCTTTCTATTGTGTTGTATCGAGCTGAAGACTGCATGTAAGTAAGTGACGCTGTTTAGAGGCGAGACAGTGTCTGTTCGTAATTTAACGAAGACAAGAAAAGAGGCCAAGAAATTGATTGCGTATTTAAATTGTAAGGACTTGAGGATCGATAGACAACTCAAGTGACGTAATATGTCAGACGAGAACAAACAAGCGTCTGTCTGCTTAGGAAGAGAAAATACTTGAGAGTAATCAATGAGTAAAATGTTGATAACTCGCACGGAGAAGGGGCGTACTAAAATAATACACTACTTCCATACCTCCGAAGATAATTTCTTCCATTGCTTTGCATTATTGATTTACTGTGGTAAAGGCCTGCTTGAAGGAGACTTTGCCGTTAACAAGTATGCTCGGTGGTCGAAGACGACGTGCATTGGGTATATGAACGCTAGAGGGTTGGTCGTACTAATAAATAAGGTTCGTTCTTAACGAAAAGTCATATTTTTTTCCCTGAGGTCATTTTATCCGAAATCTGAAAACTAAGTGTGAATGATGGGTCCCTGACCCCATTTACCAGGTGTATGCATAAGTGTTTACCGGTTTCTGTGGTAAAGAAAACACGTATTTTTAAGAGAAATTCATTTTTCGTTTATTCAAAATATTGGTCATCGGCTTCTAGACATCTTTCAGGTAAGTTATGAATACCATGCCAGAAAAACAGCTTGTCTTTTGCGGCAAACCATTCGTCGAGCCATTTTCCAACTTCCTCAAAATTGCTCAAGTGCTGCTCTGAGAGCGCGTGCCCCATTGATGCGAAGAGGAGATAGTCAGATGGCGCTAGGTCGGGGCAGTACGGCGGTTGCGGAAGGATGTCCCATCCAAGCGATTTCAAGGTCCTTCACTGGTTTTGCTGTGTGAGACAGCGCATTGTGTAACAAAATCACTTTGCCATATGTTGTGGCCCATTCCATCGTCTTCCGATCAATGCGTGATTTAAATTAATCATTTGTTGGCGACAGCGTTGTGCATTAACGACTTCGCCGGGCTTCAAGACTTCATGATACACAATACCGCTACCAGAGCGCGCACTCTTTTTCTCGTAGAAATCACCACGCTTAAATAGTCGAAACCATGTCTCACATGTTCTAATCGATGAAGCGTGTTCACCACATGTTTCTACCAGCAAACGATGACTTTCCACAGCCTTTTCTTTTGAATAAATAAGAAAAGCACAGCGTGCCGCAAATGTTCTTTTTCAGGCACAAACGTCGACATGATCACTGAACGATACAACACAGACGCTAGTGTTTGGCGGACTCACTTGTGTGTGTTAGTAGGTTAATGTCAGATGAACAAACTGACGTATCTGTCAAATTCATACGCTGCGTACTGTTCGCTGGCGCCATCTCTTAGTCAAAGTGAAAAATACTTATTTATACAGCTGGTACTAATATGGATGTTAAGAAAAGGTCAAAAAAATCATGAGGTCATTTTACACGAAATCTGAAGAAAAAAAACATGTGAATGACGAGTCCCTGGTCCTATATAAATCTATTTTATGTTTATATAATTGCATATTTCGGCCATTTTTACTGCTTTGGACATATTTTGTCATTATAACATCCGCTCGTTAATAGCGATAACGCGGAAAGACCATGGTTTCCACGAATTTGAAGAGATTCTTGGCTTGGCGGACAACGGAAGCTACAGAAGGATCGACATCATTGCCTTCAAGAATAAGAAGGGAAGTTGCCTCACCTACCGCACTGTTCGCTTTGGAAGCCGTAAGTCGCAGCCCTCTGATGTCAACCTCGAGAAGAAGAATATTTACCTACCAACAGTTCCTCACTACAGGGAGAAATACCATCTAGAAGAAATCGTCATAGTGGGACTGATGATTGGAGCGAGGGGAACAATGCCCGTTTTCGGAATTTTTGGAAACAGATATTTCTGCCAGTTACAACGTTAGGGTAGATTGCCATCATAGCCTTAAGGAGTTCATTGATAATTCTAAGAAATCATTGTTACAATTAGGTTACCGTCAACATTTCCCAAATATATCTATTTCCCTTCGAAAAATGAATGCAAAAGTATACTTTGTCGCAAGACAGCCTCTGCATGAGAAGTATTTCATAAAATTAAAAAATGGTCATATTTGGTTGTATTTTGAGCGTTTTTGTTCAAGATGAAGCACAGTTTCCTACAATGCACATGTTATTTGCGTCTATTTTTAAACACATCATTTCAAAATACTGTGTTAGGTGTATTTTTCTTTCTTTTCCCGAAAACGTTAGGCGGTAGATTTAGACGACATGATTCCGATAAAAGATGCTGTACGAACGCACGCCGATATACAGATACCAAACAGCATGCTCATGCTTAATTTTTGATTCCTTTTTAGGAAAAGAGAGTGAGAACTGCGCCTCGGGGCTATGATACTGAATGAAGTATTGTTGTTACCACAAAGACGCACACACGAAATGCTATCAATAGTGCACACTATATTAAAAATTATACACAGCTCAAAAAAAAATTGGGTAGCATGTTTTGTAACGTCTGATATGTGAAAGTTAATTTGGTCGATGGGGTTCCAATGGTCGTACAGCATACCGTGAGACCGTAACTAGTCAGGGTATGACAAATCGAAGTTATATTCCATCTGTAGGCGTAGCCATGCATTAAACCAGGGCCTCTCAAACGCCCAAAATCTCACGCGTGCAAACTGAGGCGCAGAGTTCCTGTGCACAGTGCATCGGTCCCACTCGGCTCGGCTCGGGCCAACGCTTCTTCTCTGGGCTACTCGGCTAAGTTCGGCTCAACTTGGCTCGGATTTTGGAGCTCTACAGAGCAAGTGAGGGAGAGGGAGACAGGCGGAGCGAGAGAGACAGGCGTGGGGAAAGAGAGAGAGAGCGCTATTGCTCGAAATCGAGGAGTGGGGGTCTGCACTCTGGTCAACCAAGCGAAGTCGTCTTTTTCACCGTGCACAGTGCATGCACCAGGTGCAGCCAGTTCACAAGGAGGGTTGGACAAGGTCGTGGGCGCATGACAACCCCACAGGATGACCGATATCTGACCATCTGTACGTTACGGCATGCGCCCTGAGAGGCCTTGCATTAAACTGTCAGATGACCCCTCAAAACAAAGTGAATAGCGGTGCGTACGCGTGTCGTTGTGAGGTACACAGGCTACTGCGGACATTTGAGCACGTTATAAGTAAACCAGCACATCCCATGAGAGATCTTAACGAGGTTCAAGTCGCAAGGACCGTCACTTTGATCCAGGAAGGATGAACTTTTCGTCCTGTTGCTTTGGATCTCAATGTCTCTCCGTCTGTTATTCAACGCTTGTGGAATCGCTACAATGAGACAGGCCAGTTCACAAGGAGGATGACAACTCCACAGGGTGACCGATATATGACCATCTGTGCGTTACGACATCGTTCAGCAACTGTCAGAGAACTGCAACAAGACCTCAGGAGGGTCACTGGAGTAACAGTGTCTGACCAGACAGTAAGGAACAGGTTATGGAAAGTGTCCTTACGACCCATACGTCCTGTTCAAGTGCCCCGTTTTTTAACGCAGCAATATCACACAGCTCGCCTTCTGTTCGCCCGTACCCACGTCAACTGGCAATTGCACCAATGGAGACCTGTGTTACACAGACGAGCCCAGATTTCCCCTGACACAACGCGATGGGCGTCAACGTGTATGGAGACGCCGTGGTGAGCAGTACATGCAAAATGTTGTCCAGGAAGGTGACCGATTCGGACAAGGTTCTGCAATGGTGTGGGGTGGCATCGGTGTTGATGGTCATACGGATCTTGTCGTCGTCCGTGGTAATTTTACAGCTGCGGGGTACATCGAACAGATACCGCTACAGCATGTGTTCGTTGCTGTATACGGTGTTGTCCCCGAATTCGTACTCATGCACGACAATATCAGGGCTCATGTAGCGCGCATCACCAGAGCTGTATTGCGAGAACTGGACATTCAAGAGATGGAATAGCCAGCAGTGAGTCCCGACCTTTATCCCATCGGGCATGTGTGGGATAGGCTTGACAGAAATGTTCGTGGGCGTCCTGTTCCACCACAGACTCTCCAAGACCTCGAACAGGCTCTCATTGAAGAATGGGATCTGATACCGCAACGTGACCTCCGTCGACATACGAACATGCCACGTAGGTGCCAAGCTGTGATAAAAGCTCATGGAGGACATACATCATACTGAAGCTCTCCAAATGTGATAAAAATCCACCCTGGAGGACTGTTATCACTTTGTTTTCGCCCCTATTTGGACATTTCCGTTTGTGTTCTGAAAGTTCACGTGAATCCATTGATGTTCGTTTGTATACTCCAACGGTAAAGAATAAATATTTAGTTGGTAATATACAGTGTGTGAGATATTGTTTTGTGGAGCATGGCATACGTTCAAAAACATGTTCTCCTAATTGTTTGAACAATGAATATACATATTCTACACACAAGCACTAATAAACTGCGATCATCAACAAAACACTATTGCTAGGAGCTTTACGTCGCACCGACACAGATAGGTCTTATGGCGACGATGGGATAGGAAAGGCCTGAGAGTTGGAAGGAAGCGGCCGTGGCCTTAATTAAGGTACAGCCCCAGCATTTGCCTGGTGTGAAAATGGGAAACCACGGAAAACCATTTTCAGGGCTGCCGATAGTGGGATTCGAACCTACTACCTCCCGGATGCAACAAAACACTATTACGAAGAAGACTGCTTCATTAGTACGTCAACAGAATCACAACATGAGTTCACGATTTTCACTAGTGCCTCTCGTTAACAACTCCACTCAACCCTCAAGACTACCTCTTTATATTCATTGTCTGTCCAGGCTTCTAGAAGAATATGACGCAACATGTTTTCTCGTAATTTCGAGAGTTTCCAATAACTTACTTACAATGAATGGAATTTTCTGTAACTCTCTAGTTCCAAAGATACGTTGTTCTGGACTATTACCGTGTGTTGCACAACACTGCAGTGGATTTATACATCATATATATAGGTAATAATAAATGAAATACTATTAATTACGTGTTCTTACATTAAATAAACTCATATTAATATACATACAGCAGATGTTTCATGACATAACCTTACAAATAACACACAAGTAATAAGAACACGCTTTATACCAAATAAAGTCCAGACATAACTACATAAATGATAATAATAATAATAATAATAATAATAATAATAATAATAATAATAATAATAATAATAATAATAATAATAATAGGTATTTCCATTATTTACGCATAGGTTAGACAATTGTTTCCAAGTTATACTAGTCCATTACACTTGCATCAGTATGAAGTTTTAATTTTTCTTCTGTAGCTCTGTCAGTTGCATGATTAAATGTGTCTGCATTATCGGTTATCACTTTTTTTACACGTTTATTGTTGGTAATACTCTAATACATGATATCCATCCCTAAAATGTTTAAATCATGTTTTACCTTTTTAGGTTATATTTGCTTGCATATTTTGTACTTCTTTAGGTCATGAACTTCCGAACCCTAGTGACAAATAATTTGAATGAAATAATTCAATATTTCACGCCGTTGTCATTTTTATCAGCTGCTGAACATAGCCAATCAGATCGCTTCGCAGGTGCATTCAAATGGTTTTTGAGGCGGTGTTGTAAAGTTTGCACGTGGCTTAAAATCGGCTTGAGAGCGCCAATCCAAGAAGGCTTGCGTTGCAATGCATCTAAGTCCACTGTACGCATTCCAGATGGAACATTTCCGTCGATCGTGTAGCAGTGACCGATGCAAAGAAATGATAATCAAACAAACACATCGTGGGTTTTCAGATGCTGCCACCGGAGGGGACTTACTATGACACGATCCTTTCAGGTCGGGGGTCCGTGTTCAAATCCCTACACTGGCAAAGAGACCGAGTATATATTTTTTGGTTGTTTCCCGTGTAATAACGTCGTACGACATGCAGAAGGTGCATGATAATGTTATTTGCTTTACGTTCCACTAACTGCTTTTTTTATTTTCGTAGACGCTGAGGTGCCGGAGTTTAGTCCCGCAGGAGTTCTTTTACGTACCAGTAAATCTACCGACGCGAGGCTGATGTATTTGAGCACCTTCTACCGTCTGAGCCACTTAGCCCGGCGCTATTATAATTAGCCAACCGTGTGGTGTAGAGGTAGCGCACCGATCTCTTATTCCATGACCCTGGGTTCGATTTCCGGTCAGTTCAAGGGTTTTTAACTGTAGACTGATGAGTAGAAAGTGATTCACATAATACGAGATTTTCTCAGGCTCTTAGTTACAGGAAGAAAGCGCACAGTGAGAAGATGACGCTACTGACCTAGTATATACAGACGAATACTGGCTGCCATGGATACAACGGTGTGGGATAATTGATGATACTAATTCCAGATAGACCCCAGCACAAAAATATATCGTCGCTGGAAAGGTAAAAGGTTGTATTCCACAAAGCTCTTCCTATCAATTATTTTCCTTAAGACTGGTCACGCCTCCCAGCCACATATGGATACGCAGTCCATCAGGACAATGTCCGTTGTGTTCGTTTTCCTATGTCGACGATTAAACGAAAATGTACCTTACATGCATTGTACACTAGGAGTGCGTAAATACGTAATGCAAACGTACATTCCTACAGTATGGTACTGTAAGGTTCATTTTCCTTTACACGTGGACATAGGAAAATGAACACAACAACATTTGTTCTGATGGACTGCATATCCATACGTGGCTGGGAGGCGTGACCAGTCTTAAGGAGAATAATTGATAGGAAGAGCTTTGTGGAATACAACCTTTTACCTTTCCAGCGACGATATGTGGTTGAGAGGCGTGACCAGTCTTAAGGAATATAATGGGCGGGAAGAGCTTTGTGGAATACAACCTTTTACCTTTCCAGCGGCGATATCCATATTAATAATGGTATCAGCTACTATACACGATTTTTTTATTCCATACAATTTACGCTGCTCACGTGTCAATTTCGACGATCCATTTTATTTTATTACGTGACAGAGAAACCAGAAAACTATTTGTATGTTTCATTACTAATTATTAATTAAAATATTGTTAGTACCAACATTTAATAATGCATGCAGAGATTACCCGCTGAATACCGCTGATTGTTTTATGTGACTGGTGACGTATCATAGATTGTGTGTTGTGGTATGTAGGCTGGTAATATTGCCATTTACTGGACGAGTTGGTCGTACGGTTAGAGGAGCGTGGCTGTGAGCTTGCATCCGGGAGATAGTGGGTTCGAGCCCCACTGTCGGCAGCCCTGAAGATAGTTTTCCGTGGTTTCCCATGTTCACACCAGGCAAATGCTGGGGCTGTACCTTAATTAAGGCCACGGCCGCTTCCTTCCAACTCCTAGCCATTTCCTATCCCATCGTCGCCATAAGACCTATCTGTGTCGGTGCGACGTAAAACCAATAGAACGAAATGCCATTTTACTGTGAAACTAATAATTAATGTCATTTGCTTTACGTCCCACTAACTACTTTTTAAGGTCTTCGGAGACGCCGAGGTGCCGGAATTTAGTCCCGCAGGAGTTCTTTTACGTGCCAGTAAATCTACCGACACGGGGCTGTCGTATTTGAGCACCTTCAAACTGTGAAACTAAAGAACACTGTTGTTTCTTATTATGAATATTAGAATTGTTTATTGTTATAGTGTAAATGTACGTAATTGCGTTCTGTGTACGCACTGGCTGATATTTTTCAGTTTGTAGTTTACTTGTTTCTCATTATAATTCTTTTCTCTTTCCTTTTATTTTCATGCTCTGGATTTTTTCGTATCTTTTATTTGTTCAGCTTTGCTTTCTTGCTTCATTATCTGTTCACCAAATCTGTTATTTAGCTTAATTATCTTTGATGTTTACGAGTATTAGCCTGTAATTTACGTGGTTAAGTGTAAGAGGGGGCTAGTCCGACTCCTAGGCTGAATGGTCAGCGTTGGGACCTTCGGTTCAGAAGGTCCCGGGTTCATTCCCGGCCGGCTTGGGGTCTTTTATCGCGTTTGATTAATTCTTGTGACTCGGGGATTGGATGTTTGTGTTTCTTCCAACATTTTTCCTGTTCATATTAAGACAACACACTACACTATCAACAACCACAGAAACAGTGATTACATCCCTCCATGTCGGGTTAGCGTCAGGAAGGGCATCTGGTCGTAAAACAGAGCTAAGTCCACATGTGCGACACAGTTCGTACCCACGACACCACAGG
This sequence comes from Anabrus simplex, assembly GCF_040414725.1. Taxonomy (NCBI): domain Eukaryota; kingdom Metazoa; phylum Arthropoda; class Insecta; order Orthoptera; family Tettigoniidae; genus Anabrus; species Anabrus simplex. The sequence continues at coordinate 1,694,730,893 of NC_090265.1, read as the reverse complement.
TATACGAAAAGCGGTAGAAAATAATATGAAGAAGTGTAAGAAAGGGCTACGGACCCTAAATTCGTCATGCTGAAATAAAAATAAATAAATAAATTACATAAATATTTCATTTTTGCTTGTTGCTTTACGTCGCACCGACACAGATATGTCTTATGGCGGCGTTGGGACAGGGAAGGGCTAGGAGTGGAAAGGAAGCGGCCACTCTAGGAGTGGATAAATACCTAATGCATACATATCGTTGGCTTTCTTTTAAAACCTCGTATTTCTCAATGCTCTTCCCGCCCATTATATTCCTTAAGACTGGTCACGCCTCTCAACCACATATCGTCGCTGGAAAGGTAAAAGGTTGTATTCCACAAAGCTCTTCCTATCGATTATTCTCCTTAAGACTGGTCACGCCTCCCAGCCACGTATGGATATGCAGTCCATCAGAATAAATTTTGTTGTGTTCATTTTCCTATGCCCATGTGTAAAGGAAAATGAACCTTACAGTACCGTACTGTAGGAATGTACGTTTGCATTACGTATTTACGCACTCCTAGTGTACAATGCATGTAAGGTTCATTTTCGTTTAATCGTCGACATAGGAAAACGAACACAACGGACATTGTCCTGATGGACTGCATATCCATATGTGGCTGGGAGGCGTGACTAGTCTTAAGGAGAATAATTGATAGGAAGAGCTTTGTGGAATACAACCTTTTACCTTTCCAGCGACGATATGGATCTGCAGTCCATAAGAATAATTTTCGTTGTGTTCATTTTCGCATGCTGCTCTGTAAAGAAAATGGACCTTATTATATCGTATTGCACGGATGTTGTTTGCATGGCGAATATATGCCTCCTACAGTATAATGCATTTAAGGTTCGTTATCCTTTACAGTACAGCAGAGGAAAATGAACAGAATGAAAATTATTCTGATGGACTGCATATAAATATGTGCCTAGGAGGCGTGACCAGTCTTAAAGGATATTATGGATCGGAAGAGCATTGAGACATACGAGGTTGTAAAAGAAAGCCGACGATATATTCCTGCAGTACGGTACAGTAAGGTTCATTTTCCTTTAAACGCGCGCATAGGAAAATGAACTCAACGAAATTAGTTCTGATGGACTGCTTATCAGTATGTGGCTGGGAGGCGTGGCCAGTTGCAAGGGAAATAATGGATAGGAAGAACATTGTCACATTAACGGTTTTGGCATAGGAGCTACGATATGTGTCATATCTGTATTCATCTTACTGTGCCTATCTATAAGTTCTTCTCTTCGCTTTACTTTCATCGAACTCGATAGCTGCAGTCGCTTAAGTGCGACCAGTATCCAGTATTCGGGAGATAGGTGGTTCGAACCCCACTGTCGGCAGCCCTGAAGATGGTTTTCCGTGGTTTCCCATTTTCACACCAGGCAAATGCTGGGGCTGTGCATTAATTAAGGCCACGGCCGCTTCCTTCCCAGTCCTAGCCCTTTTCCTATCCCATCGTCGCCATAAGACCTATCTGTGTCGGTGCGACGTAAAGCCAATAGCAAAAAAAAAAAAAAAAAATGCTTTACTTTCAATATTTTTCCTCGTTCATTTCTTTTGCCTTTAGGGGGGAGACCTAGCTTAACACGGGGAAAATAGGCCAATATTCATTCGATTGTTATATATGCTACAAACGTCGTTGACAAATGCTGCATATATCCCAGTATTGGCATGCTTCAGAGCAATCAGAAGCAACTTCAATAATGTCAAAATTTTAATTATAACATTTTCAAATAAAATGTTCAAAATTTCCCGCCTTTTTAACAATATATCACGGTTTCCTTCATAACCCTCATACTGATTCACGATAATTATGAATTTTTCAGAGTTTCCTCCCATAGTGTTGTACTACAATCTGAACCTCGTTCAGATCAATAAGATTTAAATTAGATTTTATATAACATTTTTATTTAAAAAAACTATAATTATTTTCTGGTGCTCAGAATAGAAACACGACAAGAAAATCCAAATCACAGTCTATGTTAATGATTGAGGTTCATTTTGTAGCTGGAGTTTTGATACACACTTTAAAAAAGTAAAAGTACGAAAATTCTCATAAACTTGGAATTTATAAAGGAAACAGTGATATGTTGTTAAAAAAGGCGGGAAATTTTGAACATTTTATTTTAAAATATTAAAACTATTAAAATTCTGACATTATTAAAGTTGCTTCTGGTTGCCAGAAAGCATGCCAATACTGGGATATGTGCAGCAATTGTCACTAACAATTGTAGCATAATATTTAACAATCGAATGAATATTAACCTATTTTTTCCTTTGTTAAGCTGGGTCTCCCCCCTTTATGTTTTATTGTTAATTTTCTTCCGCTACTTTTGCCATTAGATGATTGTTCTTCACTGCTCTTTAATTTATTTTTCTATGTTTGCATTGTTCTACTCCACTGTAAATATATTTTTCATTGCGGAACTCTTATCGCTGTCTTCGTTTCCCAAATAAATAAATAAATAAATACATAAATAAATAAATAAATAAATAAATAAATAAATAAATAAATAAATAAATAAATAAATAAATAAATAAATAAATATACGATGGCAGTTAGCTGGGAATGGAATCTGATATCAGACCTCATTCTATTATTGCAAAGTTTAGAACACTTCCTAACGTTATAATTTCTAGTGATATCTTCCAGTTGAAATTCCTTATTCTTCCATGCCCCTCTCGCACTCATCTCCACTCGCTCACGATGTTCTTAAAATATCTCCTGGGACCATTACATCCGTCACCACTTTTCTATAGCCCGCCGAATCTTTCTTCTTTTAACACTTCTCCCTGGAGGTTTGCGAAATGTTCTGCTATTTGGAATATGAGGCCTACTGTTAATGGTCCATTTTATCTGGCAGTGTTCTGTGAGGGGGAATGTTTTATACAGCTGAGATATTTAGAAATTCTCGCTGTTTATTGTCTATCCTTCCTCTTTTACATTTCCTACGGCTGACTTTACATCAGACCTTTAGAGGATCGAATTAAGGAGGACAGCCCCACATACGTGGCATTCGTTGATGTAGGGAGGACCTCGATAATGTTGATTGGACCTGCTACTGCATTTGAGATTCTCAAGATGATCCTGATCATATACCGAAAAAAGAACTGTTCAAAAATCAGCCTGCAACGATACAAATTGAGATTTGTGAAAAAAGAAGCAGCAAGACTGCAGTTTTACCCCTCTCACTTTCATTGTTTATAGACTGTAGAAGAGACGGTATAGGAAATAAAAGAGGAATTTGAAAACGGAATCACGATCCAAGTAGAGGCAATAAAAACTCTGAGATTTTCCGTTGATATTGTTATTTTATCTCAATGTGTGGAAGATCTAGAGAAATTGCTGACACAATATTGCAGATGACAATAAATCTAAAACAAAAGTTATGGAGTTCAGTCGAACAAAGTCAGGTGATGCTGAAAACACTAGATTGGAAAATGAATTCTTAAAGGTGTTGCTTGGGTAGTAGATTAACTAATAATGGCAGAAGTAATGAGGATATAAAATGCAAACTAGCACAAGCAACGAAGGCCTTTCTCAAGGAAAGAAATTTGCTCACTTCGAACATTGATATGGGAATTAGAAAGATGTCCTTGAAAAGTTTTGTCTGCAGCGTGGCATTATACGGAAGTGAAACGTGGACTACAGGCTAACCAGCGCAGAAATAGATATAGAATAGAAGCTTTTGAAACGTGGGGTTACAGAAGGATGTTGAGGGTGAGATGGATAGATTGAATCAGGAACGAAGAGTTTGTCAGAAGAGAACGATTTCGCTAAATTTGAGGAGAAGAAGAGATAGAATGATAGGACACATCTCAAGACACCCAGGACTAGTTCAGTTAGTTTTAGAGGGAGCTGTAGGCGGTAGGAATGGTACGGTGGTCCAAAACATGAATATGACAAATGGATTAGAATAGATCTAGTAGTTACGTAGAAATGAAGTCATAACAGCGTAGGGTGACGTGGACAGCTCCACCAAATCAGTATATAGATTCATGACCCAAACAACAACACAAACATCAACAACACAGATAGCGGATAATCAAAGACCAGGCATTGTTATGATGAAGTGAAAGGAACGTCAATTCTTCAGAAAATAGCAATATGGTCTCAGATAATTTCGACGTAACGTTTTACTTTAGCAGATGGGAGAGAATCGAATCTCTGCTGGCTGAACTATGGCCGAATTTCAATGAGGTTTCTTTCGGGTGAACACCAGATGTGTCAACAGAGATCTTTAAGACATTCACGTCATATGACATCGAGTTCCGAAAACATATTTTTCTTCCTGTTGAAACTTGTTGAATTGTATCTCCGCCTGATTGAAGCACTGTGGTTTCGTACTCATCCAAGCCAGGCTGAGTGGCTCAGACGTTTGAGGCGCTGGCCTTCTGACCCCAACTTGGCAGGTTCGATCCTGACTCAGTCCGGTGGTATTTGAAGGTGCTCAAATACGTCAGTCTCGTGTCGGTAGATTTACTGGCACGTAAAAGAACTTCTGCGGGACTAAATTCCGGCACCTCGGCGTCTCCGAAAACCGTAAAAGTAGTTAGTGGGACATAAAGCAAATAACATTATTATTCGTACTCATTCACACAAAAATGGTGTCTCTGCATTCCAATGTCAAAAAAATCTATCGCCGTCACAATACTGACTACCATATCAATTTCCTTTTCAAACAGATAAATATCATAGTATATCATAAAGTCAGATGTCCGGCTCCATGGGTAAATGGTTAGCTTGCTGGTCTTTAGTCGCAGGGGTCCTGGGTTCGATTCCCGACAAGGTCGGGAATTTAACCATAAATGGTTAATTCCCCTGGCACAGGGGCTGGGTGTATGTGTCGTCTTCATTATCATTTCATCGTCATCACGACGCGCAGGTCACCTACGGGAGTCAAATCAAAAACCTTCACCTGGCGAGCCGAAGTCCTCGGACACATCCCTGCACTAAAAGCCATATGCCATTTCATTTATAAAGTCAGCATTATATTCATTAATCCAGGACTAGAGGACCATGTTTACGACTCTGGTAGCTTAGTGGACTGTTCGCTGATACAAACAACATTAATGTATATGTTTTATTAAAACATAACCCTGTTATATATCCCAAAGCAAGACACGAACAACAAAACAAGAAAACGTCAATGCATTGATCAAACACGGACGATTTTCATCGCGACGAATTAAAATTATATACTGTATAATTAAATTCATTCAATTTAAAACAAGTAAATTCGCCATGTAATAAAATATTGTACTCAACAGCCATTAAAGTGATAAGTTTACGGTACTCGTTTCGAAATTCCGCTGAACATCTCACTCGTAACGTAACGTGGTTGTTGTGTAAATAACTATGAAGGATTACTGCGTAGGACAGTACCACCCAGCTTTATTCCCATCCATTATTGGTTGTAAAAAGAAAGCCGTTGGGAGGTAAACAGTTGTAGGCCCATTTAAATATATAACCAATTATTATTTTACAAATAGAGCTGAAACCGTTTATTGCGATATCAATCAATCAATCAATCAATCAATCAATCAATCAATCAATCAATCAATCAATCAATCAATCAATCAATCAATCAATCAATCAATCAATCAATCAATCAATCAATCAATCAATCAATCAACCACTATTGATCTGCATTTAGGGCAGTCGCCCAGATGACAGATTCCCCATCTGTTCTTTTCCTATCCTTTTCTTAAATGACCGCAAAGAAATTGGAAATTTATTGATAAGTCATTCCTTGGTAAGTCATTCCAGTCCCTAACTCCCCAACCTATAAAAGAATATTTGCCCGAATTTGTCCTCTTGAATTCCAGCTTCATCTTCATATTGTGATCTTTCCTACTTCTAAAGACATCACTCAAACATATTCGTCTACTGATGTTATTCCACGCCATCTCTCCACTGACAGCTCGGAACATACCACTTAGTCGAGCAGCTCGTCTCCTTTCTCCCAAGTCTCCCAGCCCAAACTTTGCAACATTTTTGTAACGCTACTCTTTTGTCAGAAATCACCCAGAACAAATCGAGCTGCTTTTCTTTGGATGTTTTTCCAGTTTATGAATCAAGTAATCCTGGTGAGGTTCCCATACACTGAAACCATACTCTAGTTGGGGTCTTACCAGAGACTTATATGCCCTCTCCTTTACATCCTTACTACAACCCCTAAATACCCTCATAACCATGTGCAGAGATCTATATCCTTTATTTGCAATCATATTTATGTGATCACCTCAATGAAGATATTTCCTTATATTAACACCTAGGTATTTACAATGATCCTCAAAAGGAATTTTCACCCCGTCATCGCTTATTACGGCATATCGTAACCTATAAAAAGGCGTATTTTTATAACATTTTCGGAGAAATATATCGACTAGACTATAACGTCCAATGTTGATTTTCTTTTGTTTTTTACGCCTTTGGAGATTGCTGACAACAATGTAAATCATATTTTCAGACTATTGTTTTAAGTAGATTGTAGATTTCAAATCAGTCTGTTAAATAGTCAAGGCACGCAGCGCTGAGAAAATGTCTCAAAAGACAATTCACAAATAATATGACGATTACAAAATGGGAAAACATACGTCAGCCACGCGAAGGAATTGGGTATATCAGACTCAACTATTTTTATAATTTGGAGGGACAGAAAGAACATATAATTTAATAGCCAAGACCGTGTCCGACATTATTGATCAATTTACATGGATGCTACTTCTTTCCTCACTTACATTTTGCTCTCACTCCCACTCCACAAGTATTTCGCTTACGTTTTTTGAAATTTTTATTCTTTTAATTAACCATGCAAGTGTGCAGCCTGAAACTTACAGTGATGACCATTTTAGCAAGAGGAAAAAAGCCGGTATGTGCCAAGTAGCACAGCTCGAAGAAGTTAACAGAATAATGAAGAATGAAGGACAGAGTATATGAAATTAAATGTCGTATGGCTTTTAGTGCCGGGATGTCCCAGGACGGGTTCGGCTCGCCAGGTGCAGGTCTTTGTATTTGACCCCCGTAGACGACCTGCGCGTCGTGATGAGGATGAAATGATGATGAAGACAATACATACACCCAGCCCCCGTGCCATTGGAATTAACCAATTAAGGTTAAAATCCCCGACCCGGCCGGGAATCGAACCCGGGACCCTTTGAACCGAAGGCCAGTACGCTGACCGTTCAGCCAACGAGTCGGACGACAGAGTATATGAGGGGCAATTACTAAGCTCTACGAATAACTTCGTCAAGAACGTATTAGGCAGACTACTGTTGTTTATGTATTGAGGTATTTTACTGTTTACTTTTCTTAAAACACGTATTACTAATGAAAAGTTTCATTAATTACATAGACTTAGGCTACGTACGCCTATTGATGCTGTATAAACCATAGTTACCAAAATATTCTGGTTCATTGCGATTAATTACATCAGAATTGTAAATTCGTTAAATTAAAATCCCTTCAAAACCTCCCGCACACGGCAAACTTTAACCGCGCGCTCTGACAGTACTCCGGCTAATTTAAGAACTGCTCGATGTAACTCGCGTCTATCGTTGGTCCAGTTGCCAGCGATTCGTGTGCTATGTTTTCCCTCCTCCTCATAGCCCCTCGCCATACGCACCCTCCTTACCTTTCACGGCCCCGCTCCCACAGTCCTGAAATTGAACCTCTTCGCTGGTTCCCGAGAGCAACCGAGTGTTGATGTCAAAAATACCGCTACGCGCGCGGATATACAGTGTTAATTCAAGTAATAGGCTCTGATAAACCACTTTACCTAGACCTATCTATTTCTAGGGGGTTCACTGAACCACTGAACATACAGAACGCGCCGCCACTGGGTTATGCGACTATCATCTATAACAGCCGATAATTGGCGGTCCCTTCGGAGTAGTTATAACCGGTTTCGACACTCCTTCTCCTTTTTGCTACCGCTTTTCCTACACCTGTGGGGTCGTGGGTGCGAACTGTGTCGCACATGTGGATTTGGCCCTGTTTTACGGCCGGATGCCCTTCCTGACGCCAACCCTATACGGAGGGATGTAATCACCATTCTGTGTTTCTGTGGTGGTTGGTAGTGTAGTGTGTTGTCTGAATATGGCGAGGAGAGTGTTTGGACAAACACAAACACCAAGTCCCCAGGCCAGAAGAACTAATCACGGGCGATTAAAATCCCTTACCCGGCCAGGAATCGAACCCGGGGCTCTCTGAATTGAAGGCCTCAACGCTGACCATTCACCCAATGAGTAACCGGTTTCGACTATCGTATGTTAAAAATTAATAAAGTAAGTAAGTTAGTATAATATTAAATAGCCAGATTTTGAAAAGTAATAAGTATGCGCCGGTAATAAGGGCTCAATGAAGTGTTTTTCTCCTCTTCTGAAAAGTGTAATAACTCAGAGGTACATGTAAGAAGCAGCTGATTGATTTCTTGCTTTACCTGTCTACTGAATAAACATACGGTACAAAGGAGCCTATAATAAATTGATTTATACTTCTGCAATACTTGTAGGACATTTTCGGGTCAGAGATTTCCGCTCCCGATTAATACTCGTACTGTATGTCTCGCCACACAATACTTGACACATGCTCGTTTTGTCTCTCTAAACAATCACTTGTCTGCCCCAATAACACAAGTGTAAATTGGGTATCATTCATCTTGACACAATCGAACTAACAATCCTTTTTGCGGTATATGGAATGCGTACCCTGACCATTACGAGGTAAAGTTGCACGTCAAGTGCACAGCGACCAGGTTACGGCATGACGTAACAATCCGTGCACACGACAATATCTGAAATAGACAGCTACATGACCTTTCTCCTCACAATACCCTTCCACAGAACAGAGCACAAGCTAGTTGGAGTATTTTGCAACCGCAGGTGAAACTTATTCATACCTAGGATTCAGGTGTATGATGTATATGATCTAATAGAATCAAATATATGTAACTTGTTTTCTAAAATAGGTATTACCAGGCGTCAGCCAATATTTAAAAGGAAGAGTACGAAATATCCACACCTCTAGGGTGAATAATGCTATAAATACAGTACTAGAAAATAGTTCAAACCCTTGGACCAGTCCGCCAGTCCTTCTTTCTGTCTTTTCAATTTGTTCACAATTTTCTTTAAGTCGCACCGACAGAGATGGGTCTTACGGCGACGATGGGAAAGCAAAAGGGCTAGGAGTAGATAGGACGTGAATGTGGCCTGAATTAAGGTACAGCCACAGCATTTGTCTAGTGTGCCGAAAGTGGGATTCAAACCCACTATCTCCCGAATGCAAAATGATGGCTACCTGAGCACGCTTAACAGCTGAGATAAGTTACTTTGTAGTATTGCTTTTAAATAATAAATTATTGAATCAGGGTTCACGGTCAGAAAATGTACGTTGTGGGTTACTCATACTGATTCTAGCAAATTGCGTTGATACACACTTACGGAATGATAAATGCAATGAACAGTCAACAAAAGAAGAAAATCAATTATTGTTAGCGTAATAACAGTCTTTCTTTTTTCTTATCTACATTTAACTTTCAAAACTACACACTTTTAATTCCGTGCTGGGTTGTCTGTGGAATACAGCCTCAGACATTGTTCGCATTATGGACTACATGTTCGTGAAGTAGTTTAGATCTACACATTCAGTGGACAGTATATGATGATGATGATGATGATGATAATAATAATAATAATAATAATAATAATAATAATAATAATAATAATAATAATAATAATACTAAACCGAGCTTGATAGCTGCAGTCGCTTAAGTGCGGCCAGTATCCAGTATTCGGGAGATACCTAGTAGGTTCGAATCCCACTGTCGGCAGCCCTGAAAATGGTTTTCCGTGGTTTCCCATTTTCATACCAGGCAAATGCTGGGGCTGTACCTTAATTAAGGCCACGGCCGCTTCCTTCCCACTCCTAGCCCTTTCCTGTCCCATCGTCGCCGTAAGACCTATCTGTGTCGGTGCGACGTAAAACAACTAGCAAAAGAAAACAAATAATAATAATAATAATAATAATAATAATAATAATAATCATAGTAATGACATGTTTTGTTTCATGGCTCTAGAGAATTCATATGACAGAGTACCAAGGGAAAAGATTTAGCTGTCTTGGGGAATTATCGGATTAAGAATAGGTTATTTTATTAACATCTTCAAAGTCAATTCATGTTGATAATCGGGCCGAAGTGAGAATTAATAGTAAAATGGGTTCGTGATTCAAAGTAGTTACAGGGGTTACACAGGGATATAATTTTTCACCTTTGTTGTTCATGGTGTACGTCAGAGGTGCTCGCACTGAGTGAGCACAGAACGTGAGCGATCAGTGCGTACTCTTCAGCATCGTTGTGGTTACGTCAAAAGCCGTGAAAGTCAATAAACGGTGACTGTTCCTTTGAGTATTAAGGGAATAGTTTTCCGTTTTTATTTCCGATGGACAGAAATCCAGAAAATTTTCAACATAACTCACGTTGTAAGAAATTAGTTATTTCTGTTCCGTTTACGCACGTTGACAGGTTACAATAACGAATTAACAATATCTCAAAATATGTTTCTACTCTACACGCTTGACACTGCTGGGCCTTGGCATACCAAGTGACCACTTCTCAGTTTTAAGGCCTGCAGATTACGAGGTGAATCCTCTCGGACGTTATTCTCGATTTTCTAGACAGGTGCCGCTATCTCATCGTCAGATAGCTCATCATTTGTAATCAATCACGTAGGCAGAGTGCACTTCGAACCAGCGCTCAGATCCTGATAAAAATCCCTGACCTGGCAGGGAATTGACCTCGGGGCCCCGGGCAAGAGACCAATTCGCTACCACTAGACGGTGGGGGTGGCTGGTAGACTAATATGGAATTCTTAAATTGATACACCTGAATAGTGCCATTGGAAGTGCCTGCACACGGTAGCGATTATTATTATTATTATTATTATTATTATTATTATTATTATTATCCGGCTCCATGGTTACATGGTTAGCACGGTGGTTTTTTTGTTCAAAGGGTCCCGGGTTCGATTCCCGGTGGGATCGGGGTTTTAACTTTTATTCGTTAATTTCTCTGGCTCAGAGGCTGGGTATTTGTGCCGTCTTCGGCATTAGAATTCATTTCAAATAGGAACTCATCCTCAAAGATGCGCAGGTCGCCTATACGGCGTCAACTCGAAAGACCTGCACCACGCCTCTCCGAAGGCTACACGTCATTTTTATTATTACTATTATTATTATTATTATTATTATTATTATTATTATTATTATTATTATTATTATTATTATTTCTTGAGATCATAAACACAATGTAGCTGGTATTTACCGTTCCAGATATTCAGTGTGTATTAGAAAATAGGACAAAACATTGATCGATTCAGAATCAGTCGCAACGTAACGCAATTGGAAAATTCGGATCACGAAAGGTGCGTCTCACTGCTAAGAAAAATGTTCGGCTCCATCGCTAGATAGTTAGCATACTGCCCTATGTTCCAGAGGGTTCCGGGTTCGACTTCCGGCCTGATTGGGGCTTTTAACCTTCATTGGTTAATTCCGATGGCTCGGGGGCTCTGTGTGTGTGTGTGTGTGTGTGTGTGTGTGTGTGTGTGTGTGTGTGTGTGTGTGTGTGTGTGTGTGTGTGTGTGTGTGTGTGTGTGTGTGTTCCCTCTTCACCACAGGTAGGGCCCCATCCGCATAGACACGCAGGTCGCCTTGAAAGACCTGCACCTGGCCATACGCCATTATTACTATTATGAAAGATGTTGCTCATAGGTTCAGTCTTGCTGCAATACCACTTTCTGGCCCCGCGAGGAAAGCAATGGCAAACCAACTCACTCCTCGACTTGCTTTGTACGCCTCATTTTTTTTACGTTTTTCCTATAACCACGTATACTCCGCTGGTGCAATCTCAATATCGAACCAGTCTCCGGGCTGATGACCTAACCGACATTTGGGAAAGTTATGGAACTAGTTTACAGAACGTAGAAATTAACATGGAAGACGCCAAAATGGCGTGAAATTAAAAAAAAACACTATCAGCAGGTGAGGTAAAAAAATTAACTGAAAGTACTCGCTGCAAACTCTACAGCGATCCGCGGATCCACGTGGCTAACAACTGAACCATAAGCATCTCTCAGGTAGTTTTTACCTAGTACTTTACACAGCATTTCGACGAAGATTTTTGTTATATTTCTTCAATGAATGAAACGAAAAATTTCGTTCCACCAGGATATGGGAACTGAGCTTAGAGGTCGAGTGAACATGAATTTGTTCCACACCTTCTTCTACTCGGCTGCCTTTATTCAGTTCCCAGAAGCTCTTAACACGGACAGTGTACAAATTGATTCCTTAAAATGGAATAATTTAAAAGGAAAGGTGATTGGGATTATTTACTAACCTCCAATCAATGGAAGTAATAATAAGTACGAAATTAAGGTTCAGAAGTTAATATTAGTTCCATTGCAGCTGTCAAAATTAGTTAAACTTCTATAGCCTTGCTTATAACGATAATCACATTAATTGTAACTTAATCAAATATTAGGCTTTTTTTTTGTTGTTGTAGAAAACGCTATTTGTTCAAGGCGTCGACCTATAGAGATCTTTTGCACCTACTTGCACCAAATGATATGAACTTGAGTGTAATTGGAATTGCGGAAGTGTAGAGTGTTTAATGTGAGTCCGACTCATTGGCTGAATGGTCAGCGTAGTGGCTTTCAGTTCAGAGGCTGCCGGGTTCGATTCCCGGCCGGGTAGGGGATTTTAATCGCTTCTGATTAACTCTTCTGGCTCGGGGACTGGGGGTTTGTGTCCGTCCCAACACTCTCCTCTTCATATTCAGACAACATACCACATTACCAACCACCACAGAAACACGCAATAGTGATTACATCCCTCCATATAGGAAGGGCATCCAGCCGTGCAAAACAGGGCCAAATCCACAAGTGCGACGCAGTTCGCACCCGCGACCCCACAGGTGTGGGAAAAGCGGTAGGAAAAGAAGGAGAAGAGAGTGTTGAATGTGAGGAAAGGAACGTTAAGGACGACACAAGCACCCAGTCCCCAGGCCAGGGATATTAATCATTTACAATTAAAAACCCTGACTCGGCCGGGAATCGAACCCGGGGCTACCGGGTGACAGGCGGACGCGTTGCTCACTACACCGCGGGGCCGGACTAGGAATGGCTGTTAATGACAATGTGTAAAGTTCTGTAAAAAATAGTTTTATCCCTTGAAAATATTGACGGATATTTAGGCGAAACGTCGGGATTTCGTAAATAGAATAATTTGAAAGGAAATGTGATTGATTATATTTACTATCCTCCAATTAAAACGAAGTAAGATATTAAGGTTCTGAAGTTGCAGTAATATTACTTTCATTGCAGTAATGAATGAACTATATTAATATTACTTTCATTGCAGTAATGAATGAACTATATTAATTGCAACTTAAACAATATTAGGCTAATTTTATATTCTTACGTTAGACAGTGAAAAAAAAATTGCATTTTTCTGTGAAAATATTGATGGATATTTCGACAAAGCAGCGGGATTTCGCAACCAACAAGAATACTGCCATCAATTAAGCCTAATTTGTTAAATATTTATATGTTGAGCGAGTTGGCTGTGTTGTACAAGCTGCGTAGCTGTGAACTTGCATTCGGGAGATTGTGGGTTCGAACCCCACTTTTGGTAGCCCTGTAGATGGATTTCAATAGTCTCCCATTTTCACACCAGACAAATGCTACCTTCCTAGTGTCATCGTCACCGATAACCTGTGTTAGTGTGACGTTAACCAACTAGCAAACAAAGAGAGAGGGAGAGATGTACCGATAAACAAGCCCTGTAGAATAATAATAATAATAATAATAATAATAATAATAATACTTATTATCAAGGGAAACCGACAAACCAAAGTTCGCTGGCTAGTGGATGCACAAAAGAACCTCGCAGAAGTCGACGTTGATCCAATGGCAACCACAAGGTATACATACAGACAAAAGATCAACAGCCATAAATTTGCACCCAAGAATCCATCTGAGAAAAGCTTGAAACTCAAAAACTCATGGTCACAAGAAAGACGGCAAGCCCATAGTGAAAGGATGAGGAAGTTTTGGGAAGATAAGAAGAACAAGAAGATGAAGAATACCAGTGCTATTTAATGGTTCCACGTGCTCCTTAAGGGGCTAAACGAATGTATATATAATAATAAGAATAAGAATAAGAATAAGAATAAGAATAAGAATAAGAATAAGAATACACAAGATGGAAAGAGCATACGGTATAACTGAGAATATCTACAACAAAAGTGTTTATCTAAAAACCCAAAATACAACACTACAACACAGTAGTCAAACCGGAATGCCTATACGCGAATGAATGTGTAATACTGAATTGCAAGCTCAATAAATTAGAAGTACTGGAGAGAAAAATTATACGGAAAATACTTGGTCCACTAAGAACTACAGAACGCTGGAAAATAAAAAGTAGTGATAAATAAACCGGAACATAGAAAACATAACAGAAACAATGCGAATAATAATAATAATAATAATAATAATAATAATAATAATGTTATTTGCTTTACGCCCCACTAACTACTTTTTCGGTTTTTGGAGACGCCGAGGTGCCGGAATTTAGTCCCGCAAGAGTTCTTTTACACGCCAGTAAATGTACCGACATGAGGCTGACGTATTTGAGCACCTTCAAATACCACCGGACTGAACCAGGGTCGAACCTACCAAGTTGGGGTCAGAAGGCCAGCGCCCCAACCATGTGAGCCACTCAGCCTGGCCAGAAACAGTGCGGAAGAGGTCATTGATATTCTTGGACATTTATACAGAATGGATGATAACAGGTTAACCAAACAGATCTTCAAACATCTTTCGAACAAGAAGTCGGGAGAGAAAGATATTTTTAGAAAGACAGTGTTAAAATGGAAGGATTTCAAGGTCCAGAGGGAACGAAAATAGACGCAAAATGATCCGAGGGGAGGAAAAGGAGACACAGTGAACAAATGAAGGAGTATTGGAGGAAGAAGAAGATAATAATGCTATTTGTTTTACGTCCCACTAACTACTTTTTCGGTCTTCGGAGACGCCGAGGTGCCGGAATTTAGTCCCGCAGGAGTTCTTTTTACGTGCCAGTAAATCTACCGACACGAGGCTGACATATTTGAGCACGTTCAAATACCACCGGACTGAGCCAGGATCGAACCTGCCAATTTGGGGTCAGAAGGCCAGCGCTTCAACCGTCTGAGGCACTCAGCCCGGCAGAAGAAGAAGAAACAACAAAGGATGAAGCACTGAAATTGTCACGTTGTCTCTAGAAGACCCTAACGAAGAAAAAAGAACAATACTAATGAAAACTTTCGTCTCGGAAGTGAAACATAGACAATAAGTAACTCGGAAAGAAAATAGAAGCTTTTGAAATGTGGTGTTACAGAAGTATGCTGAAGGTTAGATAGGTGGATCGATTCACGAATGAAGAGATACTGAATCGAAATGGTGAGAGGAGATCAATTTGGCTAAATTTGACGAGAACAGATAGACTGATAGGAAAAGCGTAAAGTCACCCAGGGCTTTTTAAGTTGGTTTTTATGGGACGTGTAGGGGGTAAGAACAGAACGGGTGGACCAAGGTATGAATATGACAAGCAGATTAGGGCAGATGTGGGATTAGGATGTGAGTGTTATGTAAAAATGAAAAATTTAGCACAGGATAGCATCATCAAACCAATTTATGGACTGAACAACAACAAATAATAATAATAATAATAATAATAATAATAATAATAATAATTTATTATTATTTTGGGTATGAATTTAGTGCTAGGAGTCTCCGAGGAAATATTCCGCTTTTTAGCTTTCAGCTTCTCTGGGTTGAGAAGATCACTTTTTGAAACATAAACGGCTGTAATTCAAAAATTAACTGCTCGATTGAAACAAGCTCGTTATGAAAATCCGCAGTTTTTTCAAGTTATTCGACCGCATCAGGAACGGAATTAATGAAGCCCCGTCTAGCGACGAGGATAGGAATTGTGCCGGCTGCCGAAGCCTATCGCACTCATCTGGGGCAATGATTAATGAATGACAGATGGAATGAAATGATACTGGAGAGTGTTGCTGGAATGAATGGTGTCAGAAAAAACCGGAGTACCCGGAGAAAAACCTGTCCCGCCTCCACTTTGTCCAGCAATAATCTCGCATGGAGTAACCTGGATATGAACCACGGAACCAGTGGTGAGAGGCTGTCGTCTGAGTCGCGGAGCCTTCCAAATTTTTATATTATCTTAAATTAACTGTCACACCAAATTAGGTGTGAATCAGGTAACAAAAACGCAGTAGGGTCCACTTAAATAGTTATAAAGTACGAGTAGGCCCTACTACTTAAACATGTAAAATGAATTTTATTTTCTTGTTCGTTCCACATTCTCATCCGTAGCGCACGTGGATGTTTCAATACCGCGATCGTTTTCTTGATATTCTCCGCTTGTGTACATTTGCAGTCGTTCTCTTTTTATCTTGGAGTTGTTTCTGTGGGAGTCATACCTCCCGCGGGCGCAAAGAAAGGCTCGTCACGCCATAGGATCTCGTAGAACCAACGTAACTCGCACTGAGAACACATGGAGTCTGTGTTGTTACAGCAACATGAAGGAAGAGCACACATACCTAGTGTATTCCACGCTATCGCTAAAGGAAGTGGATAATTTAGGCACAGCGATAGACTAAGCACGTTCCTGTGAATATCGCTGCTGTGCCAAAACCGCCACCGTCACAATGTCACACGCCTCCAAGTCACATACTGATATGCAGTAAGTAAAGCAAAGTCACCTCCGTACAGGCCACGAAGGCCCTTGGAGGAGTGGAAGGTAAAGGCTTCTACCATTGTTAACCTCGGCACGTGTTGGGGTAGAGTGGTTAACTCTACGCGCAGCCGCCTTTGCCCCCAGGAATTAACCTGGTACTCATTTTTGGTGTAGCCTGAGTGAACCTCAGGGCCATATGCACCTCCGGAAGTGGAAATCTCGTTTCTTAAATTTTGCGACTTCCTGACGGGGATTCGAACCGAGTGCGCCTTTGCCGCCTTGGCCAGGCAACCCCCTCTTGATATGCAGTACATAAGACTAATTTTCGTTGAGTTCATTTTCCTATGCGCATGTGTAAAGGAAAATGAACATTACTGTAGGAATGTATGTTTGCATGCCATATTTACCTACTCCTAGAAAATGATTGAGATGCACAAGGTCTTCAAATAACTTATCCATTCAACTAGTGATTAAGAAAGAAGACGTGATGTTAAGTGGAAGAAAGCAAGCAAACATCAACTCATTCCTTTATAAAGTTAATGGCACACGACCATTTCGTCCCTGTTATAGAAATACTTATAGAAATACCGCGTATCTGACAATACTCTTCCTATCCATATTCGTTAGGAATGGTCACGCCTCCCAGCCACATATGGATATGCAATCCATTATAACAACAATAATAGTAATAATTTATTGTTATTTATTTTGGGTGCGAATTAAGTGCTAGGAGTCTCCGAGGAAACATTCGGCTGCCCGGTTGATGCTCTTTCTATTTGACGCCCAAGGGCAACCTCCACATCTGGGTTGAGGAGATCACTTTTTGAAACAAAGACGGCTGTTGGTCACTGAGGTACTGGAAATAAATGAAATGTCGTATGGCTTTTAGTGCCGGGATATCCCAGGACGGGTTCGGCTCGCCAGGTGCAGGCCTTTCTATTTGACTCACGTAGGCGACCTGCGCGTCGTGATCAGGATGAAATGATGATGAAGACAACACATACACCCAGCGCCCGTGCCATTGGAATCAACCAATTAAGGTTAAAATCCCCGACCCGGCCGGGAATCGAACCCGGAACCCTCTGAACCGAAGGGCAGTACGCTGACCGTTCAGCCAACGAGTCGGACAAGGTACTGGAAATGAAGTAAATTAAAATTAACATTTCTTCCCAACGGCTGTCCGACATACAGTACTGCAAAGTGTTAAACATGAAAGTCAAAATTGTTAGATTTCTTACTGCAGTCACTGCAGGGAGACTAATGGCATGGCATTTTCACAACGGCGCCAGTTGCCAGCTCGACGGGTGGTGACTGCACACACGACATCCCTCAAGCAAGACAATACCTGAGAGGGGTGCTTCTTCCCCCTTACCTGCTGTCCACACACGACCTCATCACATACCTGCGAGAGGGTCTGCCACACAAAGCTGAAGCACGCTCCATTCTGTCCTTACCTGTGCTGCGTACATTTTTACAGTTACTGACTTCATTTGACCAACTAGCACAGATCGATCTGCACTATGTCTTCTGATATCGGCCAGAAGAACTCTCTTACTTCCTTTTTCTATTCACTCGATTAAGATGCGCTACACAATATCTTTTTCATTGCTAAAGCAAGGAATGAACGCTGCATGTACCATTCAAGGAAATACACTGCAATCGGTGTCACAGATAAGAGACCTAGGTGTTATAATTGACTGTAAACTTGACCTTCTCAGCCCATATCGAGTTAATAAGACTCGCAATCCTTTTTTTAAGAACAAAACTAAATCTAACATCTTGAATTGTCTGAGAATGCTTGACCTGAGAAGCCGTTTAGTTTTCCGATCTTTGTTACCTAGATAAATTAATCAATGGCTATACCGAATGCAATACCCTTCCAACGTAATTCAGTATACAGCCCTCCTCCCCCCGGCCAACTAACAACCGTCATAGTCATCATGTGTTCCGTCCGCGCCTAACCTTGCAACAACGCTCTAACTTCCACCGTCACACCCTTAAAAGACTCCTTTGAAGTCCCCTCCAGGTTTCCACTTTTTCCGCCCTTCAAACCCAGGACCTTATTTCTTTCTAGCTCTGTAAATGACCCGTGCCAGTTGTCTTTGCCATTCTCGTTACATTGTTATTGTTGTTAATTTACTGTTGAAACTTAAAATTGTTGTTTATACCGATCGTTATAATATTATACTTATTTAAGTATGTTATATTATCAGTGTAAAATGGCCCTCTTGCGGTTGTATCTAATAAATAAATAAATAAATAAATAAATAAATAAATAAATAAATAAATAAATAAATAAATAAATAAATTTATCGTATGGCTATTAGTACCATGAGTGTCAGAGAAAATGTTCGTCTCGCCTGGTGCAGGTCCTTTTATTCGACGCCCATAGGCCACGTGCACATCTGGATGCGAGGAGATGATGATGATGACGATGATGAGTTTGGGAGAGCTTAAAAGCCGGTTTCGTTACATAGCCTATTCCAGAAAAGCAGCTCGATTTGTTCTGGGTGATATCCGACAAACGAGTAGCGTTACAAAAATGTTGCAATGTTTGGGTTGGGAAGAATTGAGAGAAAGAAGAAGAGCTGCTCGACTAAGTGGTATGTTCCGAGCTGTCAACGGAGAGATGCCGTGGAATGACATTAGTAGACGAATAAGTTTGAATGGAGTTTATAAAAGTAGGAAATATCACAATATGAAGATAAAGTTGGAATTCAAGAGGACCAACTGGGGCAAATATTCATTTATAGGAAGGGGAGTTAGGGATTGGAATAACTTACCAAGGGAGACGTTCAATAAATTTCCAATTTCTTTGAAATCATTTAGGAAAAGGCTAGGAAAGCAACAGATAGGGAATCTGCCACCTGGGCGACTGCCCTAAATGCAGATCAGTATTGATTGATTGATTGATTGATTGATTGATTGATTGATTGATTGATTGATTGATTGATTGATTGATTGATTGATTGATTGATTGATTGATTGATTGATTGTCGAATAAGACGAAGGGGTTTGCTTAATGCTTTGCATCGCCATCCGACGGACGAATCACCATCAACAGCATCATATGCCCTCACACCATATGAGCACTGCGGAGAGGTTTGGAATGTAACCCAGACTTTAGGCACGAAATTTAGTGGTCAGAAAATATGTAGCACCACCATCCCTGCCCTGCTGGCCAACATCCCGATGGTGAACATTTTATTCGAGCATATAGACTTCAAATGCCTTTGCTGGGCAGATGTAGTGTTTACAGTGCACTATGTCTTCTGCTATGGGCTATATCAAATTTGTTACTTTCATTGACCTGTCTCAGTCTCATCCTTGGCTTTGACAATATGAAAGTGACTGAGGTACGAGTGATGCTAGTAATACCGTTCCTTGTGCAGCCAGTCCCTGTTATGAATGGTGTGAAAATATCGCTCATAGGGTCGGTTGGTGCATGCATTTCAGTGGGCTTGGCAGACTGATATGTAATAGCAACGGCTGGCTCGGTGAGGAAAGCAACGGGAAACTACCTCGCTCCTCATTTCCCTAGTACGCCTCTTCATTGACGCCTAGGCTGTTTATGACAGCTGTTGGCGGAGCTACAGAGGATCAAACCAGCCTTCGGGCTGACTACCCAACATACATACATAGACTTCAACGCCTTAACGATCATAGCCACCAGGTGTGCTTACTCAGCCGTTTAATTACACTGAATGCCTTATTTCGTTTACAAGAATGAGGAGGGTAAGAGATTAAGAGGAGACCAAGGCGACGATGCTTGGACTGAGTTTATGATGATTTAATGATAAAAGTTTCGGAACTAAAAAAAACCACAGAGATAGTTTCAAATAGAGGATTTCAGAGGCGATTAGATACTTCACAGAGGCTTGCAGACTGGACACTGAAAGGTATAACTAGAGCCAGGATTTTTAGACACTAATAAGTTAGAAAGCAAACTTACTGGAGCATATAACAAATATAGTCTATCCTGCACAACGGCTATGCTCTGAGCTTTGCATAAATATTAGGGTACGCCTCATCACAAACCCTGGAATTTATGATATTCTCGCTACATTTTCGATTCCCGGCAAGGTCAGTGAATTTTTGCCTGGATCTGAGGGTTGAGTCGAGGTCCACTCAGCCTACGTGATTACAATTGAGGAACTAGCTGACGGTGAGATGGTGGCCCCGGTCTAGAGAGGCAAGAATATCAGCCGTGAGGATTCGTCGCACTAACCACACGACACCTCATAATCTGGAAGCCTTCGAGCTGAACAGCTGTCGCTTGGTAGGCTATGGCTCTTCGGGGCTGTTGCGCCATGGGATTTGGTTTAGTTTGGTTTTTAGCTACATTACTTAAGAATGGGCCAGACGACAATTCCTAATAAATAAAAATAGTTTGCATTCTAACCTACAGTATTACTGCCTAAAATTTCTGAATGAATGAATTTTTACTGGTAATCATTATTGCTTACAAAATTCCATTTTTACCCCTAATTTAATTCTTGAAGTAGAATAAATTGTGATCCTCACATTCTAGTAATCGATATACATTGCACGGGAGGATAAACGGGGAAAATTTAAGTGATTATGACGATAACTGTTTCATTTCTACTTCAGCGGAACCAGCAGCTGCACCGGTGCTGAATGCGACACTTTCTTACCTCTCTAGTTCTTTCAAAGGCATCGAACATATCGCCGCTGGGGATGATCTCAACACTAAACACAGATATTCTTCCGAGAAGTGCCCTTGTACAGCGTCTTTTCAGCAAATGCTTATATGTACTTTGGTTTAGCGATGGCAATTTAAATAACGATTTATTATGTAAATAAATAAATTATTTGAAATGCTAGAAGTCACTAAAATTAAAAGTTACCGAGCAAATGGCCGTACCGTTAGGGTCGCGCAGCTGTGAGATTGCACTTGGGAGATAGTTCGAACCCCACTGTCGGCAGCGCTGAAGATGGTTTTCCATTTTCACACCAAAAAATGCTGGGGCTGTACCTTAATTAAGGCCACGGCTGCTTCCTTCCCACTCCTAGCCTTTTCCTATTCCATCGTCGCTATAAGACCTATCTGTGTTGGTGCGACGTAAAGCAAATAATATAAAAGTTAAGAGAAAAATAATTTTGAGAGTTCCAGGATATCATGCTTAGTCTCACTTACTGAAATTATAGTCATTTAAATGTCCCTATGCTAAAATAAAAAGAAAAGATAATCTATCTTTCTCTGTAAATTTTGGTAGCTTACCTTACCAGCTCCATGGAGAGAAAATATCAGTAATTTCCTTATGCACTTTGATAATCCTATTAAGATAAAGAAACATTCCTCAGAATACAGGTCCTACCAAAAGTTTAAAGATACCTGTATATTTCACGAACATGATTCCTGTCCTAAAATGTTTGGTCTTAGGCATTTTACAGGAAACTAGTATATATTTAGAGGATTTTCTGAAATTTGCATTAAACATCACTCTTTGTTTTGAAGTTATTCATTTTTGTTTATATTAATTGGAAAGAAAATAGCTATTTGTTTAATACTTGAGAAGATCTGGACACTACAATATGGGGATTAAATAAATAAGTTTTGTTATGGAGAAACAGGTACTTGTAGAACACAAGCGACCTCGGTAACTTGAAGGGTCTGCTGTCCAGCCAAGATCAAGGAATGGCCTCTTTCTGTAGTTCTATTGTGAACAATACAAACGCAGAATTTTTAAAATGGAAACATATTCTGTTGCTCTATTACAATTATAAATATTTTACAGGTATCTGTGTTTAGGATTTACGTTAATCTTGATGCAATACAGACGTCGTTCAGGATCACCTTTTAAGACCAACGAGTTCCTAAAGTGAAGCGTAAGGTGTAACAGTTTCCCAAGTAAGGAATACAGTATATCTGCATCGAGAGAAATATAGCGATTGCTCATTGCTGAAGCGGTCGAAGGGTACCGGTACTGCGTAATGAAACAATAATTCACCATAGTGGCATTCATTTAAATATTAGTGAAACAATGCAGCACATCTCCTCATCCTTTAATCAACCGATAATATCAAACCTTCAAACGACAATCAAGTTCACGTTCAGTTTCTACTATATAACACACTAGGTTCATCTTCACATGAAGCTCCTGCTCTCAACAAGAACATCAAGACCATCCTTGTGTTACTGTGTTACTCCCCTCCTTGAGAGTTGGTCCAGCACGCACCTGATGCTTGATATCAAAGGCAGTGGCGGTTCGTGACATTTTATTCTGGCAGGGCTGTGCCGCCATCACTTCCTCCTCCCCAATAGGTCCATTTTTCACTCACCAGCACCAGGATACTTTTAGATTAATATTAATAATAATAATAATTGAATAGAAATCTGCTTGCACTATAACATTAATTAACTACACTACAATGGCATTAATGCACACACATTAACAGGCTAACAGCTAATACAATCCCGACTACTGTGGCACTGCACTGTTTCACTGATCACAATCACAAGTGATAATAAGGACATTCAAGAAAGCAAATAAACAGTGCAATCCCGAATTTCTGTCTCCTTACTCAAATTTCAAAGCATGAAAACATATTTAACAATTTGACCACCCTACAAATAGTGCCGTCACGCTATGGGTACATTTTAATCTTTATTTTAGCTTCCTCATAGAAGTGAATTGTTTAAATAGTATAATGGAATTCATTGGTTTTTACAGTGTTTTGGAATTCATCTCTAACAACAATTAATGTAAGACGTGGGAGGTGGTGGGAGGGGAGGGGGGTAGGAGCCCAGGTACGTTGTAAAGTGGTTGGCGATGTTGTTGAGGGCTCCGGTATGAAATGAAATGTCGTATGGCTTTTTAGTGCCGGGATATCCCAGGATGGGTTCGGCTCGCCAGGTGCAGGTCTTTCTATTTGACTCTCGTAAGCGACATGCGCGTCGTGATGAGGATGAAATGATGATGAAGACAACACATACACCCAGCCCCCGTGCCATTGGAATTAACCAATTAAGGTTTAAATCCCCGACCCGGCCGGGAATCGAACCCGGGACCCTCTAAACCGAAAGCCAGTACGCTGACCGTTCAGCCAACGAGTCGGACGAGGGCTCCGGTGCTCAGCACTTACACACGCCCGCACTCTTCCTTCCCCTGACAAGCCAGTACCGCCCCTACAGGCTCCTCCCGCAACTCGCACACTTGCTAACTCTAGGGACCTGCTGAGGGCTCCCTTGCCACAGTCCGAGCGCCTCAAGACTGAAGAGAAAACATCGTGCTTGCTGGACAGCAGCCATTTCCCTGAAAATAGAAAAGCGAAATGTTTACACCGAAATAATAAGGATAACATCGTATAACTAAATAGCACACAACATAAGCTCCACTTAGCTACATTTGTCCATCTCTTTATGTAATCAGCAATGTTAAATTTTATTGAAAAGGCGGTGGGGGCGGGGGTGCCCAAAAGCCCTTCGTGCACGAACCGCCACTGATCAGAGGAATCTGGTTTCAAACTGAGAGTTGCCGTACGTTCGCATTTTGTGCGGACGTGTCTTTTTTTTACTTATATGTCCATGATTGTATCATTTTTTGTTTTGTTTTTTATGATTGCTAGTTGCTTTACGTCGCACCGACACAGATAGGTCTTATGGCGACGATGGGACAGGGAAGGGCTAGGAGTTGGAAGGAAGCGGCCGTGGCCTTAATTAAGGTACAGCCCCAGCATTTGCCTGGTGTGAAAATGGGAAACCATGGAAAACCATTTTCAGGGCTGCCGACAGTGGAGTTCGAACCTACTATCTTCCGAATACTGGATACTGGCCGCACTTAAGCGACTGCAGCTATCGAGCTCGGTACGATTGGTTTTAGGTAGCACTAACACAGATAGATCTTGTGCCGACAATGGATTAGAAAACGACTAAGAGAAGGAAGGAAGCGACCGCAGCCTTAATTAAGGCACAGCCCAAGCATTTCCCTGGTGTGAAAATGGAAAATCACGGAAAACCATCTTCAGGGCTGCCGTCGACAGTAGGGTTCGAATACACTGCTACCCGAATGCTAGCTCACAGCTGTGCGCCATTAACAGCACGTCCAACTCGCTCGGTAACCGTACCGTACTAGAGAGGAAATCTGGAAATATCCGTACTTTCTGATCTTTTCATTTTTTTACAATTTGTTTTACATCGCACCGGTGCAGATACGTCTTTTTTTAAATTTGCTTTACGTCGCACCGACACAGATAGGTCTTACGGCGACAATGGGATAGGAAAGGAGTAGGAGTGGGAAGGAAGCGGCTGTGGCCTTCATTCAGGTATATCCCCAGCATTTGCCTGGTGTGAAAATGGGAAACCACAGAAAACCATCTTCAGGGCTGCCTACAGTGGGGTTCAGCTACGCGCCCCTAACCGCACGGCCAACTAGCCCGGTACAGATAGTTCTTGTGGCGACGTTGGGATAGGAAAGGACTTGCAGTGGGAAGGAAGCGGCCGTGGCCTAAATTAAGGTACATCCCCAGCATTTACCTGGTGTGAAAATGGGGAGACTATGGATCTACAGAGCTGCCGACACTGGGGTTCGAATCCACTCTCTCCCGAATGCAAACTCACAGCCGCACGGCCAGTTCGTTCGGTCTTTCTGATATGAACAGTATGTATGATTGGTTGATTGATTAATGATATATTTATATCGTAGCTAAATGAAGCCAGCTGCCCGTCTCTTAGGCCTAAATCTAACCAGTGAGAAAATTACATTTGCCAACTAACAAATCACTTAATTGTTGTCATGTTGCCGATATTAAATAAATAAATAAATAAATAAAATAAATAAATAAATAAATACATTGCTAACTCGAAGTGAATTCTTTGATCCACTCAACAAAAACAAGTACGATTTCAGAGAGATATTACCGTCCTTCTGGAAATATGATTGGAATGACGAATCGAAATAAGTTAGGGCTTACCTCACCTTAACTAGCCTAATAACATTAAAGCATATCGTAGGCCTAACGTGGTTTTATCTTATTTATAGTCCGGCTCCATGGCTAAATGGTCAGCGTGCTGGCCTTTGGTTACAGGGATCCCGTGTTCGATTCCCGGCAGGGTCGGGAATTTTAATCACAACTGGTTAATTCCTCCGGCACGAGGACTGGGTCTATGTGTCGTCTTCATCATCATTTTATCCTCATCACGATGCGCAGGTCGCCTGCGGGAGTCAAATCAAAAAGATCTGCATCTGGCGAGCCGAACTTGTCCTCGGACTCTCCCGGTACCAAAATCCATACACCATTTCATTTTTTCTTATTAAATACCGTATATTAATATATGTTTAGCGAATTATCCGGTTTCATATTTCTGCAGCGGTGATTTAATTCCTCCGGTTTCTGCTTATGTGGTAAAATGTCCATGCAATGAAATGAAATGGCGTATGGCTTTTAGTGCCGGGATGTGTCCGAGGACTTCGGCTGGCCAGGTGCAGGTCTTTTGATTTGACTCCCGTAGGTGACCTGCGCGTCGTGATAAGGATGAAATGATGATGAAGACGACACACACCCAGTCCCCGTGTCAGGGGAATTAACCAGGTATGGTTAAAATTCCCAAACCTGCCGGGAATCGAACCCGGTACCCTTGTGGCCAAAGGTCAGCACGCTAACCACTTAGCCATGGAGCCGGACTCCATGCGATGACCTTATACCATTGCTGGCGAGATCTAGTGTGTACACTGCACAGTCTTCTGGTGTGGGCTAAAACAAATTTCTTACTTTCATTGATCTGCTCGGTCTCATCCTTGGCTTTGACAATACGATAATGACTGAGGTATGAGTGATGCTAGTAATGCCATTCCTCATGCAGTCAGTCCCTGTTATGAACTGCTCGTAGAGTCGGTTGGTTTGGGCATTTCAGTGGGCTTGGCAGACGGATATGTAATAGCAACTTGCGGCTCAGTGAGGAAAGCAACTGCAAACCATCTCACTCCCCATATCCCTAGTACGCCTCTTTAGTGATACCTGGGCCACATATGACGGCTGATGGCAGAGCTGTTGAGGTCCAAACCAGCCTCCGCGCTGAGCACTCAACATTCAAACCCTTTATTAAAAAACTAATACATATAAGCAATATATTCGTTCTGCATATGAAACTACAGTAATTATTATTATTATTATTATTATTATTATTATTATTATTATTATTATTATTATTATTTATAATATACTAGTAGTGGTGATTGGATGGCTCCCAGTGGATATTTTGTTAATAGATCTTCAGTTGATTTATTTGTTCATTCTCGAACTTGACTTACTAGTCCTTCATTTGGCACCCTCGATCTGTGATTGGCAGCTCACTGGTTCGTATCCCATTGAGTCAGGTAACTACAGTTTGTCTCATAATTCTGTTCTCTAACATGAGTCGCGGTAAGCTTGAAATTTTTCCTTCATTTATATCCACACTGTGAGTGTGAGTCATTTTCATTTGGTAATTTAATTTCAACATTTCTTTCTTTTTTATTTGTGTTTTGTCGAGCTCAAATGCTATGTACAGTTAGAAATCTTCATACTTGCTGTGATTGCAGCAATTGTTAATCAGGACCACTTCTCCTTATTGACATCTTGGAGTTCCCTTGCCATTCCCCTTGACATGCTCCTGCAGTTTATCTACCTTTACGTCGCTTTATATTAAACTTTCGGTACCCCCTACTCCCACTTCTCCGAAAAAAACTAAGAGGGAGAGAAAGAAGGGAAATGCTTGTAGTGTACATAGAACGGGTAAGAAAGAATGTAGAGAAGTCTAAAAAAAACGTTAATGGAAGTGTGCGTGTGTGTGTGCGACTTTCCTTGGCAACTCTAATGTGCAATGAAGAGGGAGAAATCGTTTTGTTGGTAGGCTGAGGGTGGGGAGAACTTTAATTTCACTTGAGACGTAGAGAAGGGTGGCAGCAGACATTTTACAGCAGCACGTGCGGGGATGGGGCGGAGGAAGGGAAATAAAGAAAGAAAAGAGAGAGAAGTCACTAATTAGAAAGAAAAGAAGGGGTGGCAATGTGTGTGGGGGGTTGGAAAGGGGGGTGAGAATAACAGAGAGGGAGCTACTGTGTAAAAGAGCGAGGAGGAGGGGTAGGAAAGAAGAGGAGAGAAGAGTTGAAATTGACAGTGACAGAATATGTCGGAGAAGAATAAAGAAGGGGTTGAAGAAGACAGGAGTTAGGGAGGGAGGCAGTGGATGCGAATGCGAGGCATACCAACCAGAAAGTATGGAGACGTGGAAGGTAGAAGACAGCATTTTAACGTTATAACACAGATATATAAACAGAATGAAGATGTATTCAACAAGACAAGTGTGATTGGAGAAGATATCACTTTATCAGAACACAAGCTTTCATACCCTCGTAACAATTACACTACCAAGTACCATTCACACGGACAAGATTTTCGTTTCAAACACAGCTGGTGCGTTCCCCGTTGTTAATAACTCATTTCCAGTCTGCAGCGACACTGAGTGCCTGTAATCTTAAACAACACACCGTCCTCACGCTTGTATGAATTGAAATATTACAGTCAGTTGTAAGATACATCTCCCCCGCCTGCCAGATGAATATCTCTTCTCAACTGCCGAAAGACAGCATTATAGCGTAAACCTGTCGATACCTATGGTCAGTAGCTGCAATTGGGAATTAAAAGTGAGGGTAGGGGGTGAGATACAGCGGCCGTTGGTTGGGGGGGGACATAAAAAACTGGAAAAAAAGATACAAAATGGTACGTTTTTGATGCTCTGTGAGCGAATTTCGTCAGAGAGGTAAAGATTGGCAGTTTACCAACTTAAATGCGGTAATAATAGTTATCTGAGATTTTGATTCAACACTATACAATAACAATTTCACTAAAGGAACAATATTACACATGTATTACAATTAAATAGAAGTAAAGCGTGATTATTCAATTAAAAATAATTTAGTATTTGACTACACACTAAGAAACTAACAGACACTATAGAGAAAGGTCTCTGCCAGACTGACGAATGCACACGGCAAGCGGGTGAATCATACCTCAGTGTCCATGACCTTGGCAAAAAAATACCCCTACTACCCTTCCTCAGAGCACATGCAAAGTCTCCATTACTTGCTGTGCGCTATAAAATCGATTATCCGCGACGAATAACATTTTGCGCGAATTACCGCTAATAATTTTGCTAATAATTAAAGAAAATAAAGGAAAAAATGAATTGATAAGACAAGAGGGGTTGTGCATATTGCTATAGTTCCTAGTTTCAACTAGCTAAAATGGAATAAAAATGTAATGTCTTCTCCACAAAGTGGGGGAGGCGGGGAGCAATGCAAACCCTCTCCCTTCCTCCAACCTCACTCATCGCCGCTACTGCCTATGCACTTTCGGAAGTCCAGTCGCAGGTAGCAACGTCAGACCGAGTCCGCTCCTACTGACATCAAACGGGTTAAAGTTTTTTCTCTACTTTTGCAGATCGTTTTCAGATCAACTTACCAGGCTGAGTAGCTCGGATCGTAGAGCGCTGGCCTTCGGAGCCCAACTTGGCAGGTTTTTTTTTTTTTTTAGTTGCTTTACGTCGCACCGACACAGATAGGTCTTATGGCGACGATGGGACAGGGAAGGTCTAGGAGTGTGAAGGAAGCGGCCGTGGCCTTAATTAAGGTACAGCCCCAGCATTTGCCTGGTGTGAAAATGGGAAACCACGGAAAACCATTTTCAGGGCTGCCGACAGGGGGGTTCGAACCTACTATCTCCCGAATACTGGATACTGGCCGCACTTAAGCGACTGCAGCTATCGAGCTCGGTACTTGGCAGGTTCGACCCTGGCTCAATTCGATTCGGTGGTATTTGAAGGCGCTCAACTACGCCAGTGCTGGTCACGCCTAGGGCTAGGGGAGGTGTGCCTGCCTCTAACCCGGAGGCACAGCGTTCGATTTCCGGCCAAGTTAGTGATTATTACCCAGATCTGAGGGCTGGTTCTATGTCCACTCAGCCTATAACTGAGAAGTTATCTGACGGTGAGATAGCGGACCCGGTTTAGAAAGCCAAGAATAATGGGCGAGAGGATTTGTCGTGCCGCACACACGCCTCCTCGTAATCTGAAGGCCTGCGGGCTGAGCAGCGGCCGCTTGGTAGGCAAAGGCTGTTGCATCATGGGGTTTGGTTTCAGATACATCAGCCTAGTGTCGGTAGATTTACTGACACGTTGAGGAATTCCTGCGGGACAGTATTTCGGCACCTCCGCGTCTCCGGAAACCGTAAAAGTAGTTAGCGGGACGTAAAAAACAATAGGCCTAATATTATTATTATCAGATGGACTTTGCAGTACGGGAGTGAAAGCTCGCCTCAAAACTGCCCGGCTCCTTGGCTCAGTGGTCAGCGTAGTGCTCTTCAGTTCAGAGGGTCCCGTGTTCCATTCCCGACCGAGTCGGAGATTTTAACCTTAACCGCCTAGCTCGGGGTTTGGTTGTTTATGCTGTCCCCAACTTCCCTGCAACTAAAACACAACACTATCCTCCACTGAAATAACATACAGTTCACTACACATGGCAGATGTCGCCCATCATTGTCGGAGGATCTGCCTTGCAAGGCTAGAAATAACCACATGAAATTATTATTATTATTATTATTATTATTATTATTATTATTATTATTATTATTATTATTATTATTCTTATTATTATTATTATTATTATTGTTATTGTTGTCTTTACGTCGCACTGACACAGATAGGTCTTATAGCTACGATGGAATAGTAAAGACCTAGGAGTGGGAAGGAAGCGGCCGTGGCCTTAATTAAGGTACAGTCCCTGCATTTGCATGGTGTGCAAATGGAAAACCACGGAAAACCATCTACAAGCCTGCCGACAGTAGGGTTCTTCTTATTCTTTGTCGTTTGGGCCTGCTGAGCACCACGGGGCTCGTATCCTCTCGTCACATGGGCCTTTTGTTTTCTTCTATTCCAGTATTCCTTCATTTTCTGGCTGTGAGCCACCTTTCCTTGCTCCGTCTACATAAGTCTGCTGGTTCCTGTGTTCTTCCTATTCGTAAGTGACGCTGGAAAAATTCCCAATTCCCCGCTGAATGGCTTGCCGATAGTGTGGGCGGTCATGTGTGGACTCATGCGGGATCCCCAGTTGTTCAACATCCCACTTGACCGAATAGATCCAATTGTTCCTGGATGCCTCCCCTCTACTTGCCAGTGAAGATCTTCTTGGTAAGTCTGCAGAGGTTCATGTAGGTTAGGTGCCCTTAGAAGTCCAGGCCCCTTTTTCTTATAGAAGCAAGGATGTCTTTCTGATGTTTGTATAGCTCATCATTGTGCCGAATTCTGCAGGTGCCTCCCTCTTCTCTTACGGGTCCCAGTATTCTCCTCAGGATCTTCCTTTCCTTGAGTTATTATTATTATTATTATTATTATTATTATTATTATTATTATTATTATTATTATTATTATTATTATTATTATTTTATATACATATATATATAATTCGCTGGGGCCATCAAGGACCACGTTAAGTCTTGTTGCATTTGACACTGAACTTGGCCTTCTTTAGAGCCCAAATTTCCCTCATTCTGTGTGAGTGGGCCTGCTTACGCTCCTCTGTCCAAGGGGCACCGTGTCTTCTCTTCGGTTGCTAGTCTCGGTTTAGCCCGTTCGTCAATATTTTCTTGCGGAAGAGATCTCTGTTAAAGGCGTGTTCAGCTGAGATATGTGGCATTTGCAGGTCTTCTTTGGTATTTCTAAACCAGGGAATTGTGGTTTTGGGGTTTGAATCAAAAAAGTGAAAGATTTCTTAACTTTCTTCTGTCCATTCTTTTCAGATGACCGTAAAATCGTGCCCGTCTTTTTCTGATTGTGTCGGTAATTTTCTCTATTTTGCTGTAGACTTCCTTGTTGGATCTCTTTTGATGGATTCCATTTCTGTACTTAGATCCCAACATTCCTCTCACAATTTTGCGTTCTCTTTTCTCCAGTTCTTCAAGGAGTCCTTTGTTGGCATTTAGAGACAAGGTTTCGGCTGCATATAGAACTACTGGCTTCAGAACTGTTTCATAGTGATGTATCTTGGTGTTTTCGGAAAAGGCTTTTTTTGTTGTAGATTGTGCGGGATGTTTGGTAGGCTATTTCCAGTTTGCGTACTCGCTCAGGAAGTGCTTCTTTGTCCAGTCCATTTTTCATGATGATCTCACCCAGGTATTTGAATTTGTCTACTCGGGTGATGTCCCCGTATTTTGTATGGAGTTTTGGTGGAGCCTCTTTGATGTTAGTCATTACTTCTGTTTTCTCAAACGATATCTGCAAACCAGTTTGTTCGGCAATTTCCTTTAAAATTTCAACTTGAACTCTAGCGGTTTCTATGTCGGTTGGGAGAACAGCAATATCATCGGCAAATGCTAAGCAGTCTTTTGCGATCCCCTTGGATTTGGTTCCTATTCTCAATGGACTGTAGTTGGTTTCCTGTAATCTCACCCGCCAGGTTCTGATGATATTTTCAAGAACACAGTTGAAGAGTATCGGGGATAGCCCATCACCTTGTCGGACTCCTGTTTTGATGTCAAAGGAATGCGAGAGACATCCGTGGAACTTCACCTTCGATTTTGTATCGGTCAGGGTGGCTCTAATTAATGCCAGCAGTTTCAAATCAACTCCGAATTCATTTAATGTTTAGCAGGACTTCCCGGTCAATGGAGTCGTACGCTTTCTTAAAGTCTACAAAGACACATACTGCTTGGACCTTAGTGTACAATATCTGATGATCGTTTTGAGATTTTGGATCTGTTCAGCTGTTGAGCGACCTTTTCTGAACCCTCCTTGGTATTCACCTATTTGATGTTCGACTTGTGCTTCCAAACGCTCCAGGATGGCAAGTGATAGAATTTTGTAAGTCACGGGTAACAAAGATATTCCTCTGTAGTTGTTGATGTTCTTCATGCTGCCTTTTTTGTGTAATGGATGGATCAAAGCTATTTTCCAATCTTCGGGTAGGGTATCCTTGTTCCATATTTCTTCTATTTGCTTTTGCAAGATATCAAGTGATTCCTCTGGGGCATATTTCCATAGTTCTGCTACTATTGAGTCTTCCCCCGGCGCTTTGTTATTTTTGAGACGGGCAATGTGGCGCTTGATTTCATCTCTGTCGGGTGGTCTGGAATCTGGGTACCTGAGTAAGGGTTCCTTGGTCTCAATGGTGCTTTGCGGTTTAGAGCAATTAAGTAAATTCTTGAAGTAATCTGCCAGAATGCTGCAATTTTCTTCATTTGACGTCGCCAGTGTACCGTCCTTTCGCTCAAAGCATAGAGATGGTGGTTCATAGCCAGTGAGTTTGCGTTTGAAAGCTCTGTAGTACTCTCTGCTTTCATTCTTCCTAAAGTTTTGTTCTATCTTTTCAATGAGAGATTTTTCGTATTTACGTTTCTCAGTTCTGAACACCCTAGCTGCTTGGGCACGTTGGGTTTTGTAGGTTTCCCAATCATTTTCTGATTTCGTAGAGTTGTACTGTTTACACGCATTGAGTCTTTCTTGGAGGACTGATTTGCAGATACTATTCCACCAGGCATGCTTTTTGCTTCTCTTGACTTCTGCAACGTCTTTGGCGGCCTCAACAAGGAGACTTTTGGCGTTGTTAAAGTCACAGACATTTGGTCTAGCCTTCTCCTGGAACTCCTCGACCCTTTGCCGAAGTTTATCATTGTCGAAGCGTGTGATCTGTTTGGTTGTCGTCCTTGTGTTTGCAGGAATTGGTTTGAATTTGATAAGAGACATATAATGATCTGAGGCCACATTGATGCCTTTCTTTACCTTGACATTCATAATCTCAGGGCTGTTTCTCCTGGAGATCGCAACATGATCAATTTGGAACTCTCCGAGAGCTTGGACGGGAGAACGCCAAGTCATTTGCTTTCTGGGTAGATGGCGAAAGTGGGTCGACATGACCTGCAGGTTGTGATTTTCGCAAATGTTCACCAGTCTTTTGCCGTTGGAAATGGTTCT
Source organism: Anabrus simplex (assembly GCF_040414725.1). Lineage (NCBI taxonomy): Eukaryota > Metazoa > Arthropoda > Insecta > Orthoptera > Tettigoniidae > Anabrus > Anabrus simplex. Next base: position 1,694,697,107 of record NC_090265.1, on the reverse strand, counting down.
TTTGTGAGCAGGGTAATTTCCTATAACTTTCTTGTACTTCTGCCCACGACCTAGTTGGGCATTGAAGTCACCCAAAAGAAGCTTGACATGGTGTTTGGGGATTTTGTTCAATTTTTCATCCAGTAGGTCCCAGAAATTGTCAACTTCGTCTGGATCAGACTTGTTCTTATCGTTTGTAGGAGCATGTGCGTTAACTAGGGCGTAGGTTTTGTTCGCGCATTTAATTGTGAGTATAGACAATCTGTCATTCACAGGTTCGAAATTTGCAACCGATTTAAGGATCTTGGTTCTAACAGCAAACGCGGTTCCAAGCATCACAGCTCCGTTGAGGATTCCTCTTTGCGCTTTGCTCTTGAAAAATCGGTAGCCTTCAGATTCAAAAATCTCTTCATCTGGGTACCTTGTTTCCTGTAGGGCCACTATGGATATCTGATTTTCGTGAAGAGCTTTGGTGAGGGTTTTCAGCTTGCCAGTTTGTGTAAGTGAATTTATGTTGAAAGTTGCTAGAAAGGTTTTAGATTTTGGCCTGAGTTTTTGACTCTTCGGGGTACACCGAGACGCTCCGACTCGTCTCTTGCATGATGTTGAGTCTCCCCCAGAATCCGAACGAGACTCGTGCGCCGTGGCGTTCACGACGAGGGATTTATCCGAAGATTTAGGCCCTGGGGTATGTTTCTTGAAGTGTTGTGCCATCATGCTTTTTGACTTGACTTTGCTTTGGACGGGTAGCCATCCTTTTACAACTAGGGTTGTTAGCCCTATAGGTTGCCTCAAGATGTTTTCTGGCTTCTGGTCATTTACCAGTCTTCGCCGTAACCCTGGCAAGGGACCAGTTTTCTTTTCACGGTGGTATTTTATTTCCCTACTACCCTCTGACTCTGCTGGCGGCAGAACCAGCGAGCTTCCCCAATTCCAATGGGACGCCCCCGATGGAGGTAACCGGTAAATCCCCACACGGGATTATTATTATTATTATTATTATTATTATTATTATTATTATTATTATTATTATTATTATTATTTGCCAGAAAACTGTTTTACTGATTTTAAACACATTTTAGGGCGGGTCCCTGAAACGAGCAAAAGGGGTACTTTTCAAAATTATCGGCCACGGGCTACGTGTTAGAGAAATTGATCAGCACCAGTCATGTTGATTAGGTGTTTATTGAGCAAGTTTCCCTATTTCAAAATACTGATCGAACTAACATATTTTAAATATGTTAAAGCAAAATGTTTTAAATTGCCCATAACTAATTCCTTAGGTAAGTAGCCTAATGCCAAATAATTACAACATATTACTGCTGACGATTTTTAACGCAACCGGAGTAATTTACAATTAAAGATTCAATCAGTTGTTCCAAGAATCTATTTCTAGCAGGTCTTTGGTGTGTTGTACTTAAGACGAGCTTGCATCCGGGATATAGTGGGTTCGAATCCCACTGTCGGCAGCTCTGAAGATGGTTTTCCGTTGTTTCCCATTTTCACACCAGGCAAATGCTGGAGCTGTACCTTAATTAAGGCCACGGCCACTTCCTTCCAACTCTTAGGCCTTTCCTGTACCACTGTCGCCATAAGACCTATCTGTGACGGTGCGACGTAAAGGCACTAGACGAACAAAGTCCCCGATCCGAATGCTATGGTCTATTGCCAGTGTCTTCTTCTCAACATCAGAGCTGCATTTCATTCATATCGTGAGGTTCTTCATATATGAGAGTCTTGGTAGCCCTCTTCCCTTTTTTCTTCAAGAACTTTCCCTTCCATTATATTGCAAATGACAAACAATCCCACCTTCCTTTTCTCTATTTCTCTGATGAGACTTCTTTTTAATTTACTTCTTTCAGCACTACAGTGTTACCTGGTTCGGTTTAAACGTCTCCGAAACCTCATCTCAGGTGCCTCTGACCTGTCCTTTTCTAATTCTCCCAGGGTCCATATTTCACTTCCATAGCCTAGTACACTACACATATAAGTAGGCAATAACAGGTTAAGAGTGTAAACTAATTTGGGTAGTTGGAACTGTCGTCTAGCCCGTTCTTCCATAATGTAGTGAGAGTAGCATAATTTGTAGGGGTTCTAATAGGCTTTACCCTTACTGTTTATGCAAATTTCATAACAGAACTGTTGTCCGGGCTAGAGTATACTTGTTACTCGTTTCAGTAACTTTGCACCGCTGCACCGAATACAGTACTCGTATTTACTACAGTTATTATCGTTTAACAAATTCGATTTATATTGGAATTCATGTCTAGCCATAGATGTCCTCTGTTAAACCTCCCTCATGGTTCGGTTATCGTTAAGCGATAATACTTCCAAGGTAACATAACTCTGAACTTTCGTCTAGTTTGTTTTTTCAAAGTCTTATTACTGCTTCCTGTCTGTAGTTGCCATCATTTTTTCAATCTTTTCAACCCCCTGTGGGTAAGGGCAGTAGGATAAAACCCACGATATACCCTGCCTGTCGTGAAAAACGACTAAAATGGGTCCCAAGGGCTCTAAATTTGGGGGAGTGGGTTGGCGACCATGGGGCCCTCAGCTGAGTCCCGGCATGGCTTCCATTTACTTGTGCCAGGCTTCTCACTTTCACCTATCTTAACCCGACCTCTGTTGGTCAACTCTTGTTCTTTTCCGACCCCGACGGTATTAGAGGTCTACGAAGTCTTTAATTTTCACGCCCTTTGTGGCCCTTGTCTTTCTTTGGCCGATATCTTCATTTTTGAAGTGTCGGATCCCATCCACTTTTTCTATCTGATTAGCATTATATACCGAATGGTTGCCTAATGATATTGTAAATAAAAAATGTGTGTGATTAAATTAATTCCATCCCCTGGTCTATGAAGTTTGGACAGCCCAAGTAGGGGACTGCCTGTAGGGGTGAAGTACAGTGGGGACTTTGAGGGCCCTGGGACCGCTACGGTAGCTGTGAAGGCCCTTCAGGAACTCTGAAAAGTGGTGGCAAAAGGGGCTCTGGTTAAGACGCAGCAGGTCGTTATGCTACTTAGGTTCCAAAATGGGTAAAATATAAATATGTAAATAAATTCAATGTTAATTTTAATCTTATACCAGTTGTATATTATTATTAGAAGTAATTTCATATACCGTATATGAGTTGACTATGTTTGTAAGATATTATAAGTAGAATTTTGTAAACAATATAAATTTATTAAGGATGATGTGTGTGTTTAATAGAACAAATTATTAGCGTAAATTGTATAATATTGTATTCTAGGAAAATTTTCTTCTTCTCTTGTTAATTTAAAATTTAGTGCTTGACAATAATGTATTTTAGTGTACCATTTGCCACCGAGGTAGACACCTCATTTGCAAATAAAGAGATTTTGATTTGATTTTGAATGGTACTTCCTCTCAAAACAAAAATCACCACCACCACCTTTTCAGTGTTAATTTTGATATTTAATTTACCTTAAAATTTAAAATCCTTAACTCGGTCGGTATTTGGACCCGGAGCCTCTGACCCATAGGCCAGTTCGCTGACCATTCAGGAAAGGACCAGAAACTTCGTTATTAATAACGTTTGTTTTAAACTCATTTGCTAGAGGATGACGTTAAGCATGTTACTTTCCTTTATCAATTTTACTCATTTATCGATCAGTCTTAACATTTTCTGGGTTGATTTGACGGCGCCCCCCCCCCCTGTTGTCGGAATTTTACATCATTTATACGTGTGGTGCTTTGACACGGATGTTCTGCCAGTCATCTTAATCGAAGTGAAGTGCTGAACTCACCCACGTGTGAATATGATTGTCTGTGTGTATCAGTTATGGGTCACATGGTACTCGTCTCTATTTTTTTATTTTTTATTTTTTTCTATTGGTTTAACGTCACACCGACACATCACAAGTTTTTGGCGAACGTTCTAGCAAATATTTTCCTTATTTATAAAATCGAGTGTATTACTCAATTAACTCAACTTTTTGAAGAACATTGTCTTGTCTATAAGAGTAGTAGTTGGAGAATTAAAGAAACGTGTAAATTAATAATGACCCAGCCCCTTGGTGTAGGAGTAGCGTGCCTGCCTCTTATCCGCAGGGTCAGATTTCCATCCCCGGCCAGGTCAGAGCTTTTTACCTGGATTTGAGGGCTGGTTCGAGTTCCACTCAGCCTAAGTGATTACAATTGAGGAGCTATCGGACGGTGAGATGGCGGCCTCGGTCTAGAAAGCCAATAATAACGGCGTAGAGGATTCGTCGTCCTAACCATGCCATACCTCATAATCTGCAGGCCTTTGGGCTGAGTAGTGATCGCTTGGTAAGCCATGACCCTTCGGGTCTGTTGCTCCATGGGGTTTGGGGGTTTTATAGGTTAATAACTTTGAATTTTCAAAGAGACAGTTAGGTGCCTTTTTATGAAGATATAGATTTAGGCCCGGTTTCATCAACACGTGTTAAATATATACTAACAAGTAGTTAGTTAATACTGAGTTAAAAATGAATCGTTTGTTGCAGAAACAGCACTTCTCCACTTTTTGACACTATATGAGTTATTAATACTGCCATGATTAATGCACGAAGGGCTACCATTCTGTGCAGAAAAAACACTTCTACCATATATCTCTGCCTGTCAGTCGCGAATGAAAGTTTCCGTTTTGTGCAGAAAGAACACTTATCCAGGAGAGGTGGTGTTTTTTACTTCACTTGAGTCGCTAGGAAGAGGTGTGAAAAGAGATACAAAAGACGCGTGTCATATAAATCAATTTATGGAGTTTCAGTATGAGGCAATTCATGTCTTAGGAAAATACTGTATTGATGGACTGTGCGTTCATACTTTCAAGTTGCTTATTTCTGCAACCCATCTCCCTGTGTTACCAACTAGACTTGCTTATCCACAAAGCTGTGTTCCATTGAATGAAAATAAATAAGCAGACATAAAGAAGTTGGAATCTTACATACCAGAAGAACACCATGAGTTTTATAATGAACTGTTTGCATGGACATCAGCGCAATAGATGTGAGAAGCATTGTTCAAAGATAAGATGTTACTTGTATTATATTGTGTTGTTTTGTTTTATATATATTCTGAACATTGGAAAGGGACATAAAAGAGGTATTTTTCTATTTATTTTTCTATACAATGTGGTATAATCACAATATGTGCAAATAAGTAAGTCTTACAAATAACTATTAAATAATGGGTTTAAACACTGTATTTCCTCAGTACAGAATTTGTACTTTAATAAAGATCCTTTTGAAATTGAAATGACGTTAAAATCAATGTTACACTTCCTTATATTCTCATTAATGGTGTTTGTTGCAGAAACAGCACGTCTCCACCATTTTCAACAAAGTCTGCAAAGGAACGTTTTGGACTAATTCATACAAACAACCTATCTGTCATAGTCATTTCAACAGTAGAATAAGCATAATAAATATCGGAAGGATAGAAATGACATTACACACTACAGACAGTTTTTCCTGTTTTCTGAACAATTTGGTACGCTGGAGAAGTGTCGTTTCTGAAACAAACGATTCAAATGTAACATCTTGTTAGGTTTCTTGCATTTCATCAAACTTTTCCTGTGAAATGTTAATTAATCGACTGTTAACTCTCGTAACATTGTAACATTGCGAACTGGTGGGAATCAAGGAGGCAGTGGTACGAACATCTGTTTTACAGCGCGCTCCGATGCCCTTTTGTTTGAGTACAGCTGCTAAATATGGCGCATGAAGTGAAACGGAGTCGTAGTTCTAATTTTTCCTCCTTCGAAAAGGAGTTGTTAATTGAATTAGTTAGTAGATGGGATGATTTTCCATCCTTTCATTCCTATTTCCTCTTTGTGTTATGTACTGGTATAATGGTAAGTCATCTTGAGGAAGTTCATCTCTAGTCAGCACTGCGATGTTGTGCAGCACAGCTGTCGCCACAATAATGGTTAAGGCTGACTGGCATTTGGTCCGTAATCCCAGGCTGAGAACAGGAAATCTTCTTTTCCAGACCACTATCATTCCACGCAGTTCCGTGTCCTGATACGTGCTATGTTGTAGCGGTTTTGAGGTCTTCCTTCAGGATGTAAGTATGGGGTTAACAGATACTTTCTTAGCGGGTATCCACTATCACCTAACAAAATCCCTTCGTTAATTGTCTCCACTTCAAACTGTGCTCTGATATGGGAGTTATTAAATATTGTAATGTCGTATACAGAATCAGGCCACCTAGCAACTACAGTATATCCCTGATTTGGAGGTTAGGATCACTAATCACCTGAACATTAACAGAGAAATATCCCTTCCGATTACGATATATTTCTACCCTATTGCCTCCAGGTGATTGGATTCTTACTTTTGTGCAATCTATTGCACCTATAAGACCAGGAAAACGGCTTATTTCAAAGAAGTCGCGGATAATTTGCTGACGTTCTTCTACTGAAGGGAATGTTACATACCTCACCTCATGGATGCTATTGCTGCAGATACTCGACAAACAACTCTACTAACAGTGGCTTTAGAAATTCCAGCATTGTCGCCGACCATTATGTGAAAAGAACCAGTAGCAAAAATATCGTAATGTTATCAGTACCTGCAACATTGGAGAAAGAGGTAAGTTTCTCTTCGTAGGATATTCCAACCTCACTCGAATTTCGTCAACAACCTTAGCAACGACTATTTTCGATAACCTGTATCTATGAAGAAATTCTGTATCCGTCAAATTTTCTAAGTCATTACGTTGCTGAACTCTTCTTCGATCAGGATGATTGTGTAAAATGTCTAAATAGAGCAATTCCGCATCTAAAGGGAGATTCACAGCAGCCATTTTGGAACAGGTTGCTAAATTCTAATGTTAGCCATTTAACATGGGAAATGGCTGATGTTAACTTTAATACGCAATTTAACATATGTTAACGTTAACAATTGTTGATGAAACACAAATCTTCTTAAATTGTATGTTAAAATGATTTAACACCTTGTAAGTACTAACATGTGTTGATGAAACCGGGCCTTAGAAACAGAGCCGAATGTTTATTGTTACATTATCGTACTCACAATTTAACCTAACATTACCTACTTCAATTTCGAACCCTTCTGATATTTCATTTAATGTCCAGACATTCATCATAACCTTATGAACACAGCACACACTAAATATTTAGGTTCACGTACCCATGAATAAAAGAAACATTCCACAGCTCGAGTTTTTGACTTCGTCTTACAATGTGTTTTCAGAAGTTTTAGCCCTGTTAATTATTCGTGCACATGCGCAAGTCTTTCTAAGGTTAAAACTCTCCTAAGTCATAGCGGCACTTGAAGCAATAGCAGGGGCTTTGAAACAGGAATGTTCATTAAAGTCTCTCATTAAGTTTTCTCAAATATCGCTTAATTGTCTGTTTTTCCCACCTTTGAAGTTTACAATATCCATTTAAAAGAACGTTCAAGCGTCCTTTTCTTGAATTTATTGTATGTTATTTAATTTAATTAATTATTTCTTGTATCTTAAGACTAACTTGACACTCTTTTCTTTATTACAGCGCTGGCAGAGTTGATTCCAGTCCTCATGATTTGGTCGCATTAGTGGAATCTTCATTTATGTAAGTAGACGGCTGAATGCTATTTTAAAGAAATCATAGGGACCTTCTGAGGTAGTCAAATGTAGAAATATAACCAAATCACTCAGTAAAGTTTCATCTGGGTTTAAGTCTTGAATTTCAATAGATAACAAGTGGCATACAAAAAATATCTCTTATAAAATAATATCGCTATTCATGTGACTCATCCCAATAGGGTACTGCAAAGGAACAGAATTAAACGGCAGTATGGGATAAGTATATTGTGTTATATATTCTTCTACGTTCACTAGTTTGACGTCATTTCGAAAATTAAGATAATTTAAAATCTACATAACGATAATTCCATTCCTAAATATTCCGTGTGTACTGTAATTGTAAATAATAACTTGACGAAATTTTTAATAACACAATTAATATCCATGGGTCTGAATATGATTGACCATCTGATAATTGAAACATGTAACTCCATATTTTCTTCTCTTAACGCAAGAGTATTGTGTACATCATATAATCATATAGTGTTCTTTTCGTCACAAATGTGTTCAACAGTGTCAGGATTTAATGACGTATTGTGATGCTACTTTCTGGAGATAAAGTGAAGGCTATAGGTGCTGTGAGCGAGAACAGTCCTCAAAACAAAGAAATAAGGAGATGAAAAAGGAATGAAGAAATACTTAGCATTAGACCCATATTCGTGTCAACCGTATTTAATTATTTTGTTGGTTTTGTCAGAACTGGTAGTTATCCGAAAATTCTTGTAACGAAATATGTGACGCAATGTCGCCTAGCAACAGTACCTTGTGAGCTGCACAGACCATGGATCTGTGTATCACAGCCATTCATCAATACTTCGCATCGCAGCCTGCACGGTTGCTGGATAACAACACATCACAAAAGTTACTGAAAGATTTATGGTCACTTGATTTTTCCAACTGAAAATTTAATACTTTAGAAAAATTAATTATTTATTTCAGCTATTGCCACTCTCGAACATGCATCTTACCTCAATCTTTCAAAATGAGGTGTTACCTGGTAAGTTACCACTGTTAATTGTGCATGAAAATTTACATCTGTTAAGCTGGTTCTCCTTTGTGATTTTAGGATGTCCGTCTAAAAAATTAAAACTGTCACAAATGTAGGTAGACGCGAATATTGCTGTAATGGTGGTAGCAGATGGCCTGAGAAGTATGTATTTAGAGGGGTTAGTATTTTCAAAATTATCTTAACCAATACAATCTTTATACTTACTTATTTACAAAGGCGTCGCTTTGTAGGTGGGCAGCTTCTGATTGTAGGTCTAATCGCAATTTTCACCATGTCCGTAGTAAAGGGATTTTTTTTTTTTGCTAGGGGCTTTACGTCGCAACGACACAGATAGGTCTTATGGCGACAATGGGATAGGAAAGGCCTAGCAGTTGGAAGGAAGCGGCCGTGGCCTTAATTAAGGTACAGCCCCAGCATTTGTCTGGTGTGAAAATGGGAAACCACGGAAAACCATCTTCAGGGCTGCCGATAGTGGGATTCGAACCTACTATCTCCCGGATGCAAGCTCACAGCCGCGCGCCTCTACGCGCACGGCCAACTCGCCCGGTAGGGAATTTTTTGAAGTCACCAAATCGTATATATTTTAATTCTGCAACTAAACCTTCCAGGATATCTCTGTATTTATTTATTTATTTATTTATTTATTTATTTATTTATTTATTTATTTATTTATTTATTTATTTATTTATTTATTGGGAAGTAGCATTTAGGGAGATTATATGTACACAGCACTCAGCACTTAATAACAGAATGAATCTGCTGTTGATGACGCCGATGTGATGCGACCTGCTGATACCTCTTCTAAGCTAAGCGAAGTGGTTGTACGAGGAAAAGTTCGTTGTGAGTCTGTGTCTCGCAAGACCGCATTATGCGACTGCTGGGGTAAAGAAAACCTTCCAAAAAAGAACCCCCACCCCCAAATCCCTTTAATAGGCTTTCTTTGAAGTCAACTACTGATGAGAATATACTGTCAAAATTACTGTCTTCTTCCTCTCCTATAAAAATGATATTTTGCAAAAATACGGTGCATTTATCTTAAAAGTAATGCACACTTTCAGAAAAGCACATATTGATCATATATTTTCTATTTCTTGAACTAAATTGAGTTGATTTCATCAAAATATCTCATTACGACCATGAAATCCAACTTCATCACCTCTAAAGACAAATAATAATAATAATAATAATAATAATAATAATAATAATAATAATAATAATAATAATAATAATAATAATAATAATAATAATAATAATAATAATTTCGTGTGGCTATTTCTAGCCGAGTGCAGCCCTTGTAAGGCAGACCCTCCGATGAGGGTGGGCACCATCTGCCATGTGTAGGTAAGTGCGTGTTATTGTGGTGGAGGATAGTGTTATGTGTGGTGTGTGAGTTGCAGAAATCTTGGAAACAGTACAAACACCCAGCCCCCGGGCCATTGGAATTAACCAAATGAAGGTTAAAATCCCCGACCCGGCCGGGAATCGAACCTGGGACCCTCTGAACCGAAGGCTAGTGCGCTGACCATTCAGCCAACGAGTCGGACAATAAATAAATAATATTAATAATAAATAACAATAATAATAAATATAAAAGGACAACTCAGAAAACTGGAATTGAAAGAGCGGAAGATCCTCAGAAGGATTATGGGTCCCATTAAAGAAGGTGATGGGTAGAGAATCAGGCACAACAAGGAACTGTACAGTAAAATAGAGAACATTGCAACAGCTATGAGGAAGAGAAGACTATTGTTCTATGGTCACATAGTCAGGATGGACAGCCAGAGACTCACTTCCAGGATCTTCAACACTGTATCTAGAGGGAAAGCAACTAGTGCCAAATGGACGAATTTAGTTCGGAAAGACCTAGAATACAGAAATATTGATCACATTGACATTTACAACCGAGATAAGTTCAGAAAGTTAATCAAGACACCTGACTCAATCCAGTCACTAACAGCTAAATCACTGCGTCCAGGAGTAGGAGTGAAATGGTCTCAATAAAGAATCAATCAATCAATCAATCAATCAATCAATCAATCAATCAATCAATCAATCAATCAATCAATCAATCAATCAATCAATCACTACTGATCTGCATTTAGGGCAGTCGCCCAGGTGGCAGAATCCCTATCTGTTGTTTTCCTAGCCTTTTCTTAAATGATCACAAAGAAATTGGAAAATTATTGAACATTTCCCTTGGTAAGTTATTCCAATCCCTAACTCCCCTTCCTATAAACGAATATTTGCCCCAATTTGTCCTCTTGAATTCCAACTTCATCTTCATATTGTGATATTACCTACTTTTAAAGACACCACTCAAACTATTCGTCTACTGATGTCATTCTATGCCATCTCTCCTCTGACAGCTCGGAACATACCATTTAATCGAGCAGCTCGTCTCCTTTCTCCCAAATCTTCCCAGCCCAAACTTTGCAACATTTTTGTAACGCTACTCTTTTGTCGGAAATCACTCAGAACAAATGGAGCTGCTTTTCTTTGGATTTTGTTCCAGTTCTTGAATCAAGTAATCCTGGTGAGGGTCCCATACACTGGAACCATACTCTAGTTGAGGTCTTACCAGAGACTTATATGCCCTCTCCTTTACATCCTTACTACAACCCTAAATACCCTCATAACCATGTGCAGAGATCTGTACCCTTTATTTACAATCATATTTATGTGATTACCCCAATGAAGGTCTTTTCTAATATTAACACCTAGGTACTTACAATGATCCCCAAAAGGAACTTTCACCCCATCAACGCAGTAATTAAAACTGAGAGGACTTTTCCTATTTGTGAAACTCACAACCTGACTTTTAATCCCGTTTATCATCATCCCATTGTCCACCGTCCATCTCACAACATTATCGAGGTCACCCTGCAGCCGCTCACAATCTTGCAACTTATTTATTACTCTGTATAGAATAACATCATCTGCAAACAGCCTTATCTCTGATTCCACTTCTTTACACATATCATTGATATATATAAGAAAACATAAAAGTCCAATAATACCGCCTTGAGGAATTCCTCTCTTAATTATGACAGGGTCAGATAAAGCTTCGCCTACTCTAATTCTCTGAGTTCTATTTTCTAGAAATATAGGCACCCATTCAGTCACTCTTTTTTCTAGTCCAACTCCACTCATTTTTGTCAGTAGTCTTCCATGATCTACCCTATCAAATGCCTTAGATAGGTCAATCACAATACAGTCTATTTGGCCTCCTGAATCCAGGATATCTGCTATATCTTGCTGAAATCCTACAAGTTGAGCTTCAGTCGAATAACCTTTCCTAAACCCAAACTGCCTTCTGTCAAACCAGTTATTAATTTCGCAAACATGTCTAATATAATCAGAAAGAATGCTTTCCCAAAGCTTACATACAATGCACGTCAAACTGACTGGCCTGTAATTTTCAGCTTTATGTCTATCACGCTTTCCTTTATACACAGGGGCTACTATAGCAACTCTCCATTCATTTCGTATAGCTCCTTCATCCATAGCGCTAGAATGAAGGAGTACTGGAGTAAGAAAAAGAAAATAGCTCACCAATGTTAAGAACCATGTGGGCCATCGTAGGCCTAAACTAAGAATAAGAGTAAGAATAAATAAATAAATAATTAAATAAATAAATAAATAAATAAATAAATAAATAAATAAATAAATAAATGCTTTGTAAATATTTACAAAACATTTGCACTGAATTTATGATATACAAATTTTAAAGATAAGTTTTCCATCATTTATGGCACTAAATCATTAAAACAGGCAGAGTGAATAATGTGTGTAATTATAGAATAATTTTTTGATATTAAGTACTGTGAAAAAATCGTGAAAAAATATACACCTGAAAAGTGCAACTTTGTGATAAAGTTCCCAATACGTAAGTGCTTCATTTGTATTACAACATTTCTTCTAGTTTTAGGCCAGGGTATTACTTATGCAGTACTCCGCCAACCTTGCAGTCCTAGTTAAATATTCCTCCTAGAGGCTAAATAGAATATTCAACGGTTTTGAACAACTCAATCCATCAACGTAAATTATGCTTAATGTACGCTATACTTTGTGACAAAAATCTTGATATATATATATATCACAAAGTTTTACTCAAATTTGATTTTAAGGACAAGACGTTATACGTCGTTTTAATCTAGTAAGTGTAATAGGCCGTCTACGAGAAAAAGACCCGCACCAGACCTCTCCAGAGGCCATACGCCATTATTATTATCTATTAAGAATACACATTTTTCACTGTGTATATGTACCAATATCCACATGACAATTTTTATAAGGTGTGTTATTCATGTGTCGACTGATGATGTCCCGCTATTCTGATAAGGTTTTCATATCCAGGCTCTCTTAAAAATTCGTTATCATGAACGTTGTAGATAAGCGAACTGGTTGCTATGTATCATTGCATCGAAAGATGCTTCATATAAATGCGTATTGAACATGAGAAAAAGTGATTCAATATGACATTTCATTTTACTTTAAACTGCTCATATAATGTAGAGAATTTTACTAAAAATCTACAGTCTTTCTGACAAGCAACTCAATTTTTAAAAAATCCTAGGGATATGAGCTACGAATTTTAGGTAAATAAAATATGAGAATATATTCTTTATTTATTCCTAAAAATTACAATCCTTTTCTTAATCATCGTTATCCGGTCAATTAGCTTAGCAGCTTTTTTACCACTAGGAGCGCTAATGCCACTCAGTGCATTGTTTCACTTAAGCACCACCACGAGCGCTAATGTGCGTCAATGCAGAGATTCACTTAAGCCCTTATAAATACATACGGTGTGGACATTTTCCAAAAAAATCACAAAATTCCTGAGCGTACTGAACCAAGTAACTATTTAAATAAGTTAATTTGTCTAGGATTTGTATAAAAAAGGAATCGAGTAAATAAACAAGCGATTTCAGTCTGTTTTACCGGAACTGCATTTAGGCCGTAAGTTATTTTTCAAAACTTGTTGTTTTAGTTTGATAGAGTTATCTCAGACTCACAATCTGAAACCTTTCCGAGCCTTTAGCTCTACAACTTTCGGCATAATTGAGGGAATTGCTTAATTTTACGTTTTTCGTTCTGTTTACAGAATATCACCTAAAACTTCAGTTTATAATGAATGGTCTGTATAGGTACGATAAGCCTGTGAGATTGCTAATGAATGAAGCCAAGACTATGATAGTGACGAACAGCCTTGAGGAACCAATAAAACTGAACGGAGACACAATAGAATACGTAGAAGAATACGTTTATTCAGGACAGGTGGTGTCCTTTCAGAGCAGGCTCAGTAAGGAGATCAGGAGAATAACTGGGATTGCCTGGGAAGTAATGGACACTTGTGTTCTGCCCGTCCTGACATATGGTGCTGAGACATGGTCATCAACTAAAACGCAGCTTAATCATTTCTAGTCTGAGAGTGAAGGATGGAGGAAAGCTTAGTGGGTGTTTCTCTGAGAGACTCTTTCTGTAATACTGTCATAAGACATAAAGAAGTGGAGCTGCGCTGCGCATGTCACATGATCTCATCTTCAGGAAGACGAAGGCAATAACGGAGAATAGGAGTCTATTGTCTAGATCATCGATATCAAACTCAGACTTTTTGAAGAACCATTTACACTGTAGATTTCTAAGATCTTGGCGGGAAGCATGAACATTAATTTGCTATTTTCTTTTTCAAGGAAGTGTGTCAAATAGCCACGAGGTACGAACTTTTGCTAAGCAGTTCCCTCTTTTTTTAAATTTACTTTACGTCGCACCGACGCAGATAGGTCTTATGGCGACGATGGGATAGGAAACGGCTAGGAAGGAAGCGGCTGCGGCCTTAATTAAGGTGCAGCCACGGCATTTACCTGGTGTGAAAATGGGAAACCACGGAAATCCATCTTCAGGGCTGCCGACGGTGGTGTTCAAACCCACTATCCCCCGAATGCAAGCTCAAAACTGCACGACCCAAAACACGTGGCCAATTCACTCGTTTTTTAATGCATAGACTATTAATATACATAGGCCTATGTATTTTGTACGTAAGAAAACACATTAACAAATAATTATATATATGCCAACGGCCGTAGCCGTGTTGAAACACCAGATCCCGTGAGATCTCCGAAGTTAAGCACCATTGGACGTGCTCAAGATTTGGATGGGTTGCCACGCGCTGTTGCTAGGAGCGGAAAGGAACTGGCCACCCTACCGTACGTAAACTCCGGCTCAGGCACACTTCTGCGGAGGTTCGGATCTGCCTTCGGGCAAAACACACCCTTACCTTATATATTGCAAACACCGTGTTTGAAACATTGACATTTCATTATTGAGTGCAAGAGGCATACAATATGTTACTTTTCTTGGCCAGAAACTTAACCAGGCATTTGTGACACCGGATTATCAACATTAGTGTCCGGCTTCAAGTATAATTAGTTAGCACTCTGACCCGAGGACCAAGGGACACTGGATTCAATCTCAGGCCGGATCGGAAATTTTCATCTTAATTAGTTAAATCCACTGGCTCGGGGACTGGGTATGTGTGCCGTCTCCAGCATTAGAATCCATTCTTACGGATACGCAAGTCACCTATACGCGTCAATTCGAAATACATGCACCAGGCCTCTCCGGAGGTCATACACCACTATTATTAACAATATTAGAAGAGATACCTTATGCCACATACCAAACTAAAAAAAATAGGGGTTCCTTTCAAGAGATTTGACACTTGGTTCATTTTTGAAAACAACTGTTCACATGAATATGTTGTTCCGAACATAAACAGAACCTGTGAATGTTGAGATGTTGGTTCCTTAGCCGTAACACGTTAACACGCGTGGCCACATTCCACTCGGTTGATATTTTCACATGCCAGCCCTTTGGTAGACTCTTTCGGTACTTACTGGAAGGGTCTAGTGAGTGAGATGACCGGGGAACTCCCAGCCGGCCTTGAGGGCGTAGCCGGCCTTCCAGTGTGCTGTTCTCTCCAACTAGTTTTCCCGTGCGTTTCTGCGAAGCGCAACGAGAACATTCCGTCTCTAGGCCATAACGCGAATATTCCGGTACACATCACTCGAGCTATACAAGTGAGGCTAGTTGCGAACAGTGACAGTTTGACTCAGTGTTCGAGTCGGAGTTGGACTCGGTGAGTTGCGGTTCGATAGTTGGGCTGAGGTCGACAGTGGTGTTGTCTGTCCCTAGTGTCCCACTCGAGTCTGAGCATAGTAGCGTACGGAACAAAATACTGTGAGTATTGACAGAAATTCTGTTCGTGTACCGGCGTGGAGTCAGCAATTGGAGCATCCATCGTGACTGTGATTAGAACACTGTCAATGGTCGTTGTTGTGAGGAGTATTGTCCTGCTGTTCCGCAATATTGAGCTGTTGCTGTTCAGTTGTTCACTGTGTTTGACTGCGTGAATTACTGGATTTCTCTGGAGACGAACCATTGAACAGACATCGCGAGTTGTATATTGTGTTCGCACCTAGAAGTCTGCACGCAACTACTCTACTGCGTGACAGGACTTGTGAGCGCAAGTGAAAAGCCTGTCAATCAGGATTATCGCCTTCCAGGTGATACCAACGAGTCGGACTACCTGCTGTGGAAATTTACAAAGACATCAAGATAGACAGCAGTTAGTGAGCGTGGTCATTCATGGTTGAATAAAATTGTGTGAATATGAATATGCGTGGGTGTGTATTTATTGGGTCATTCTGAAATACATTAGAGTCATAAAACTGACGGTGTTTTATTCGTAACAATATACTATTTCGTATTAATCAGATACAGGTAGGAGCTGCCTCACCGGGGCGGTAAAGGCTTGCTTGGTTCACGCGGAAGGACGTGGGTTCAATTCCCCATTAAGAAGTTAAAAACATTAAGAAACGAGATTGCCACTTCCGGTGGTACACATGGCCCTGAGGTTCACTCAGCCTGCACCGAAAATGAGTACCAGGTTAATTCCTGTGTGGGGGGGGGGGGAAGGTGGCCGAGCGTAGAGGTAACCACTGTATCCTATCAAGTGCCGAGGTTACGGATAGTGGAAGCCTTTACCTTCCTCCCCTCCAAGGGCTTCAAAAGCTGTACAACGACGACTTTTTGCTCTGCAGATATAGGTAAGAAGTACACCATTTTACAGTGATTGTATATATTAACGACAAGAAAACATACAACAAGAAGTGACAAGTAATGAGCTCTTGAGATATTAAATAACAAGGTAGAGACATTGGATACAGGTTTAATACTGCCCATACTATTAATAACGTTCTGACCGGGTTGTCATCAGAGAATCTAGGGCTTACGCCTTAATTATTTTACAGTTCATTTTGGTTACCTGGGGCTTATTCTTTAATTAGTGCGCAGTTCAGTATGGTATTGAAGAGATAGTAGGTAATGAAGAAATCCATTTCTTGTAGGTCATTTGCTGTTGTTGGAAGTAGGCAGAATGTGAAACGTTGTTGGAGTGTTAGGCGTACGTATGCACATGGAACTTGGTGTAGCAGTCTGTTTCTAGTTCTACGAGTATGAATATGCAACGGGAAATAAGGTAAAAAGGATGTGCGTTTCAGAGTACCCTTAACGGTATTCTATGAAGAAAGCAGAGGACTCTCGCACTATAAACGTGTACTCATTTAATACCAAAGCAGAAAGAAGCAATCAAAGAAGTGGCTTCCACCACCAGCCTTATCTTGTTAGATCGTTCATTATAACGCTGGACGTTGTTGTGACAGGCCGCACATGAGTATATGGTGTATAAACACACACGATCTTCCTGGAAGAAGCCGGTGCTAATTGACTTGGCTAGGAATCCTAAGTGATGCCACTCACTGACCATAACGAACAAACAGCTAGTAACACACAATACACCACATGCCCAATAAGCGAGAAGAGCCTTGTCATTCCCATCAATGAGTCTTGATCACAACCAACACTCCATAGCCTACTAGAACTGTCATCAACTAATTACAATAGTTGAGAGAAAATTAGTGAGACTGGATACCAGAAAGTAAATACTAAGCAGTGTGAGTTAAAGTACTTAGCTGTATGTTCTTCCAGACGACAGAATAATGCGAGCAATCCAATCAATGCTAATGAATTGAGTTCATAGTTTGGAAGCATGAAGCGAGTTCGTAGACGAAAATATCTTAACATCGTTTTGTTTTCAGGCCGACATAATCATACGGGAGCCAGAACTGGGTAGAGATGCTGGAGGTAACATATATGGCAGTAGCTAGAACGATAGCTGGAACAAAGGATCGGGAACAATGGTAGAAGGATATTCTAATGAACAGATTTAGACTAAATCAGAAAAGAACACATTGGATGATGTGTGTATGAACCAGATTCAATATTGGGGCCGTATGAAGCGGACGGACGACATTGGGTAACCTGGAAGAAGAACAAGCCAGTCCATGGATGATATGATGAGTTACTGAATAATAATAATAATAATAATAATAATAATAATAATAATAATAATAATAATAATAATAATAATAACACTTTCTCCAGCTTATGCCAGTTCTTTCTGGCGTCACCGGAGCAACCCAGTGATACTTGAGATGAAAATCTCGATCCAGGATTGACCAGGATTCGAATCTTAGCCTTCTGGGTGGGAAGCCAGCAGCTAAGCCAGTGAGCTAGTCATGTCAATAATAATAATAATGATGGGGAGTCCAATGCCTTGGGGTCTACCTGAGACTTGTTCTCACACAAAACTGTCGCTTCGGTGACATCAATCATTACGATGGAATGCGAAAGCACAAGAGAAACCCACATAAGTGGCAAATGCAGCGCATCAATGCGGTCTCATTAGGAGGAAATAATAATAATAATAATAATAATAATAATAATATAATAATATAATAATAATTATTATTAGTAGTAGTATCACGTGACGTCAGGAAAGGCATCCGGTCTTAAACCCCAGTGAAAACCAAAATGAGCCTGGGTTGCTCCGGTGACGCCAGAAAGTACTGGCATAAGCTGGAGAGAGTTTTTATTATTATTATTATTATTATTATTATTATTATTATTATTATTATTATTATTATTATTATTATATTAATAACAATAAACAAGACAATGGGATGTATGATGAATAATAATACACTCGATAGTGGAGTATATCTTCTTCTGTATACTCTTAATAAATATGTGATGGTGCCGGGATGAGTGGTTCAGGTGGTTGAGACTCTGGCCGTCCGCTTCAACTTGGCAGGTTTGATCCTGGCTCAGTCAGGTGGTATTTGAAGGTGCTCAAATACGTCAGCCTCGTGTCGGTAGATTTACTGGCACGTAATGGAATGCCTGTGGGAAGAAATTTCCGCTCCTCGGAGTATCCGAAAACCGCCAAAAGTAACTAGCGGACGAAGAAGCTATAACGTTATTATGAATATATGATTTTGTTCGGTTTTTTGTTTTTGTTTGTTTCTTCCGAGTAGGCTAGGAAACTAATGGACCGATGAAGCTGAAATTTGGCAAGGATATCGTTTGAAATCCCGGTTTACGCAAGGGATACTTTCGATTTTGACATATTTCACCATTTCGAACTAGTGAGGTATTTTAAGGGGGGGGGGGGTAGTCACAAATTTGGGCAAATTCGCCCTACATCAACTAAAGTAAGGGTTAAACATCGAAAAATGAAGAGCACCGTGTGGCCTCGAAATTTTCTACAAAAAACCGTTATATGCATTTTCTTCGTGACTCTAAACGTTTTCGAGAAAATTACACTTTCTCGGGTTTTTTGGCTGTGATCACTTTCACTCATAAGTGGGCTACTCATTTCACGCGCAAGTAGAGATCACGTGAAGCTTTGTTCGTCATCATTTTTTGTGAAGTTTTTGTTCATTTGTTAACAGGTCAGCTGAAGAATGCTACGGGCTTTACGTCGCACCGACACAGATAGGTCTTATGGCGACGATGGGATAGGAAAGGCCTAGGAGTTGGAAGGAAGCGGCCGTGGCCTTAATTAAGGTACAGCCCCAGCATTTACCTGGTGTGAAAATGGGAAACCACGGAAAACCATTTTCAGGGCTGCCGATAGTGGGATTCGAACCTACTATCTCCCGGATGCAAGCTCACAGCCGCGCGCCTCTACGCGCACGGCCAACTCGCCCGGTAGCTGAAGAATGATCGCACTATTCTGCCGAATGGAGGCTACAGTTGTATTGGTGAGAGTGCTGTAGGTTTTAGTTTATTTATTCAGCCATTTTCATTATCATCGTCATCGTATCATATTTATATTCCTTGTTTCTACATGTTTTAATATTGTGTATATGCATAAGTTTAGGATTCATATTTAGTGAGTTTATAATTCTCATTTCATTTTGCGTCATTAACCATTTTAATACTCGCTCATAAATCTGTACGAAGAACGAGTACTTTAGCTAGTGGCGAATAATAATAAAAAACGAGACCAGACATAATCAAGCAGTTGCTCTAGGGAGCAAGCGCTACTTGCTCCGCTCGGGACGACTGGCTACCGCGTGAGAAGAGAGCAGCGGAGAGGCGGGTTGCATACCGTGGAGGTACTCGCAGTAACGGCACGCAGATAATTTTACCATATGAACAACAATAATAATAATAATAATAATAATAATAATAATAATAATAATAATAATAATTTGGAGCGTGGATCATGCGGAACGAACAGGAGACCGATTACAGAGTATAACAGGACAAAAAAATTATTCATCGAAAAGGAAAACATACAGCAATCAGCAATATGACCTGAATAAATACCTATTCACGATTAATGGGACAGTCTGGAGATAAACGCGATATTTCTATCAAATGCATGGATTTTCACGAACTTTTCTGGAAATATCTCGTTAATAAAAGTAGGTATTTCACGAAAATTTATTTCATAATACAATCAATATATTTTGCAAAAAATAGTGTTTTTAAAATATTTTTTTGAAATGTTTAATTCCATTTTTTATGAAATTGAATTGAGATGTTAATGAATATTTGGTATTAGGTAGACGATTCTTCTTCAAAACGCAATGAGTATTGATTTTTATGCACATAATTTATATATGAAGATATATTGTACTGAAGTTTGTGTAACTTTTATGTTCTAAAACTTTGGATTTAAAGATTCCTACTAATTGAAAACGATTCTGCAATCAAAAAATTCCAAACACACGTATCCTAATATAGGTTCGATACATATACCATAGAAATATTGTTACATTTTACTGAATATTATGGGAGAAAAACTGGAATAATATGTAAAATTTAATTGGTGGGAAAATGAAAGCAAGGCACACGTCACGCCCATTTCTGTTGGGTGCAGACTGGCAAAAGAAGCGTTATTAAAGCGATAAATTGTTTGAATTCAACGGAATAACTTCGTGACAAGAAAGAAGAAATTCAATTCTTTCAATTTCAACCGTAACATGTTTTCCCCAAAATGACCAAAATATCAATTTTTATCTCCAGACTGTCCCCTTAAGTAACTAAAGTTTTGAAATACGTGCGTTTGTAAAAAGAAAATATAGGCTTGAACGTCGTGTGTTGTGTGAATAACGTGCATCCCCACTGGTACTACCTTCGTGATGTACAGGTTGTACTGTAGCGAGCGCGGGAAATCAATCGGCTGATCGTTAGGGTGGAAGTTTAGCGCGTGAGTTAGTTGAGTTACATGTGAATTGTTCATTGTTTTATTGAAATTTTTAACGTTGGCCGCATGTTTACTCAGATATACATGAGATTGAGTCGTCATAGACTGCATTATTAAGTGAAAAGTCCTTAATTAATGAAACACACTTAGTGTGAACGTGTATTCATGTGAGGCTATAGGCTAAGAAGATCGCTCTGCAGTGTTTTAATTTGTTGTAGTTTATTTGTGTAACATTATATCCATTGTTAAAATGAACTGAGTTAGTGCATTCAGTGTCTTATTATCAACCATGAGAGTATAACTTGAATTAAGGTTATCAGCGAGAGAAGTCACCATGGAAAAGAGTTGTTGTGTGTCTGGCTGCAAAATCAATATAACAAGGAGAGTACACTCCAGTATTTGTGTTTCCTTCTGATGAATAAAGAGTTAAGGTATGGAAGAAGTTTATTCCTAAGGAGAATTTAATAGTTAATCACCACACAGTTGTATCAACCACTTTCCTGAAGACCAAATCCTGAGGAAATTAGAGTGTCTCATCCAGATGGTGAGTTAAAATTTGATATCCTTTCATAAACATGGGTAACGTTAGATATATTCTTATGTAATCAGATTTACGGCTTATTTGAATTCGGTGTATTTGAAAATTAAGGCCCAATTTGTGCATTTTAGAGATGTATTGTGGAATAATACTGCTGAGATTTTTCCTATCATAGGCAATGGTACAGGACTATTAGATGAAAACTCAATATGAAAATAATTGTAGGGTCCTATAAGCGTTATTTTCTACATTTTTTTAACAATAACTTAATGTCATGACAGTGACAGTAAATGTTTTGTTATTGTTGGAGGTTACCTTACTTGTAATCTCTCTTGTAGGTACTGAATTGGTTGTACAGAAATAATTTACACCTGTAGTATATTGTATTGGTAATTGTTTGCATGTTTTCTATCAGTGAGTATGGTGTGCACGTTCCAATTGACTAGAAAATGGATATAAATCGCAAGAATATGCCTCAAAATTGTTAGCCTATACTCACGGAAACGAGCGTATACACGCGATAAATAGAACGTTACGGGGAAGGATATGCATTGTATGTCAGAATTAACAAATATTTATTAATGGTTTTTGGTTTTATAAGGTGTTAACAGTTTCTTAAGAAATTTAAACGAGTACGTTGTTCAAGCGGAGCGGATGCGAATCGCCTTCAAATCCCACCCAAAGCGTGACGTCACCAGAGCTACAGTACGGCCTGTGCATCACGAAGGAAGTGACACTGGCCTTCTGTGCGAATTACGTCATGCACTTCCCCTCCATGCTCGTTCAGATGCTCTCGTTCCTCAACAGCTCGGAGCAAACCGGCTCCGAAGTTGTTTTTGCCCTCAGTTGATGCTAGCCCATGCCGTGTATGGTGAATAATAATTTTATTTATTTATTTATTTATTTATTGAATTTTATTTATTTATTCATGAAATATCTTATTTTAACTTATTTTACTTACAATTAAACTTGAAACTAGGTTCTTTTAACTACGGGGATCACAAAAGTAATTCGTTTTACTTAGTACTGTACATAAAGTAAGTTTTAAAAGCTATTTTATTTTAATTTACTGCTTCATTGCATTTCATATCTATTCGACTGCAAGCTTTGTACTTTTGTACATGCATTCCCTACATTGCAACATACGTGACATGTTTCTAGTTTCATCAGGTAGGGAATTCTAAGTGCGGCTTATAGAGACAGGCTTACAGACAGACTTACTTCAGCCAGCTGACTGGTGAATATGTACACTCAGCACAGAGCCAGATAAGTACCTCGTTTGTTGGCTTGTAGATGTAGACAGTTTATGAAACTGAGGTGCAAGGTATGCTGGGATGTGTTAGGGTCAATGGGTGAGATAAGGTGGTGACAATATGAAGATTCCGTCGTTCTTTCAAACGTAACCATTCTAGTATAGAGAACGCTGGAGAGATACAGTCGAACAGAAGAAGGCCTCCATCGAGGATAAATCTAGCAGATGCATTACTGGCCCGTCGAAGTTTGTTGGGAAGATGGTTGTAAACTATGTCACGTAGCTGTCAGCTTGCATTCGGGTGATAGTCGGTTCGAGCCCCACTGTCGACAGCCCCGACGATGGTTTTTCATGGTTTCTCATTTTCATACCGGACAAATTCTGGGCCTGTACTTTGATTAAGGCCGTGGTTACTTCCTTCCCGATTCTATCCGTCATAATAAGACCTCTCTGAGACAATGCGACTTAAATCATATTGTAATAATAGTAATAATAATAATAATAATAATAATAATAATAATAATAATAATAATCTAAGATTGGAATTATAAGACTTTGTATCAGTATCTTCCTTACTTTTAAGGGTAACAGTTACCTGATTTTTCATAGAATGTAAGAAATTAAACACTCTCTGATATATACAGCCTATATAAAGTCCTAGGTTTTTGACTTTGTCTTTGAACTGCTAAATAGGAATTGTATTAAGCTGAGCGTGAGCTATCAGAATTCATGATTTCAGTGAATTTACTTTAAGTACATGGTTATCAGCCCCTTTGTAAATACGTTTCAAGTCTTCGTTCCTGTTATGTATAGTGGTATAGACTTGACTATGCAATATAAAATAGGTCTCTGAATAACAACAGACGCACTGATCTTGGAACATTATATTATATATAATCCTTTAATTTATGAAACTGACTCTCGACGGGTTTGTCATAAGACACAGAATTTTACAACTTTTATATCTTGGAATATAAATGGTTCCTTAAAAGCAACACCGACGCACGCACAGGCACCTCGGCAAACGTGGCTAGGTAGCTTTCCTTGAGGGCAAACCTCTTCCACAATTCGGCCATCATTCCCGATATGGTACCTCTTGCACCCACTAACAATCCGTAGACGGTGACATAATTCACACGATAGAAGAGGGCTTGTGTTTATAGAATAGGTAGGGATTTATGGAATACCACGATATCTACGCTGATATGTTCTACTCCCTAAACGCCAACGTTGAAACTAGTCTGCTGTAATACCCTTAATCGTCATGAGATGGCAACTTGGGCCCAGTTTTCTTTCAGTTGCAATAAGAGTCATTGTTCTCCGACAGAGATTGCAAGAACTTTTACAGGTGCGTACTTATTGCACAATTTTGAAAACTGTGTTGTATTATTATTCTATAACTCCAGTCTAGCTTTGAAGGACTTTAATGGTATCTCAAATGATACAATTCAATTTAATATGAGAGGTAAGCTGTGACAAGTAAGAACCTCTAAAACGTTACTTTATATGGGAGAGGGTTATGGACCACTTGAGTCTCAAGTATTGCATAACACCCCCTTGTGTTTAGGTAACTTCAGTGCCATTAAGGTTTGTGTGTAAGAACGATTTTAACCGTCTAACTCACATCTATATTGTACCTTATTTTGCTATTAGTATAAGAAGCAAACTATCAATAATTACTTCATGACTAAGGACATATATCGCTGTTAGTTTTAATTCATAGTATTTTAATATATCCACATCCAAAGGAATGCCGCGTTATAGTAAACCTGTACCGCCAGATCACAGACAACGAAAGAAATGGAATCCATCGGCAATGGAAAAAGCTATCTAGTGCGGGAGAAGAAAATGAGATATCTGAGAGCTGCGAACGAGTTTGGTGTCCCTAGAACTACACTTTTCCGTCTTGCATCATCACAAGTGTGGACGAAAATTCTGCGGGTGATACGAAATTAGGGGGTGGGGGGTGAGGAACTGCCCTACCAGGTAATTTAGAAGAATAATTGGTTGCCTATTTTATACAAATGGAATAACTTTTCTATGGCCTACCCAGAAACGATATTCGGCAGGTGGCCTATCAGTTGACTCTTAGAATTCAATGATAGCGAAACAGTCAGCGCCCGACGCCACCCAAAGGATGACAATGTAGAGTACATCTTTTGTGGTGTCAGATTTTCAGAGAACTTCAGAGGCGAAACATGGGGTCAGTGTGGGCCCATCAGGATTGTTCTGGTTGTGATAACGACCATTATGTCTGTGATTTTTTGTGTAAGGATATTTTGTTTAGATTCAGATGACAGTATTCCATATCCCCCAGTAGTATTCCATAAACCCCGTCATTGAACTTTTTTGACCTTTTGGAAATTGTAATAATTGTGTTTATGTGAAGACCTAATGTAAGCGTAATAGAGAAATTATTACAAATATCACAAATTTTTTCTTCGTGGAAAACTCTGGACTTACTTTAGTAAAACAAAATGGTATTCCATAACGACCTCCTTTCCTCTATTTCTCCATAATGTAATTGGATACTGGAACGTAGATTGACTACTTCTTGGAGTGCGCATCGTACGGCTGTTTTGCTCTTGATTCTAGACGTTTTATTGGGTCCAATATTACAGAACGATCTCTCTGCTTATCGATGCCTAGAATATCTACTTTTCTGGTGCCACCGTTTTCAGCTAAGCAGTTCACTTCTTCATATACTTCCCACCCGTTGCAACAAGGCAGCGAACTTTGTGATAGCGAGTTTTCCTAAGCAAGGAGCCAAATGGACAGCAGTCTAGAACATGTCCCAAAGTTTCAATCTCACCACAGGCACACCTGCAGTTCTTTTTTCCATGGTTTATACTATACAAGCTTCTTACTGGAGCCAGGTCTGCCGTCATGTTGATGATTTCAGTCCATTCTGATGTTGAAAGGCCTACCTTTTCTCCAAACCACTTATTTCCTTGAGGTTGCTGTACGTAGAGGGCAATCTATCTATTACCTATCTTAGGAGGGGAGCACCATTTTTGAACTCCTCATTTCTTAGTCTTTCCCTGATAGCTTTGCTATTTGTTTTTGTTGTTATTTTTCCCGCAATAATGTTCAAATACTAGTCGCGATTTAATGGCTAATCGCCGTGAGGGGTATCTGTGGTATACCTGCTGTCGTTAGGCGGAAATTTGGCATGAAATACTCATGTCACATTTCTCGTTACCACACTTTCGAACAACTTGGATATATAACCATGAAGAGGAGTCTGTTATGCTATTTTACAGCTAATGACGCAGTCAATAAACTTCAATGAGAAAGTATTTCGACACGATTCTGCTATGAATACCCAAAAACTTTCTTATATTTTAGGTCTTGCACTCTAGTAAAGGTGAATTTTGTTCTTGTTTGAGAGTAGATCTTATAGAGGACAGTCCGCAGTTATTACACTGTACATTCCAAATAAAGTATTTGGGTTTGTGCTGTAAATATCCGACAGGTTTACACATAAAATGTGTCCTACTGTTGGGCGACCACTTTGTAATTAACTGATTGATTACACATACAATAAACAGAAATTCTAATACTTTGATTGATAATGGGAGCCAGCTACACATAAATGTAAAGATTAAAGATCGGAGAATCTTGAATTCCTCTAGTGTGTGGGGCAATAGGCTTACATGACAGCATTACCTGTAATAGGTTTTTGAGAAAGAGATATTGTCGTTTGGTTCCCACCTAGAATTTGGGATCACCTGCTTTACCATGAAATAAAACAATTAACTGCACTTTATACTAAACAAATTGTTTTCTTAAAGTTTGAACTGGAAACCGTGAGATTTACTGCGATACTAAAATTACAATATAAAACTCTGAGATTGAAATGGAATGCAGCCCTAGGCATTAAATGTAAAGTACACTTGAGAGATTTGAAATCTTAGTACCGGAAATTTATCCCGCACTGGTTCACATTACCTTGGACACTTTAAGTATTGTTGTGACATGTTTCTTGGAACTAGCATTAGCTGTAGTTGTATCAGACTTGTTCTGACGACCTATCCTCTTATCGGTGACTCACCTTCACCAACAAAGAACCTCTCATTAGTATGGCCTATATATTCAAGCACCCTACTCAAACAATGCGTCAAACGTTGCCCATCGAATTATTAGTCTTCATATCAAAAATTCTACCTTCATCTTTCACAGAAACGATACAAGTCGATTCGACTGAACATATACGGAACACACTCCAATCATCTAATACGTACGTCTAACCACTAAAGACTCTTCATCCATCTGAACACTCAGTATGGGATGCAAACTGTTTTATCTTCTCTCATTGTCACATGGCTCACCCCTAAGGCATGGGTAAATCAAACCATGACCTCATTCAAACCAAGATTAAAAGTATTGCACCTTGTGTACCAACGATCGCAGGCAGGGTAAGACCGTATGACTGTTCCTTACGCTATGACTTCCCTGAGAGCACTTCCTGCTTCAAAATGAAAGCAGTCACGTATGGGTAACCTGTAGTATGACTCCACACTAAATGTAACTTTAGTTAAACTCCTTAAACTTTCGTTCACGTAATTAATTAACCTCTTACACGTAGCAGGGAACCTTGCAGTAGACAAATTCCTTTAATTCTAACACACACATGCATATAGTACACAATTTACTGAACACTTTACGGTACAAAGGTCATGGGTTCAGTGCGAAATGAAATGGAGCGAGCGGTAAATAATTGAGAAATCAGATTATGGAATTAAATAATAATAATAATAATAATAATAATAATAATAATAATATTAATAGTAATAATAATTTATGCTGAGGAATTTTTGTTACGGGATTTGAATCGTTACAGTGCTAATAAGGAATTTGATCGCTGACTCGTATCGAAAATTACTCAAGTTTTGTAGCCTGATTTCCTAATATTTTAATATTATTAAAGAGTTAATAACTTTGGAAAGAGTGCACTCGAATTTACCCTGACAGCATCTTTATGAGCAGCCTTCAAGGATCATCTCAAAAGTTGAACTGGAGAGGATCAAACGGAAAGATTGAGCTGCTCCCAAATGGAGGCCCAGTTTGCAACATTAATGAAGAGTAAGCATGGATCGTACGGAAATCCACATTTGGACAATTTTGTTGCATGAGCTTCATAACTCAATAAGTGAGGTTAAGGGAGTACAAACACTAGCACAGTCAGGTAGCGGACTACTTGTTCTTTCGAATGTCAGTTTAATCTTAACGATTGCATTCGATTTTAAGTCTTGCGTAAAGGGATATTCAATATGCAAATAAACATAATCGATTTCTTTACCCATTGTGTTACATCATCGCATTGCAAGCCTGGTAATTCACAGACCCTCGAGTTTTTAGTTGTGTCTTCTCCATATTCAGGAAATGTATTTTTGAGCTAGCGCGTGTTTTTCGTAAAGAGCGATCAACAGACTTTATTTTACGAGATCTCCATAGAAACTAGTAATTTTAATGACCAACATGTTCGAGTAAAAGTGATTTTGTCTGAAATCGATTTAGATGTCACGTCTCAACATACATGTATATATAAATACGTTACAGACTGTTATGCCTTTCAGCGTTCAGTCTGGAAGTCTCCGTGAATTTACTAAACGCCCCCGCAGTCCTCTATTTGTAGCTATCTTCTGGACTTGTTCAGATGCATACCACTTATCATATCATTAGAAACTGAGTCTAACCAGTGTCGTCTTGGTTTCCCTCTACTTTTGTTACCATCTTTGACCGAGTCCGTTAATCTCCTAGGTAACCTATCCTCATCCATTCGCCCCACATGACCCCAGCACCGAAGCCGGTTCTACCGCACTTCTTTATCAATCAAGTTCATTCCTAACTCAGTGTTTATCTCCACGTTCCGAGCACACTCCTGCCATTCTTCCCACCTGTTTGAATAGCACTTGCATCTTATAAATAAGGTATCCTCAGTCCATCCAGCTTTCAATTCCGTACAACAAAGCTGGTCTGAAGGCAGATCAGTGTAAAGATAGTTTCCTACGGGAGCTGACTTCCTTCTTACAGGATACTCTTGATCTCAATTGCGAGTTCATACTACCATCCTGGGAGAATACACATCCTAAATACAGTTCAGCTTCGTATTCCAAAACTAAGATTCAATTATTTTATTTATTTATTTATTTATTTATTTATTTATTTATTTATTTATTTATTTATTTATTTAGTTAGTTAGTTAGTTAGTTAGTTAGTTAGTTAGTTAGTTAGTTAGTTAGTTAGTTAGTTAGTTAGTTAGTTAGTTAGTTAGTTAGTTAGTTAGTTAGTTAGTTAGTTAGTTAGTTAGTTAGTTAGTTAGTTAGTTAGTTAGTTAGTTAGTTAGTTAGTTAGTTAGTTAGTTAGTTAGTTAGTTAGTTAGTTAGTTAGTTAGTTAGTTAGTTAGTTAGTTAGTTAGTTAGTTAGTTAGTTAGTTAGTTAGTTAGTTAGTTAGTTAGTTAGTTAGTTAGTTAGTTAGTTAGTTAGTTAGTTAGTTAGTTAGTTAGTTAGTTAGTTAGTTAGTTAGTTAGTTAGTTAGTTAGATAGATATTCATTTTTCATTTATTTAGGATCAGCAACAGCATAATGCCGAATTACAAAGGTCCGATATATGTACAATAGTTATTAATCTAAAATGAAAAACATGCAACCATTTACAAAGGACACAAATATACACAATAAAAACTGTGCAATACTAAATTTTACATACGATATAAACAAAGGAAAATTCACTTAAAAACAAGAGAATATACAGGAACGAAAAAGAAGAAGAATTATGTTAGAAATATCATGACGAGGAAGATATCTAGGTTATTGTTGATAGATCAGGTATTAAAAATTCCTGGAATACGTAAACGAATACCTTTGGGTAAGAGAAAGCTGGGAGTAAGGAATATGGAAGACGGTCTTCATTCTGGTACTACGGGATGGCGCGTTGATGGGGACCTAAATAAACCATTATCTGCTTTGTATAGAAGCTTTAAGTTGGATACATTCCTACGAGAAGAAGAGTTTTGAGGTTTAGTTTCGTGTGCACTTGTTTTCGCAAGCACTTGTTAGGTTTCTTCCTTACTGACATCAATTTAGTCTGGGAAATATTAATTGTGATATTATACTCATCGCACATATTTTCAGGTAACATTACAGATATTGGAGGTTTACAGGGCAGTCTGCCATTATGACTAAGTCTTCGGCATAGACCAAACTGCTTACTACATTCCCAGCCAGTCCATGCATTGTATTTCTCGACTAATATTAGGAAACTGTTTCACTCACCGTCTACAGAACAATTGAGAACCTGTCCGATTAAGCGTATCCAGTCACGAACGGCAAGCACTACCAATGAGGAAGTCCCAACGCTGATCATGAGGCACTCGGTATCTGCATGCTCCACCACAGACAGCTATATCACCTGTTTTACGTCCCAATAAAACTACTCTTCTGTTTACGGATATTTCGGTGTATCCTTGCATGATAGAGTTAATCAAACAGCAAAATGCGGAGTCATGTCCGTAAAGACCATGAAGGTAAAGGCTTCCACTGCCCGTAACCTCGGAACCAACAAGGGAAAAGTATGAGTTGTACTTGACTGATTGTCATGACACTAGGTAGGATGTTCAGTAGAGTAATCATACTAAGCGAATAACAAGTATATGCTAGCCTGGACAACACTTCTGCTATGATATTTGCATAAACATTAGGGGTCTGAGCTATTACTAGAGTTCGGATGTTTGGGCTGTAGGCTAATAGGTTACAATACTAACATACTAAAGTAAACCGCAAGTATACTCTACCCGGACAACAGTTCTGCTATGAGATTTGCATAAGCATTAGGGGTCGGAGCAATTACTAGAGCCCGGATGTTTAGGCTGTAGGCTAATAGGTTAGAATACTAATATACTAAAGTAAACTACAAGTATACTCTACCCGGACAACAGTTCTGTTATGAGATCTGAATAAAAATTAGGGTCCTGGCTTATTAGAACCCCTAAAAGTCATGTTATTCTCGCTACACTACGGATAGAGCGGGTAGGCGAATCTTCCTGCTAGCCAAATTTGTTTGCATTCTAACCTATAACTGCCTAAACGTCAGAGCTGTAATTATCTGTTAAGACATCAGAACATTACTGCAACTGTGCCACGTGCAGAAACAAAAACAATCATGCTACCCACAAACCGTAAACATTACATACATCCCGAGTTGCAGTATGTTATCCTCGCACTGTTAGCACGTCCTTGAAGCAACGAGTGGGGTTGATTTTGCTCGAGGGCTTGATACACGTCTGGTACCATTGCTGGACAGAGAACGAACAAGTTACAAAGTAAACTGCAGCAGCGTGAAGCAACATTGCCAATTCTCTGCTGCCGATCATAACAGATCGTAACTAGCACACAGCTTGTAAATTATGTTAGCAATGCTAAAGTCTGCAGCAACCTAACGATGTAGTAAGCTCTTCTCTAGAACCTCCCCTGTTAAGAGGAAAGTTCCCGCTTTCTCAATTGTCC
The DNA here is from genome assembly GCF_040414725.1 of Anabrus simplex. Classification (NCBI taxonomy): domain Eukaryota; kingdom Metazoa; phylum Arthropoda; class Insecta; order Orthoptera; family Tettigoniidae; genus Anabrus; species Anabrus simplex. The sequence continues at coordinate 1,694,665,630 of NC_090265.1, read as the reverse complement.
TAAACCAGGAACATCGAAGCTCAAGTCCTTCAGTGTGAGATTTTGAATATTCCGCGCACGGCGGACCGATGGGAATGTTTTAGGAACTATAGTAGAAGCGAGTGTACACTTCCCCTCTCTCGCACCACATGGCACATTTATTTCGAACGAGTTCTTCACAGACTCTTGACACCATGAGAAATGAGTTATTATGAACAGGAACCCGGTAGTCTCTTTTTTATGTTAATAAAATATTATATTAATCGCATGCATGTTTGTTTGTACTGGGTGTAACAATATAATATGGCTATACGTTCAGGACACATCCCTCACACATTGAAGAAAATATGTTATATCGACATCGGTCCGGAAACACTTCCCAGATCTCCACACTCTCCGGACCTAAATCCAGAGGAAGTATTATTGTTGTCATGTCGTTAGCCCGGAGACTTGATCCTCAAATAGCATTAGCAAAGTTTATACGGTTATAGGGAAATATCAAAACTCACAAAAGTGCAATAATGAGGCGTGCAAGGAATTATGGGGAGCGAGGTAGTTTACCATTGATTTCCTCAGTGGACCAGAAAGTGCTGTTGCAGCACAACTGGATCTAAATAAAACACATTTCATGACATCCAGACCTAGTAGTCGTGCTCCGCATGTCATTATTCGATCGCATCCACGGTCGGCAGCCCTGAAGATGGTTATTCATGGTTTCCCATTTTCATACCAGACTACCGATGTTTCCTTCCCAGTGCTAGCTTTCTTCTGTGCCAACAACCCCATAAGACGAGTCAGTCAGTACGACGTGAAACAGATGAAAAAGAAACCATTTCAACCCACGGTCTTATGTGAGCCTCAGACTTCGGTTCGAACTGAACTTTGCTCTGGCCTGTGCCAAGATATGGATGCATGCATCCTGAATTAGCATCGGGTGATACAGAAGAATGACAACTGTAATATTTTGTTATGCGACGAATGTTTTTAAGTCAGTACCGACATTTTTTCAAAAAACTTAACATGATTTTTGTAAACGTGTTATTTTCTTAGAATTCCACAAACCTTAAACTAATTCTTCACATGTCACCACCATTATTGAGGCATGGTGATAACGGGACACCAATTTCTGTATGCCTTCGTTATAGAATGGCGCGGCATGTGACGAAAACCACCCAGAGTGGATCTGTGACGGCAAGCTGCTCGGAGGGCCGGCATACACGTTTTGACGACGTTCATTGAACATCCGAATCCATTTCGTCACAATTCCATCTGTCATTGGACGGTTCACCATACACCTCACACACTTGGCGATGAATGTCTGCTGGTTTAATGTTTTGCGAATTCAACACATGAATCACAGAGTGTATTTCACAGTCGGTGAGTTCATCTGTTTTCTCGAATATTTTGAACACACGCTACGAGATAGTCACACTATGTGAAAATTTCCAGTGTTGAATGCGCCGTGTCAACAGATGAAGGAAGCTATTGTGCATGCTTAACATTGCAACCACAGCGCTGCACCGGAAATATACGGGAAGGATACTTACTGAAATCTGCAGCTAGTGTTTATAAACTGTACAGTGAGTGAAATCAATGTTTACGTTTATTAAATCAACTCATTTTGAGTACCTGCAATAAGAAGAATCTCTCAAGGAAAACTAAAATCAAACACTACAACACATTAATCAAACCATAGAGTCTGTATGCACGTTCTCTATGAAAACCGGCGAAATAGAAGACAAAAAAGGAAAGGAAAATATTGAGGATAATCTGGGGATCATTGAAAACGGAGGAAGGGGAGTTCAGACATAAGAGGAATAAAGATCCATTCAAGGACGAAGAAAATTAAGGGGTATCAGACACGATCAGAAAGAGGAGAATTAAAATTTTTTGGTCGCATAATGAGAATGGATAACAGTAAATTGACAAAACGAATGTTCAACCATGTTTACAAGAGCAAGAAAAAGATATGACAGAGATTGGAATAACAGCTGATATAACACAAGACAGAACAACTTTCAGAATATTGATATAAAATTTGGTGTTTCCAGGAGAAGGAAAAGTGGAAAGGTAATAACCTCTGGACGCAAATATTCGAGACAACAGATCAATCCACCGAATCTGAGATACGGCCCGTGATTCGTTTCTTGAATGCACGAAACTTTCAACAAGCTGACATTCATCGTGAAGTATGTGAGGTGTATGGCGAACGTCCAATGACAGATGGAATTGTGAGTAAATGGAGTCGAAGGTTCAATGAACGTCGTCAAAACAGGCACGACGTCCTGCCGACCAGCTGGCCGTCAGAGATACTCACTGGGTGGTTATCATCAAAGGCGGCGTCGCCCCATAACGAAGGCTTATAAATATTGGCGGCCCGTTATCACAATGCCGTAGTAATGGCGGTGTCCATGTGGAGAATTACTCGTAGTTTAAGGCGTGTAGAATTGAAAGAAGATGGCATGTTTTCGAAAATCAGGTTGTGTTTTCTTTAATGAGGAAACAGCAAGAAGTCAAGAAAATAAATATTAAGATGAATCCACAGTGTCTCTTTCCCTGGTCCTACACACATAGATGCATACATACATTATCATTATAGACAGTTATGCCTTTCGGTGTTCAGTCTGCAAGCCTCTGTGAATTTACTAAACGTCGCCGCAATCCTCTATTTGCAACTAGTGCAGTGGCCTCATTTAGTTCTATACCTCTTATATTTCAATCTTTAGAAACTAATCTAAAACTGTCGTCTAGGTCTCCCTCTACTTCTCTTACGCTCCATTACAGAGTCCATTATTCTCTTAGGTAAACTATCCTCCTCCATTCGCCTCACATAACCCCACCACCGTAGCTGGTTTATGCGTACAGCTTCATCCATAGAGTTCATTCCTATCTTAGCCTTTATCTCCTCATTCCGAGTACCCTCCTGCCATTGTTCCCGCCTATTTGTATCAGCAATCATTCCCGCTACTTTCACGTCTTTTATTTCTAACTTATGAATAAGATATCCTGATACCACTCAGCTTTCGCTCCCATAAAGCAAAGTTAGTCTGAAAATAGACCGATGTAAAGATAGTTTCGTCCTTCTTACAGAACACTGTTGATCGCAACTGCTAGCTCACTGCATTAGCTTTACTGCACCTCGATTCAATCTCACTTACTATATTACCATCCTGAGAGAACACACAACCTAAATACTTGAAATTATCTACCTGTTCCAGCTTTGTATCACAAATCTGACATTCAATTCTGTTGAATTTGTTACTTTCTGACATCAATTCAGTCTTCGAAAGGCTCATACTCATTGCAGCTATTTTCAAGTTCCAAGATATTAGACTGCAGGCTTTCGGCACAATTTACCATTACGATCAAGTCATCAGCAGTGACCAGACTGCTTACTATACTTCCACCTGCCTGAATTCCTCCCTGCCACTTTATAACTTCCAGCAGGTGATCCATGTAAACTAAGAAAAACAAAGGTGAAATATTAGCCTTGTCTAACCCATGTATGTACCATCAATTCTACCATCAATTCTCACTGCAGCCCAATTGTCAACATAAATGCCTTTGATTGATTTTAATAATCTACCCTTCATCCCATAGTTGTCTAGTATGGTGAACATCTTTTCCCTCGGTGGTCCTCCGTGGTCCTTAGATGGCCAAAATCGAAAATAATGGAATAATTAATGTGTAATTCTGTTCGAGGTGCCAAAATCTCACTTTCAGTATAAAGTGGTTTATGTAATTATCGGTACATTTCTACAGTGCATATTAAAGCTCATTCTACGCCATCCTATATTTCAGCAATTCATTATTACATGCAGTTGGTTATACGACAAGATGAATATTAACATCAAAATTTAGGATTTGTTAATTGATAATTCACCCCAAGTTTCATTGGAAAGTGATACCTCCGACCCAAACAGTGTTTATCTCCGTGCCCGGGCTGATGTTAGCTGAGTAATCTCTGAGCTTTTTCGTCTTCAGATGTGGAAATATCGCTTTGAATTGTGTTCAAAATATTTTTATTTAAATAAAGTAAAAATGAAACTTCCACATTTTAGCTTTGAGACCAAAATAATATTTAAATCTAAGAATTTCATTTTTGTCCGTATTGAACTGAGAATGGAAGATAGGAAACTTAAAAGGGTTCACCTTTTCAATACAAATAAATGTTATATTTACAACATATATTTACACTTGGAATTAGTTTCGACGCTGTTTGGCGTCATCTTCAGCCAAAATGTGGGAAATAGGCATAGCATGTAGACATTTATATTATACAAGGTGTTACATCAGTGTGATTAAAAGAGAGAATATGAAGACGTGAAGTACAATGCCAGTTTCAAAATGGTCATGAAGGGCGAGTCAAAATTGTATAAACATGAGATAACATAAACAAACAAAAAACATATATACATATAAACTGTAACAAAACCATGCGGAAGTATGAGATGATTGGCATTGGAGATTCAAATTATTTCAGACACTTTTCCATTGAATGTTGCCTGCCGCGAGTGTAGTACAAAACATAGGTTAGATTTCAATAAACACAATCGTCTCAAAAATGCACATAACATTTTAAAAATATTTGGGTTGAGATGAAATTTGGCAGTTAGGGATTGAAATCACTTATTCAATAAGCGTCAATTCAAAAAACAGCTGTGAAGGGTGAGACAGAAATTGCACAAGCATGAGTTTGGACTCGATAAATGCAAAAAACACATGTAACACATGTAACACCAAAATAATATTTTAATTTGTTACCAAGTAGGCAAAACAAGTTAAAAAATCGAGCTTAAAGTTTCACAGAAACAAAAAATGTAATACTTCCTCAATTTATAGGTTGCCTAAAAGACAAAGTATACTTGATACCAAGTAATGCTGTGTAACGGAAAATAAATAAAAGTCTATTGAATTTGAAGGAAAATCACGGAAGATGCTTTCTTCAATTACTTATTGATGATTTCAAGGCAGAAAGTGCAATGTCAATGTTGGCAGGTGGAAGGACTTGCAAAACTCCACGAATTTTCGAGGTATCTTGGTCCTACTCCGCACTGGTAAGTCTACGGCTTCGATCCTCTTTCAGGTTGTATGTTTTCTTGTAGAATGGAACTGTTGGCTCGTGTATTCTCTTCTTCTCACGATCAACATTGTCAGGTTGACTCGCGGAGGGTTCGAAGCGGACGGTTGAATCGATAATATATCGTACATTGTTGTCTTTGTAGGTAATTATAACGATCCTTCGAGTGCTTCCGATCTCTGCCAAACCATGGACCTCTTCATGGACGGTGAATCCGGTTCTACTGAGCGCCTGGGCGTTCGCTTTAATGTTTGAATGTTGTTTGAACAAAACAAGTATATTTTTAAGGCTCAAACAAGACGAACAATGATCACCAAATTTTAATTTGTCATTGCTAGGAGTTAAAACTTTTTTTTCAGAATTTTTCCTTTCTTACAAAAGGAATTACTTTTTTTCGACAATAACTGTTTCAGAGCACACTGAAACGAACTAAATGTTGGCTGCTTAATCTGTTTCGTTTCTGTGAGGCTTTAAACTTGAATCTCGAAACTTTTAAAATTAAATTTTGCTATCTCTGATGAAGTTTTGTAACCCAGTCGAATGTGTATCTCTATTAGATTCCTTGTTCTTGGATTATCTGTGGCAGCGCAAGGCTCTGTCCAGTACGTGCCTGATCATCGTTTATAACAAGTTTGTTCGTGTCCAGTGTTGAGCGTAGCCGTCCTGTCATGTTTAGCGACAGCCAAAGGAACTCCGTGATGCGATGCTATCAAATCATGAGCACGTCAGACACAATGAGGCAAGTGCGGCCAACTTGCAGGAGGAGCAGTCGCATACAGACGTCTCTCCCACACCAGTTGATCTCATTGTTGACAGCTTCCTGATGGCCATCCATTTCGATAAACTATTTTAAAATACGGTGGATAAAATTACATCGCGGGAAGTTCCAGCTGCTGTACATATCTCCCAACAGTAGCTGTCTGTGTCAGAACTGGCTAAACTCTAGGTAGTGTCTGGGTTGTGACTACCTCTCTGAATACAAGGAGGCGGGTTCGATCCCTGCTATTTCCTCGTATTCATGAACTCTTACCATCGGCTCCTCGGCTGAATGCTTGGTGTTGTGCATTTTCTTTCCGGTGGTGCCCTGATCGTTTCCCGGCAGAGCCAGGAATTTAAGCCGCTTGTGTCTAGCTCCAGGGCTACGTGTTCGTGTTATTCTTACGACACCCAACCCCAATGGGTGAGGGATAAAACAACACCGACGGTAACTAAAAAGAGCCCAAAGAGCTCTTAAGTTGGGAGCGTGGGTTGGCAACCATGGGGCCCTCAGCTGAGCCCTGGCATTGCTTCCACTTAAGTTACTTGTGCCAGGCTCCTCGCTTTTATGTATCCTATCTGACCTAACTTGGTCGACACTTGTTTTTTCCACCCCCGACGGTATAAGGTTGCAAGGTCTAGGGAGTTTTTCATTTTCACGCCCTTCGCGGCCATTGTCTTTCTTTGGCCCATACCATCACTTTTTGAAGTGTCAGATCCCTTCCATTTTTTCTCTTTGATCCCTGTTGTGTAGAAGATGGTTGCCTAGTTATACTTCCTCCCACGGAGGACCGCATTCGATTCCCGGCTCTGCCACGAAATTTGAAAAATGGTACGAGGGCTGGAATGGTTTCCAGTCAGCCTCGGGAAGTCAACTGAGTAGAGAAAGTGGGGGCGGGGTGTAGATTTCCACGTCAGCCATCCTCGAAGTGATTTATAGTGGTTTCCAACTTGTTCTCCGTGCAAATGCCGGGATGGTACCTAACTTGAGGCCACGGCCGCTTCTTTCCTTCTTCGTTGTATATACCTTCCGATCCTCCTCAACTGTTGTATCGCCCGACATGAACGTCCCACGCTCCAGGATCCCTCTGTGGGTGGGGACGGTATAGTAACACACACGGTATCCCCTGCCTGTTGTAAGAGGCGGCTAAAAGGAGCTCCAGAGGCTCTGAGGTTGGGATCATGGGTTGGCGTTCACGGGGTCCTCAGCTGAGCCCTGGCATTGCTTCCACTTACTTGTGCCAGGATCCTCACTTTTATGTATCCTATCTGACCTCCCTTGGTCAACACTTGTTCTTTTCCAATCCCGACGGTATTATATTGTGTGGCCTAGGAAGTCTTTCATTTTCATGCCCTTCGTAGCCATTGTCTTTAGCCGATACCGTCATGTTTCGAAGTGTCGGGTCTCTTCCATTTTTTCTCCATGATTAATGTTATATAGAGGATTGTTGCCCATTTGTACTTCTTCTTTAAACAGTAATCACCACCATCCCACGCTGACCATATCCGTAGCGTAACGGTCAGTGCTATTAGCGGTACTGCCAGAGATTTAAGAATGGCGGGAGGGCTGGTATGTGGTTGAAATGGTACATGTAGTTCACCTCCGTTGCGGGTGGCCTGAAAAGAGCTGCACCACCTCGGGATGAGGACACGAGTTTACTTTACCACCCCACGCTCCAGGACACTACCCTTGAGGTGGTAAAGGTGGAATCCCTCGCTAAGACTGAGGGAAAAACCAACCCTGGAGAGTAAACAGATTAAGAAAGAAAGAAAGTTCAATAATTTCCCCTTTACAAACTGTACAAACCTTGGACACAACTTTTCCAGACACCCTATATAGACCCCCTTTGGGCTAGAACTTGGAAATTACTCTGTAACGCCATTGTGAGGGAGAGAAGTTTGTCCTCGTTGTCTGCTCCATATTATTATTATTATGATGTAGGCAGACAGACAGGCCACCACGAACAGGGCCATGCCGATTGCCTTAATCCATCAGACAGGAAGGTGGTAGAGAGGATTGTCCTTACGGCTTAAATTGATTTGAGGCTACATTTAATTCCACTAAGATACACAAGTTTTGCATAACTCAAATTAGTTTCTCTGTCTCTCCAGTAATTCCATTTCCAAACAAACTTCTAAATGCGCCTGCTACCCGTACTTCCTTCCCCACCGCTACAGCCTTTTGTCTAATGTCGCTGTAGTATCTACCAAAACATATTACTAATTATTAATTCTCTCCGCAAGAACACAAACCAATCCGAACCACTTAAAACCGTTTAAGAGTTTAAATTGAGCGTTAAAGACCATCAAAATCTCCTCCTCGTCTGTTATGTTGAAGAAATATATTAAGCATCGTCACAAAGTCATCAGCGTTGGAGCAGATGCGCTAAACTTTCCTGCGAGTTAGAGAGCGTAAACTATCGCCTTGATGAATCAAGTTTAGAGCATTGAAGTCTTGTCAGATCCATGACACACCTCATTACCTCAGTAATACTCGGTGCAGTTCCGTTGTATGCCTGTGGAGCGCGCACCCCCGACAAAGATAGGACGGAAAAGATCACTTCCAAGCAACAAATTTCTAACCTGTTAGTCACCTCTGTGGATCAGTGGTTAGAATAATTGTGAGCTCAAACAAGGCAAAGGTATTCTGAATTGTGAAGGACACAAAAAGTCCATTCATCACACTATATCGTAAGATGTCAACATGTAAAAGATCTTAGGTGACACATTTGGTGTTTACTTACTTAGCTTGTCCTTCAGTTAATTCTCACACTATGATAGAAATATCCGAGGACGTACACCACTCCTGTTGCACTGCCGACCCACAGAACTCTCACGTTCAACAATTCCTTCACAGTGTTTTGCCTCTCGGTAATGAAACAAAACTCCTGAGAATATTAGCGCTATACAAAGCAAAAATGCTTTCTTTCAAATCAGCTTTTTTTGGAATTCTTGTGTTGCTAATTACTAATCGTAGTAATTACAGAATTTCTCTCAAATCCTCCAAGTCCTCGGTGAATCTTGTTAAATTCACATAGGCCTATCATCATTAGTCAAATAAGTTTCTTCCTTTATGTTAGATTAATTATTTTCTTATCCAATTACCTATTTTATATTATGTTATGTGAATATGAAGAGGAGTTCTTGAATCAGAGTAATCACTTAGACGCGATTCAACACATCTGGTGTTTACTTACCTACTTACCTCTCCTCACACCTTGAAATAAATACCCGAGTATGTACACCACCCTTGTTGCACTGCCGACCCACATAACTACCACGTTCATCAACTCCTTCAAAGTTTTACCATCTCAAGAATGGAACATAATTCCTGAGAATATCAGGGCTATACAAAGTGGAAATGCTTTCAAAGCAGCTGTTTCGGAGTTCTTGTGTTGCTAATTAATCATAATAATAATAATAATAATAATAATAATAATAATAATAATAATGTTGGATTTACGTCCCAATAACTACTTTTACGATTTTAGGAGACGCCAAGGTGCCGAAATTTAGTTCCCAAGGATTTATTTTAAGTGCCAGTAAATCTGCCGACACGAGGCTGACGTATTTGAGCATCTTCAAATACCACCGGACAGATCCATGATCGAACCTGTCAAGTTGGGGTCAGATGGCCAGTGCCTCAACCATCTGAGCCACTCACCCTAGCGGTATTGTAATTACTAATCGTAATAATAATTTATCTCATACCCTCCAAATGTAAATCGCTGACTATTGTTAAATTCACATAGGCCTATCACCATTATTCAAGTAGGTTTGTTTCCTTTTTTTTAATACTTTTATGTAGTTTAATAGGTTGGTAGATTGGATCCCTGCTCAGTCCGGTGGTATTCAAAGGTGCTCAAATACGTCAACATCGTATCGGTATATTTACTGGCACGTAAAAGAACTCCTGTGGGACTAAATTCCGGCACCCCGACGTCTCCGAAAATTAGTTATTGGGACGTAACAACACATAGTATTAATACTATATCAATGGCATAGAAGTAAATGTCATTACACCGTAGCTACAATATTTCTGAATGTCGTATTTCATCCGAGTACTCTGACACCCGTACTTTATGTGACCGTAGATTGCCTATCCACCTGAAATCAAAGATCTACCGAACTGTTGTACCGTCCAGTGATGGTTATTTGTTTATCGTATGACTAGCAAATGTACCCTTGCTTCGCTACGGTATTGTACACTGTATACGGATATCGAATTATATTACTATACACGCAGTGAATAAGATTTTTTTAAATTGCATATCTCTTAGCGTTATCGAAGAGGCAGCATGGGGAGGACCCCATACCTTGTTTCCATTGTAAAGTGCGAGTTGCGGAGTTGTGAAGATAGCGAAAGACTCACTTGCCTACTGCCATTCGCTATCGAGTTGGGAAGTTTCCATTACAATGGACCCTTGCCTACTGTGCGGTCACAATCTATTTCAGTTTCCATTACAATAGAAGGCGCCTTTTCCTACTTCCAGACACAATCGGGTAGGGGTGTTTTGAAGAAAATTGTACGTTCCCTTGCCTTCTGCCAATCAGATCGTGAAGGTGATAATTTATTACAACGGTAGACCGTCCTTACTAATGCCAGTTACACAGGAGTTGTTGGACCCCGTTCCTACTGACAGTCAAAGTCGACGTGGGAAGTATAGATTACAATAGCAGACGACCTAGTGTTGACAATCACTACTGATTTGTAAAGTATTAATTATAATGGCAGACACACCCCTTGTAGACCGCTGCAAATTGACTTCAATAAATATATACAGATCAACATACGAAAGTATTTTCATGATTACATTATTGCAGACCATCATTTACAGATTAACAGCTTCTAAACGGTACGTTATATCGACACACGGATTGCACCATAAGTCGCCTCTTATAACGGGTGAATGGTTGATCCTAAAACATCTCCATATTTACGAGTTAAATTGAGTCAGAAACTTAGAATCGTAGAATAGGGAGAAATTTGGGTAAGGTTTCCACACACTGCATTACTTTTCGGATACATATGTGACAGCTTGAAATATAGAATTTGGCTCACATATGGCTACCAGGAGGGCCAATGTTTGTGCCGAATTTTATGATTCCGTCTTTCATATAAGTGTGTCAAAATATTAATTATACGTGAAAAACATCAAAATTTACGTACAGTCGAGAAATAAAGCCACGAAATATATCGAAACGAAGGTCTGCGCCGTCATTAAAATTTAGTCCTTATTTCGACATTTCCAGGGGTAAAAATTGAAAAATTTCAACAGCTTGGAATTTTTCCATCGGTTATAGGCTAAAACCTACAATTTTGCAAAATTTCAATTTTCAACCTTGCCTAGCAGATTGTGCCGCCATCGTGATTTTGAGGAGAGGGGGTAAAATGAGGACTTTCAGGAAACGAATCTAAAATATATGCAGATGGTCATTGTTTCACCTGAAACGGATAACTGTACGTTACTTTCCACAAAATAGTCAATGTGCAGACACGCGGTTGTTACAATTTTCTTTATATTGTTAAGTATCATAACATAAACACTTCAACCACTATTTCACTTCTTTTCAAGGCCCCCTAAAGTGGATTTTCGAAAACAAAAATACCTGTGTTTTTATTTTAATGAAGATTCCAAATACCAATTTTCACATCTGTAATATCTTCAGTTTTTGACATATAAGTGTCTTCATAAAAGGTATTGAACCCCTTTTTCACCATTTTTCACTCCCCTTAAGGGAATTTTCCGAAATCAAAAATACTTGTTTCTTTATTTTTAAAGTAGATTCCAAATACCAATGTTTACGTCTCTAAACTGTCAAGTTTTTGAGAGATAGATGTAATCATTTAAACAGTTCTCCCCCACTTTTCACCCCCTTAGGAAAGGAATATCCAAAAATCCTCACTAAGTAAGCACCTACACTGTAATGTAAATGTGTACCTAAAATTTCATTGGCTGGGCGTTGATTACACCCAGTCGGAGTTAGCCTCTTATATAGAGAGCTATAGATGTCATAAGCATTGTCACGTTTATAAGTGCAGATCTTCATTTCGAAATTTACTGTTCCTAAACGCTACATCATATCGACAAACGTATTACGCCATCAGACGCCCCTTTTATTGCTCAACATGGTTAGCCTTATAACATTTTCTCGTATCTCGAGTATTTATGGGTTAGACTGAGTTAGAAACAGAAACAGAACAGAACAGAGCGAAATTTTGGTACATTGTTAACACTCTACATTATTTTTCACATACTTATGTGGAAGCTAGAATAATGAAATTTGGCTCGCATATGCTCATGGATTGTGTGAATATTCGAACGAAATTTGTTGACTCCATCTTTCCTATAATGTGCCAAATTCAAGCAATATGTGTAAAAAGTACGAATTTACGTAAAATCGAGAAATGCTCTTTTTATAACGTGTAAGGGATGGAGATACGACAAAATGTCACAGGACCATTGTTGTAGATCTCTTCATGCTGAGTTCGATTGTGCCATCCGTTTTTCGATACGACTTACCGTTTAGCCACGAAATATATAGAAATAAAGGTCCGCACCGTCATTAAAATCGAGTCGTTATTTCGATACTCTCCGGGTACAAAAAGTGAAAAATTTAAACATCTTGGAATTTTTCCGTCAGTTATAGGCTAAACCTATAAATTTTCAAAATTTCAATTTTCTACCTCGCCTGGAAATTGTGCCTTCATCGTGGTTTTGGGGAGAGGGGCTAAAATGAGGAATGTCAAGAAACGAATCTAAAATATATGCAGATGGTCATTGTTACACCTGAAATGCATAACCGTACGATAATGTCGCCAAAATAGTCAATGTACAGACACGCGGTTGTTACAGTTTTATATTGATAAGTATCATAATATAAATACTTCAACCCCTATTCCACTTATTTTCAAGGCCCCTTAAGTGGATTTTCGAAAACAAAAATATACGTGTTTCTTTGTTTTAAAGTTTTAAAGTATCCTCATAAAAGGTATTGAACCCCTTTTTCACCATTTTTACCGCCCTTAAGGGAATTTTCCGAAGACAAAAAAATACTTGTTTCTTTATTTTTAAAGTAGATTCCAAATACCAATTTTTACGTCTGTAAACTGTCAAGCTTTTGAGGTATAGATGTACTCATTTAAAAATTCACCCCCTTTACACCCCCTTTAGCGACGAAATATCCAAAAATCCTCCCTTAGTGAGCAGCTTCATTGTAATATATATGTATCCCCAAAATTTCATTTTCTTATGTCCAGTAGTTTCGGCTGGACGTTGATTACAGCCGGACGGAGTTAGCCTTTTATATATAGAGACTAGCAAGATACCCGTGCTTCGCTACGGTGTTATACTGAAATATGTAATTGAATGCTTAACGTTTTATATATAATAATCCGAAATTCGCGATATGACTCGTTTTCTGAGAGAATCCGCTAAAATTCGCGATCTGACTCGTTTTCTGAGAGATTACGGCAAAGTTCCTCAAATTTTTCAATCTTTCTTTCCAGCAATCGATTTCGTACTTCCAGGGCTAAGTCCAGGTATACCACGCGGTCAGTTGGGTCCCTAAATCTTTCCTATAAGCATTTTAGTGTGGATCAAATGCTGAAAGAGATCCGGCGTGGTGTGGTCTTGGGTGCCTTGGCGGTACTGAACCAGCGGCCGGACTGTGTTCGTAGTCATTACCAGGCCAGGACACTTTTCCAGCGCGGTCCGCACAATTTGACGACGGTCCAGAACATTATTATTGTTATTAATATTATTATTATTATTATTATTATTATTATTATTATTATTATTATTATTATTATTATTATTATTATTATTATTAGATGTTCTGGGCCCCACAGCAAGATGCAAGAATGACATACTTCCGTGCATTATTGACCTTATTATAGAGGTGAACAATTTGACGGTCAATCTCATTCCTATCGTTTATTTCAAATGTGTTTAAATTTTTATGTATATGCCAGGAGAGTCTACTGTAATCTAAGAACGTTCTCCGAAGGAAAAATTTCTGTTGAAATCGAACCCAGGAAAGATTAAAAATGATCGGTTTATGATGAGAATAAGTACATCGAAAATCTACAGCCTGTTTCCAGTCATTCGATAGGGTCAGGAATGGAATGTATAAAGCCCCATCTAGCGGCGACAATAGGAATTGTGCCGGCTGCCGAAGCACTCCTCTAGGGGCAATGATCCATGAATGACAAATGAAATGAAATATTGGACAGTATTTCTGGAATAAATGATGACAGGGAAAACCGGAGTATCCGGAGAGAAACCTGTCCCGCCTCCGTTTTGTCCAGCCACGAATGTCACATGGAGTGAAAGGGATTTGAACCACGGAACCCAGATGTGAGAGACCGGCGCCCTGCCACCTGAGCAACGGAGGCTCCTGATAAGTACATTATGAACAGTAAAATCAATTGGTCTCACCACCTTTGACACCCCACCGCCGTTAAGTTTATTTACCCCCCGCCCCCCAAAAAAATTAAAAGGCGGCGTGTTTCTTTATATTTAAAGGAGATTCCAAACACCAATGTTCACGTCTATTACTTTAAGTTTTGAGATATAAGAATCCCCATAAAAATTATTCACTTTTTTCACTTCCTTTCACACTCCCACCCCCCCACACACCCTAAGTGAATTATCCGGCAAAAAATACTTGCTTCCTTAATAGTAAAGGATATTCTAAATACCAATTATCACGACTCTAACTTCTTCAGTTTTTGATTTATGTATCCTCGTGAAAGGAATTCAACTCCTTTTCACTCCCGCCTCGCAAGATGCCCCCCCCCCCCAAAACGCGTTTTTCTTTGTTTTTAAAGGAAATCCAAATACCAATTTTCACGTCTGTAACAACTTTATTTTTATTAGATGTATGTATTCTTATACAATTAAGTCAATTAATTTGTCAATTCTTTCACCCCCCCCCCTTCATTGGATTTTCCGAAAATACGTGTTTCCTTACTTTCAAAGCAGATTCCAAATATCAAATTTCACGTCTGTAACATCTTCATTTTTGATATATCAGTTGCCTAATTAAAAGAAATCAACACCATTTTCAGTCACTTTCCCTTCCCCCACCCCCGCCACAAAAGTGGTATTACCGAAAACTAAAAATACACGTTTCTTTATTTTTAATAGAGATAAAAATATCATTTTTCACTTCTGTAACATGTAAAGTTTTTTGATATATACTGTAGATATTCTCATTTTAAAATTTCACCCTTTTTAATTTCCCCTTAAGGGGAGTTTCCAAAAACAAATCACCTATGTTTCTTTACATTTAGAGGAAATTCCAAATACCCACTTTTTACGCCTGTAACATTTTACGTTTCTCACATATTCTGTAGATATAGTCCTTCGAAAAATTCACCCCAATATGTCACTCCTGTTTAACCGCCATTAATTGGATTTAAATAAAACAAAAAATACGTGTTTCTTTATTTTTAAAGGAGATCCCATATACAAATTTTCAGTTCTGTAATATTTTCAGTTTCTGAGATATATGTATTCTCATTAAAGGCATTCAACCCTTTTACACCACTCCCATTGGGATTTACAAAAAACAAAAAATTACGTGTTCCTTTATTTTTAAGGGAGATTCTAAATACCAAATTTTACATCCATAAACTTTAAAAGTTTTGAGATATATATACACTCATTTTAAAAATTCGCCCCCTTTCAACCCCCCCCCCCCCATTAATTGGATTTTCCTAAAACAAAAAATATATGTTTCTTTATTTTTAAAGGAGATTCCAAACACCAATTTTCAGGTCTGTAATATCTGCAGGTTCTGAAACATAAGTAGCCTCATTAAAGTCATTCAACCCATTTTTCACCCTATTCCACCTCTCCTATTGGAATTTTCCGAAAACAAAAAATACGTGTTTCTTTATATTTAAAAGAGATTCTAAATACCAATTTTTACATCTATAAACTTTAAAAGTTTTAAAGTTTTTGAGATATAGATGCACTCATTTAAAAATCCACCCCCGCCTTTTCACCCTCCCATTAATTGGATTTTCTAAAAACAACAAAATACGTGTTTCTTTATTTTTAAAACAGATCAAATGTACCAATTTTCAGGTCTGTAATATCTTAAGTTTCTGAGATATAAGTATCCTCCTTAAAGGCATTCAGCACCGAGCTCGATAGCTGCAGTCGCTTAAGTGCGGCCAGTATCCAGTATTCGGGAGATAGTAGGTTCGAACCCCACTGTCGGCAGCCCTGAAGATGGTTTTCCGTGGTTTCCCATTTTCACACCAGGCAAATGCTGGGGCTGTACCTTAAGTAAGGCCACGGCCGCTTCCTTCCCACTCCTAGCCCTTTCCTGTCCCATCGTCGCCATATGACCTATCTGTGTCGGTGCGACGTAAAGCGACTAGCAAGCAAAGGCATTCAGCCCATTTTTCATCCCTTTTCACCTCTCCTTTTGGGATTTTCCGTAAACAAAAAAATACCTGTTTCTTTATTTTTAATAAAGATTTTAAGTACCACTTTTTACATCTGTAAACTTTAAAAGTTTTGAGATATAGATGCACTCCTTTTAAAAATTCACACCCCTTTTCACCCTCCCATTAATTGGATTTTCCAAAAACAAAAAAATACGTGTTTCTTTATTTTTAAAAGAGAACAAAAGTACCAATTTTCACGTCTGTAATATCTTCCGTTTCTGAGATATAAGTACCGGTATCCTGATTAAAGGCATTCAACCCCGTTTTTCACCCCTACTATTGGGATTTTCTGAAAACAAAAAAATACGTGTTTCCTTATTTTTTAGAAGATTCTAAATATCAATTTTTACATTTGTATACTTTTAAAGTTTTGAGATATAGATACACACATTTTAATATTTCAACCCCCCTATTCACCCCCTTAGCGAAGGAATATCCAAAAATCTTCTCTTAGCGAGCACCTACATCTTAATATGAATCTATGCCCAAAATTTCATTTCTTTATGTCCAGTAGTTTTGGCTCGGCGATGATGAATCAGTCAGTCAGTCAGTCAGTCAGTCAGTCAGTCAGTCAGTCAGTCAGGACAAGTTATTTTATATATATAGATGAATCAAAGTTATTTACATTTATACAAAGTTTTTGCACAAATGTGCACAGTCACAAGCTCGTATAATCTTACAATTCTAGGCCTAATTCTCTAACCCATTCTATTGCTTCAACTGATGTATGATGGATGTCCGTTATTGTTCCTCTGAAAGCACGAAGAGGACAGTCAGCGACAATATGGTGGACAGTCTGCAAGGAGGCACCACAGTCACAATTTGCAGAAGTAGCCTATCCCCATTTGTGTAGCAGATATCCATATCTGCCTTAAATGGTTCGTATCCGATTGATGATCCTCTACTGACGTCTGGAAAGCTCGAATATGGTGGTATATGGCATGGAATGCTGGCCCGCGACCAAAATTACAGAAAGAGCATTTTATAGAAATGGACGTGAATCGTTGATCTATCCGAGTATTTTGATAGGTTAGATCGTGGGAGACAACTGGCGAAAATGAGGAATATTGGAGTAAATGAAAAGATGCCTGAATGGGTGACTAAAATTTTGCAAAATATAACTCAGAGAAGAAGAGTAAGTTAAGTAATATCTGAAGCTGTAATATTTTTTTTAAAGGGGAGTGCCTAAAGGAAGCATTATTGGAACTTAATTTTTTCATATATATAAATGATACGAGTACGGAACTGGAATCCAGATAGAGCTTTTTGCAGATGATGCCATACTGTATATCAAGGCCTCTCAAACGCCCAAAATCTCACGCGTGCAAATCGAGGCGCAAGAAGCTCCGTGCACTGTGCATCGATCCCATGCGGCACGGCTCGGACCAACGCTTCGTCTCTGGGCTACTCGGCTAAGCTCGGTTCAACTCGGCTCAATTCGCCCCGGATTTGGAGCGCTAGGCAGCAAGTGAGGAAGAGGGAGACAGGGGGAGCGAGCAAGACAGGCGTGGGGAAAGAGAGACACAGCGCTATTGCTCCAAATCGAGGAGTGGAGGGTCTGCACTCTGGTCAACTAAGCGAAGTCGTCTTTTGCACCGTGCACAGTGCATGCACCAAGCGCATTCAACCTGAGAGGCCCTGCTGTATACAGTAATAAATAAGTTGCAGGATTGTGAGCATTTACAGAAAATCTCGACAATGTTTTGACATGGACAGCAGAAAATGCTGATAAATGGAATGAAAAGTCGGATTGAAAGTTTCACCAAGGGAAAGTCTCCCTCCAGTTTTAAGTGATGGAGTGAATTTACCTCATGAGGACGGCTGTAAATACCTCGGGATTAATACAAGGAATGATATTCATTGGGGTAATCGCATTAACGAGTTTGTAATTAAGAGGTACGGATATCGTCATATACGTATTACAGTATTTAGGGGTTGTAGTAAGGATGTAAAGGAGGGAGTGCGTAAGACCTCAATTGGGGTATGGTTCCCATGTATGGTACCTTGATCAGGATTGCTTGATTCAAAAACTGGAAATGATCCAGAGTAAAGCAGTACGATACTCTGGGTGATTTTCGACAAACGAGTAGTGTTACGAAAATGTTACAATCTTTGGGCTGGGAAGAGTTGGGAGTAAGGAGAAGAGCTGCTTGATTAAGTGGTATGTTCCGAGCTGTCAGTAGAGAAATGGCGTCGAATGACATTGTTGTTGTTTGAGTCATCAGTCCATAGACTGGTTTGATGCAGCTCTCCATGCCACCCTATCCTGTGCTAACCTTTTCATTTCTACGTAACTATTGCATCCTACATCTGCTCTAATCTGCTTGTCATATTCAAACCTTGGTCTACCCCTACCGTTCTTACCCCCTACACTTCCTTCAAAAACCAACTGCACAAGTCCTGGATGTCTTAAGATGTGTCCTATCATTCTATCTCTTCTTCTCGTCAAATTTAGCCAGATTGATCTCCTCTCACCAATTCGATTCAGTATCTCTTCATTCGTGATTCGATCTATCCATCTCACCTTCAGCATTCTTCTGTAACACCACATTTCAAAAGCTTCTAGTCTCTTTCTTTCTGAGCCAGTTATCGTCCATGTTTCACTTCCATATAATGCCACGCTCCACACGAAAGTCTTCAAAAACATCTTTCTAATTCCGATATCAATGTTTGAAGTGAGCTAATTTCTTTTCTTAAGAAAGCTCTTCCTTGCTTGTGCTAGTCTGCATTTTATGTCCTCCTTACTTCTGCCATCGTTAGTTATTTTACTACCCAAGTAACAATATTCATCTACTTCCTTTAACACTTCATTTCCTAATCTAATATTTCCGGCATCACCTGCCTTCGTTCGACTGCACTCCATTACTTTTGTTTTGGACTTATTTATTTTCATCTGGTACTCCTTACCCAAGACTTCATCCATACCATTCAGCAACTTCTCAAGATATTCTGCAGTCTCAGATAAAATAACAATATCATCGGCAAATCTCAAGGTTTTGATTTCTTCTCCTTGGGCTGTGATTCCCTTTCCAAATTTCTCTTTGATTTCCTTTACTGCCTGTTCTATGTAAACATTGAAAAGGAGAGGGGACAAACTGCAGCCTTGTCTCACTCCTTTCTGCATTGCTGCTTCTTTTTCAAAGCCCTCGATTCTTATCACTGCAGACTGATTTTTATACAGATTGTAGATAATTCTTCGTTCTCGGTATCTGATCCCTATCATCTTCAGAATCATAAATAGCTTGGTCCAATCAACATTATCGAATGCCTTTTCTAGATCTACGAATACCATGTACGTGGGCTTGTCCTTCTTGATTCGATCCTCTAAGATCAGACGTAAAGTCAGGATAGCTTCACGTGTTCCTACATTTCTTCTGAAACCAAAATTGATCTTCTCCCAACTCAGTTTCAACTTGTTTTTCCATTCTTCTGTAAATAATACGTGTTAAAATTTTGCAGGCATGAGATACTAAACTAATGGTGCGGTAGTTTTCACACCTGTCAGCACCGGCTTTCTTGGGAATAGGTATAACAACATTCTTCCGAAAATCGGATGGGACTTCTCCTGTCTCATACATCTTTCACACTAAATGAAATAACCTTGCCATGCTGGTTTCTCCTAAGGCAGTCAGTAATTCAGAAGGAATGTCATCAATTCCAGGTGCCTTGTTCCTATTGAGGTCACTCACAGCTCTGTCAAACTCTGACCTCAAAATTGGGTCTCCCATTTCATCAGCATCAAAAGCCTCTTCATGTTCCAGAACCAAATTATCTACATCTTTACCTTGATACAACTGTTGGATATGCTCCTGCCATCTTTCTGCCTTGTCTTCTTTCCCTAGAAGTGGTTTTCCATCTGAGCTCTTAATATTCATACACCTAGATTTCCTTTCTCCAAAGGTTTCCTTGATTTTCCTGTATGCAGCATCTACCTTTCCCAGGACCATACAGCCTTCGACATCCTTGCATTTCTCCTTCAGCCATTCCTCCTTAGCTACCTTGCACTTTCTATCCACTTCATTCTTTAATCGCCTGTATTCTTTTCTGCCCTCTTCATTTCTAGCATTCTTGTATTTTCGTCGTTCATCAATCAGGTCTAGTATCTCCTGAGTTATCCACTGATTCTTAGTTGATCTTTTCTTCCTTCCTAACATTTCTTCAGCAGCCCTACTGACTTCATTTTTCATGACTCTCCACTCTTCCTCTATAGTGTTTCCTTCAGCCTTTTCATTTAGTCCTTGTGCAACATGTTCCTTGAAACAATCCCTCACATTCTTTTCTTTCAACTTGTCTAGATCCCATCTTTTTGCATTCTTTCCTTTCTTCAATTTCTTCAACTTCAGATGGCATTTCATGACCAACAAGTTGTGGTCAGAGTCCACGTCTGCTCCTGGGAAAGTTTTGCAATCCAACACCTGGTTTCTGAATCTCTGCCTAATCATAATGAAGTCTATTTGATACCTTCCAGTGTCTCCAGGTCTCGTCCACGTATACAGCCGTCGTTTGTGGTGTTTGAACCAAGTATTGGAAAGGACTAAATTATGATCAGTGCAGAATTCAACCAGACGACTTCCTCTTTCGTTCCTTTGTCCCAATCCAGATTCTCCTACTGTACTACCTTCTCCTCCTTGGCCTACCACTGCATTCCAGTCTCCCATCACAATTAGATTCTCGTCACCTTTTACATATTGTATTAAATCTTCTATCTCCTCATATATTCTTTCGATTTCTTCATCATCCGCTGAACTAGTAGGCATATAGACCTACACTATTGTGGTGGGCATTGGTTTGGTGTCTATCTTGACGACAATAATTCTTTCACTATGCTGGTCGTAGTAGCTTACCCGCTTCCCTATTTTCTTATTCATTATTAAACCAACTCCTGCATTTCCTCTGTTTGATTTTGTGTTGATAATTCGGTAGTCGCCTGACCAAAAATCCTGTTCTTCCTGCCAACGTACTTCACTTATGCCAACTACATCTAACTTTAGCCTATCCATCTCCCTTTTCAGATTCTCTAACCTACCACAACGATTCAAACTTCTAACATTCCACGCTCCGACTCGTAGAATGTCAGTATCCATCTTCCTGATGATCGCCCCCTCTCGTGTAGTCCCCACCCGGAGATCCGAATGGGGGACTAGTTTACCTCCGGAATATTTTACCCGGGAGGAAGCCATCATCAGTACATCATTCATACAGAGAGAGCTGCATGTCCTCGGGAATTAGTTACAGCTGTAGTTCCCCGTTGCTTTCAGCCGTGTAGCAGTATCAACACAGCTAAGCCATGTTGAGTATTATTACAAGGCCGTTTCAGTCAATCATCCAGACTGCCGCCCTTGCAACTACCGAAAGGCTGCTACCGTCCTTTCGATGAACCATTCGTTAGTCTGGTCTCTCAACAGATACCCATCCGATATGGTTGCACCTGCGGCTCGGCTATCTGCATCATTGGGACACGCAAGCCTCCCCACCGCGGCAAGGTCACATGGTTCGCAGAGGAGGCGAATGACATTAGTACAGGAATAAGCTTGAACGGAGTTTTTAAAGGAAAGATATGGAGATAAGTTTGGAATTCAGAGAACAGATTGGGCCAAATATTTCTTTATAAGAAGAGGAATTAGGGATTGGAATAATTTACCAAGGGAGATGTTCGATAAATGTCCAACTTCTTTTAAATTATTTAAGAGAAGACCAGTGCTAAATAACGAAATCTGCATTTCACATCTAGTGAAGCAATCCAGTGGATTTCTAAGCTGCACTTCGATTTGTAACTAATATTGCGATGTTGTGATTTCACTGAATCTATTCTATTTTCTATACATAATTTCTATATACCTTTATGTCATTATACACTAAATAATATAAGCAAATAATGGAGTTCATTTTGAACAAAGTAGTTCCTGGAGTAAGTTATATCGTGTGTAATGTGCTGTCCGCTGGACACACAGAGAGCGTAGAGACTTAACTTAGAAACCGTCAGCGCAATGTTTCTCCTCAAATTGTGAATCCCAGGGAAAGAAACATTTCATTATCACCCTGTGTGGCAGGAGCTCGGCAGGGAAGTGAGCAAGCGTCTGTCTTAACGGCGATCAAACAAAGAGAATACGGGCATAAACTGTGGTACAGTTAGGAGAAGTTAACCTGCTACGTCTAGTTCCTTATTCGCCTCACTTATGTATGCATTCCTAGCCTCTTTCTTGTTGCTTTACATTCCACATGACTCGGGCTTGCTTTACTTTATGCTAGGAAGGAATGTCAGTACTTTGCAAGGTCTTCGACGATAATAACCACCGATGAAATACTATAGGAACTGCAGTGCAGAAAACTTAACTTAACTGGCTATTCTCTTAGACACGTGCTAGAATTTTCGTCAGGCACACCAGAGCCGAGTAACTACATGTAAAATGTATGAACTTCATGTTAAAAAATGGTAGAAAACATCAAATATTTTTTTACAAGGTTTGCTTTTAAATCTGTCTTCTGCTTCAGAGACAATAAGTAATATTGCCTCTTTTTTGAGCCCTCATTCCGACAAATGATGTATTTCCAATCATACCCCGACCTACCAAGCAATCGCTGCTCAGTCTGAAAACCAGCAGATTACGAAGTGACGACTGGTCAGCGCAAAGGCTCAAGACTCCTCTCGGTCGTTATTTTTTCTTTACTAGAAAGTGGCCATTTTCTCACCGACAGCCTCTCCCCCCCCCCCCCAGCCGGGCGAGTTGGCCGTGCAGTTAGGGGCACGCAGCTGTGAGCTTGCATCCGGGAGATAGTGGGTTCGAACTCTACTGTCGACAGCCCTGAATACGGTTTTCCGTGGTTTCACATTTTCACACCAGGAAAATGCTGGGGCTGTATCTTAATTAAGGCCACATCCGCTTCCTACCAACTCCTAGGCCTTTCCTATCCATCGTCGCCATGAGACCTATCTGTGTCAGTGCGACGTAAACCAAATAGTAAAATAGGTAGCCCCTCAGATGTTCTCACACAGACTCGACCTAGGCAGAAATCCCTGACCTGGCCGGGAATCGAACCTAAGGCCTCTGGGTGAGATATAGGCTCGTTACTCCTACACAGGAGTGTTTGCTCAGAAAAGTCAAATGTTGTCGATATTGTTGAAAGCACTACGCACATCAAGTTTGCATGCGCAGTATTAACTGCCAATGGAGTTACTGTACTCGAAGTGATCAAATCAGGCCTGCATGTTTAGGCAGTAATTGGAATAATTTTGGCCGCCTCTGTGGTTTAGTGGTTAGTGTGACTAGCTGCCACCTCCGGAAGCCCAGATTCGATTCCAGGCTCTGCCCCGAAATTTGGAAAGTGGTACGAGGGCTGGAACGGACTCCACTCAGCCTCGGGGAGGGGGGGGGGGGGAGGAGGTCACTTGCCACCTGATCCATCCTCGAAGTGGTTTTCACTTTCACTTTCTTCTCTAGGAAAATGCCGGGATTTTACCTAATCTAAGGCCACGGCCTCTTCCTTCCCTCTTCCTTGCCTACCGCTTCCAACCTTTCCACCCCACCCCCCACAAAGCCCCTGCTCAGCTAGCAGATAAGGACTGGTCCTCCTACTCAATTGTATCTCCGACGCAACAGTCTCACGCTTCAGGACACTGCACATGAGGCGGTAGAGGTGGGGTCCCTCGCTGAGTCCGAGGGGAAAACCAAGTCTGGAAGGTAAACGGATTAAGAAAGAAAGAAAGAAAGAAAGAAAGAAAGAAAGAAAGAAAGAAAGAAAGAAAGAAAAAGAAAGAAAGAAAGAACATGGTATGAAATAAAATATTGTACGCAACAACTGCTAAAGTGACAAGTTTACGTTATTCGTTTCGAAATTCCGGTAAACATTTCACTCCTAATGTAAAAGATCACTTTCCGTAGCCGTTGCGTAAAGAACTATTTCACTTACTGCAGAACGCCTTTCACAGACGTCAGGACATGGAACCAGGTTTGATCTACCCTATAGGACCTTCAATATTCTGCGATATATCCATATTTCATGAGCCTGCAGTCAGTTCGCCGACAAAGCCTTTACTGTTCAGCCAGACACACAGTGAAATTTACACATATGGCTTCTGAACAGGCCAACAAACTTCGGGTAATTTTGAGTTGGATCCGTAGTCAGATGTTTAAGTAATGATTCAATCATAAATTAATTTTGTAAACCTTCTTTCATGTTTATTAAAATACGGTTTAGTAATTAAGACGTTAATACTGTAATCATTAAATGGGGATATAATAATTTCATTAACTGCCTTTAATTGATATTAGAATGTAATGTTGATACTTGTTAAATTTAAGAAGGACATTAAAATAAAATCGAGCGGCCAAACATTAACAAGCGGAGAAAACTACCCAATAGCGTAACCAGAATTGGGCGAGGGGTAGGGGAAATAGGGGATTCGTATTGGTGAACCTTCAGTTCCACCATCAGCCGTCATAGGTGACCCAGGCGTCACTGAAGTGGTGTTCTAGGGAAATGAGTAGTGTGGTAGTCTCTCGTTGCTTTCCTCACTGAGCCAGAAGTTGCTATTACATACAGTCTGCCAAGCCTACTGAAATCCATGTACCAACCGACCCTATGAGGGACATTTGTACGCCATTCATAGTATGGACTGGCTGCGTAAAGATTGGCATTAGGTTTACTAGCATCGCTCACACCTCAGTCACTTTCATATTGTCAAAGCCAAGGATGAGACTGAGACAGATAAATTAAAGTAACAAATTTGTTTCACCCCACAGCAGAGGACACAGTGCAGTGTAAAAAATACTAGGTATTGCCAGCAATGGCACATGGGGGTGTGGGAGGGGGAGGGGTTATAGTTACAAAATGATAGAATTCAGTGAAGGTGCTTGTGAGTGTGCGGTAAGCGCATGCAAGACTTGTCATTATAAGGACAACGATACAAGTAAATTATGTTGATATTCAGATTGCAATACACTACAAAATCTTACATTAAAAGCCAGAACAAAAAACAAGGGTAAGGAATACAAGATGAAATTAAATAAGTCCAAAACAAAAGTATTGGAGTGCAGTCGAACGAATTTACTTGATGAAGGAAGTACTAGATTAAGAAATAAAGCCTTAAAGGAAGTAGATTAATAGTGTTACTTGGGTAGTAAAATAACTAACGATGGCAAAATGGAAAAGAAATTTGCTCACTTCGAATACTTATATATGGATTAGAAAGAAGTTTTTGAAGACTTTCGTTTGGAGCTTGGCATTATGGAACTGAAACACGGACGATAACTCTCAGAGAGAATGAAAGAGAATAGAAGCTTTTGGAGTATGGTGTTACAGAAGAATGGTGAAAGTGAGATGAGTAGAAAGAATCACGAATCAAGATATACCAAATAGAATTGGCGGTAGGAGATCGATTTGGCTAAATTTGACCAGAAGAGGAGATATAATGATGGGACACATCTTAAGACACCCAGGACTTGTGCAGTTGGTTTTTGAGAGAAGTGTAGGTGGTAAGGACGGTAGGGGTAGACCAGGGTATGAATATGACAAGCAGATTAGAGCAGATGTAGGATGCAGCACTTACGTAGAAATGGAAAGTTTAGCACAGGATAGGGTGACATGGAGGGCTGGATCAAAATGGTCTATGGACTGATGACTCAAACAACAACATTGTTTGTTGTCAGTCTCTGTTCATTTTCCCTTTGCAAAATTTCCAGGGGTTGGGGGGTTCTAACTCCCTACCTGGCTGCACCCTGATACCTACCCCACTGAACAAGGGCGCAACTAGAACTCGAGCCATCGAGGATTGACTGTAATTCGCGGGAGAATATTTTGACCGTGGACAAAAAACGGCACGCAGCTGTGAGCCACTCGCATCCGGGAGATAGTGGGTTCGAATCCCACTGTCGGCAGCCTTGAAGATGGTTTTCCGTGGTTTCCCATTTTCACATCAGGAAAATGCTGGGGCTGTACCTTAATGAACGCCACGGCCGCTTCCTTCCCATTCCTAGGTTTTTCCTGCCCCATCGTCGCTATAAGACCTATCTTTGTCGGTGCGACGTAAAACAAAGTAGCAAAAAAAAAAAAGACACAAATCGAACGTGTCCCAAATTTCGAATAGGAAATCACGGTTATGTTTCAGTTTCAGACACACACTACTTCACTAGTTGTAATACCAATTTTATTTGTCCTGCACTTTACTCTCCACATACGAAGTAATTGCTCGGCAAAAGAGCAAGTTGTTGGAAGGAAATGTCTGTGAGTAGGCGAGACTGTGTTAACCTTCAGTTGTTTCCGAGCCTGGGAACGTAACAGACAAATGAGGAAACTCATTCCCTTGTCACTTACAATGCATTGTTTTTATTTAACTTCCTTGCAGGTTTAAAAAGGAAATCTATCAATCAAGCCAAGCGTTACCATCACTAATCGCATAAACACACGCCAGAAAAACAAGGTATCAAGGTTTAGCTCGTAGGGCTGTGACGTACTTTCTTAAACAAAAGCAAGTCATCGTTATTGTCGCGTAAAGGTCATGCGCTTTCTCTAATCTCAGCTCGGGAGAGAGAGAGGTCTGCTAGGACAATGTAACATGTTACATGTAGAGTTGGTGTGCTGCACGGGGCACACCTTGGACCGCTGCAAGTTTAGCTCTACTTACCTGAAGCGTTTAGTTTCATAGGTTGCAAATATTTCGTTGGTGTGCAAAAACAATTTCATATGTAAATTTAGACATGAATTATTCTAAAGAAACACACACACAAATGCCAATTATGAAGGTCCTAAAATCAAAGGAGTTCGAAAAGTTTTAGGGCATGAGCCAACTTAAAATACTCAATCAAATTATATTAGAACATATGGCAACGTTGTAAAATAGGCTAAATTAATATTTTAATGTACTTTTTAAATAAGATACCTTAATCACAATAAAGAAATTATGAGTAAAACAAGATGAGAATTGGCATTATTAAAAGGAGAGATTGTGTTGTACATGGATTTAGCTGAGGCGTGCACTGCCAATAATTTCCATTCTTCTGAAATATAATCAAATTTTCAAGGTGTTCAGCTATCCCTCAATTTGCATCTAGAAATAAAAAAGCAAAGTAGTAGAGCTGAAATAAGTGGGTATAAAAATTTTACAATAGATGCAGCGAAATGCTTTTTTTTCTATTTGCTTTACGTCGCACCGACACAGATAGGTCTTATGGCGACGATGGGACAGGGAAGGGCTAGAAGTGGGAAGGAAGCGGCCGTGGCCTTAATTAAGGTACAGCCCCAGAATTTGCCTGGTGTGAAAATGGGAAACCACGGAAAACCATCTTCAGGGTTGCCGACAGTGGGATTCGAACCTACCATCTCCCGAATACTGGATACTGGCCGCACTTAAGCGACTGCAGCTATCGAGCTCGGTAGCGAAATCCTTAACAAGATTCAAACTAAAAAATAAAACCGTCTACAAGATGACAGACGATTTAATAATACAAAGTCTCCGGTTCCTCCAAACATTTCCTGTTTGCGCAGTAAATATTCGGGTAATTGAATTGAAATGACTTCAACGAGCGCGTTCACGAATGAAATTATCAAATAGCTATCCAAAGTTTTATTGTAACCTGAACATGTTGGATGAATATCACCATCCTGCTTTGCAATAAGGAAGCAAGCTTTTAGTTTTTCATGGCTCATAATATTATGACCTTAGCTATAGAACATACCGTTTTATGTGGCTGTTAATATCATAACCTGTGTACAGTTAAATGAAGTAGCTGCAGAAAGTCCACCCATACGTTTTATTCATCCGTTCATTTTTCTTTCTTCTTCTTTCTCAATCCGTTTATCCTGCAGGGTTGGTTTTACCCTCGGACTTAGCAAGTGATCCCAACTCTACCGCCTCAGGGGTAGTGCCCTGGAGCGTGAAACTTTGGGCTGGGGGATAAAACGGGGGACCAGTACCTCGCTCAAGCGGCCTCACCTCCTACGCTGAACAGGGCGTTGTATGGGGATGAGACGACTGGAAGGGATATACAAGGAAGAGGAAGAAAGCGGCCCTGGCCTTAATTTATGTACTGTCCCGACATTTGCCTGAAAAAGAAGTGATAAAAAACGGAAAAACAGTTCGAGGATGGCTGAGGTTGGAATCGAACCCCCTCTATTCAGTTGACCTCCCGAGGCTGAGTGAACCCCGTTCCAGCCCTCGTATACTACTTTTCAAATTTCGTGGCAGAGCCGAGAATCGGGTGGCAGC
Organism: Anabrus simplex; assembly: GCF_040414725.1. Taxonomy (NCBI): domain Eukaryota; kingdom Metazoa; phylum Arthropoda; class Insecta; order Orthoptera; family Tettigoniidae; genus Anabrus; species Anabrus simplex. The sequence continues at coordinate 1,694,637,148 of NC_090265.1, read as the reverse complement.
TAATCACACTAACCACTACAACACAGAGGTGAACCCGTCCATTTATTCCTTCAATAAGTATCCAATAAGCCAGTGGTATCCACTCAACAAGTACAAACCATCCTAAACTTTCCGTGAGAGGGGACGCCTATGAAGTTCGCAGACAGAGAATCCCATAACCTGGGCGCATGGATTATTAAGGAGTTTTAAACAGCAGTGCTGTTTACAGGTGTGGAAAGAGATGAACCTATATAATCCTGGAATCTACAGTTGAACATGACTGTTTATTGTGATTAAACTAAAGATATTTTCTAAAGGAATGCCTATTTTTTCCGTCTGAGGACAAATAAAACGCATTTATTAGTGCTTATTGTGACTTTAACCCCTATTAAAGCGCCTAGAATTCTTTTTAACTTTTTAAAGTTTTGTTTTTATTCTTTTCGGACTAGCAGATATAATCTGGTCTGGATGAAATTCCTGCAGCTTTTGGCAAAGCTATCAGGACTATATTCAGGAAGATTCTGCAAAGGAGCGCTTCTTGCCGAACGGCCGTAGCATTTTGAATACACCGGTTCCCAGCTGATCATCGCACTTCAGCAACATTAGGCGTGGTCAGTACTTGGATAGATGGCCTTAAAACCGTTAGAGCTGTCAGCAGCGGAAATGCCCGATCACATCTACTGAAGTGAGGTTGAGAGGATCATTCTCTCCTCGCTGAAACGAGGCATATATCTACACCAGACAACCATGCAAAGCACATAGTAAATTGTATAATTTCATTCTGTCTTCACATAATAGCAAAGTGACTCTCGAAATTATTGTAACATCGAATGGGCATAACTAAGCTGGTATAACCGGCACACCGCACCGGAATCCCTCTAAGTCAGGGGCCCAGAATGAGGACGACCAGTAAAAATGGGATTGAAATGAAAATCCTCAGCCTGTTTCCAGTCATTCAACCGGGCCAGGAATGCAATCAATAAAGCCACATCTAGCGGCGAGGATAGGAATTGTGCCGGCTGCAGAAGCCTGTGGTACTCCTCTCGGCCAGTGATTAATGACTAACAGATACAATGAAATGACATCGGAGAGTGTTGCTGTAATGAAGTATGCCAGGGAAAACCAGAGTACCCGGAGAAAAACCTGCCCCGCCTCCGCTTTGTCCAGCTCAAATCTCACAAGGAGTGACCGGGATTTCAACCACGGAGCCCAGCGGTGAGATCCCGGCGCACTGCCGCCTGAGCCATAGAGGCTCCTAAAGATATGATTCCTCTTCGAAAAGGTTTTGAAAGTAATCTACTGTTGATTGAATATAGTTTCTAGACTTATAGCTTTAGTCCCTTTTCGCCGGATTCTCTTCCTGACTTCAGCCTCAGCTGAGGAGGTAATGAAGGTGAAATGAATGATGACTGAAAATGGGTAATACGGTAATGAGATGGAAGGAATCGGCTGAGGCCTATGAATAGGAACTGTCCCAGCATTTGCCTGGAAGTGAAAATGGAAACCATTCTCGGGACAGATGGCGGTGGGGCTCGAACCCATTCCTCTACTGAACGCAGAGATTGGCTCCACAGCCGTAGCGCATTAACGCTTTGGAATTTTATGACATAATTAATATTACAATAAAAGGATATGACAATTAATCATTAGGGCTCCTGCACAACGGTTAAGCTATAAGCTATGCATAAACGTTATGGGTATGGTCCACCAGAACCCCTCTCTCGCTCCATAAAGGAAAAACGGGCCAGACGATACTTCCTAATAACCAAATTAGTTTGCATTCTAACCTATTACTGCCTAAAAATCCAGGATCAATTAATCATTCACTCACGTTTCTTTGAAATCTGTCGGGTGGAACCCACAAAATTTCCTTGTAAATTCCGAGGTTACGGATACTGGAAGCCTCTACCTTCCACTCGTCCAAGGACCTTCATGGCTTGTACGACTTTCCATGTGGACGATGACTGCCACATTCTAGCACAAACTAGAATATTACTACAACAAGAAGAGCCAAGGTTCATTAGTGACGAAGATGTGATCAGGTGATGATGACGGAAGTGAGTCGGTCACGGCCTGGCGGATCGCTCTACCTTGCACGGTGTTACACGGTGAGGCTGACACCACATGTCGGAATAAAAACAACTCCTCCAAGCTGGCCAGTCGGAACGGTAGAGGTCGAGAGCAGTGGAGTGGAGTGCTGAAACCTCAACACCGTCACCTCCAATTCTGAAGAAACTGGAAATTTAGAAGTAACCTTCAATAATAATTGTTTGTAAGCTTTGAATATTCCATTCAAAATTAACTTCTTGAGCTTCAAACCGCCCCGGGAAATGACCGTCACCTGGATGAAGGATAACTGCGTTTTCGTTGGTGGTTTTTCGGAATCTTCCTGGTCTGTAAATAGTTTTTAGTTGTAGCTTCTGCACTAACAACATGTATAATACTTTACGGTGGTGCCCCCATTTTCTCGCACAAACAAATGTTGGTTGAGGTGACTGAAGTTTGTGAGCAATAACTTCCCATTCTGAAGGTCTTGCACCATTTAAACACGTGGCTCCCTCAGAGACATGCTTTTTCAAACTGTTGATTGAGTCTCTGCAAACTTTCTTATGGCTGTAAATTTTATGATACCGTAATGCCTTGCTCTACGTTGCGCAAATCTTTGTATTCATTCATCTCTCTTGTAGAACTGGGAAAAACCGAACTAGTTCGTAACTACCCAGACGGAGAAGGAGAGGGTCATAAATCGACTTCAAATCTACTTTGTCTGAAAAAGTCAGTAAGGGAAGTTATACTTGAGCCACCTTATATCGTGGTTAGTGGACAAACGAACTTAACCAAGCTTGTTTGTCTACATTACACCTTGGTTAGTGGACGAGCGAACTTAATCATGCTTGTTTATCTGAAAAATATCAGTCTAGGAAGTTACATTTGCACCACTTTAAATCTTAGTTAGTCGAAGAGCAAATTTAACCACATTTTCAGGAAGGGAATTCAACTAGTAAGGCATTTCATAGCATTGCATATTTTATGTTTTTTTTTAATATTATGCGGTGATCCGGTGTTAAAGTGAACACAACAGTTCGTTCCTCAAACCAGTGGAATCAACTAGACACAGAGGCAATCGAACGGAGTGCCGTCTGATTGAATACCTCTACGCTGATTATTCAGCCAAAGAACAAGATGAACCATGACTGCTGGAAATATTCATTAATACTGATAAGTTCCTCTGTGGCTCAGACAGACGTCAGTCTTACACCGCTGCCTACTGAAACAAATCTTGGTGACTTCACATGAAGTTTAAACTGGACGTGGTGGGAATGAGGCAGATTTTTGCAGATAGTCCTGTATCGTGGAGCTAAGTAGACACTTGTCAGAAACAGGTTAAGGAAATTTAGATTTCTTGATTCTAGTTGACCCAGTTCCAGGATATCAAGGATTTGTCAGTTAATATGGCGTTTTGTTTCGGGTAAAAGGCAGTTACTAAGGGAAAGTTATTAGGCCGTGGTCATCTACAGTACCGCAGCTCAATTATGACAGTCTGATGATCAGATGGAAGTGTCTTTTACTTATACAGATAGAGATGAGTTCGTTCACTACATCGTCCGGAATTTTTGAGCTGCTGCCTATTTCTGAGTACTTTGTTTGAGATGATGTTATTGGTTCTTCATCCCCCGAACTACTTTTACGTTTCCGTTGACTCTCATGTGATGAAATTTTGTAACACAGGTATCTTTTATGCACTGGTAAATCTACCTACACGAGGCAGACGTATTTGGAGACCTTAAAATTAATACCACCGGACTGAGCCCTGAAGGAACACGCTAATTTGGGATCATAAAGACAGCACTTCTCCCATCTAAAACTCTTTTTTTTTGCTAGGGGCTTTACGTCGCACCGACACAGATAGGTCTTATGGCGACGATGGGATAGGAAAGGCCTAGGAGTAGGAAGGAAGCGGCCGTGGCCTTAATTGAGGTACAGCCCCAGCATTTGCCTGGTGTGAAAATGGGAAACCACGGAAAACTATTTTCATGGCTGCCGATAGTGGGATTCGAACCTACTATCTCCCGGATGCAAGCTCACAGCCGCGCGCCCCTACACGCACGGCCAACTCGCCCGGTCATCTAAAACTCTGTTTAAGCGTCACTTTATTCTTTTTAGTTGGTGTTGTTGGAATTTTTCTCCATTTCATGAAAATACGAGCATGGAACTAGCTAGAATACAGGATATTCAGATACTGGGCATCACAGATTAGGCTCTAGAATTGAATAGTTTCTGCAAGAAACTATGGAAAGAGATGTTTTCTGAACTGGAAACCATTTATTTCCAGTCTGGACGCAGATAATATATCGTCATTGCGCTTAGAAAAACCGCTATGTGATGATATTTGAATACTATAATTTAAAGAGGGTCTAAGTACCAAAATGTCAAATCAGAGAAAATAAGAAAAATAAGTTTTATTACATGATAACGTTATTAAACAAAATGTAGATACATAGAAACAAATTAAGCAAGTATATTTCCAAAGAAAAAGATACTTTCGTACAAAACGCATGAATGAAAACTAAGAATGGATCTGCGCCCCTTAACGATCTTGTAACTAATCAATGTCTCAACTTTCGTTACCAAAATTATTATGTCTGTAAACTTGGTACAACCACAGTTTTAGTACACACAAAACTACAAATCTTCACAGTGATATTGTATAATTGCATTGTTTTAGTTCTTCTGCCAAATAAGGGACCGTTTCTCTCGAGTCCTTTATTCATGTCACTTGTGATGCGGTTTGTGCACTCAAGTTGCTGCTTCTCCGTAGTTGCTAGATCTCGCCGTCATCTTCTAGTTTTAGCAATGTTGCAGGTGATCGAGGTAGAAACAACATTAAATGACTTCCTTACAAGTAACTCAACGATTTCCATTTGTGATTTAATCAGGAATCTTGAGAAAGATTTAACTTTCCAGTATTCACACAGGTACCTGCAGCTTGAAAGCAGTTTACACCATATTTACAACAACATAAGGATGTTTTTGTCGTTTAAATATTATTAAAGGTTCTAATTCTTTCGGCAAAATTTTTTTTTTTTTTGCATTCCAGTATCATCAAGTGAAATTATTACAAAAATATCTGATCACAGTAAAGGCAGTTGCATCTAGAGAAAAAAATTGGAATGCCGACATTTCTTACTATACGTAGCTCTACTTATGTTGATACAACCAGCTCCATCTGTATGTTGTTCTAAAAGTTACTTTCCAATGTTTTTGCTACAAGCCGTTTACACATACATTGGGTTGTTACATAGACCCTTTTCAACTGAGAATCCTGAAACTTTGAATTTTGGCACATAGACCCGTTTTAATTTCTAAATTTCAGCTTAGAACTCTGACCAGAATGGTTCTGTAATTTAAATTTCCGCATTGCATGAACTATATCATCGAATTTCCGTTCTTAGTGAAACATGTGTTGCGGGCCAGTATTTCTCCACTCAACATTGTCACATAAAGGTATGTCGAGGCGCAACAACGATATCGACTGCTCCAAGCATTAACGTCGTAACTTCAAATTGTCAATGTACAGCAGAAGCAAAAGGAGTTTAAATGAACTCTGTAAATCCAGTTAAATTATAATTTTATTGAATCCCAACAGATGAATATTTACAAATGAAGGAATTTAAATAGTCTGCAAGCATGGGCTCTAATAATTTTCAAAATAGACTTAGCGGACTTACGATGCCTTTATCTGGAAATATGTGCGAAGTATTTAGATCATAAGTAGTGCTATATCGGTTTCCTGTTTCTCATATGGTAGAAACACTGTCATATATCGAATTCCACTTCTTCTCAACAACACGCTCATTCATCAGCACTTGTTCTAGTGTACCAGTCTGTCTTAAAACAATCTTTGATAAAAGTGATGATTAGCAGTAGGGATGCATTTGCTATCGCGTTGGACAACAGGTCTTTCAACTTCTGCTCGTTGATCGACAGGAACCCATGATATACCTGTTACGAATGTCGCAGGTTGATGGCTGCCTTCCACTAGACCTCTTCTGTTAAAAAATAAATTTTGCTTCTTCCTCGTAAATGTACTTGAAGCACATTTCATATGGCCGACCTTCTAAGACAGAAATTTCCCGTACTTCACTCCATATCACCTTATTTTTATTGGTATAGTGCATCCAGTTTTACTTCTCTACCACTTTCGCATATTAAGTCCTAAGTCATTTCATGGACTGTTTATGACTTGCCAGTGACCTTACTCGTCCTAATTATGTAACCTACTGATTCGTAGCATACAGAGTTTTGTTCTTCTTCCTTCTTCTTTCAATCAGGGCATGCATGGACTCCCGTTCATCTTATTCTTATGACTGATAACTAAAGAGAAAAGGATTACTTACCGTCAACACTATTCGTAGAGTTGTCAATCATAGCAATATTTGGTAACGTTCGACTGGAGTACATAAGTATCTAAGAACTTAACGGACACCAGGAAGACATAAATAGCGATCACGAAACCCGTTCTCAGCGAAGCCTCCGGTTACACTCATACTGATGACCGCGTCTCCAATGGGCATATAACTAGTGACAGTCCCACACGACACTGCTCCTAACTACCCTAACTAAAAAATAACGATAAACAAGATGTACAAAGCACACTTCGCACAATGGTCTTATGACAGTGTTTTACTGGTTGTGCGACTTACACCCAGTAAACTTTTCCCTGTACAAATATCGTAACTACAGCTTTAATTGTGCTATTATTCTCCCAGGAGAAACATAGTAACATTAGTTGCGATTCTTTTCATTGGTGAATGCGTTCCTGACATGACACGATATTTTAAAGATATACTGTATATTGCTGCCAAGTTTGGGGCGCTGGAGATATAATTTGTATACAGGCGAAAAACATTCAAGTACCAGTTTTGCCGATCATCGTAACTAATTGTGGCTGTTTTGTGACTTAAGATATTAATACTTGGAGCCGTCGAATATAACCCTTCAGTTTTCCAGCCTGAAAAACATACGATATAAAACACTAGAAATTATCTGGAAAAGAGATCACGTTTTTTAATAACAGAACAGAAAATGTTTGGAAAAGAAAACAATTAGTTTAAGTAACCGTCCAACTTATTTTGTGAAGAATATATCTTCCAGAGTGATGGGAAACATGTGGAGATATTAATGTAGTTTATGGAGAACAATTGTTCGAATTCAACTGCCGGCAGCCCTGAAGATGGTTTTCCGTGGTTTCCTATTTTCACACTAGGCGAATACTGGGGCTGTACCTTGATTACGGCCAGGGCTGCTACATTTCCTCTCCTAAACCTTTCCTAGAACAACGCCGCCATAAGGGCTATCTGTGTCGGTGCGACGCAAAGCAAATTGTTGGAGAACAATTATTTTGGACAGACTGGAATCGCAAACGTTACATATTAGCATTAGCGATGTTTGCAATGGTATATTGGAAAACAAAACACTTACGTGAGTTTCATAAGATGTTGTTAGTAACAACAGTAAAAGAACTAAGTTATCTTACGACACATTTATCCTGCTGCTTCCACCAGGAGAGAGAACGAGGGACCTTGGATTAGCCTCACTCACGGCGGAGATTTAAATCACAGTCTGGAAACTTTTTACGAGGATCGATTCAGTCGCTTCATACATTTTAAACTCTTTATTAGATTAGTGTGTATTAAAACCGACACATTATTTTCCTTACATAGCCTCCACTAATGTCTACGCATTTTTGGCACGGTAGAAAATAACCACGTTATCGCCTGAAACGAATTTGAGAGCGTTGGTCAGTGATCACGGGACACTTAGCTGAGTCTAGTATTGCTTCCATTTACTTGTACCAGTCTCCTTGCTCCCTTTTTATTTTGCCGATCCCTTCATTTTTTTAAGTGGTGCACCTCTTTCTTTTTTTCCTTTCTGATTAATACGAGGGTTGGGGCATAATAAGTCTTTGCAACTATTTTTCCTTACATTTTCAAGGTGCTACCATACAATAGTCATGTCCTGGAAAGCATGACACTCACAGTACATGGATAGAGCACGAGATGGCGGTGTAATGGACAGGTACCACGCTCAGTGCGATGGGACTGCACTAGTAAGTCACCCTCCGTGCAGTATAGATGCGACTAGGGAATAATAACGTGGGAAGTACTGGAACATCCGCCGTGCTGACTGGACATGTCTCCGTGTGATTTTGATCTCAAACCCAAAATGAAAGAACCATTGCGTGGGAGACGGTTTAAAATACGAGAGGACATTGACAACTCTGTGAAACATGAGACTGCAAATTGCACACATGGCGAGGCAACTGGTATCCGACGTCTCCCGCATCATTGGCGACGAGATATGTATGTATGTATGTATGTATGTATGTATGTATGTATAAGTAAATCTTGGCCGATAAATGTTAACATCTGGCACTATCTTGTGCAGAATTTGTATCACAACTCCACGTCCCTGATCGACTTTTGGGTCCATGGAATTCCGTATGGCCTACAATTTTTAGAAAGATACTACGTTGAATGACTTTCATGGCAACCAGTGCGAGTGTACCTTTTCTGTTCTCACACAAATAATAAGTTCGTGTGGCTATTTCCAGCCGAGTGCAACGCAGGCCCTCCGATGAGGGTGGGTGGCATCTGCCATTTGTAGGTAACTGCATGTTATTGTGGTGGAGGATAGTGTTATGTGTGGTGTGTGAGTTGCAGGGATGTTGGGGACAGCACAAACACCCAGCCCCCGAGCCACTGGAATTAACTAATGAACGTTAAAATCACCGACCCAACCGGGAATCGAACCCGGGACCCTCTGAAGCGAAGGCCAATACGCTGACCAGTAAGCCAGCGAGTCGGACCTCACACAAATGAAAACGAAGGATAGAAACGGAAGTAATGTTGAGGCTGACCTTCGGTTCGGCTGACTACGCTTGGTTTTTGGAAAACAACACCATCCATGCCATTAATCTAACAGTTGTACCAAGTGAATTTTCTAAATTAAGTTTCCAGATCCAGACTCTTACAATTATTAGCCAAGTGTCACAATCTTTTATAATTTCTATGCAAATATAAAGTATCTTTATGTAAATTAAGTTATATTTAAATTGAAAGGAAAGTAAATTATACGAATAAAATGAAACATGATAACATTACAAAAATATTTTTTTTGTTCATTGAATTCATTATTATGTTCTATGGCTAGTGGAGCCTTGCACATGAATTGCAATATGCTAAGGGGGCCTGAGACATAAAAGGTTTAGCAAATTCTGATCTAGGGGAATAATTTGAGGGTTTACCATAGAGGGTAAACCATAGAGCTCGATAGGTGCAGTCGCTTAAGTGCGGGCAGTATCCAGCAATTGGGAGATAGCGGGTTCGAACCCCACTGTCGGCAGCCCTGAAGATGGTTTCCAGTGGTTTCCAGTGGTTTCCCATTTTCACACCAGGCAAATGATGGGGTGCACCTTAATTGAGGCCACGGCCACTTCCTTCCCACTCCTAGCCCTTTCCTGTCGCATCGTTGTCATAAAACTTATCTGTGTCGGTGCAATGTAAATCAACTTATAAAAAGAACGTAAAGGTTGCAGTACTCTCTGCGAATAAACATTATGTAGAACAAGGATTTCATGGCTGGCAGTTTTCTTGCTTTTTATCAGACACCTGGTAAACCTACTCGGCATTTTTCCACACATTCCCCTGCACCTTTCGCTCCCCAGTCCCATCTGTATATTTCCGGTTGTCTGGTAAATCCAGCGCCCGTGACAATAAAAATAGTTGAAATGACTTATACCACAACACTCGTATGAAGAGGGGATCGTTGTCCAGGTGAACATCCTCTTAAAACACTAACTACTAACCATTACCAAGCACTGACAGTTTGCCTTTTAAACAGAAAATCGACGCACACGTCAACTTTAGAACCTTCCCGATGTACAAAACACGTGCCTTCACCTTCACAACTATACTCTCAAAAAACAACTCGTACAACTTCTGTACATGGAGCTTTGAAAATGTATCTGCACTGAAATGTACACTGCTTGTCGCATTAAAGTATACGGCACCAGTAGTTCTCAATTTTGATCCACCTTCGTACCTGAATAATTTCAGAGCATTAGGAAGAATACCTGCTCTTAAACCCTAAAACATCAAATCCCAAAATGAAACAAGATGGAACCGGTGACCCCACAAATAAAGGGGAAAAGCTAAGTAATGTTTTTGTTTTAGTTTTTATAAACCGAAAAAACGTCTTATAGTAAGAAGGCAATAAATTACGAAACGTATCCCTTGAATATTTCGCTTACATTTATTTCTCATTTCATCATCACACATTATACATTGTTGTATCTTTTTACAGTCTGTTATCTCTGTTGATTAAAATATGACAATTCCGTACTACTGAGTCTTTAAAAACTCTTTAACCTTTCATGCAATTTAAGCTTATCATTGAGGTACACTTGCTTCAAAGATTTATACATGTAATAACATACCTCTGCTAATCCCGTGGCGATGCAAATCTAAGATTGAGTTAACATAATATATGAGCTCTATTTTATTAGTTTCTTTCGCTGTAATGCCAGGATTTTATAAGTAATGAGACAGTGATTGCGTCACGAAGAGGGCAATGCATTTCCTCCATGACGTGGCCTCTGGTTTATATACTCTTATAACATTCATCCGTATTATTTTAAGATCTGTGCCATACGATGTAACATAACATCTGGAACATATTTTCATTGCTTTCATGAAAACAATTTATTAAACGAATCGTTCATAACCTCAAAAAGTAATTATTCTATTAATGTCCAGATAATAATCAAAGGTAAACGGTTGATGTAGACATAGATTTAATTAATACACACATTAAAGCGCCATGCTTAACAGGTAATGTGGATTTATAATTCCTGTCTAGTAAAAAATAAAACTAGACCAGCAATTAGGAGATTTAAGGATAGTTTTTCACAAGTCTTGGCTCCGTTTCGGCAAATTCTTCATCATACATTGCATACATACATTGTCTACATACATACATACATACATACATACATACATACAAACAAATATACTAGGATGACGAACCATTTCGATTTACTCACGTTAGTCCCATTTCTAGGTGGTAAAGCCCCGTTTCTCTGTAAACTTTTAGATTCCATAAATGTTTATCATCAGGCGGACAACAATGTGATGTTTAAGGTGCCTACCTGACGATGTTGGCAAGCATGACGATCATTCAGTCATTGTTTCCTCTCATTCAGTGTTTGTATGAATTAGTCCTGGGTGCGTCCATAGGGATGCATTTTCATTTAATGTGTCTAATATGTTTCTATTTTTTATCAAAGAAACAACTACAGATACACAGTTCAAAAAATTAGGGGAACATGTTTTTTAACGTCTGGTATGTGAACGTTAATTTCGTAGATGGGGTCCCAATGGTCGTACAGCATACCTTGAGACCTTAACTACTCAGAGCATGTCAAATCAAAGTTATACTCCATCTGTAGGCAGAGTCATGCATTAAACTGTCAGATGACCCCTCAAAACGAAGCGAGCAGTACATGCTAAATGTTGTCCAGCAAGGCGACCGATTCGGACAAGGTTCAGTGATGGTGTGGGGTGGCATCAGTATTGATGGCTGTACGGATCTTGACGTCGTCCGTGGTAATCTTACCGCTGCGGGGTACATCGAGCAGATACTGCTACAGCATGTGTTGTTTGCTGCATACGGTGTTGGCCCTGAATTCGTACTCATGCACGACAATGCCAGGGCTCATGTAGCGCGCATCACCAGAGCTGTCTTGCGAGAACTGGACATTCAAGATATGGAGTGGCCAGCAGTGAGCCCCGACCTTAATCCCTGCGAGCATGTGTGGGATAGGCTTGACTCCACAAGACTCTACACACTCTACAAGACTCAAACAGGCTCCCATTGAAGAATGGGACCTGATACCGCAACGTGACCTCCGTCGACCTACACGGAGCATGTCACGTAGGTGCCAAACTGTGGTAAATGCTCGTGGAGGACATACACCATACTGAAGCTCTCCAACTGTGATAAAAATCCACCCTGGAGGATCACTTTGTTTTTGCCCCTATTTGGACATTTCCATCAGTGTTCTGAAAATGAACGCGAATCCATCGATGTTCTTTTGTATACTTCAACGGTAAAGAAGAAAGGTTTAGTTGGTGATATACCTGGGTGTGAGGTATTGTTTTGAGGAACATGGCATACGTTCAAAAACATGTCCCCCCCATTTTTGTGAACTGTGTAGTTAAATAACATGAAGCAGTATTAAATAGCTTGAATTTAATTTTTGCATTATTATTATTATTATTATTATTATTATTATTATTATTATTGTTATTATTATTATTTTATTATTATTATTATTATTATTATTATTATTATTATTATTATTATTATTATTTTATTATTATTATTATTATTATTATTATTATTATTATTATTATTATTATTATTATTATTATTATTATTATTATCACTACCACGACGCGCAGGTCACCTACGGGAGTCAAATCGAAAGACTTGCATCTGGCAAGCCGAACTTGCCCTCGGATACTCCCGGCGCTAAAAGCCATACGCCATTTCATTTTATTATTATTATTATTATTATTATTATTATTATTATTATTATTATTATTATTACTATTATTTCGTTATGTTCATTCATAGAACGTGTTTGAAATTTTTCGTTGGCTTAATGACTTTCGCCTTCCTATTCTTCCAAAATTTCTACATGAACTCACTGTATTGCCTCTTCCGTTCTTCCGATAACTTTGTACCAGTTCTGCTGCTAGTTTTCACCATAAATGTGTATTTATTTACTGAGGTCCTGAAGACTTGCACTATCGGCAGCCCTGAAGATGGTTTTCCGTGGTTTCCCATTTTCACACCAGGCAAATGCTGGGGCTGTATCTTAATTAAGGTCACGGCCGCTTCCTTCCAACTCCTAGGCCTTTCCTATCCCATCGTCGCCATAAGACCTATCTGTGTCGGTGCGACGTAAAGCCCCTAGCAAAAAAAAAAAGAAGACTTCGCGATTCCTCATGATGTCTTCCCCGATGTTCAATTCATTCAGGTCCTCTCTTGTTTCCTCCAGCCAGTTTATTCTCCTAGTTTGGGAATTTATTACACTGAATAATCTTCTTGTGAGGCTATTGTTATCCACCCTTAAAATGTGTTCAAAAATTTCAAACGTCCTCTCCGTACACTATTGATGAAACTATCTGTGTGAATATAGAGGTTTGCAATTCGTCTTTTTATCCAAATTTCATTTTCATGTGTGGGGCCTAAATTTTTCCTAAGAATTTTACGTTCTTGTTTTTCAATATCTGCAATTTTAGAATGACCGATAGTTCTGGTTTCTGATGCATGTGAAGCTTCCGGTAGGACAATTGTTTGGTAATGTTTCAATTTAGCATTACGTGACATTACTCGTTTGTTGTTGTCCGGCTCCATGGCTAAATGGTTAGCGTGCTGGCCTTTGGTCACAGAGGTCCCGGGTTCGATTCCAGGCAGGGTCGGGAATTTTAACCATCATTGGTTAATTTCACTGGCACTAGGGCTGGGTGTATGTGTCGTCTTCATCATCATTTCATCCTCATCACGACGCGCAGGTCACCTACGGGGGTCAGATCGAAAGACCTGCACCTGGCGAGCCGAACATGTCCTCGGACACTCCCGGCACTAAACGCCATACGCCATTTCATTTTCACTCGTTTGCTGTAGTGATCCATGTTAGTCTGAATGCCCTCTGAAATTTTGTGGCCCTTTCTGTATTGACAAAACTGTCTAATCACGAAGGAATTTTTATTACTATTATTAGCATTATCTATATATATAAAATAACTTGTCCTGACTGACTGACTGACTGACTGACTGACTGACTGACTGACTGACTGACTGACTGACTGACTGACTGACTGACTGATTCATCATCGCCGAGCCAAAACTACTGGACATAAAGAAATGAAATTTTGGGGATATATTCATATTAAGACGTAGGTGCTCGCTAAGAGAGGATTTTAGGATATTCCTTCGCTAAGGGGGTGAAAACGGGGGTGAAACCTTAAAATGAGTTGCTCTATATCTCAAAACTTTAAAAGTTTACAGATGTAAAAATTGGTATTTAGAATCTTCTTTAAAAATAAGGAAACACGTATTTTTTTGTTTTCAGAAAATCCCAATAGGAGGGGTGAAAAAGGGTGAAAATGGGGAAAAATGGGTTGAATGCCTTTAATCAGGATACCGGTACCTATATCTCAGAAACTGAAGATATTACAGACCTGAAAATTGGTACTTTTGATCTCTTTTAAAAATAAAGAAATACGTATTTTTTGTTTTTGGAAAATCCAATTAATGGGAGGCTGAAAAGGGGGTGAATTTTTAAAATGAGTGAATCTATATCTCCAAACTTTTAAAGTTTGCAGATGTAAAAATTGGTATTTAGAATCTTCATTAAAAATAAAGGGACACGTATTTTTTTGTTTTCGGAAAATCGCAATAGGAGGAGTGAAAATGGGCTAAAAAGTGGTTGAATGCCTTTAATGAGGCTACTTATATATCAGAAACTGAAGATATTACAGACCTGAATTTGGTGTTTGGGATCTCCGTTAAAAATGAAGAAACACGTATTTTTTTGTTTCTGGAAAATCCAATTTAGGGGGGGGGGTGAAAAGGCAGTAATGTTTTAAAATGAGTGTATCTATCTCAGAATTTTTAAAGGTTATATATGTGAAAATTGGTATTTAGAATCTCCATTAAAAATAAATAAACACACGTATTTTTTCGTTTTTGGAAATCCAAATATTGGGGGTAAAAAGGGGGGGTAAACTTTTTAAAATGAGTGTGTATACATCTTAAAACTTTAAAATTTACAGATGTAAAAATTGGTAGTTAGAATCTCCTCTAAAAATAAAGGAACACGTATTTTTTGTTTCCTGTAAATCCCAATAGGAGGGGTGTAAAAGGGTGAAAAATGGGTTGAATGCCTTTAATGAAGATACATATATCTCAGAAACGAAAGATATTACAGAACTGAAAATTTGTATATGGGATCTTCTTTAAAAATAAAGAAACACGTATTTTTTTAGTTTTGGAAAATCCAATTAATGGCGGTTAAACAGGAGTGACAAATTGGGTGAATTTTTGAAAGACTATATCTACAGAATATCTTGGAAACGTAAAATGTTACAGACGTAAAAAGTGGGTGTTTGTAATCTCCTGTAAATCTAAAGAAACATAAGTGATTTGTGTTTGGAAACTCCACTTAAGGGGAACTCAAAAGGAGTGAAATTTTAAAATGAGAATTTTTACAGTTTATCTCAAAAAACCTAACATGTTACAGAAGTGAAAAATGGTATTTTTTATCTCTATTACACATAAAGAAACGTGTATTTTTAGTTTTCGGAAATACCACTTGGGTGGAGGGGCGGGGGGTAAAAGTGACTGAAAATGGTGTTGAATTCTTTTAATTAGGCTACTGATATCTCAAAAATGAAGATGTTACAGACGTGAAATTTGATATTTGCAATCTGCTTTAAAAATAAAGAAACACGTATTCTCGGAAAATCCAATGAAGGGGGGGGGGGGGTGAAAGAATTGAAAAATTAATTGACTTAATTGAATGAGAATACATACATCTAATAAAAACTAAAGTTGTTACAGACGTGAAAATTCGTATTTGGATCTCCTTTAAAAACAAAGAAAAACGCGTTTTGGGGGGAAACCATCTCGGAGGGCGGGAGTGTAAAGGAGTTGAATTCCTTTCATGAGGACACATAAATCAAAAACTGAAGAAGTTAGAGTCGTGATAATTGGTATTTAGAAGATCCTTTACTATTAAAGAAACAAGTATTTTTTGCGGGAAAATTCAGTTAGGGGGGGGGGAGTAGTGTGAAATGAAGTGAAAAAAGTAAATTATTTTTTTGCGGATACTTATATCTCAAAACTGAAGGTAATAGACGTGAACATTGGTGTTTGAAATCATCTTTAAACATAAGAAACAAGCCTTCTTTTAATTTTTTTGGGGGGGGGGGGTGGCGGTAAATAAACTCAACGGCGGTGGGGTGTAGAAGGAGGTGAGACCAATTGATTTTACTGTTCTTAATGTACTTATAAGGATCCTCGGCAGCGCGCCGGCCTCGCACAGCTGGGTTCCGTGGTTCAAATCCCGGTCACTCCATGTGACATTCGTGCTGGACAAAACGGAGGCGGGACAGGTTTTTCTCCGGATACTCCGGTTTTCCTGTCTTCATCCATTCCAGCAACACATAATAATAATAATAATAATAATAATAATAATAATAATAATAATAATAATAATAATAATAATAATGTTCCGGACCGTCGTCAAATGTGCGGACCGCGCTGGAAACGGCTCCTGGACGGGTAATGACTAAGAATGCAGTCCGGCCGCGGGTTCGGTGCCTTCTAGGCACCCAATATGACACCACGCCGGATCTCCTGAAGGATTTTATCCATATTAAAAATGATTATAGGAAAAGATGGCAAAGATTTACGGACCCAACTGACCGGAAGGAATACCTGAGCCTAGCCCGGGAAGTACGAAATCGATTGCTGGAAAAGAAGATTGAAAAATGGGAGGAAACATGCCGTAATCTAATAGAAAACGAGTCAGATCGGGAATTTTGGTGGGTTCTCGCAGAAAACGAGTCAGACCGCGAATTTCGGCGGATTATATATCTAAAACAATAAGCATTCAATTATAAATTTCAGTATAATACCGTAGCGAAGCACGGGTATCTTGCTAGTTATTAAATAAAGACGTAACAATTAATTTAATAGTTCGACCACACAGAGTTGTTTTTGTAATCCGTTCTACGGTCTTTCAAGTTTTATGATTCATCGCAAAAATGTATTATTTGAATCATTCTCCCTCGTACTATTAATATTCCAAGTATCAAAGTTTACCGTTGGTTGTGTCAGGCCAAGTGCGAGAATAATTCTGAGAACCATTGCTGTTCCTTGAGAAAGAAGTACCTTAAGGCGGAAGTGAGACGGAGAATCTCTTATTAGAATACACATAAAATGTTCTTGCACCTTCGCTGCAAGCCATTACATTTTATGTTGTTCGGATGTAACCTTTTATATCTTGCTCTTGGATGAAATTATTGAGACTTATTTCACTGATTTGCAACTAAAGAGAAAGAAACAGCGCCGAAGGTTAAATGATTAACAATAAACATAAGATAAGATCCATCACCAAAGAATCTAGCTATTATTTTCAACATCTGCGTGTTGTAATCTGTCTCTGCAGCCACGTGCAATCTCCTTCAAGGATAGCTCAGCAAAGTAATACCCTCATTCGGCCGCTAGTAACAACGGATTTCAGCGACACGGGGCTTCCATTAAAATTGTCAACCATCCGTGGTTTCCCACTTCATATTAAAATTTTCAGATGGTGATTTTCTCATGTATGCTTGAAGGGTTCCCTCCAATTTAGCTCCTTCAATGAACGTGTCTTAGATTTGTCTACCCCAGCAGCACATGGTAAGTTCTCTCTGGTATATCACTGCCCTTGTTCAACACTAAGACATCTTAAATAATGAGATTTTGACATGGAACAAGGACATATCTGTTATCTTTATCATTACCAGAACGATGCCTTAGCGTTATCCTTAATAAATTTCCTTGCAGTCGCTTAAGTGCGGCCAGTGTCCAGTATTCGGGAGATAGTAGGTTCGAACCCCACTGTCGGCAGCCCTGAAAATGGTTTTCCGTGGTTTCCCATTTTCACACCAGGCAAATGCTGGGGCTGTGCCTTAATTAAGGCCACGGCCGCTTCCTTCCCACTCCTAGCCCTGTCCAGTCCTATCGTCGCCATAAGACCTATCTGTGTCGGTGCGACGTAAAGCAACTAGCAAAAAAAAAAAAAAAAAAGAAAGAAAAATTCTGAAGCTCAGCAGCGAATCTAAATGAAAAGCTCTTATCCTTTAAAATGCCTTATTAGAGAACTTCGTTTCTGAACCAACTTCAGATAAAAGTTCATGTGTCGTGGAAAGTTTCTCAGTGGATCGTACGCTATTCTGGACATGCAATGCGCAGAGAAGGCAGCCTTGAGAGCAAGGTCCTGGAAGCTAGATCGCGAGAACAAGTACCAACGCGAATACTCATCATGGACGAGAGCTTTACATTAATGGATGATACTACTCGTCCCACTGAACCAGACTGCACAGTCAATTCATTGAGACGGACGGCATAGAGCGAATGGTGTGGCCGACATATTCTGCGGACAGGAACTGTGTTGAACATGTATGGTGTTAACTGATGAGAGAGAGCAATTGCTCACCATTCTAATCCTTCAGCTGACATTTACCAACTGACCGATACTGCTCTTCAAGATGGGGATAATCTGCCCCGAAACAAGTTGGATACTTTGGTGCTCAGTATACCTCATCGTCATCATGCACGCTCAGGATCCGAGGTGGCTATACACGATATTTATTTGCCACATACCGAGCAAGTGGCTGTGTGGTTTGGATCACGTAACTAACAGCTTGAATTCAGGAGAGAGTTGGTTCAAACCCCACTGTCGGGAGTGCCGAACATTGTTTCCCGTGGTTTCCCATTTTCACACCAGGAAAATGTAAGTCTACCTTAATCAAGGCTACGATCATCTGCCTCCCACACCTAGCCCTTCCCTATCCTATCGTCACCATAAGACCTATATGTGTCGGTGGTACGTACAGCAGATTGTACGAAGAAAAAAGATCTTCCACACCAGGGCCTCTCAGGGTGCATGCGCTGTGCACGGTGCAAAAGACAACTTCGCTTGGTGGACCAGAGTGCAGACCCCCATTCCTAGATTTGGAGCAATAGCGCTGTCTTTCTCTTTCCCCACGCCTGTCTCGCTCGCTCCGCCTGTCTCCCTCTTCCTCACTTGCTCCGTAGCGCTCCAAATCCGAGCTGAGTTGAGCCGAGTTGAGCCGAGCTTAGCCGAGTAGCCCAGAGACGAAGCGTTGGTCCGAGCCGAGCCGAGCGGGACCGATGCAGTGTGCACAGGAACTCTGCGCCGCTGTTTGCACGCGTGAGATTTTGGGCGTTTGAGGGGCCCTGTTCCACACAATAAACGATAATTTTGTGCTCAAAATCCCGCATTAACAGCTTCTTACTTCTTTGCGTTTCTGTTGTTTTTGCATAACTGACTGCACGTTTTTTTCATTTATATACGCCCTTCGTAATATATAATCCACGTACAAATACATAGCAAAGTAAAAAATGTAATAAATCAGAATATACAAAACATTTTGAGAACTGTAATAATTATAATATATTAAGTATAATAATAGTCTAATATGAAAAAGTTGAAATAGTTAAACTATTACTGTAAGTTAATATGTCTGTGTAACTAATAATTCTTATTCTCAACTTTTTATACGTTTCGCCAGAACACCTCTTTTAACTGGAACTCCATCCAAATGGTCCAATTAACCAACTGTATATGAGAAGTTGAAGTCCACCATTTGGCAAGCGAGTCTTGTATATTATTTGAAGTTCTAATGCGAGTTTGTAATTGAGTCGCACGGTACAGATTTACTGCCCAATTGGAACAACTTTCTGTTCCTTTACTCAGAAACAGTAATAACAGACAATTTATTACCTGGCCACATAGAGTTCGACTAGGAAGTTTGCATCGTGGGAAATGATACAAGAGGACACACATGGTATGCGACACAGCTTCAAAGAACAAAATTAATTCGACTCTCACACAATCGACTAAATAATTTGATATGTTTCCCTACGCACTTGTTTATAAAGCATTGTCTACCATTATTTGACTAGAATGAGTTTGAGGACATTTTGAAATTCGTATTAATATCATAAAGAAGTAGCAATCCATAAAGGAGTGAGACAAGGCTGCAGTTCTTTTTCACCCTTACCTTAACAGGTGTTAAAGTCAAATAGGAATCTGGCAAGGGAATCACAATCCAAGGAAAGGAAATAAAAATTCTGAGATTTCTCGATGATATCACTATTTTTTCTGAGTCTACAGACGATCTGCAGAAATTGTTAAATGTTATGGACACAGTCTTTGAGAAGGAGTACGAGATGAAAACAGATAAAAGCAAAACATTGGAGTAGCCTACAGTCGAATGTAGTCAGGTGATGCACGAAATATTAAATTAGGAAATGAAGTCTTAAAGGAAGTAGATAAATATTGTTACTTGGGTAGTAGAATAACTGAAGCAAGGGGGATATGAAATGTAGACTATCAAAAGCAAGGAAGCGTTTCTTAAAGAAAGAAATTCCCTCACTTTGAACATTGATATAGGAATTAGAAAGACGTTTTTGAAGTCTTTCGTTTGGAGCGTGGTATTGTATGGAAGTGAAACATAGACGATAACTAGCTCAAAAAAAAAGAAGGAGAATAGACGCTTTCGAAATATGAGCTGGGCAGATCGAGTCGCGAATGAATAGATACTGCATCGAACTGGTGAGAGGAGATCGATTTTGCCAAATTTGACGAGAAGAAGAGAGAGAATGATAGGACAATATCTTGCCCATCTTGTTGCTTTCCGTCGTGCCGACACGGATAGGTCTTATGACGAAGATGGGACAGGAAAGAGCTTGGAGTGGGAAGGAAGCGGCCGTGGCCTTAATTAAGGCACAGCCTGGTGTGGAAATGTGAAACCACGGAAAATCATCTTCAGGGCTGCCGACAGTGGGGTTCGAACCCACTATCTCCCGAATACTAGATACTGTCCGTACTTAAACGACTGCAGGTATCGAGCTCGGTTCATTTGATTTTTGGGGAAAGTGTAGATAGTAAGAACGGAAGGGGTAGACCAAGGTATGAATACGACAATCAGATTAGAGCAGATGTAGATTAGGATGTAGAAGTTAAGTAGAAATTAAAAGTTATCACAGGAGAGAGTGATATGGAGTGCTGCATCAAACCAGTCTATGGACTGATGACTCAAACAGCAACATGCATGGTCCATTTGTGACCAAGTTTCTAGTAAATAAATAAATAAATAAATAAATAAATAAATAAACATTTCAGTGTGTAAGCAGCTCCAGTATGTAGAGACCACCAGAGCGACGAGGACTCGTAGTAAATTAACCGGTGCTAACAAGATGAAGCCTGGAGGGCACATGCCATTATGAGCTTATCTCACATCTCCGTCTTCATATTGAATACGCATCGAGAGCTGGAGTAATTTATTTCCAAGTGACGGTGTCGGCCCTTCAGTGTAGTCGTGATGAGAGTCAGATAACGTCACGAGCCGGACAACGCAAGAACAGGATTCAAACCAGGACCTGCTGCATCAGCCAAGTGACAAATGGACACGGCATGAAGTCAGTCGATCGTGAAGTTTATTACGGCTAACAACCTAGTGCTTAGCGTGCATTTCCTGAGCTGAAATCTAAGTCTCCGAGGAGATACACGACCGAAAGAAACGAGCAAATTATCTGTAGTAATGTAACAAGAGCTCTAGAATTTATCTCGAGTAAATGTGGAGCTCAAAGTGTATTTATTTTGACTATTTAACGAATAACTACAAAATTAAGTAAGTAGTGGTAATAAAAGTGTATAAATATTTTTTAAAACATCTCTTGTTTTACAACTTGCTTTACGTCGCACCGACACAGATAGGTTTTATGGCGACGATGGGATAGGAAAGGAGTGGGAAGGAATCATCCGTGGCCTTAATTAAGGTACATCCCCAGCATTTGCCTGGTGTAAAAATGGGAAACCACGGAAAACCATCTTCAGATCTGCCGACGGTGGGGCTCGAACCCACTATCTCCCGGATGCAAACTCACAGCTGCGCGCCCCTAACCGCACGGCCAACTTGTCTGATTTTAAAAAATCAAATATAGGCTATAGATATGATAATACGCAGTTGGGCTTTCGGCGTGTCACGGAAACAAAGTGAAATTCTTTACGTTTCGCAGAGAACTTTGCTTTGCGTCTTCAGAGGAAAATCCAGTCTGTTCACGAGGAAGACTCCTCTAATAACGACGGTCTGAATTGAAGAAAATTTTACCATTGGTCTATTGTAAGATGTATTCTCGTGCGTCAGCAACATGGCTCACTGTACGCAAGCCTTCCGAGTGGAAAGTGAGGACGCCATCTTAGCACCAGTTCAGATGTTTCTTGTTCAATCTTATTGTGCGTTGCAAGGTAAACAGCAAGGTCATCAGACGAATCAAATACAAACGGGTGTAAAAAATAAAATACAGTGCAACGAAAGACTTGCAAGGATAGAAGAAAAGAATACAGCTGAAAATGGAGAGAAAAACGTGTAATAGGGAAAAAAGGGGAAAAAATGAGTGTGTGTGTCCTGGCGAGAGGGGGCGGGGTGCCATACTACAGGGAGTATAATTTACGATTTATCAGCGGAGTACCTAGACATGTGAACATATAGAAGCGGTGACAGCGAGCTCAGTGCCCACAATGGCGAGGGGACGCAGTCGTCTCAAAGAAACGGCCTTATTACACCTGTATAGAAACTAATC
Source organism: Anabrus simplex (assembly GCF_040414725.1). Lineage (NCBI taxonomy): Eukaryota > Metazoa > Arthropoda > Insecta > Orthoptera > Tettigoniidae > Anabrus > Anabrus simplex. Next base: position 1,694,614,657 of record NC_090265.1, on the reverse strand, counting down.
GGAACTGAACTTACCAGCTATGTACACGCTCAAGACAAATAAATAAATAAATAAATAAATAAATAAATAAATCGAACTTCGATATATCGAACCTCCATCGATCGAATTTTCAGTATCTCGAAATAACTTCAATTTCCCGGTCGTTTGTCCTGATCTTCACGTATATTTATGTCTCAATTACTCAAAATTCGATTAGAGAAATTTCTCGATTTCTCGATTTCTCGAAGCAAACATTTCCTCACTCGAAGCAAATAATACTCTTCCGACAGTATGGTTTGAACCTACTATCTCCCGAATACTGGATACTGGCCGCACTTAAGCGACTGCAGCTATCGAGCTCGGTGTTATAATTAAAGTGATGCCGTAAATAGACTTTGTTTGCATACTTTTACGTACTGTTAAAAATAATGTATATAGCATAAGCATGTAGAAACATATGATTCAGTTGTGTGCTATACATTCTCAAAAATGGTATTCTCATCTTGAAATTTCGATAACTAGAACTAAAATTTAGCTCCCGAGGTGACTCAAGATATCGAGGGTCCACTGTAAATACATAAAACAAAACTAGTAAATGAAACTGAGCTCACCTGTATTTACAGAAGATGTGGAAAGGAGTCTCCTTGAGCTGCGATGCAAGCTTCACATCTTGTAATATTACAATATCTATAAATTTGACCATAATGGCCACCCCTTCAGATGTTGAACTCGCCAGCTCGATAGTCCTACAGTCTGCCGATTGAGCTTAAAGTGCTCACACATCTCCAAGGCCTTCGCACCCAATGCAAGTCACTTTTCGTTGTAGGAGTTGGGAACTATTTCGTCAAGTTGCATTAGAACCATTACATGTCAGTTTTTCCCTTTTCTTACAGACAATAAAAGTTCAATTTAACCTGGCAGGTTAATCTACTAACACGAATATATTTATTTCCTTTGGCTACGCCGTGCAATTGTTTATGTTATAAGCAGACACATACTGCTTCAACTTTCAACTTTATCAAAAAGAACAACATGAGACCCATGAAGGGCGTTTATGATCACACAGATGCCACACCACAACAATAATTGGTAATTGGAACTCAACTCAATATTAATACCATAAATGAACTCTTACGCGATACTTACAGTACAATTGTATTGTTTCTAACCAGTTTTATGTTAGTGCATAATTTTTTAAATAACGTCTATTATATTCATGTGATTTTAATCTGAAATCTGAAGAAGATAATATTAATTGATTCTCGAAACATGTACTTGTATTATCTATGTATGTATTTGATGTATTAGCAAATATACTAGGCTTTTAATTGTATTGACAAGGCGGATCATTAAGTAACTAATAATAATGAGATTTCAAAACCCACTTTCCAATTCATGGACACTGGTGGAACGCAGGTGCTTAAGGTGAAAGAGTGGGTCATAAGACGTTACTGATGATCTGATCATCATCGAACGCTTCCTGAAGCCGTCCCATAGAGCTATCAAGAATGTTGTGAATATAACGGTCGGAAGTAATTGTGTCCTGATTACGATCGCGGACACTATTCACTAGCCAACTGCAAAATCTTATTCTTACAATGAAATCTGCAGGCTGTATGTTATGGACTGAATGAGTCTGGTAAGACAGTAAATGTAATAGTTTTGTTGCATTACGTGCTGATGAATGGACGCGAACCGATTGACGAAGAACCTTAAGTACATCGTAGGGCTGAAGGCTACAACGAAGTGGGTGGAAGAGGTGAAGAGGGATGCTGAGAAGATTGGACTTACAATAGATGTTATCAACAGCAGAAAGGAGTTTAGAAACTGAAAGCATGAAGACATTGGAAGAGAAACCACAAAATGTAGGACGAAACTGATAATATCAGAGGTAGATAAGGGTTATTCTGCCCGAAGGCAGGTCCGAACCTCCGCAGAGGTGTTCCTGAGCCGGAGTTTACGTGCGGTAGGGTGGCCAGTTCCTTTCCGCTCCATCATTCCAATACCCCCCAACCAACAGCGCGTGGCAACCCATCCAACTCCTGACCACACCCAATGTTGCCTAACTTCGGAGATCTCACGGGATCCGGTGTTTCAACACGGCTACGGCCGTTGGCAATATCAGAGGAGCATAGAATAATCAGAAACGAAACAAATAAAACGTTCTGGGAAGAAGAAGAATCCAGATAGCCTTAGGTTGTGTGACGTCCATAGCAGGCCAAATTCGGATACTTAATTTTTTTACAAGTTTTTTTTACGGCGCACCGATACAGATAGGTCGTATGGCAACGATGGGACAGGATAGGACTAGGAATGGGACGGAAGTGGCGGTGGCCTTAATTAAGGTACAGACTCAGCATTTTCCTGGTAAAATGGGAAATCACGGAAAACAACCTTCAGTGCTGCCAACAGTGGGGTTCGAACCCACTATCTCCAGAATACTGGATACTGGTCGCACTTAAGCGACTGTAGCTATCGAGCTCGGTAAATTCGGATTATAAAAATGCATTAATAACCTATGCAGAGAATAAAACTTACACCACAAAAATATAGACTACTGTTTTGGGCGTCTCTGGTCGAGTTTTAAATGCATTTAGTTCGGTAAACACAAAATATTTTACTGGAGATCTTTTACACGCAGACATCTTACGACAAGGAGTGTAGAATTGACTTTGCCCTTCAGAAATCCGACTACCTCTGCCGGGTATGAACCCGCTATCTACCAGTGAGTTGGCCGTGCGATTATGGTTGCGCAGCTATGAGCTTCGGAAGATAATGTGTTCTAATCCCACCGTCCGCAGCCGTGAAGGTGCTTTTCCGTGGTTTCCCATTTTCACACCAGACAAATTCGGGGGTTTTACCTTAATTAAGACCACGGCCGCTACCTTCCAGATCCTAGATATCCTGGGATCCGGAGGCCGTGACACTACCACTGAACTGCAGAGGGAACTACTGACTCAGATGATTTGGTCTTATTAAGAGAAGATCAGAGCAGACACTGAGTTGAGGGGATAGCACTACAGGGTGAACCAGCACAGGGATGACCAACAATAAGATGGCGCTACAGTTATAAAGAACTTGGAACATTACAATACTGATAGTTTAAGTCAAGATGTATTGGAGGAGAGCGATCACGAAAGTCGGCACTATTTTACCGGGAAAAGGCATGGAAGAAGAATTTTTTTTTGAAAACCGTCTATAAATGACTATCAATGGGCCAACATATGATTACAAACAGATGTGGACTGTGTTTAACAGAACTATAACTCACTCTGTCCTATAGATAATAAATAGGGCCCGAATTTTTAGGCACAAATAGGCTAGAAATGAACTTACTGAAGCGTGTAACAAGTTTAGTCCATCCTGCACAACGGCTATGCTATGAGTTTTGCATAAACGTTAGGAGTTCAGATCATTAAAACTCCTAGAATTTATGTTACACTCACTACATAACGGAAGAACGGGCTAAACGAGACTTTCTAAGAACCAAATTAGTTTTCATTCCAAACTACTGCTGCCTAAAGAGCCGCGGTCTAAAGATAAATAAATAAATAAACAAATATATAAATAAATAGTCTAGCTCCATGGCTTAATGGTCCGTGTACCGGTCTTCAGTTCAGATGGCCCTGGATTCGATTCCCGACCTGGCCGAGGATTTTCACAGAGTATGGATAATTATTCTGGGTTTGGAACTGAGTGTTTGTGTTCGTCTCAGTACACTCCTCTTCATAAAATACACAACACACCTTACTCCAAACCATCAAAGATACACGCAACAGGGAATACATCCACAAAGGGTCGGCATCAGAAAAAACATCCAGCTGTAAAACTGCATTAACTCCATATCAGAGGCTAAGCACAGTAAGCTGGGACTGAGGCCAGAAAGAAGAACAACAATAAATAAATAAATAAATAAATAAATAAATAAATAAATAAATAAATAAATAAATAAATAAATAAATAAATAAATAAATAAATAAATAAATACATCGTAGGCCATGTGTTTTGAGACCAATTATTACGTCATGTGACGCAGACGACCTAGTGATCACTCATTACTTTTTTCTGAATGCGCCCAGTCGAAAGTCATTTGCTTGTTACAGAAGGCCATGACACAGCTCTTTCCTTTGAATTTAAGATATTTGCCATCTCGATTCATGTGCGAAGGAGTGAGAAGTGATGTGACAAAAGCAAATCGGGATACGGACTTATGGTTGCTAGGTAACAAAATATTACTGTTCCCTTACCACATATGTGTTCTAGGGGCCATGATTAGATTAGCTGCTGGCTTCCCACCCGGAAGGCTGAGGTTCGATTCCCGGTCGAACCTAGGTTTTCATCACAATGACGTTGGGTCAAGATGGGCATCCGGGCTTAAAACCCTGGCCAGAATCGGAATGAGGGGTAAGCTGAAGAACGTTTTTTTATGGACCTATACGTCTCCTATTGGTATCACTGTAATTTCCGTCACCTAGGACTTTACTGAGAACTCTGTATTGACACTTCTTCTTTTCTTGTTTTTCTACAGCTTTTCCCACACACGTGGGGTCGCGGGTGCGAACTGCGTCGCACATGTGGATTTGGCTTGTCATATGGCCGAATGCCGTTCCTGACGCCAACCCTATATGGAGGGATGTAATCACTATTGCGTATTTCTGTGGTGGTTGGTAGTGTGGTGTGTTGTGTGAATATGAAGAGGAGAGTGTTGGGACATACACAAACACCCAGTCCCAGAGCCAGAAGAATTAACCGGAAGCGATTAAAATCCCCAACCCAGCCGGGAATCAAACCCGAACTCTGAACCGAAGGGCAGTACGCTGACCATTCAGCCATCGAGTCGGACAGAAGTCTGTACTGACTAAACGTAGCAATACTGAGAAGAGCTGACAGATTTTCACCGCACCAGCACCGTATTATATCTAAAGTAAAACAAAAATTAATCATTTAATTGTCATCTTCTTCCTAGACATTCTCCCAATCAACTGGGGTCGGCTTTTCTAGTAATTTTCTTCCAATATTGTCTGTTTTGACCCTATCCTAGGTATATCGTGTTATTTCAGGTCGTTTGTAATACAAGCTTGTAAATAAATAAATGAATAAGCAAATAAATAAATAAATAAATAAATAAATAAATAAGTTGGTTTTAGAATTTTTTACAAACCGTAACCCCGTGATGCATTCTTTTAGGGCCTTGGCGACTGATGTAGAGCCAGACGCCTTCAGATATTGATGTCACATGGCGAGCGAGCTATATCGCTCTTTCGGATATCAGTCTGTTTCAAAACTCAGTCCAGATTTCAAATCCTCGAACCGGTCGGGAATCGATTACAAGACATCCTGACAAGAGTCCGTTTCACACTCCTAAATAACTCAACTTCATATTGTTTTCATCTCTCGATTTACCTAATTTATATCTACTCCTTAGTCCCGTTTTGTGATACGGGATCGATGATGAGGTAAGATTAATTTACATGTTTCTACGGCTGGATCAAACCAGCCTTTGGGCTGAATACCGAACATACATACGACTGGATGCCCTACCTGACGCCAAAGTCAGTTGAAGAGCTAATGAGAATGAAATGAATTATGGTGAAACAATTTGTGTAAGGAGGTGTGGAAGGAATCAACTGTGGCCTGGAAGTCAAAATGGGAAACTACAGATAACCATTCTCAGGACAGTCGATGCTGGGGTTCGAACCTGGATGTCTCCCAAGTGCAGAGCTTAGCTCCATAACCGTAACGAGTTAACACGCTCGGTCCCTCCACTCAGTTTTGGTTTAGCTAATAAGGTTAAGAAATGTATTTATTATCTAAACAAATATACACACTTTACGTGACTACAGATCTGGCTTCTTCTTTGGCCCATTGAAATACACCACTTCTCACAGCGAATACTTAACAATGGGAGCAGAAACTTTCTACGGCATTTTCCATATATAATTTGAATAATGTTCACACCAGCTTGGAAATAATTTGTGATGAATAATATAGTAGCTAACTGAAGAACAAACCTATGGGAAGAGAAAGCCATATAAATGTCATCAAAATAGAAATTAAACGAGAAGGATGTATGTTCGCTGTGTAACAGCAAGAGAGTACACACACGGAAATGAAAATAATTCACTGAAGGTTTGTTCATCAGAGGTCTAAGGTCTGGTAACCGGTCATGCAGTAGTATCTCACTCCTACCCTCTAGAACTGAACTTCAGAACTCGAATGAGAATACTACTAAATAACTTATTGAACAGAATCTCCCCACCCTGCGGTGGTTGCTAGCGTGACATTTTGTGTGTACATGAAGACCAGTGTATTAAGAATCTAAACACCCAGTCTCCGAGCCTGAGAAATTAGCCATATACAGGTAAAATCCTCTACCCGGCCGGGAATAGAACCCAAGGTTCTATGAACCAGTACGTTGACCATTCAAATAAATAAATAAATAAATAAATAAATAAATAAATAAATAAATAAATAAATAAATAAATAAATAAATAAATAAATAAATAAATAAATAAATAAATAAATGTTATTATTATTATTATTATTATTATTATTATTATTATTATTATTATTATTATTATTATTATTATTATTATTATTATTATTATTATTATATAGAAATAGGAACGTATTGTCTACGAAGAAACGGTTCATAAGGGGCAAGCCTGGGAATGCTGTGGATAATTCGAACAGTTTGTGTAGCCAACAGTCTGTGTCCAATGTCTGTGTGAACTATCGACTGTCAATTCATTGATTGTCCATTCTGCGCAGTTTAGGAATGTAGAGTACATATATATTCGTTTACGGCCATTAGGGACCACGTTAGGTAACAATTACATGTTTCTGGAAGCCTTCCTCACAGCCCAGAACTTTAGCATCCTTTCTCTGGAAGCCTGTCTTCTTTCTTCTGTCCACCCACGGTTAAGTTTTGGTTCGTCATGGAATCCCTGAAATCTGTCGATCTTTGACCTAAACTTTGTTCGATTTGAGATGTCTTCTGAATTTAGTCCCACCTGTTTGAGATACTTTCTCACCTCCCTGAACCATTTGTCCGACACTTTAGGTCTGCTGTCTAGTATTGTGAAAATACTTTTCGTTAATCTCTTCTCATCCTTAGAGAGTATTCTGTAAAAAAAAAATGTTCATTATGTCGCTCTTGACTTTCCGAGGGTTGCCCTGACGTAGGTTTCCTTCCTAGGGTATACACCATATGCGAATATTGTGCTTGATCTCTCTGTGCGCTTCTTCATTTTCTTCCCAGCCTTTTTAGTCACCCAGTAAATACTGTATATAGGGGTTATCAGAAGTACTTGACGAAACGGTAGAGGGAGGTTCTTGATACAAAAACAAGGGGGAAATGTCTTACAATCATACACCCTGAAATGCTTACTTTAGGAGGGATTCTTGAAATAATATTTTACAAAGACGCATTACCAGCTTGACACTGACATCTCATAGGAAGTGTTCAACTCCTATCAAGTCAAAGAAAATATCCTCCTTGTGCACGTGCTTCCAGCTGGCACCTAATGTGTGCACAGCCACAGTAGTGACACCTGGCGGTGGGAACCAAAGTGAAGGTTTCGGTGCATAGCCGCGTGGGAACGGCCTACTGTTCTCTTATCATTTACAACATGGCACGTTAAGTTCTGTTACCTCGCAAACATCACCGACCTCGGCCGGGATCGAACACTACGCAGCCCCCAGCGCCGGCTATCGCTAACATCACAAAGTTATCTGACAAAACGAATTAATTTGTTGGAATGTACCTCGAACGTACACTTCCAATAATAATAATAATAATAATAATAATAATAATAATAATAATAATAATAATAATAAACCTTTCACAGCCACAGATGAGTTTACTGATGCCGTACGTAGCAGACGCTTGAAATTATATGGCCATGTCTGTAGAATGGACAATAATAGATTTACTAAATATTAAATATAATAATCAATTCAATGAAAGTCAACAAATAAACGCTACAGACTATACCATAAAAAACCGTAAAATATTTGGATATCTGGTTGCAAATCACACTATCCGTGGAAAAAGCTAAAAAGACCACTGGAAAACAGTGCACAAAAGAACGGGAAAAAACACCACAGTGAATTCTTGAAGATATTTTGGGAGGAGAAGAAGAAGAAGAAGAAGAAGGAGAAAAAGAAGCAGCCGTCAGACCAAGCTAACAAGTTCAAATGCGCTCTTTAATGGGGCGTAGCTAAGAAAGAAGAAGAAGAAGAGCCTCCGTGGCTCGGCGGCAGCACGCCGACCTCTCACCGCCGAGTTTTGTGGTTCAAATCCCGATCACTCCACGTGTGATTTGTGCTGAACCAAGTAGAGGCGGGAAAGACTTTTCTCCGGGTACTCCGTTTTTCCCTGTCGTATTTCATTCCAGTAACTTTCTCCAATATTATTTCATTTCATTTCATCTGTCAGTCATTAACCATTACGCCAGTAGAGTCCAACAACCTTGGGCAGCCGGCACAATTCCTATCCTCGCCGCCAGATAGGGGCTTCATTCATTCCATTCATGACCCGGTCGAGTGACAGGAAACAGGCTGTGGATATTCAGTAATAATAGTAAGAAGAAAAAATATATGTAAATTTTTCAGCCACACGTTAAATCATAGAATCATGGATATGTTTGTAGGCTTAGAAATCGAGATAGCGAGTACAGATTCTTTGGTTGTTTCCTTCTTAACAGCCTCTTACGATATGCAGAGGCGTACACTCCACCCACAGGTGAAATGAAGAGTTCCAAAAAATGTTATCTCCCAGGATGGTAATATAGTAAGTGAGATTGAATCAAGGTGTAGTAAAGCTAATGCAGTGAGCTCGCAGTCAGCAGTATTCTGTAAGAAGGAAGTCAGCTCCCAGACGAAACTATCTTTACATCGGTCTGTTTTCAGGTCAACTTTGCTTTATGGGAGCGAAAGCTGGGTGGACTCAGGATATCTTATTCATAAGTTAGAAGTAACAGACATGAAAGTAGCAAGAATGATTGCTGGTACAAACAGGTGGGAACAATGGCAGAGGGTACTCGGAATGAGGAGATAACGGCTAATTTAGGAATGAACTCGATGGGTGAAGCTGTACGCATAAACTGGCTTCGGTGGTGGGGTCATGTGAGGCGAATGGAAGAGGATAGGTTACCTAGGAGAATAATGGACTCTGCTATGGAGGGTAAGAGAAGTAGAGGGAGACCAAGACGACGATGGTTAGACTCAGTTTCTAACGATTTGAAGATAAGAGGTATAGAACTAAATGAGGCCACAACAATTGCGAATCGAAGATTGTGGCGACGTTTAGTAAATTCACAGAGGCTTGCAGACTGAACGCTGAAAGGCATAACAGCCTATAATGATAATGAATGAATGTATGTATGTATGTATGTATAAATATTCACAATATACTTTTAATTAATGTTTTCCCGTTAAAATTATTCGCAATTGCTCTGTGCACAGCCTCGATGTATAGGTCTAAAACATCCAAATCCAACATAATTCAAAAGCGTGTCTTTACGTCCACCAACATGGCGTCGTTATTCCATAAATATGACTTACACTTGTTTCCCGATTACGACGGTGTCGAGTTTTCCACGCAACACTGTACACGCTAAATTGATCAAACTATTTACAGATAGATGAAAAACTCAAAACGAATCATTTCAGCGTCTGTGTTTATAGGGCATTTTTACCTTGTTTTGGTGTCCGACTCGTTGGCTGAATGGCCAGCGTACTACCCTTCGGTTCAGAGGGTCCCGGGTTCGATTCCCGGCCGGGTCGGGGATTTTAACCTTCATTGGTTAATTCCAATGGCCCCGGGGCTGGGTGTTTGTGCTGTCACCAACATTCCTGCAATTCACACACCACACATAGCACTATCCTCCACCACAATAACACGCAGTTACCTACACACGGCAGTTGCCGCCCACCCTCATCGGAGGGTCTGCCTTACAAGGGCTGCACTCGGCTAGAAATAGCCACACGAAATTATTATTACCTTGCTTTGGTGAGAGGAACTCGTCTCCACAATGTGTTCAAGTATTTCTGATACATCCTGTATAGACAGAAAGACAAACGTTTAGTTTTATAAATGTAGAGATTGCCCTTCCGTTTATATGATATTGAATACTGTTCATTTAAGTCCACTATCCCAGTCAGAGTTCGAAGCGCAGTTCCTTGGAATGGAAGCGATTGCTCATGTAGTGTGATAAAGAGGCAAGAATAACAAGTCTTTACATTCTTTACACGTGTTTAATACCACATATTCAAGGCAAATTCCAGCAATAAAAATTCAATGCTTGGCAATTTACGGAGCCTTCGCCAATCCCTTTAGGGGGTTTATACGGCTGTATGAAGCCGCAGCCAAGTCGAAAGAAATCTCCACAAGAACGAGGGAGAAAAAATCCTGATGGAAAAAAAAGAGGGAGAAAAAAGGGTTTGAGGTGGAGTGGGTAAGGGGGAGGGATATTGCTTTAGATGTCAAGTTCAAAAGGCGAACGACGGATGACAAAACGCAGGAAAACGTAGTATCTGATAAATTGCAACCCAAGATCGACACAGATGAATACGTCAAACCGTTTATACTGGCTGTTAAGTGACTGTAGTTGTGTTCTCACATGTTCTTACAGTGTGATGATAGCTGAACCCTTCCTCAGTGCAGTAAGGAGCGCGAGCTAAAAGATTGATTATCTCCTACTTCTTCCTCTTCTACTACTACTACTACTACTACTACTACTACTACTACTACTACTACTACTACTACTACTACTACCGAGTGAGTTGGCCGTACGGTTACGGGCGCGCAGCTGTGAGCTTGCATTCGGGAGATATTGGGTTCGAACCGCACAGTCGTCAACCCTGAAGATGATTTCCCGTGGTTACCCATTTTTACAACAGGCAAATGGTGGCTGGGATGTACCTTATTTAAGGCCACAGCCGCCTTCTTCTCACTCCTATCCCATAATCACCATAAGACCTATCCCTATCGGTGCGACGTAAAGCCAAATGTAAATACATATTTATTATTAGTGTTCTGCAGCGAGAGACATTTGGTTAGGGAAACAACTGGACAGGACGACCATTACTTCGCACGGGCGACCTCACCTGCTGTGCTGAACAGTGCCCTTGTCGGGGATGGGTATATTTGAAGGGATAAGTAAGGAAAACGGAAGGAAACAGCCGTGGCCGTAAGTTAGGTACCATCCTAGCATTTGTCTGGAGAAGAATTGGGAAACCATGGAAAACCACTTCGAGAACGGCTGAGATGGGAATGAAATCCCCCTCTACTAAGTTGACCTTCCGAAGCTGAGTGGACCCCGTTCCAGTCCTCTTACCACTTTTCAAATTTCGTGGCAGAGGCGGGAATCGAATGCGGTCCTCCGGGGTTGGCAGCTAATCAAACTATCTACTACACCACAGAAGCGGACATTATTATTATTATTATTATTATTACTTTCTGCCATCTACGGAAAACGTAAAATAACTTCCTCATGGTTTTGCCTGCTTTCTTGGTTTTTGGTCTCTCCATTACTTCATCATTTCACTCCTTCTTTTCTTCTTTCATCTGCGTGACGGTTGCACGCTTTTCCGTCTATTTCCTGAGAATCCCCGAAATGTCTAACGCTATTGCGAAATAGAACCCTGTCTACAATATCTGATTTCGTAGTCCTCATTTCTGCTGAATTCGTTTCACTTCGATGAATCAACTTATTTGTGATGCGGAATTTTTGTCAAAATTGTAAAATTTTCTTTTTTGTCAGTCTCCAGATTCATTAGGATAAAGTGACCACAGAAACTCTTCATTTCCTGAGGGCATCCGACATTTTATTAAAGTTTATATTTGTATATTTCTTCAATATACCGTCTCTTCCAAGTACTCCCAATTTCTCTTGGTCCAGATACCTTCTTTAGTAGGTACTTTCCTTTTTCTCTAATTCTTCAATTTATCCTTTTTGTTTATATACTTTCAGATACATAAAGGCATTCCAGTTTTATGACTATTTTATTTTTGTGTTTACAGAAAGTGATTTTTACTGTTTTTTCTTGTTTCGTTAGTTGATTATCCAATTCCATTTTCTGAGCTTAAATGTTGTTTTTAGCTGTATTATTTTCCCTACGTGCTTGAATGTATTTACTCTTCTAATTCTGCCGTAGATTTTGTTAACGAATTTTGGAACATTATTAATGTACGCTGCGAATTTTGTCTTCTCGAAAGTCAATTTGTAACCCGTTCTTTTGCGCTGTCTCTTTCAAAAGTTTATTTGTTCGTTTACTGTTTCATTGTTTTCTGAAAATATTGCTAGGTCGTCTGCAAAATCTAGACAGTAATCCTAATCTAATATTTTGGATTCCTTTTTCTTGAAGTCCAGTGTTCCATTACCTTATTGCTTTTACCAAAATGCAATTAAAGAGATTTGCCGTACTCCAGTCTTGATTTCCAACGGCTCTGAGATTTCTCCACAGAATTTTATTTTCGGGCCATCTCATTCGCATAATGTGATTAGCTGCCACCGCTGGAGGCCATGGTTCGATTCCCGGATCTGCTACGAAATTTGAAAAGTGGTACGAGGGCTGGAACGGGGTTCACTCAGTCTCGGGAGGTCACCTTAGTAGAGGGAGGTTCGATTCCCGCCTCAGCCATTCTCGAAGTGGCTTTCCGTAATTTCCCAATTTATCTCCAGGCAAATGCCGGGATAGTACCTAACTTAAGGCCACGTCCCGCTTCCTTGCCTTTTCCCTGCCTATCCCTTCCAAACTTTACATCCCCCAACATGGCCCCTGTTCAACATAGCAGATGAGGCTGGCTGGGCGAGTTACCAATCTTTCTCTCCAGTTGTATCGCCGACCAAATATCTCACGCTCCAGAACACTGCCCTTGAGGTTTTAGAGGTGGGATCCCTCACTGAGTTGGAAGGAAAAACCAACCCTGGAGGGTAAACAGACTAAGAAAGAAAGAGATAATTTTATTTTGCACTTTTATTATTATTATTATTATTATTATTATTATTATTATTATTATTATTATTATTATTATTATTATTATTATTATTACCATAGTATTCAGATTTTTCGGATACTCCTTTTAAGACTCTGCCAATCTGTTCTGTTCCTGTGCGTCGTGTTTGTTCTCAATCACATTATCCAGGTGACTGTCTTCTAGCTGCAAAGTTAATCTTGACCATATCTACCCCGTAGGTGCTAGGTAAATGCAGTAACGAGTACTAGGATAATCTTCAAATCCACTGAAATTAGTCAGTTCATTTGTAGTTCCCGAGCCGCTCACTTGTAAGTCTTGTGAGCGTGTGATTTCTTCCCATCAGAATGCACGCAGCAAAAAGTGAACTCAGGCGGGATGTGGTCGCGGGCAAGAGTGCGTGTCCGGGAACATATTCTTATGGTACGAGCAAGCCACTTCCTCTCGCGACCACCATATGTAACGAATGACTAAAAAGGCCTTCATTCTCAAACAAAGACATGTTGCATGAACGGTAGATACGTCTGATTACGACGTGTTTACAAGATACGTTGTACTTTCAGCTGAATTCCGTAAGTCACCCTCAGTAACCCTCATCTGCCACTGACCAACGTGAAATATTAATCCTGTGATTTTGAGAGACGTTAAAGAAAAAACAAAACAAAGAAATATGAGATTAGTCACCTTTGGTTTCAATAAATGCGCAAGAATAGTAGCCTACAGATGACACCAAATAAACCTTACTTAATGCCCACCCTATCTACCAGTCTCAAAGGCTCTTAAACTTGGGAGCGTGTGTCGACACTCAGAATATAATATAATATAATATAATATAATATAATATAATATAATATAATATAATATAATATAATATAATATAATATAATATAATATAATATAATATAATAGTCTCCATGGCTCAAACGGCAGCGCGTCGGCCTCTCACCGCTGGATACCTTGGTTCAAATCCCGGTCACTCCGTGTGAGTTTTGTGCTGGACAAAGCGGAGGCGGGACAGGTTTTTCTCCGGGTACTCCGGTTTTCCCTGTCATCTTTCATTCCAGCAACACTCTCCATTCTCATTTTAGAGCATCTATCAGTCATTAATAAATCACTCTGGTAGTGGCGACCCCATCGTACTAATAGCCTATATCTGCTTCATTCATTCCATCCCTGACCCGGTCAATGACTGGAAAACAGGTTGTAGGTTTTCATTTTCAGAATAGGATAGAATGCTCCCGTCTCATAGTTCCGGATCTCCAGGAACTGGGGAGACAGTAATTCATTCGTGGATTTGATACATGCATACAATTTATTTATTACTACCGCAAATATTACAATTACACCTACTCACTAATTACACCCGATCTCTAAATTGTAGTATCTTTTTCTTCCTTCTTTCTTTCTTTATCTCTTTAACCTCCAGGGTCGGTTTTCCTGTCGGGCTCAGCAAGGGATCCCACCTCTACCACCTCAGGGGCAGTGTCCTGGAGAGTGAGCTTTTCGGTCGGGGATACAACTGGGAAGAAAGACCAGTACCTCGCCCAAGTGGCTTCACCTGCTATCCTGAACAGGAGCCTTGTGGGGGGATGGGGAGATTGGAAGGGACAGACAAGGACGAGGGAAGTAAGCGGCCGAGGCCTTAAGTTAGGTACCATACCGGCATTTGTCTAAAGGAGAAGTGGGACACCACGGAAAACCACTTCGAGGATGGATGAGTGGAAATCAAACCAACCTGTACTGAGCTGACCTCCCGAGACTGAGTGGACCCTGTTCCAGCCCTCGTACTACTTTTCAAATTTCGTGGCAGAGCCGGGAATCGAACCCAGTCCTCCAGGGATGGCAGCTAATCACGCTAACCACTACACCACAGAGGCGGACATTAATAATTGTAGTTTCTTATATTTTAATTTTTTTTTAGTTACCTATGTCGTAGGCGTTAACATTGTTAATTCGTCTAGGACAGCATGTGTTTTACCCTTATTAATTCTTGTTACTGCAAGTGTTTGTATCACTAGTCTGAACAGTGTTGTCCTTAGCTTACAATGGACATTATGAATGAATGAAAGAATGAATGAACAAGTGATTTTTTTTTTTTTTTTTTTTTTTTTGCTAGTTGCTTTACGTCGCACCAACACAGATATGTCTTATGGCGACGATGGGACAGGAAGGGGTTAGGAGTGGGAAGGAAGCGGCCGTGGCCTTAATTAAGGTACAGCCCCAGCTACTATCGAAATTCAACAGATATGGTAAGAACATTCCATGTGGACGAATGCATGGCAACGAATGAATGATTAATTAATTAATGAATTATTAATGAATGCATGTTGATTGATGAATGATCTGCATTCATGCATGCATAAAAAGAGGTATCTCCCCCAGTCACGGATAACCACCAATAGGGGAAAGAGTTCTTATTACTAAATGCGTGAACGGATGAATGAGTGACTGGTTGAATGAATTAACTGCCTGATTCGATTGGATTTCGTGAGTAGATAAACACTATTCTCTCCCAGTCACGGATAGGTGTTGGCACTTCAGGGGATTTACCTGAGTCCTGGTATTGCTTTCACTTCCTTGTGTCAGTCTCCTCACTTTCATCTATCCTATCCGTGGTCAACTGTTGTTCTTTTCCGACCCTGAAGGTACTTGGTTTGTGAGGCCTAGGGAGTCTTTCATCTACACGCCCTTCGTGGATCTTCTTTTTTATTTTGCCGATACGATCATTCTTCCATGTGTTGGAAGTCTCCCATTTTCCTTCTGGGTAGTCTTAATGAAGGATGGTTGCCAAGTTGTACTTCCTCTTAAAACAGTTATCACCACCACCAGCACCACCCTAACTCACTACGCCCCCCCCCCCTCCCGCCCCCTGACAGTAGCCAGATTTATGTCTGTCTTCTACAGTCGCCTCTGTTGTCACCAATAGCAAGCTTGGTTTGTCAGTGACAGTCCACTTCGAGTACTTCAAAAGCGTACCGGTCCTGAAGCCTCCTCACTTGTCAGAACACCAGTGTTGCATAGCTGCACGCAGTTCTGTCCAGTCTCGCTGCTCGCTGTCAGACGTTACGTAGTCGAAACGGATAGCTGATAGCGCTGTGTCTCAAGTTGGGGAAATCCTGGCACTCCACGGACAGGAAATGTAAACACAGCCGGCAGCTAGGCTTCAAAAGAGTGCTGGTCGTTAGCGAGGAAATTGCAAAAACTATACCAGACCAAGGTACAATGCCGAAAACAATCGACACGAAGCTGATAAATGCCAACGAACTCAACCAGGATTAAACGCATTATCTTCGAAATAGAAGGCCAGCGAAACCCCTACTGCGCTATTGGGTCGAGAAGACTTGAGAGTAAGGAGACGAGCTGCTCGTCTATGCGGAATTATCCGAACTGTCAGTGGAGAGATGGCGTGATATGGTATTAGCAAATGAATAAGCTTCAATGGAGTTATTAAAATTAGCAAGGATCATAGTGAGAAGATAATGTTGGAATTCAAGAGAACAAATTGGAGTAAATATTCATTTATAGGATAATTAGAAGAATGCACTAAGGGAGGTGTTCGATAGATTTCCGACTTCTTTGAAATAATTCAAGAATAGAGTAGGTAATCAACTGATTGGTAATCTGCCACCTGACAGCCCTCGCTTTATTCAGATCAGTATTTATTTATTTATTCATTCATTCATTTATTTATTTATTTATTTATTTATTTATTTATTTATTTATTTATTTATTTATTTATTTATTTATTTATTTATTTATTTATTTATTTATTTATTTAAAATTTGAGGCTACAGTGAAGTAACAGCTACAATCTCATTAAGAAATTGGGCTAGTGAAATTTTTACAAGGCAATGATGGCCATAGTAGTGATTATATTTTTAAAGGGGAAATGCAAATAGGCAACCATCCCGTACTAATATTAATCACAAGACGAATGAAAGGTCCTACACGTCGAAAAATGTAGATATCGGTTAAAGAAACACGAGCGTTGCGAAGAGAGCAAAAATAAAGCATCCAGAATTATATTATTATCCGGCTCCTAGGTTGAATGATCAGCGAAGTGGGTTTCAGCTCAGAGAGCTTCATGTTCAATTTTCTGCCGGACCGGGATTTTAACCATGGCAGGTAAATTCCTCTACGTCGAGGAGTGGGTATTTTAGTGTTCGTCTTAATACACAGCTTCACTTATACACAACACACCATACTAATAATCATCACCGAAACACGCAAGAGTCAATGGGTTGGTGTCAGGAAGACCATGTGACCGTAAAAATGGGCCTATTTCACATGTGTGAAACAGTCCTCTATAGTTATCCCACATGGGTGTGAGAGAAATGGCGGAAGCAGAAGAGAAGAAGAGGAAGTTAAATAATGTTTTATAGATATCGTCACCGAGCGAGTTGGTCGTGCGGTTAGGGGCGCTCAGTGTAAGCTTGCATTCGGGAGATAGTTGGTTCGAACCCCACCTGACGATAATTTTGTATAGTTTCCCATTTTCACACCGCGAAATGCTAGAGCTGTACCTTAAAATTAAGCGCACGACTACTTCCTTCCCACTGCTAGGCCTTTCCTACCCCCATCGTCGCCGTAAGACCAATCTGTGTCACTACGACGTAGAGCAACTTGAAAAAAAAATGATTTCACCCTTATTAGTGGTGAAGTAAGGGCTCAAAGCCCTTTCTTACACTTAACCAAACCAAACCCCACGGCACTACAGCCCTGACGGGCCTTGGCCTACTAAGCGACCGTGTCTCACAGATTATGAGCTGACGCATGGTCAGTGCGAAGAATCCTCTCGGTCATTATTCAGGTTTTCTAGACCGGGCTTACACTTATCCACTGCTAGAAAATTAAACAACAACAACAACAACAACAACAATAATAATAATAATAATAATAATAATAATAATAATAATAATAATAGTCAGAAAAACCTTAACTCTAAAAGTAACCCTAATACATAATTATAATGTAAGTAGGAACATAATCTGTCCATTTAAAATAATGTTAAAAATAACCCGATACATAATTATAATCTAAGTTCAATAATATTTGATCAGAAACTAATTCTAGAACATATTATTATTTCGTTTTGACCTACGATAGACCACGTTAATTCGAATTCAGCTTCATCTGTTTCTGGGATTTGATCCTCGTGCAGTAGTTCTTCATCCTTTCGCTGCTTTATAATGTTACAACTAAGGACAATGCATTAAGATGATGATGATGATGATGATGATGCTTGTTTATAGAAGCCTAACATCTAAGGTCATCGGCCCAATGCATTAAGAGACGTCGTGAACAGTTTCTGACGGATAAAATCCTCATCTCGATATGCACTAACGTGTAGATAGGTCAAATGTATAACGTAATACTGTATTGGAAACAGCGGCGCCTCGCAACAGAGGATGTGAAAGCTTCCCTACGGACGTCATGTGCTGTCGGGGTGAAGGCGAACACCCTCGAGACTATCTCATAGATGCCGCAGGGAATTGAAGTGCAGACCTCTTGCTCCGTGCACTGTTTATGATCCGAGCTCGGAGCGGTTGGCTACCTCACACCGCTCCCCTGTCAGCTGCTAGTCGATCTTTTAATGCAACAGTTTGACGTGAACACGATATAAATAAGAAAGTTATCCATGATGCAGCATTTCACATTTGTTCTTAAATTTGTCCCGGTATAAAAAGCAAGGTATGAGTTTATATATTCAGTTATTTTGATGAAAATTATTATTATTATTATTATTATTGTTATTATTATTATTATTATTATTATTATTATTATTATTATTATTATTATTATTATTATTATTTCTTCGCTACGACCCAATCAAAGAGCGCGTTTGAACTTGTTCGTTGGCCTGATGGTTTTCGCCTTCTCATCCTCCCCAAATCTCTTCATGAATGCACTGTGTTGCATCTTGCGTTCAGTGGACCACTTCCTACTAGTTTCCTTTTTAGATTTCTCCACAAATTTGTGCTTGGCTACTATTGTGCTAAAAGCTCCACCATCTTCTGTGATATCGCCCGTGATGTTCATTTCTTGGAGGTTCGCCTTAGATTCTTCTAGCCAGTTTATTTTTACCTTTTTTGAGTTGATTACTTTAAATAATATTTTGGTGAGTCTGTTGCTGACCATAGAATTTCAGGCGTCTCTTGAGTACAGCATCAGTGAACCTGTCAGTTAATGAGTACAAGTCCGCTGTTCTCCTTTTAATCCACATTCCATTTTCTCTCGTGGGACCATACATTTTCCGTATAATTTTTCTTGTTTTTCAACTTCTATAATTTTAGAATGACCTCCAAATGATACGGTTTCTGAAGCGTATAGAGCCTCCGCCAAAACAACTGTCTTGCAATGTAGTAGTTTTGCATTACGCGATATGACACTCTTGTACCAATTCCACGTTAATCTGTACGCCTTATGGAGGTTAGTGGCTCTTTATATGTTTGGCCAACTGTCTAGTCCCGATGGTAGTATGATTTATGCAAGGTATCTGAAGGAGGACACCTGTGAAATTGTGCCGTTTTCCATCTCTGCGGAGTTTTTTTGCTATGTTGATGTACATTTTCCATGAACTGGGTTTTCTCGTACGATATCTGAAGGCCTGCCTTTGATGCTACATTGTGTAATATCTGTACAGCGTATTTGGTTTCATCTCTGGTCTTAGTAATGATTGCTAGGTCATCAGCAAAGACTAAACATTTCATCTTGACTTTGCTTCCAAAGTTTCCGATGCTCACACCTTCGACGTCCCTTTCCCATTCTCTAACAACTTCGTCTAGAACTAAGTTAAACAGAATAGGGGATATGCAGTCACCTTGAAGAAAGCCCGTACATATTTCAAAAGGCTCAGAAATTTCCCCCAAAGATTTTCACTCTAGAAGTCGTATTCGTGAGTTTGCCGGATTAGTGCACTGGCCTGTCTGTCCACATCATCATACGCATTCTTAAACTCCACAAAAGTGACGATCGTGTTGGTAGTTTGATGGATCCTTAATATAGTCTTCGAATTCCATATTTGTTCAGTAGATAATCGACCTTTCCTGAAACCCGCTTGGTACTCGCCGATCAGGTGATCTGTCTAAACGGTGGAATTGAGCTTCGAAAAGAATGTTGTAAGTGATCAGCAGAAGGGATATGCCTCTGTAGTTGTTTGGATGTGCCTTGTCGCCTTTTTCGTGCATTGGGTGTACTAAAGCGCACTTCCAATCCCGCGGGATCGTTTCAGTTTCCCAGATTTCTACTAGGATTGCATGAATTCTACTTACGGGGTCATAGCCTAGTTTCCACATCGCGGTGATGCCATCCTCTGCAGGAGCCTTATTGTTTTTAAGCGATCGGATGATCTCTGCTGTTTCTTGTAATGTCGGGGGGTTGTGAATCAGGGTTCGGCGTGGGATTTTCGAAGTTCAGTCTTTCTTTTGGAGGATCACAGTTGAGGAGGTCTCTGAAGCAGTCAGCTAGAATTGTGCAGTTCTCTTTGGTGTTCGTTTCTAATGTTCCATCTGCTCGATGGAAACATAAAGATGGTGGTTGATAACTGAATAAATTCTCATGGAAGGTTTTTTAAAAATTCCTAGTGGTTTTTTAATAGGAATTCTTGCTCGATTTCTACGAGTCTGTTATTTTTGAGGTGATTTTCAGTACGTTTAAGAAGCCCTCCCACTTTTCAGTTGTCTGAAGTCCAATCTACTGATTCCACGCTTTCATACGACCATCAATGGCCTTATCACAGCTCGTGGTCCACGATCTATGTTTTCGTTTCCTCCGAGGGTATCCTAACTTCAGGGCTGATGTTTGAAGTGTTTTACGTAGGTCTGGCCAGCCCTTGGGATCCTGCTCTCGTATGTCTTGTAAGAAGGTGCTGATGTTATATTTAAGGCATTCTGGGTCAACTCTTTGAGATCTGTCATGTTAAGGTCTGGATCGGTTGGGTTGGAATCTCACTTTGATGGTCTGAGTCGACAACTCCCTTCCGTACTCTGACATTTTGGATCTCGTACAGATCTTTTTCTAGAGATTGCAACGTGGGTAAATCTGGAATTCCCCTAATAATGGGTTCGGTGATTTCCACGTTTATTTTGTGTGTGTGTGTGTGTGTGTGTGTGTGTGTGTGTGTGTGTGTGTGTGTGTGTGTGTGTGTAGGTTTCACAAAATACGTAGATACAAGTATCAAAGCGAAAGTTTTTCAAAAGTCTATAAGGCGTTCTCCGTTCTTATTCGTCCTCCGATGTGTCGAGTGATGGCCTACAAGCCATTATTATTATTATTATTATTATTATTATTATTATTATTATTATTATTATTATTATTATTATTATTATTATTATTTCATTTCACCCTCTTTGGGATACGTTGAATCAATCATTTCTCTGTGTGTTGTTCTTCTCCTAGTGCCCAGTATTTCTTCATTATGATCTTCTTTTCCTCTCGTCTTTCGAGATAATAGACTAGGTATGGCTTTTAACGTAGATTTGTCTTGGAACCTTATATTTTCGTCTTTAGTTATTACTTTAGAGAATAATGCATTTTCCGTGATTTTTTATTCTACTTGGACTCTTTCAGTTTCTTTAAACCAGTTGGAATTTTTTTTTTTTTGCGATTGCGGAAGAAGTCGAAGATTTGTTAATCTATTAGAGTTCATTCTGAGAAGATGACCGTAAAAATGTATCGTTCTTTTCAGAATAGTATCTGAGAGTCTTTCATTTTTCTTGTAGAGTGTTTCATGCTTGATGTATATTATTATTATTATTATTAGTAGTAGTAGTAGTAGTAGTAGTAGTATTGTTAATTTTCGACTCATTTTCTGAATGGTCAGCGTTGAGGCCTTCGGTCGTAAGGGTCCCGGGTTCGATTCCCGGCCGAATCGGGATTATAATTGCGTCTGATTAATTCTTCTGGCTCGGGGACTAAATTAACAAACGAACAAACTATTTCACGACTTTTCTAGTTTTAGTGCAGTTTTATTTCACTGGGATGACTTGTGAAGGGAATGATATGTGGTACGTTTGAATTTTAAATTTCTTCCTTCATGGCTGACTTCTTCGAAGATTGATACAGTCTCTTTCTGTGCATGAATGAGACTGCCACTCAACAATATTCATTGTTAAAAATGTCACGACTCGAAAGTGTTATCAGAGGAAGAAACATAAATGATTATCTGATTCCAAATATAGTCGAAGTATGATCGGCAAAAAATGTGAAAATGATAATAACCTGAAAAGGGAAAAGGATGTTAGTCTTAACTGACGCTCTGCGTTCCTAACAACTTTTGAGTACCAAAGAAAATATATTTAAAAAGAAGGGATAGTTGCAGGTGTGCACTGCTGCTTAATGAACTTCCGTTATTATGCTTGTTCATGACAGTGGACTGTACAGGCGAAGATCAGTTCGCGTTATAAATATTGTAAGCTATAAACACGGGACTTTCCTCTTTTATTTATCTGTTTGTTACAATACTTCCAGGTTAAGGCTATTTACTGTCGTTTTTTGTCCGAGTTCCTTCAATTGTTCCCGGGATCAAGGATAAGTGAAAGCAATGACAATAAAAATCTCGACTGAATTTCTCTCTTCTGGTGCTAGCGAGGTGGCGAGAGAAGGACAAAAGACTTCTTATTAGCTCCATACTTGGGGAACACGAGGTGACTCATGACAGAACTGGGGCTCTGCTGAGGTGGCAGCCTACCTCCATAGCTATGCGCACTACCAATTTAATGGTTGAGAGATTAACAAACAGCTATGTTAAATAGTTGTCATTGGTAATGGCTGACAAGCACCGGTATGGTAACCAATTTCATATACGAAAAACAAAATTCGAACAAGGCTGTGTAAGGGACGCGACCGTAATTGAACACCAAAGTGGAAAATTGGCAGACCCCAACCCACCATCTAACTGAGATTATGATTTATGTCTCTCCGACACAGATAGGTCTTATGGCGACGACAAGATAGTAAAGTAGTGGTGGTGGTGACTGTTGGTTTAAGACGAAGTACAACTGGGCAACCATCCTCTACATAACACTAATCAGGGAGAAAAAATGGAAGGGATCCGATACTTCGAAAGATGAAGGCATCGGCCAAAGAAAGACAAGGGCCACTAAAGGCGTGAAAACGAAAGATTCCCAGATTCGCAACCTAATACCGTCGGGATAGAAAATAACAAGAGCTGACCAAGGGAGGTCGGATAGGAAAGACGAAAGTGAGAAGCCTGGAACAAATAAATGGAAGCAATGGCAGGACTCAGCTAACGGCCCCGTGGTCGCCAACCCACGCTCCCAAACTGAGATCCTCTGGGGCCGTTTTAGTCGCCTCTTACGACAGGCAGGGTATACCATGGGTGATATTCAAAGGCCTCCAACCATAGGGCTCGAGATAGAAAATTGCTTGGAGTTGGAAGGAAGTGACCTTAGCCTTAATGAAGGTACAGACCCAGCATTTGCCTAATGTGAAAATGATACACCACGGAAAACCATCTTCAGCGCTGCTGACAGTGGAGATCGAACCTACTATCTCCCTGACAGCTACGTGACTCAAACCGCGCAATAATTTGCTTAATGAGAAATGCAATGTGAAATTTATTTATTTACTTATTTATTTATTTATTTATTTATTTATTTATTTATTTATTTATTTATTTATTTATTTATTTATTTATCATGACGTGGCATGTGTCGTTTGTTCGTAATCTGTAGTGTTTTGTTCTCAGCGGTTTTTTTCCGTGGAAGAGCGGCATATGCCAGACAGTCTGAACATTGAGTCCGTAACAGTGAAGTGGCGAGCACAATGAAGTTGCTTACATGTAAAGCAAACGTATGATCACGAAAACCCCAAGAATAAGAGAAAAATGTGTAGAAATAGAATCGAGCTTGAATTACGTGTTCCGTCGCACAAAACACTGGCACTGAAACTAAGAATTACAACTTAACCAGACGTAATCAAGAAGGCATTCTGAACATTTCATGTAAGAAAGAGTTTCATGTTGTATGCTGGTACGTTACATTCCTGTGTGTTTTCTGTGATTAATGCCCCATATTCTATGTAGAGTTGTAGAAAATGAATTCTAGCGTGGAAATAAAGGTTTCTGGACTCGCGTCCATATAAATGTTTTTTTTCTACGAGTGAGGGATGTGTCCTGAAAGTTTGGCCACACCATACTGTTAAATGCTGTATGAAGCCTCCGTGGTTCAGGTGGCAGCGCGCCGGCCTCTCACCGGTGGGTTCCGTGGTTCAAATCCCGGTCACTCCATGTGAGACTTGTGCTGGGCAAAGCGGAGGCGGGACAGGTTTTTCTCCGGGTACTCCGGTTTTCTCTGTCACTTTTCATTCCAGGAACACTCTCCAATATCATTTTCTTTCATCTGTCATTCATTAATCATTGCCCCAGAGGAGTGCGACGGGCTTCGGCAGCCGGCACAGTTCCTATCCTCGCCGCTAAATGGGAGCTCCATTCATTCCATTCCTTACCTGGTCAAATGATTAGAAACAGGCTGAGGATTTTGATTGTTACATTCTGTATCCTTTAATTAGTACAAACGAAGAAAGTGCTGGACTCCTGCATAGAATCACTTATTTTGTCATGCCGTCAACAGACTATGTAACAACGGTAGGCATACGCCGATGTTCTATTTCATTGCAATCTATGGCTGCTATACACCGCGTTCCATTTAAAATTTAAATTATCATTTGTTTAAATGCGTAAATATTATTTACGACAAAATGACAATTACCATTAAGTGTATGATGTCTTATAATGATGAGCCTTGTCGCTGCCATTGCTGCTATATTTGGCCGAGATAGCTTCTCATCTTTCCACACAAAGCTGGGGGAACCTATTACAAAAAGTACCACAAATGGAAGACGAGGAAAGAAGATGATAAAATATGCAAACTTCCCTAATCGCTTCCTTATGAGGTCACGGTGATTTGAAATGTCCGCCTTTGTTTATGTGAGAGAAAAGACACTTTATACTGTATTGTGTGAATATTGCTTCGAAAAACTAAAGTCATTGTTTATGTGCTGGAACAATATTTTACTGACTTTACTTTATCACTTAGACTCATAAAGTTGAATATTTCCGTATTACAGTTCATTTACATCAGGTGCTAGTGTATGATTCTGATTAGCTATCGGTTCGTCTTTCTGTCCGGAGCTTTATTTAGATCCTCATCACTTCCCGTGTGCATTAAGAGTTTTTATTTGGCTTGAGTGAACAAAGATTCTCGAATAACGACCGACAGCCATGCAAATAGAGCCATTATTATCATAGTCATTGCAACACATTTCATCAGAATTATACACATTTTAATGTTTTTACTCCTCTGCATCCTGTTTGATATGTAAGCGATCTTCCATTCTGATCGCCTCGTTCACCTTGAAAGGTGTCTTCCCACGCGGTGCATTTCATTTACGACAACCACAGCATTACATGCCCCGCGGAAAAAACAAAAAAATACTTAATGAAAATACATCAGAAATAAAAATTTGTCTTTTTTTCTCCTTTGAATGGTGTTTCATGAATCAGAAAATACATAATACATGTTGATCCTGCAACGAAAGTATGTTTAAATTATTACTTAAGTAAAGCGGCACCACTGCTAACATTTTCAGCTAACATAATATTTCCAAAAGTGAGATTTTTAAACCTTTAGATCCACTTTTATCAGGATCACAATCAGGAGAGCTAGACCAATCAAACTTTGCAAACTTCTTTTATTGCATAAATACTACAAGGTCAACTTGCAAAATTCTTACCTTCCCCCTGAAATATTAGTATAGCAACAACTACCTTCAGATTCTCGAATTTATTTCAGAGCCCGTTTTAATAGGATAAACTACTTTTTGGATACATTTGTAAGTCTTCATTATAGGTTCTATTGTTATCAACTTGCAAAAAAAATCGTAAAGTAATACAGGATGTCCTTGAAAAAGGTTTCAATATTTGCAAATGAGGCAGCTCGCAACAAACGAAGGAGAAAAGGTCCTATATACATTGGTCGCAAACCCAACATCTACGAAATTACGGTCCGCTGCTATCAATGATCACGATGTTCCAATAATTTCCGGAGGGTCGTGTACGTTCATACCTAAACATTGGTCGTGAACCTACCAACGTATTGTGTTGTGGTCTTAATATGATGGAGCACCGGCCCATTTTCATCGCAGAGTTAGGTGGCACTTAACATGAGTCTTCAGTGAGCGATTGATAAGTCGGGGAAGGCCTTCCCGTTCGCCTGACCTTAACCCTTCTGATGTTTGGCTTTGAGGACATGTAAAGGCCATGGTGTATGCGGTCCCAGTAAATGATGTGGACACACTACGAGAATGCGTGTTCAATGCCCATGATACAATCCGGCAATAGCCAGGGGTGTTCCAACGAATGCGTGATTTCATGCGACGTAGGATGGAAGGCTGCATTTGCAATGGATGATGGTCACATCGAGCACATGTTGTGAAGAGTGGATCAAAGACATATTGATAATTGATGGTAACTCTGAAGATATTGGGTTTACGATCGATGTATACAGGATCTATTTTTTCCTTCATTCTCTGTTTATTAACTAAGGGGGAAAGTTGATAACATACACATATTTTGCCTTTGTTGATACTAAAAACCAAGAAACATTGGTAGTGTTTCGATAAATAGTTTCTTAGATATAAACAAACAAAACCCCATGGTGCCGTGTGCTACCAAGCGACCGCTACTCAGTCAGAAGGCCTGCGGATTACGAGGTGTCGTGTGGTCGGTACGACGAATTATCTCAGCCATTATTCATGGCTTTCTAGACCAAGGCCGCTATCTTGCAGTCAGATAGCTTCTCAATTCTAATCACATAGGCTGAATAGACCGCGAACCATCCCTCAGATCCAGGTAAAAACACCTGACCTGACCGTGAAATGAACCCGGGACTTCCGCTGCCCCTGTTCCGCAGAGCCGGTTACGTTTTTAGATGAACCTTCAAAACAGAACTTTAAACATGCAGATTTTGCGACCAGATGCCCTGAAGCTTCGAACCCACAAGCACTGATATTTTGACTGTCTATCCAAAGACGCGTTCCATTTATTTATGCAGCTGCTTGGTCCATTAAAACATGATACTTTCGTGATCCGAAAATAACGCTGGTGGTCCATTCTCGATTTCAACCACAAACATCTCTTTGGAATCAAGGGAGCGACTTACTACTACGGCAGTCAAAATAGACATTTTTCCGAGCGAGTGTCTGTGTGGTTTGGGTCACGTACCTTTTTGCTGGCTTTCAGGAGATAGTGAGATCGAACCACACTGTCGACAGCCCTGAAGTTGGTTTCTCCATGGTTTCCAATTTTCACACCAGACAAATACTTGGGCTGTATCTTATTTAAGGCCACGGTCGCTTTTTCCCCCTCCTAGCCTTTTCCAGTCCCATCGTCGCCGTAAGACCTATCTGTGTCGGTGTGCCGTAAAGCAAATTGTAACAAAAAGTGGTTTTATGACAGTTTTTCTTCGCGTAATTACAGGAATTGGTTTTTTTGGGACTTTATATTTCCTTGTATATGATATGTGAGGCCAATAAAATTCTACGGAATTAACATTTTCTGAATTATTATTCAGATACGTCCGCCTCCGTGGTGTAGTGGTTATTGTGATTACCTTTCCACCCCGGGAGACATGGATTCGATTCCAGGCTCTGCCACGAAATTTAAAAAGTGGTACGAGGGGTGGAATGGGGTCTACTCAGCCTCGGGAGGTTAAATAAGTAGAGGGGCGTTCGATTCCCACCTCAGCCATTCTCGAAGTGGTTTTCCGTGGTTTTCCAATTCTTCTCCAGACAAAAGCCGGGATGGTACCTAACTTAAGGCGACGGCCTCCACCTTCCCCCTTCCTTGCCTATCCCTTCCCATCTCCCACAAGTTCCCTGTTCAGCATAGCAGGTGAGGCCGCTTGGTCGAGGTACTGGTCCTCCTACTCAGTTTTAACCTCGACCAAATATCTTACTCTCCAGCACACTGTCCCTGAGGTGGTACAAGTGGGTTTCTTCCCTGAGTCCGTGGAAGAACCAACCCTGGAGGGTGAACGGATTAAACAAATAATAATCAAATAATTATTCGTCCGCCTCTGTGGTGTAGTGGTTAGTGTGATTAGCTGCCACCCCCAGAGGCTCTGTTTCGATTCCCGGCTCTGCCACGAAATTGGAAAAGTGGTACGAGGGCTGAAACGGGGTCCACTCATCCTCGGGAGGTCAGCTGAGTAGAGGTGGGTTCGATTCGCACCTCAGCCATCCTGGAAGTGGTTTTCCGTGGTGTCCCACTTCTCCTCCAGGCAAATGCCGAGATGTTACCTAACTCAAGGCCATGGCCGCTTCCTTCCCTCTTCCTTGTATATCCCTTCCAATCTTCCCATCCCCCCACAAGGCCCCTGTTCACCATAGCAGGTGAGGCCGCCTGGGCGAGGTACTGGTCATTCTCGCCAGTTGTATCCCCCGACCCGATGTCTGAGGCTCCAGGACACTGCCCTTGAGGCGGTAGAGGTAAGATCCCTCGCTGAGTCCGAGGGAAAACCAACCCTGGAGGGTAAACAGATTAAGAAAAGAAAAGAAAGAAAATAATTATTCAGATACTTTGGGTGTTGCACTTCGACTGTCGCTACGTACACAATGGAAACTGAAAATGTGATTTTAAAAGAGAAACGTAATAATCATTAACTAGCACAGTTAATCAGCTTATATTATCAGTAGTAAGCAGCAATTTCCACGTAGTTCAACAAAAGTAAAGTAACACATTTACAGTTTGTATAATATGCGTAGAGACAGTTGATTTAATTGTGTAGACTGTTAAACGCGATGTGTCTAAAATGTTGGGTGAACATTGTCAGAAAACAAACAAAACAGAAGATGCAAATACATTTTCTTTAAAATAACCGCCATCCACTACAATACAAGTTCATACAGCTTCTGAAAACTGGCAGTCAAAGCCTCTTTAGGAATCGATGACAGAACGACTGGCACACGAAATTGCATGGCTGCCACGACCGCAGCATGTGTGTATTTCATGAGCCTCTTCAAGCGGGGAAACAGGGAGAAGACCACAGGAGTCAGATCAGGAGAGTACGGCGGATGCAGAAGAACAGGCACGCCGCACTGAACCAGGAATTGGTGCACATGAATCGCACTGTGCCTCACGGCTTCCCCCTCATAAACTTTCATCAACATTTCATGCGTCTTCGTCGACATTTTCCCCAATTTGTTACATAACTCGATGTTCGTCCATTACTCCGCTGCACTGTGGCATCACCTTTCACAATGACCACTTTCTGCTGGCCATTAGCGGTCATATGCACACCACGCTACGCCTTTGAAGAGCCAAACGTGCACGCGCTCACCTGCGTCATGATGCCATTCATTTACAGAACCTTTTGTACACACCACGTTTTTTGATAGAATTTAGATTAAATCTATCAAAAAAAGAAATATTAATATCATCTCTAACATCAGTAGGGGCTGCCTGGCCGAGGCAGTAAAGGCGTGCTCGGTTCACCCGGAAAGTCGTGGATTCGATTCCCCATTAAAAGTCGAAAATTTTAAGAAACGAGATTTCCAGTCCCTGAGTGAGGTTCACTTAGCCTACACCAAAACTGGGTAACAGTTTAATTCATGAGAGCAAAGGCAAAGAAAAAAAACCACTCCATCTCATTTAGTGGTGAGGTCACAGATAGTAGAAGCCTTTACCTTCCACTCCTAAGGCCTTCGTGAACTGCATGGAGGTGACTTTGCTTTTTAAAATCTATAATGTGTTAGCTTTATAGAAAGGATGATAACGAAGAAATACTTTGTTCTTATTGTTGTTTTAGTTTTAATTGTTTGGATCATCAGGTGATTAACTGTTTTGTTTTGATGCAGTCCTCCATGACCATCTCTCCTTTGCTAACTTTTTATTGGTACACTAGCAAACGTACCCCTGCTTCGCTGCGGTATTGTAGGCCTTCATTGTATACGGATTTCTCCGTAAATTACTGTAAAGGCAGTGAGTAAGATTATATTAAATTGCATGCCTATTAACGCTATCCGAGAAGCAAATCAGTGAGGACGCCATACGTGGTTTCCGAAGTAAGGTAGGCATTGGGGAAGTTTTTAGGATATTGGCAGGCCACATTTCCTACTACTGATCAAAATCGAGTTCGGGAGTTTCTACTATGACAGCAAGCTCACTTGACAACTGCCATTCAAATTGAGATGGAGAGTTTTCATTATAAAGACAGACCCCTTTTCCTAACGCAAGTCGCATTCGAATTGAAGAGATTTGATTATCATCGACAAATGCAACGCAATCTAACGTGTCAGCAATAGAGACATGGCAATAAGTGACAGGACCCAAGTTGTAGATCTCTCCAAATTGAACGGCTGTTGTGCTATATGTTTTGAAATACGACTTGCCGTTCAGCCAGCAATTACACCAAAACGAAGGTCTGCAAATATAGTACACGGATTATACAGAAAATCAATAGTATAAGAGAAAATGGAAGAAAACTATTCCGGTTTTCCTATAAACTCCCCCTTTATTCAGAGATCTTTAAATAATATGCACATCAAAACCTTCCCCGGGATGAGTATACTCTAAATATGAAGTTTGGTCGAGATCAACCCAGCCGTTTTACCGTGATGGTGGAACAAACAGACAAAAAGACACGAAAAATAAAAACCACTGATACGGTCTTGAGCTAACCTAAAACGTATAAATATCTGAAAAATGGGAAATGCAAACGAAATTACAGACAGCGGAACCCCTACAACCTTATTTATATAGATAACTAGTGTACTACATCCCACATCTACCCTGATCTGACTGTCATAAAGTCTTAAGGGATACCGGTAATCAACAGTACAGATTTAGCAGATATTGTGGATCTGTATTAAATTCCCTTGCTTACTGTGTGGTTCATTTTCATGAGATCTTGATAATTTTGACGATTTTGGTTCATAATGCTGTTTGATGAACCATAAAAACAGTTCATTCCAAATCAGGACGATCAGATGTGCAATTACTCTGGAAGAACGTATATTGAATTACCACGCTATACGATCGTTTGTTTACAATGTCTACAAGTCAGTTTGTTTACGACTAGTTCTTGTTTACCCGTGGATGATGGGTTAGTTTGTGTAATTGCAGTATTGCCACCTAGTGAAGTAGAAGCGATAGAGCACTCCTCAGCTAGCAACAATAGTCGGTCAGGTTTATAGGCTTAGGAAATCTTAGGCTATCCCATTTTCATTTGCTCCGTCTCGGCAATATTAGGGCATACCAAGCACCGTTTTATGATTTATTTTCCCCCCCACAATTCTTAGAGTGACCGCTTCTTTTTAGTTTCCTTCTCTTTTCGCTTGTCATCTTCCTTATCAAAAGGAGCCAACGAACACGCGATTTTCCAGCGGTTTTCAAGACAACAACCTTCACCATCACCAAATTAATTCGTAACCATGGTGACTCACAATACTTCCACGTCAGTGATGCCCACCGTTGATGAATTAGCAGTAAAAACTTGAAATAGTAGCACTTGTTGTGTAGGCATGGATCAGATGTAATACGGCCAAGAATATCGTGCAAATGCAAATTAGGATCAAGTATCCTGCCCACACAACAGTTTTGCTATAAACATTGCATAGATTCATGGGGCACGGTCTTTCAAACTACTAATATTTATGCAATTCTTCCTAAGTCCCGACGACCTATTTTAACTTTGTATGGTCAATTTCTCTGGCTCGGAGACTGGGTGTTGGTCTTCGTTTTAATACAAATCTACATTCAACACACCACACCACCAACCATCACAGAAACACGCAATGGTGAATACAGTCCTACACACAGAGTTGGCGTCAGAAGGTAATAATAATAATAATAATAATAATAATAATAATAATAATAATAATAATAATAATAATAATAATAATAATAATAATTTTACGTCCCATTAATTCGTTTTTCGGCTTTTAGAGACGCCTAGGTACCGGAATTTTGCCCCGCAGGAGTTCTTCTACGTGCCAGTAAATCTACAGACAAGAGGCTTTCGTATTTGAGCACCTTCAATTACCACCGGACTGAACCAGGATCGAACCTGCCATGTTGGACTCTGAAGGCCAGCACTCGACCGTCTGAGCTACTCAGTTCCACGGCGTCAGAAGAGCATCCAGCCGTAAAACTGAGCAATTTTCACATCACATGCTGACCACAATAAGTTTTTTATAAATGCCAGGCGCCTCTGTGGTGTAGTGGTTAGCGTGATTAGCTGCCACCCCCAGAGGTCCGGGTTCGATTCCCGGCTCTGCCACGAAATTTGAAAAGTGGTACGAGGGCTGGAACGGGGTCCACTCAGCCTCGGGAGGTCAACTGAGTAGAGGTGGGTTCGATTCCCACCTCAGCCATCCTCGAAGTGGTTTTCCGTGGTTTCCCACTTCACCTCCAGGCGAATGCTGGGATGGTACCTAACTTAAGGCCACGGCCGCTTCCTTCCCTCATCCTTGCCTATCCCTTCCAATCTTCCCATCCCCCTACAAGGCCCCTGTTCACCATAGCAGGTGAGGCCGCCTGGGCGAGGTACTGGTCATACTCCCCAGTTGTATCCCCCGACCAAGAGTCTGAAGCTCCAGGACACTGCCCTTGAGGCGGTAGAGGTGGGATCCCTCGCTGAGTCCGAGGGAAAAGCCTAACCTGGAGGGTAAACAGATGATGATGATGATGATAAATGCCAGGAATATGAAGTAGTATATAGATTGTCAACATTGTCATACATTTTACCTATGCTAAGATGTGATTTAAAATACAATTTGGATTATTTTTATAAGTATCCTAATAGTTGGAACCCTATTTTACAGAAGTATATTAAGGTTATGCCCGCCTCTGTAGTGTAGTGGTTAGCGTGATTAGCTCCTACTTCCGGAGGTCCGGGTTCGATTCCCGGCTCTGCTACAAAATTTGAAAAGTCTTACGAGGGCTGAAACGGGGCCCACTCAGCCTCGGAAAGTCAACTGAATTGAAGTGGGTTCGATTCCTCCCTCAGCCATCCTCGAAGTGGCTTTCCGCTGTAGCCCACTTCTCCTCCAGGTAAATGCCGAGATGGTACCTGACTTCCTTCCCTCTTCCTTGCCCATCCCTTCCAATCTTCCCATTTCCCCCAAAAAGCACCTGTTCAGCAGGTGGGGCTGCCTGGGTGAGGTACTTAACCTCCTCCCCAGTTATATCCACCGACCCAAAGTCTCACGCCCCAAGACACTGCTCTTGAGGCGGTAGAGGTGGGATCCTTCGTTGAATTCGAGGGAAAAGTCAACCCTCGAGAAATATGGAAAGGAAGATATTAAGATTATAGTTTATAATTAGTCAATTAATAATTGCTTCTTAACAGATACTGTATATTACTGAAGACATGATGAATGAATTTGAGGAACTGTTTGTAGCAGCAGGTTTTCTGAAAAGATGGTATAATGGCCTTGAGACCCCCATATTACAGCTGTTCAGGTGTAGGGACGTTGTAATATTATCGATATGAGAAAATATTCATACTTTTATTTCGATATTCGATATTTCAGTATGATATTATGTAATAGCATTACCGATATCGGAAGTACATTTAGGAATAATTTAGGAATAGTTGTATTAGTCGAACAATGTGTACAAAACTATAATTAAGGGTACTTTTCAAGAGCAGTCTATTACCGTAAAAGAAAGGCATGAAGTGTTTTAATACAAAAGAAGGGTAGTCATCTATGTTCTGTGTGTGTCCTTCGTAAGTTTAATTGCTGTTTTCCTGTATCATGCCAAGGATAATATTTTTATTAGACTATTTCTACATGATAAAATTTAGCATAATTATATTACATCACATTTTCAGAGAGTTCCAATTAAATAAACCACAACTAAGAAGTGTCAATATTCTTGACTGACGATGTTCAGTCGGCCGAAGTGGTACAACTGCATTTGAAATTTTTCGCGAGAATGAAAGGTTTTACATTCATGACAGTTTTCTAGATCGAACGCATGATTATTTTTACATACAGTATGTTGCATGTCATGCCGGCCCCGTGGTGTAGGGGTAGCGTGCCTGCCTCTCGCCCGGAGGCCCAGGGTTCGATTTCCGGCCAGGCTGCGGATTTTTCTCTCGACCTGAGGGCTGGTTCGAGGTCCACACAGCCTACGTAATTAGAATTGAGGAGCTATTTGACGGTGAGATAGCGACCCCGGTCTCGAAAGCCCAGAATAACGGCCGAGAGGATGCGTCGTGCTGACGACACTGCCCCTCGTAATCTGCAGGCCTTCGGGCTGAGCAGCGGTCACTGGGCAGCCCAGAGCCTTTTCAAGGGCGTTAAGTGCCGTGGGGTTTGGTTTTTTTAATGTTGCATGTCATAACATTTTTTGAGTTGTGCCACTATTGTTGCGAAGGTGCGGTACACTTGGAAATGTGAGGTCCGATTCCTTGGCTGAAGAGTCAGCGTTGAGACCTTCGTTTCAGAGAGTCCCGGGTTCGATTCCCGGCATGGTCGGGGACTTAAATCGCGTCTTATTAATTATTCTAGCTCTGATACTGGGTGTTTGTTTTTGTCCCAACTTTCTCCTCTTCACATTCAGACAACACACCACACTATCAACCACTACAGAAACATGCAATTGTGGATACCGGTACATCTTTGCAGATAGGATTGGCTTCAGGAAGGGCATCCGGCCGTAAAATAGGTCCAAATCCCCATGTGAGATACAGTTATCCCTCGAAACCCCACTGATGTGGGAAAAGCGGTAGAAGGAGAAGAAGAAGAAGAAGAAGAAGAATGGTTCTCTTGTGAGATACCTCTTTGCAATTAAGATTAAGAGGTTATTCCACTGATTTATTTCATCAGATTGAAGTGACGGTAGTGCCGAGGAGGCTATTAGCATGGAGGAAGTCTCATTATACGATGGCTCTTGCTCGTACGCAGGCTTGGTAACAGGATTCTTGGGCCCTTGGGCAATTGAGAGGTCCGGGCCCCTAAATGCCGGTTTCTGCCCCCACCCCCCTCCTCCAATTAATTTAGACCAGAACTGAGAAGTTGCAGGTTATTTTACCCAAGACTTAACTGATCATCAGCCCCTGAAAGCTGAGTTTTCAACAAAAATTGGTGCAATAATGATGTAAAGTTGGTGCAAAAATGTTTATAGGTGTAACGTGGTGTATTTGTGTCGCAAAAGCTACAATGGATGCACCAATTTAATACCAATGTAAAATGCACCAAAACAGCACCATAATTACACAACATATTTTATTCACAATATTTACACCATTTTATACCAAAAACGTTGGTGCAAGGTAAGTGACATTTTACACCATTGTTACACCAGAAATGAAGCACATTATTGAGACAATTTCTGCACTAAGTTCGCGCCAAAAATACACCGAAGTTTTTCTTTCAACCTTCCTTATTGTCAACACTACTGTTGGACCAAATTTGCTTCAAAAATGCTCCAAAGTTGCACCAAGGATTTGGGTGCATTTGTGGAATCACCTTGGTGTCATTTTAGTGCAAATATGTGCAATTTTCTTAGTGTTTTTGTATTATTATTGGCATTTAAATTTATTTAAACTTCACATTTGTACTTTCAATTAATTATTTTGGGTCCGAGCCCATGAACATTTGCGCCCTCCGCCTCCCCTTGTCACCGGCCCTGCTTGTATATGTTTTGAACTTACTTGACATATTTTTCTTCCCTTTTGTCTTCATCGTGTAGTAGTGAGCTTCAACTGTCCTGCTGAGTCAGAGGCACGATACGCAGTGAAGATAACAGAGGAAGTCATTAACGAGCAAACGTGTGTGTGTATGTGCGTGTGTGTAGTTTTCACAGCACTAGTCAAAACTTTTTTATGGTCCGGTGAGGAATTACTTACTTCTGCTCCCTTGCTTTTTCTTTCTTTAAAGTTAATCATGATTATTACGAGTACTAACGACGACAAAGCAGATCTTTTAGAACAATCTCTGTGGTAGAGCCATTATTCTTGGTGGCACCTGCTGTATCGTACCAACTACTTGTTCGTTTAATTCTTATCTACCAGAGAAGGGCACTTGTCATCGCAATTTATTGCAATGTTAACCAGGCGGTGATTCACTGTTTGTATTGCAGGGGGCGGGGATTGTACTCTTGGCAGTTTTAAAATTGCAAAATGAAGTCCTTATATCTGTCTATTCACAGCTAGGCCTTATAGCGACGATGGGATAGAAAAGGGCTAGGAAAGGGAAGAATGCGACCGTAGCCCAGCATTTATCTGATGTGAAAATAGGGTACGACGGAAAACCAAATTCCGGACTGCCGATAGTGGTGTTCGAATCCACTCTTCCCCGAATACAAGCTCACAGCTACGTGATAAACCACGTAGCCAACTCGCTCGAATTCTTTTATAGCAGTTCCTGTTGGACAGTTTTGTTTTAAGCTATTGTTGCATAATTCATGATGACATGGCTGTGAAAGATGTGAGGTATTTTTGTGGTAGAATAAGATCTGTATTAAAGGACGTAGTTTTTTCCTGTCTCATTAGCATTCATTAAATAAATAGTCCGGCCCCATGGCTAAATGGTTAGTGTGCTGGCCTTCGGTCACAGGGGTCCCGGGTTCGATTCCCGGCAGGGTCGCGAATTTTAACCTTAATTGGTTAATTTCGCTGGCACGGGGGCTGGGTGTAGGTGTGGTCTTCATCACCATGCCATCCTCATTACGACGCGCAGGTCGCCTACGGGTGTCAAATCGAAAGACCTGCATCTGGCGAGCCGAACTTGTCCTCGGACACTCCCGGCACTAAAAGCCATGCGCCATTTCCATTAAATAAATATTACTATTTATGAATTAAAGCCACTTATACCAGGTGGCCCTCCCACCCCGAACTTTCTACTTACAAGTGTCCCGCATGCAATAATGATGAATGAGATGCCTAATCGCTGGTTTACGAAGGAGCGCTACAACGTGCTGTAGAAAGTACGGTACTGGTGGACCACCTGGTATATTTTAGCAAGTCTTTAACAAAAAAAAAAAAAAAGGCGACATTTCAGTCAGGCTCCATTGGCTTTCATCAGGTCAAAGCATATGAAGTTCTGCTGATGACAGTAAGCATAGAAATTCTTCAAGGAACGTGGTAGTTACGACCATACTATCCACGGTCCCCTACTAACTGGACTCAGGGATCTTCGCGCTGTGCTGTGATGGTCGTGAGGGAAGTAACTGTCTCACCGCCCTCTGCGTCACGCTGTATCATGGTGGCGTTATGCATGTATTTCTGGTGTACAGGTCTCTATGGATTTGACAACTTGAAGCCGTCGGCAGTCGGTAATGACCACCACAGCACAGCGCGACGATCCTTGAGTCCAGTTAGTAGGGGGCCGTGAATAATGCGGTCCTGATTCGCTCAACAGCTTCCACGTTCCTTGAAGCATTTTTATGGTTGTTGTCAGTAGCAGTCCTTCATATGCTTTACCCGGATGAAAGCCAATGACACTTGACTGAAAGCTCGGCATTTTTGTTAAACACTTGCTAATATGTACTGTCTGCGGCTTTAATCCAAAAATGTTAATATGTAATTAAGATCCGTACTGTTTCACAATGTTTTATAAATAATCCTTGTTTCTTTCTTTCTTTCTTTCTTTCTTTCTTTCTTTCTTCCTTAATGGGTTGGCATTTCCCTCTGACTCAGCGAGGGATCCCACCTCTACCGCCTCAAAGGCAGTGTTCCGGAGCGTGAAACTTTTGGTCGGGAGATACAACTGCGAAGGAAGACCAGTACCTCGTCCAGGCGACCTCGCCTACTACGCTGGACAGGGGCCTTGTTGGGGGATGGGAAGATTGGAAGGTATTGGGCAAAGAAGAGGGAAGGAAGCAGCCGTGGCCTTAAGTTAGGTACCATCCCGGCATTTGCCTGGAGGAGGAGTGGGAAACCACGGAAAACCACTTCTAGGATGGCTGAAGAGGGAATATAACCCGCTTTTTGCTCAATTGACTTCCCGAGGCTGAGTGTACTCCGTTCCAGCCCTCGTACCACTTTTCAAATTTCGTGGAAGAGCTGGGAATCGAACCCGCGCCTCCTGGGGTGACAGCTAATCACACTAACCACTACACTACAGATCTTTTGTTTCTAAGAAATCCAGCTGTGAAGTGTCTTCATTCATTTGAAAAAGAGGGTAGTTTTGACGCAGTTTTTTTTAATCAGTCAATCTCGTCGTCGATGTTGTAACGAGATAATTGAGGCACCACGTTTAGAAATTCTACTCGATGTAGATTCTGAACCATATTGTTCCCCAAGACTATGTCGACACGATTCAGCAATTTCACCATATCTTCTGGTGCCTCAGATAGGATAACAAAATCATCGACAAATCTCAATCTTTCGATTTCCTTGAACTACAATTCCATTACCATATTCGTCTGAACAATGAGGATTAACCGTGTGACTACTATGAACCAAGACGTCAAACACTGCCTCTTGTAGCATGTAGCGAAACAAAAATTAACTGGTACAAGTTAGCTAGTAATTTGTTCCAGTCGGTTATCCAGTTACAAACAAGGTATTGATCGGTTGTTTGTAATCCTACACATTATTTCTGACGGTGTGCCAATGATATAGATCATTAGTGGAACCTCCATTACTGCATTACTGAATTATACGGCACTTAGCACGGTGTCACAACGGTTTAACATCGTTACTCATCGATTTCGCGTATATGAAGTGTATATTATGGACATGCAAATGCATAATTTTCCTTCGCTTTCATCCGAGATTTTCTTTGCGATTTTAACGTTGTAATAGAATTAATTCATTTTTGCATGGGTAGTCAAAATCAGAAGCTGTTGTCAAAAAATCTATGACCCCTAAAGCAGGGCAATAGAACGAATCCATTACATGTTTTCCAAGAGACGTGGTTAAAATCTACATATACAGGCTAGAATCAAAAAATAAGGTAACACGAGCGCGCACAGGGAAATTCGTTTCACTGGCAGAACATAAGTATACGCAGTAGTAAGGCAATGATACAGATTACTATTCAGCATAGTCAACATTAATATCCAATCACTTGTTCTAACGGTGACAGAAATCTACGTCCAGTATATGAAGCCGCGTCATGTCGGCGTGCCGAATGGCCGTATTGTCATTGAATCGCTAACCACCCAGGTATTTCTTCAACGGTCCGAAGATATGGATATCATTGGGTGCTAGGTCAGGAATGTATGGAGGATGGTACGGTACCTCCTACCGGAATCTCCGTAAGACATCGCGCCTGTAGTTAGTTACGTGTAGTCTGATGTTGTTATGCAACAACATGACGCCTGTTGAGAGAATTACAGATCATTTTCTGCCAATTGCTACCCAAAGGTACAGTGTGTCAACGTAAGCGGGAGCATTGACTGTCGATCCCCCGGTGGGAAATCAACCATCTATTTCGGTTGTATAGTGAGACTGAATCAAGGTACAGCAAAGCGAATGCGGTGCAGTGAGCTCGCAGTTACGATAAATAGTATTTTATAAGAAGGAATTCAGATCCCGCGTGAAACTATCTATACATCGATCTGTTTTCAGATCAGCTTTATACATTATGGGAGTGAAAGATGGGATGATTCAGGAGATCTTGTCCATAAGTCAGAAGACAGGATAGTAACGATAATGATAGCTGTTAAAAACAGGTAGAAACAATGGCAGGAAGTTACTCGGAAAGAGGATATAAGGGGTAAGTTAGGAATTAACTCTCTGACGAAGTTGTTCGCATAAACCGGCTTCGGTGGTGGGGTCATGTGAGGCGAATGCAGGAGGACAGGCTACCTAGGAGAATAATGGACTCTGTTCTTTTTTTTACAACTTGCTTTACGTCGCACCGACACAGATAGGTCTTATGGCAACGATGGGAGAGGAAAGGGCTAGGAGTGGGAAGGAATCGGCTGTGGCCTTAATTAAGGTACAGCCCCAGCATTTGCCTGGTGTAAAAATGGAGAACCACAGAAATCCATCTTCAGGGCTGCCGACAGTGGGGCTCGAACCCACTATCTCCCGAATGCAAGCTCACTGCTGTGCGTCCCTAACCGCACGGCCAACTCGAATGAACTCTGTTATGGAGGGTAAGAGAAGTAGGAGACCAAGACGACGATGGCTAGCTTCATTTTCTAACGATTTAAAGATAAGAGGTAGGCCTATAGACCAAACGAGGCCACAGAACTAGTTGCAAATGGAGGTTTGTGGCAGTGGTTAGTAAATTCACAGAGGCTTGCACACTGAACGCCGAAAGGCATAACAGTCTATAATGAAGATATATGTACAGTATGTATGCTATTTATAGTGATTTGTATGTGGCTTCCAGGTCTTTCGAATTGACGCCTGCTATACGTCTGTGAAAATGGGGTCGTGCCCCTGATGAATACTAAACCTAATAATAATAATAATAATAATAATAATAATAATAATAATAATAATAATAATAATAATAATAATAATAATAATCGTATGGCCTCAGCTACCGTGTGCAGACATTTTTTAATTCGACGCCATCTGGCTGTCTGCTCGTCAATTTCGACTCGATGGCAGAGTAAACCGGATCTCTCTTGGTCGTCTGTGGCTGAGATTTAATTAATTTTGTAGGGTAAACACCAAATGTGTCACCAGATATCTTTACATGCCGACATTGTACATCATGGAGTGTCGAATGGACCTTCTTCCGCCCTTCAAAAATCCGACTACCTCTGTTTGAACCCGCTATCTTGGGATCCGGAGGCCGACACTCTACCACTGGTCCACAGAGGCAGCTAATTCTAACCCTGAAGACGGCAAACACACTCAACCCCGAACAATCGGAGTATACCAATATTAAAATCTCGACCCTGCTAGGAATCGAACCCGGGACCCTTTGGACCAAAGGACAGCACGCTAACCATTTAGCCATGGAGCCAGGCGATGCCTCGGAGTACCGCTGGAACAAGTACTTGGGCAAGAAGGTGACTATGTTGTATAGTGTATCAGATCTCTACTACCGTGCATCACGTAAACCAGGGCATCTCAGATTGCATGCACTGTGCACGGTGCAAAAGACGACTTCGCTTGTTTGACGAGAGTGCAGACACCCACTCCTCGATTTGGAGCAATAGCGCTTTCTCTCTCTCTTTCCCCACGCATGTCTCGCTCGCTCCCCCAGTCTCCCTCTTCCTCACTTGCTCCGTAGCGCTCCAAATCCGAGCCGAGTTGAGCCGAGCTTAGTCGAGTAGCCCAGAGACGAAGCGTTAGTCCGAGCCGAGCCGAGCGGGACCGATGCACTGTGCATAGGAACTCTGTGCCGCTGTCTGCACGCGTGAGATTTTGGGCGTTTGAGAGGCCCTGACGTAAACTTAAGTTTCTCCGTGCGATCTCCTGAAAACTTATTTTGAAGTGCCTTGGTATACAATAACGTCCCCGGTAGGTGTCTGTTTATGCTCGTGCGGGCTAATTTCGAGAATTACTAAACGAATTTTCAGCCTCTGTGGTGTAGAGGTTAGTGTGATTAGCTTCCACCCCTCGGACGCCCGGGTTCGATTTCCAGCTCTATCACGAAATTTGTAAAGTGGTACGAGGGCTGGAACGGGGTCCACTCAGCCTTGGGGTGTCAACTGAATCAGCCATCCTCGAAGTGGTTTTCCGTGGTTTCCCACTTCTCCTCCAGGCAGATGACGGGATGTTACCAAACTTAAGACCACGGCCGCTTCCATCCCTCTTCATTGTCTATCCCTTCAAATCTTCCCGTCCCCACAAGGCCCCTGTTCAGCATATCAGGTGAGGCTGCGTGAGCGAGGTATTAGTCGTCCTCTCCTGTTGTATCCCCCGACAGAAATTCTCACGCTCCAGGACAGTGCCGTTGAGGCGGTAGAGGTAGGATCCCTAGCTGAGTCCGAGGGAAAAACCAACCCTGGAGGGTAAACGAATTGAGAAAGAAACAGAACGGATTTTGTTGTGCTTTACATAATTGTATAAATCACTTATCGAGGAAGGTTTGCATTTCAAATATTAATATAAGATAAAATGGAGCCTAGCAGGCGATTTGAATTATACAAATCAAAGACGAAAAGGATATCCTAGATCTTCCTTGCCTTACGCTGCCTAAACCGCCAACGATAGATCCCCAAGTAAGTATGGAAGAATAGTTGAGGACAAAATGCTCTACAAAAACAAAACTTCTAGATGGTTTACATCTATCTGTGCAAAATAGCCCTCAATAAGGGCCTTAAAAATTTGATCTTAAAGTAAAAAAACAACGTGTTTAGATTACTCACGTAATACTTTATTCTACTCACCTCTAAGCTTACTAGGATGAAAGAATAACCTTTTCAGAGATGTTGCAATGATTTAGAATCTATTATTTTGTTCAAAGTGCATGCATGGTTTAAATGTTGCATGGTGAATAAGGAACGAGCTCACTGGCCTGAGAAAAACGTCGCGCTTAGCTACTTACAGTCGCTCAAAAACGCAATGAGTATTGTACTGTAAAGGGTCATCCAAATAAGGTAGAACCGTGGTTGACGTGAGGCCGAGTCTGAGGCCGATGGCTGGGTAATACGACATCAAACTCGAGTGCCTGCCTGATAAATCCTAATATACTTTAAAGATGCTAAAGAAGATGCTGGAACTGCCTACCTTCGTTTCCGACACAATTCTGGCATTATTTTATGAATCTGCCCAGAGAATGAGAATAGAATCAATTTCTCCGTCATGCACTTTATATTCAAAATCCATTAACTAAATCGAATCCCAAACACAGTATCACTCGATTTCACTTCTTGCACCACTTAAGTACCTTAAGTAACTTAGTTGCATTTTGTACGGACCTGTAAGAAATTCCCGTTTGTGAGAAGAAATGGCTAAGGTA
This sequence comes from Anabrus simplex, assembly GCF_040414725.1. NCBI lineage: Eukaryota > Metazoa > Arthropoda > Insecta > Orthoptera > Tettigoniidae > Anabrus > Anabrus simplex. The sequence continues at coordinate 1,694,571,849 of NC_090265.1, read as the reverse complement.
TATATAGAATTTTTCAAGCGTTATCCGATATCTTCAAGATTTTCTTCTGTTGGCATTGTACGTCACGTTCTTCACTTTCATTAATATTTCCCGTCTCACGAAATTTATTAACTGATCTACGAACCTTCCCACGACATGGAACTCGAACATCTGGGAATGCCTCTTGAAATAATCTCCTAATAGCACGAGCGGATTCTATACGTATGTCATCATCATCATCATCATCATCTGTTTACCCTCCAGGGTCGGCTTTTCCCTCGGACACAGCGAGGGATCCCACCTCTACCGCCTCAAGGGCAGTGTCCTGGAGCTTCAGACTCTCAGTCGGGGATACAACTGGGGATAATGACCAGTACCTCGCCCAGGCGGCCTCACCTGCTATGCTGAACAGGGGCCTTGTGGAGGGATGGGAAGATTGGAAGGGATAGGCAAGGAAGAGGGAAGGAAGCGGCCGTGGCCTTATGTTAGGTACCATCCCGGCATTCGCCTGGAGCAGAAGTGGGAAACCACGGAAAACCACTTCCAGGATGGCTGAGTTGGGAATCGAACCCACCTCTACTCAGTTGACCTCCCGGGGCTGAGTGGACCCCGTTCCAGCCCTCGTACCACTTTTCAAATTTTCGTGGCAGAGCCGGGAATCGAACCCGGACCCCCGGGGGTGACAGCTAATAACGCTAACCACTACACCACAGAGGCGGACCTATACGTATGTACGAATCGTAAATAAACATCTGATATGGAAAGAATAATTAGGGCTTTCGTTATGATTATTTTCCATTATTTTCACTTCACTTTGCACACAGGTGCTGCTCTCACCAAAACACTAAACAAATTCTGTTACGAGACAAAACTAGAACGGGTAGTCTCCCCCGCAGGCTCCCCTCCCTCCCGCGCAGCTGCTGGCTTAGTCACTCCCTCCCGCCGTTCCGGTTCCAAAATAATTGGATGACCCATTATGTTCCTTATCAGACATTATTTTATTTTTTATTTTAATTATTATCAAAATATAATTCGCCTCCCATGTATATACATATCCTGTGGATATCCACAACAAATAATATGTCTATAGCTGGTATTGTCTCTGAGAAAAGTGTATCTGCGGGGAACTTACATAACACCATGTACTCAATAATTTTTGCAGGGACTGTACATATATCAGGAAGAAAAATAACTTATGTCGTCTTCAAGAATACAGGGTGCTAGGAAACTACGTGAACCTGGTATACAAGCGTTATAGGGTTGGTCGTACGGATAAATAAAAAAGTAATTCGATATCGCGCGCAGTTACAATCATACCAGCTTCTGAAGTTAGCCAAACAGGTCGCTTCGCGGGCGAATTCAAATCAGCTTTGCGAGGTGGTGTTGCTAAACTTGCACGTGACTTAAGACCGGCTTGAGAACCATGGCGAGAAATCATCATCAAACATAACAAACCGCGAGTCGACGTAGCGTATTTGCTATGGCGTGATACTGTCAGCCCGGAGCTCCGAGTTCAAATTCCTCCCGAGGCAAAGGTTCTGTTCCTTCGATTGGTCCTCTCAAGCTGGTATACAGTCACGTACAGATTTAGCAACACCGCCACCTCGCAAAGCACACTTGAATTCGCCCGCGAAGCAATCTAATTGGCTAATTTCAGCAGCTGATAAAATAACAACGGCGTGAGATATCGAATTATATTTTTCAAATTATTTATCAGCATTTTCTACCCTCATACAGCCAGTTTACATTGTTTCCGATCACCCTGTATAACGTAAGGCGTATCACAATCAATTCAAAATTACTCCCGTGCGAAACCGAGTGGGGGGAGGGGGGAGGGATTCGCTGGTTATCTATAAATAACTAATTGTACAAAGTAACTGAGCATTTCATATTGGAACTGCATTTACTTGACAGTAAATATTAAACTGTTTAAAACAGCTAGAGATTATAAACTAAATTAAGACGTAATAGACAATTTTCAACGTTAAAGGTACATAAATGTCTTCCAATTTACTCTTGAAAACACTCAGTTCAGACTAGATAGTTCTACTTATTCTGATTATAAGTCCCTTGAAGATATAATTAATTATTGTTTGATTCTTCGTTTTTTTCTGCAATTTTGCATCAGTAGGATTTAATTGCCTAGCACTGGAAAACTGTCGACATTATCCCCTTTGGAACAAAGGAATGTTTGGGGATTACCAAGCCTTGCATCGCTTTACGTAGACTGGGCGTAAGAAAATCATCATTTGCCTCCTAACCATTGTCATCAGAATCATCAGTTATAACGTGAGTGCCTTCAAGGAACATTGTTAATCAACGATCAAAATACAATAATTAAAAGGTTTTAGTATGAAACAATGGGACAAAACGGATCCGCAAGTTCTTTGTCTTCGTTGATTCATGTCGTCTCACCCCAGTGATTGAAAATGCTTGCCAAACGGTTCACCGATAAAAGTTTAGCTGTTAACAGTTGCGATCACCGTGAGAGAAAGAAAAGATAAGAGCCACTAAAATAAAACAGCATTCAGAATAATTAGTCGAGCGAGCTGGCCGTGCGGTTAGGGGCACATCTGAAAGCTTGCATTCGGGATATAGTAGGTTCGAACCCCACTGTCGGCAACCCTGAAGATTGTTTTCAGTAGTGTCCCATTTTCACACAAGGCAAGTGCTGGGGCTGTATCTTAGTTAAGGCCGAGGCCGTTTCCTTGCCATACCTAGCCCTTTCCTATCCCATCGTCACCATAAGATCTTCCTGTGTCAGTGCGACGTAAAATAAATTCAAAAAATCACAACGATTTTATCGCTTTCTTGAGTTATATGCAGTTCAAAAGAGGGGGCAACTTCAAAATATTGATTGCCAAGTTGATCGCCTAGTTAGCTTAATATCTTGGCTAAAAATCGTTAAGGACAATTCTTCGATATATATTTCTATTTAGTTTACCGTCTGGGTTTGGTTTCTCCCCCGGACCCAGCGAGGCATTCCACCTCTACCGTCTCAAGGGCAGTGTCCTGGACTGCTACTCGCTTGGTCGGGATACAACTAAGAAGGAGAACCGGTGCCTCTCCCAGGCAGCCTCATCTGCTATGCTGAATTGGAGCCTTGTGGCGGATGGGAAGATTGGAAGGGATAGGCAAAGAAGATGGATTAAAGTGGCCGTGGCCTTAAGTTAGATACTATCCAGACATTTGCCTGGAAGAGATGTGGTAAACCACGGAAAAACAGTTCGAGAATGGCTGAGATGGGGATCGAACCCCCTCTACTCAGTTGATCTCCCGAGGTTGAGTGGACCCCGTTCTAGTAATCGTACCACATTTCAAATTTCGTGGCACAGCCAGGAGTCGGACTCGGGTCTCCTGGAATGATAGCTAATCACACTGACCACTAAACCAGAGAGACGGACCTCTTTGGTATACTAAGATTCAAAACAAACGGAAAAGCAGTGAATAAATAAGTTTCAGAGTTGGAGGCCGAAAAATAGCGAAATGAGAAAGGGGTGTGTTAAAAATTTAGCATAAAAATGGGAGAAACATAGAGATAATAACTTATTAGTGAGGTTTCAGTGTTCGGTCAAGGGAGTGCATCAGCTATCACTAGAAGAAATAGGTGAGCAACCAGCACATACTCGAATTAAAGCCGAATCCTTCATCACGTTCAAACAACAGGGATTTATTTGAAGATGTTCCCCACTCGCCACTTTGGCCAACCCTGAAGTGCACAGTAGCTGAGCCGCTTAAAACACACGTGAAGCTGCGGACTGCGGTCGTCAGGTGTTCCGCAAGGTAACACCAACAGCTTTTTTTTCTTCCCTTCTCCCTCGGCATCTTAGCTCCACCACTCTCCTCGTTCGCTCATCATACGCACTCCCTTGTAAACGACCTAGTGTATTCCGAGAAAGCATACCATTGTTCCCACTTTATTTATCTCAATATAATGTGTGTTTTATTTGAGATCTCTACGTGTAGCGATCTAATTTTCCCTTTGTTACTCGTAAACCAAGTCCCGCGTGGGAAGATGATGCCCAGCAATGCAGTTCACTAGTAGGTTCCATTTCAGAAGTCTGTGGTCGACTTTTGATCCAGAATGTTCATCAGATGTTGGTCAGTCAATTTACTGAACCCTTTGGTCCACCAAAGGTCATGGGCTCAATACTAATTGTTTGGTTCCGTGGCTAACCGGTTAGGATGTAAGTCTTTGGTCCACAGGGTTTCGGGTTCGATTCTTCATATTAACCTCCATTGGTTATTTCCATTGGCTCAGGGACTAATTGTTTGTGCCACCTTCGACATTAAGTTTCATCCTAGGCAGAAATCCCATCATCCCTCCCATACTTGATAGTTTCAGTCGTTCAAGTGTGGCAAGTATACAGTATTGTCGGCAGCCTTGAAGGTGTGTATAAGAAATAAAGGTTTACAATCAATTAACATGCCGTAATAATTAGGTACTCATATTTTTTAACCTATCATTTAGGGATTTTTCGTGGGAGTGCATTGAACTTTTAGCCATGAGTGAGGGGTACAATCTCATAATAGAGAATCTCTGGTCTAGGGCTTATAATAGACATTACCCCTAACGTATATGCAAACTTCATAGCAGAACCGTTCAACGGGCTAGAGTACTGTATACTTGTTATTCGCTTCGGTAAGTTTGCATTCTTCCCTATCACTTCCTAAACACCCAGGCTCCAACAATCAGTTTTACTTTTGCAGCATCCTTTTTTTAATAAACACTTATTTAAACTGTGTGGTCATCTGCAATTCTTGAATGTCAACAGGTGCGTTTTTCAATTTATTTTACGTCGCACTGACACATACTGTAGGTCTTATGGAGATGATGGTTAGGAAGCCTCCCCCATGGTCTGGTACCTTGACGTGGTGGGGAGGCTTGCGTGCCTCAGTGATCCCGAGAGCGATGCCGGCGGGAGCTTCGGCTCCTGGCAGGGTCACCCTTGCCGGTAAGGTCGAGGATGAGGGGCCAGACTAAATGACAGACCTTCAGCTGTAGGTCCTGAAGGAAGAAAATCTTTGTCTCAGGGAGTAGGGAATGAGAACACCACCAGTCCTGAAGTTGCAGCATGGCAGGGGCAGAGGCCAAAAGAGGGCAGCCCCCTCACTGCCCTATAGGCACTGTGGGCCCATATCTCACATGCCCGAAATAATTCTCATGAAAAGTCAAAACGAGAGATACACCGGACTGCTGAACCCGATGGCAACATGGCGAGGAAAAAGGATTATGAGATTTGGAACATGGAATATAAGAGGATTAGCTGGAAAGGAGAATGAATTAGTGGCAGAATTCGAGAGAGCAAGACTTGTAGTGCTGGCACTGACAGAGACAAAAAAGAAAGGTCAAGGGGTAGATACAATGGTGAACGATCATGTGCTCATTTATAGTGGAGTTAACATCAGATTAAGGGCCAAATCAGGAGTAGCACTACTGATCCACAAGAACTTCAGAAACAAGATTCAGGATTGGAAATTCCACACGGATAGAATTCTAACGGTCAGCATACGATTAGATCCAGAGATGGAGCTGATGACATTTATTGTGGTTTACGGAGTGAACGACGATGTAAGAAAGGAGGAGAAGGATAGGTTCCACGAAGAGCTACAGAATGTGGTGGATGACACTCGAGGGGAAATCATTGTATTAGGAGATCTCAACGGCAGAGTCGGAAACCAGCCAGAGGGAAGTGGCGGAGCTGTTGGCCGGCATGGTGAGCCTGTGGTTAACAACAATGGTGAGAGGATTGTTGATTTCTGCGTTGCCAATAATCTCGTCGCAGTGAACACCATGTTCCCGCATAAGATGATACACATGTACACGAGGGAGGAACCCAGCCGAGATGAGCGCTCCATCATAGATTATGTGTTAGTGAAGAGAGATCACCTCCAGAAGGTGACAGACTGTCGAGTATACCGTGGCTATGAAATAGGAAGTGACCATTTTCCCTTGATAACAACAATGGAAACAACAGCAAAGGTACAGAGGAAACAACCTAAGAACAAGAAGCAAGAAAAGATTAAGGTGTATAAGTTAAGAGAGAACAGGGAGGTACAGGAGCAGTTCACACAGGAAGTGGAGGAGGAGTGTCAGAGGATAGAGGAGAGGATCGAGGAAATGGACCTGGAGGGAAAGTGGAACATGTTCAAGAAGATACTATTAGAAGTGGCAAGTAAAGTATGTGGAACAACAAAGGTGGGGGAGTACAAGAAAAGAACAAGCTGGTGGAATGATGATATCAAGGAAGAAGTAAGAAAGAAAAAGGAAATGTGGAAGAAATACTTAAGAAGCAAGGATGCTGAGGACCATGAGATGTATAAAGAACAAAGAAGAAAGGTTAAAGACCTAGTGAAAACAGCGAAAAGACAGTCTTGGGAAGAATTCGGACAAAGAATGGAGAAAAATTATAAAGAGAACCAGAAGCTGTTCTATAGAGCACTGAAAAACATGAGAAAGGAGAAACAGTGCCCTCTAAAGTTTATAAAAGATAAGGAAGGGAAAATCTTAACAGAAGAGAAAGAAATAATGGAGAGATGGAAAGAATATTTTAATGATTTACTGAATGGAAATGGGAATGAAGACAGCTCATGGTCAAGTGAGGAAAGAGAGGAGACGGGGGGAGAAGGAGAACAAGAAGAAGGAGAGGACTTAAGGATAAATGAAATGCAGTTGGCTATTAAACAACTCAAGAATGGGAAGGCCCAAGGACATGATGGAATCGCCCCAGAAATGATTAAGAACTTGGGAAAGAAAGCAGGAAACTTTCTATTCAAGATTATGGTGGAGGCCTGGAGAACAAAAAAGGTACCTAGAGATTGGGAAGTAGCAGTCATCATCCCCATCTTTAAGAAAGGAGACAATCGAGAGTGCAGTAATCACCGTGGCATATCCTTGTTATCAGTGCCTGGGAAGGTCTTCTCAAAGATCCTGGAGACTAGATTAAGAAAGGAGGTAGAGGCTAAACTTGAAGAAGCCCAGTGTGGCTTCCGCCCAAATAGAAGCACGCAAGATCTCATATTTACTGTTAGGATGGCCAGTGCAAAGCTACTGGAAAAGAACAAGACCCTTCATGCTGCCTTTATTGACCTGAAACAGGCATTTGACAGAGTCCCGAGGTCCAAACTCTGGAAAGTCCTAAAGGAGTATGGAGTTAGCAAGTCGCTTTGCAGTTCAATCATGAGTCTGTATAAGAACTGTCGGAATTACATGCGGACAGGAAATGTGAGGTCAGCAGAGTTCACTACGAGACAAGGAGTCCGGCAGGGCTGCAGTCTTAGCCCTCTTCTTTTCATCGTATACCTCGACCATATTATGAAGCTGTGTCATGAGAAAATCAAGAAATTGACGGTCGGAAATTATCTCATGCGACCAGTACGATTTTCTGACCTGGCATTTGCTGATGACCTGATTGTTGCTGCCTCCAGCGAACAAAACCTGCAGCACAACATCAATGTATGGGTGGAAGAGCTTAAGGAAAAAGGTATGGAGGTGAATGTGGACAAGACAAAGACTATGGTTATCAGCAGGAATGAGGAGAGACACTGTATCATGGTCGATAGTAAACCATTAGAACAAGTCACCAAGTTCAAGTATCTTGGCTCAATCATCAGCTCAGATGGGAAGATGGAGGAAGAAATAACAGAAAGAATAGGAACAGCAGGGCGCTTGTTTAATGCCATCCGAACAAACTTCCTCAACAAGAAGGAGATCTCAAAGGGCACAAAATTAGCCGTTTACAAATCCACCTTTATTCCCACATTGACCTATGGCTGCGAATCCTGGGTGCTAACAGAAAGAACAAAGAGCAGAATCCAGGCGACAGAGATGAGGTACCTCCGGAAAGTAGAGGACAAAACCAGGAGAGACAGGATCAGGAATACAGCCATCCGGAAAGTATTGAATATGAAGCCACTGGAGAAAACCATCCAAGAATATCAATTGAGATGGTTTGGCCATGTCCACCGAATGTCGACAGACCGCTTGCCGAGGTTAATGAGGGAGGTGAGAGTGGAAGGAAGGAAGGCTCGAGGAAGACCACGGAAGACATGGGAGGAGGGGATTAGAGAAGCACTGCAGGAGAGGGGACTCTCGGTACGAGAGGCCGTTGCCATTACCGGAGATAGGAGTAGATGGAGATCTCTCGTATCCTCGACACCTCATGGTACAAGAGGACCGGATTAAGTAAGTAAGTAAGTATGGTTAGGAAGATGTGGGAAGGAAGCGACCGTGGCCTTTACTAAGGCACAGCCTAGTGTGAAAACGAGAAACTAGTGAAAACCATTTCAGGGCTGCCGACAGTGGGTTTTGAGCCCACTATCTCCAGAATGCAAGCTCACAGCAGCGCGACCCTGACCGCACGGCCAGCTCGCTCGGTATGTCAACAGTCCCGTTGGTTTGGGGGACACATTGCAGGTGATTTATAAACAAAAACCTACAAAACATAGAGACAAATAAAATAGTTATATTTCAATGACCAGGCCTGTATCCAGTTCGATGCCTCTAAATTTCCCGCCAAAAAGCGAGACTAGTCACCAGAATAGGTTATTCTATCACATGTTCGATAGTTCGAGGAGAGGCACGGTACCGCAGTTATTCTTGGGAGATGGGATCTTACTTGACTTGCACAGAGCTGTAGCACAGACACCATAACCACTACTGATGGACTGAGTCCGTCTTGTTAGGTCAGATTCAGGAACTTTTGTTCTCAACCACTCTGTCGTTCCACCTTTGTGTCTGGTAAAGAATCAAACTGAAATCAGAGTATAATATTTAATAATTAGATCTTGTCTAGTAAATTAGAATGCTGCATTGTCCTCTTCTTTCGCCGAATGGTCAGCGTCGTGGTCTTCGATTCAGGGGGCGCCGGATTCGATTCCCGGTCGGAATGCGGATTGTTCAAATTACTTCGATTGTTTGACCTTCAAGAATGTAACAGTGTGTGAATAAATTAAATATTAGGCTTCCTATAATATAGCCCGCCTGATGGCCTTGATCGTTAAGGTACTGAAGTTTCATCGATCTGACATTGTGGTTAGTCGGACGGCTCGAGTCCCGTTGGTCGAAAACATTTCCAGCATCAGAATATTGGCCGGCAGAGTAGGTGAGGTGGTGATACACAATTTATAATCACTAGATTATGTGCGAAATGCCTGGATTAAATTCCAAACCTCTCCGCAGTTCTCATATGTAATGAGGGCATATGACGCTGTTGATGGTGATTCGTCCGTTGGATGGGGACGTTAAACCTTGAGCAAACCTCTTGGTGCTATTCGACAGGAGTAGGCTATGTGCCAGCACAGCGTTGCACCCTCTCCCTTTATCATATATCACGTCATTCATTTCATCTCATTAACTCCTCTGATGTGGTTGACGTCAAGAAGGGCATCCGCTCATAAAAACCCATCACGACTCACCTCACACCCGACCCCGTAGAGAAACTGGACAAGGGTTGGACAAACAAAACAAACTGGCTTACTATAATATAAGCCAAAGTGTGTATGGTCGTAATTGTGATGGGTTATTTCCTCTTCCTCGGAGAATAGGTATTTGTGTTCGTCTTAACACATATTTCTTCATCTATACCCAACATATAACACCACCAACCAACACAGAAACACGCGATATTGAATATATCCCTCCACATAGGATTGGTGTCAGGAAGGGTATCTGGTCGTAAAACCCAGGCCAAATCTGTCCCAAGTTACGACTCGAAAAAATTTGGATGAGGCAAAGAAGAATAATATGAAGAAAAGTGGTGGTGGTGCTTATAGTTTTAAGAGGAAGTACAATTGGGCAAGCATTCTACATCAACTCTAATCACAGCGAACAAGTGAAGGGGTCTGACCTTTCGAAAATTGAAGTTAAGGGAAAAGGACAGGGATGAACCATAAAGGGCGTCAAAATGAAAGACTCCTGATACCTCGCAAATCTAATACCGTCGGAGTCGGAAAAGAACAAGGGTTGACTAAGGAAGGACGGAAAGGAAAGCTGAAAGTGAGGAGCCTGATACTAGTAAATGGATACAATGCCAGATTGAGCTAGGGAAACTGTGCTGGCCAACCCACGCTCCCAAGTTCAGAGCCCTTAGTTCAAATTTTAATCACTGTCTTTTACGATAGGCAGGGCATACCATGGATTTATTCCACTGCACCCACCCACAGGGGAGGAAAAAGAAGAAGAAATTCGAGTATTAAATTCTTCATTTTTCTTGATTTTTTTTGTAATTGGCTTGACGTCACACCGACACAGATAGTTCTTATGGTGACGATGGGAGAGGTAAGGCCTAGGAGTAAGAAAGAAGCGGCCGTGGACTTAATTAAGGTACAACCCCAGCATTTGCCTGGTGTGAAAACGGGAAACCACGGAAAACCATCTTCAGGGCTGCCGACATTGGGGTTCGAACCCACTATCTCCCGGATGCAAGCTCACAGCTGCGTGCCTCAAACCGCACGGCCAACTCGCCCGGTAAGATATGATTGAAATCCAAAACCGAAAATATCTCAGGCCTACCAGGGTAGCTGGCAATATTGTTACTAGTAGACCTATTGGAAGGATGTAGTTAACCTCGCCAATCATATCCATGTGAGCGGTATGCACAAGCTCCAGACAGTGCCTGTAGAATGCTAACACTGTATATCATGTTGAAACAATACGCTCATTTCTCTGTCGGCGAGTATCTCGGAAGCAAGTACTTATTATCATACATAGAGTTTATAGCTGCAAAAAAGAAGAAGCGAACAATAAGACCATACACATAAGCATGTCGTAACTATCTGGTCATTGAGCAAGTGTTATAGGATGCAACGAGCTACTGTGACGTCATTACCACCTGTCATCACTTCTCTAGTCCAGAATTTCGATCTTCTCGCCGCAGCGTTCAAAACAAGCTTCAGTGTTTCGTGTGAAGTACATGTGCATGTTTTAAGACTTATTCTGTGGGTTCATTTCTAAAAAATTAGGAATTTATTCAGGTAGGTAAAGGTTATTCTGCCCGAAGGCAGGTCCGAACCTCCGCAGAGGTATTCCTGAGCCGTAGTTTACGTGCGGTAGGGTGGCCAGTTCCTTTCCGCTCCTCGATTCCCTTACCCCCACCAACAGCGCGTGGCAACCCATCCAACTCATGACCACGCCCAACGTTGCTTAACTTCGGAGATCTCACGGTATCCGGTGTTTCAACACGGCTACAGCCGTTGGCGAATTTTTTCAAAGACTATAAAATTTTCCCACGCTTTAACTTCAATTAGAGCATAAAATCAAGCACCTATCTCCCTTAGTCATCAACAAGGATGCAAATAGGAAGAAAACATATTTAAACATTATGCAAATTCCACATAAAATTATTTTATGAGCCTAATTCTTTTTTGTGTAAATTAATTTAGTCATCATCATCATCATCTGTTTACCCTCCAGGTTCGGTTTTTCCCTCGGACTCAGCGAGGGATCCCACCTCTACCGCCTCAAGGGCAGTGTCCTGGAGCTTCAGACTCTTGGTCGGAGGATACAACTGGGGAGAATGACCAGTACCTCGCCCAGGCGGCCTCACCTGCTATGCTGAACAGGGGCCTTGTGGAGGGATGGGAAGATTGGAAGGGATAGGCAAGGAAGAGGGAAGGAAGCGGCCGTAGGCTTAAGTTAGGTACCATCCCGGCATTCGCCTGGAGGAGAAGTGGGAAACCACGGAAAACCACTTCCAGGATGGATGAGGTGGGAATCGAACCCACCTCTACTCAGTTGACCTCCCGGGGCTGAGTGGACCCCGTTCCAGCCCTCGTACCACTTTTCAAATTTCGTGGCAGAGCCGGGAATCGAACTCGGGCCTCCGGGGGTGGCAGCTAATCACGCTAACCACTACACCACAGAGGCGGACAATTAATTTAGTTATAAATAATTTTGATTCGTCGCGACGCACATCGTCCGTGATTGATCCATGCGTTGACGTTTCCTTCGTTTCGCGTCTTGCTATGAAAGATATAACAGGTGTGTGCGAGGGTTATATTGTAATAACACATAAAAATTAATGTTATTTGAAGCAGTGAAATGTCCACTAAGCTACCAGAGTCGTAAACATGGTTTGTGGTCCTGGATTAATGATGATGGTAAGAACTTTGTGATATACTGTTATATATGCGATATTAATTTAACTGTTGGAAATGTGCTGTAAGTTCAGTAAGGTAAAGTCTGGTGTTCGGTTTTTTTAAAATTTATTTACAAGTTGCTTTACGTCGCAACGACACAGATAGGTCTTATGGCGACGTTGGGACAAGAAAGAGTTGGGAGTGGGTAGGAAGCGGCCGTGACCTTAATTAAGATTCAGCCCCAGCATTTGCCTTGTGTGAAAAGAGGAAACCACGGGAAACCATCTTCAGGGCTGCCGACAGTGGGGTTTGAACCCACGATCTCTCGAATACTGGATATTGGCCGCAGTTAAGCGATTGCAGCTATCGAGCTCGGTGTGTTCCTTGATTCATTATCTCTCTGACTATTTAAGTGTGTTTGTTTTTTGTTTTTGTTTACGTCGCACCGACACAGAAAGGTCTTATGGCGACGATGGGACAGTACAGCCCTAGGAGTAATAAGGAAGCTGCCGTGGCCTTAAATCAGGTAGAGCCCCAGCATTTGCCTGGTGTGAAAATGGGAAATCACGGAAAACCATTATCAGGTCTGTCGACACTGGGATTCGAACCCACTATCTCCCGGGTGCAAGTTCATAACTGCGCGCTCCTAATCGTACGGCCAACTTGCCCGGTGACTATTCATGTTTACATTACATTGAAATCAGAGACGATTTTAATAAAGAAGTGGAGGAAGTAATTACAGTACGACAAAGTGATGTTTTCCGTACTCTTTTGAGTAGGGAAGAAGGTAGTTATGTCATAGTATGATATAAAAGTATTTTATGCTATTAAAGTAGGCTCTGAAAAAGAAAATATTTTCTCCTCAATCATTTGGAGGTGGTTAGTGCCGTTTTAGTGCTCAGATAACGAGTGCTTAAGTTACAAGGGAGAAGGTCTCGTAATGACCAATTCGCTCTGTTGTTCCGTTCTCCAGGTCAGTCTCCCTGTAGAACTCCACAGTTAGTGATAAACGTTGTGAGACTACTAAGAGGAGAGTTAGAGAGTTCCAAAGTGACTCCCAAGAGCGTCAGCTTTTATCATGGCTATGACTTCACATCCACGAAGTGTGTGTTTAGCAGTTTCATCTGCTTTATGACATCTAGTACAAGAGAGATTTCCGGCAACTCCATTCTTGAATGGATGTCCTCTTACCCCACAGTAACAAGATCAGTTATCCATTTCAGATTAATTTCTGCTCATAATACGGAGTAATTTAATAGCCCTACTTACATTTGGCTCTTTTAATTAATGTTATTGGCTTTACTTTCCACCAACTATTTTTACGGCTTTTGGAGACGCCGAGATGCCGGGGTTTAGTCTCGCGGGAGATCTTTTACGTGCCAGTAAATCTATAGACACGACGCTGACGTATTTGAGCACCTTTAAATACCACCGGACTGAGGCAGGATCGAACCTGCCGAATTGGGGTCAGAAGGCCAGTGCCTCAACCGTCTGAGACACTGAGTCTAACATTAGGCCCTACATTTTACATTTTTCTACGTCGCGCTGATACAGATATGTCTTGTCGTGACGATGGGATTAGACTTGTTCGGTAAATAGGCGCCTTAGTATGCGATTTTGAGTACTTGCATCTTTCAAGCGATTTCTAGTATTATATATGACTGCCCATCACCCATTCTTTAAACTTCGCCTTAATTAGTTCATAGGAAACACCAAACACAGATTCAAGTCCAGTGAATAACCTCTGAGGGAGAGGCATCCTGTCAGCCCTTTCATTGCAATGAATTCTCTCATGTCCCTGTGCTCATATCAACTTAACTGTGTTACGCTAGGTTCATGCGTTTATGTACGCAATCTAGTACTAGTTTAGACTGAACCTTCAAGAATTTCAGAGTTTAAGGGGCAGTTGACTGTCGAAATGTATAACGGATCTTCTTGATGCTCTCCCAAAAACTTGCCTATGCCAAAGATCTCGGCTTGAAAATCTTTGGGCATATTGACCAACGTCCATATACTTCAATGCCCATTACAGTACTGGTATTTGATCCATTAGTATACAAGACTGGTCCTTTATTGAACGATGTAAATTATTTTGCCTTCTAAGTACAAAGATTTGGAAATCCGTCTGTGAAAAATATAGAATTACTTTAGTTCGTGGAACGGAAAATCAATACTTTATAAATGTATTTATTGACGTTTATACGTCTTTAAAATTGTGCACACAGTAGTTGTATATGTGGCTGGTCCGATGAAACGAAAGTAGCAGCAATTAGAACGGCGTTTTTCTCCACCAATCTAAGTCAGGCAGTTGAACGGTGTAAGTCGTTTTAATGTGAAATAGCATCGCATTTATATAGAGCCTACAATTTTTGTGAAAATCGAAAAATGATAGGATGGCGATATTTTCAATATACGGTAGGTGAAAAATTTGGACAATTTAGAATTTTTAAGCTTTACAATTTCGAATGTGAGAAGACAGAAAATTGAACGAGGAAACAATTATAGCTTTGGAAGGTTCTTTAAAATGAAAATTTGTAAATCGTGTTCCTAAATAAATTCTGTAAAGTTCGAATCCCACTGTCGGCAGCCCTGAAGATGGATTTCCGTGTTTTCCCATTTTCACACCAGGCAAATGCTTGGGATATACCTTAATTAAGGCCACCGTATTTACGCGAATAATCCCCACAAAATTGGGGTGCGGGTTTTATTTGCGTCAAGGTTGGCAACACGCTCTTGGCTAACTTAGATTTCGATGTTGGGTGTACAGTTATGCTTTATGTATCCGCAGATGGAAAAATAACTGTCCCCATATGTCATATTTGAACGGAAAACAATTCAGACTTTTAACTATAAATTGCCTTTAAGTTTAAAAATCGTATTTTACAGATTAATTTAAATTCCAAACTTCAACGCGTCACGATGGAACACGTCTTCCGGAACCCGCAGGGGTAGCTTTCCACACTATCACTCACTTTGCTGTGTCTATAGTGTTTCATAGTTGCTAAGTTCGAGTGAAATCGTAATTCTTTTGTATTCAGCGTTTTAAGGAACGCCACAATATCACGGGGCAGGCAGTGTGCGGAGAAGAAGAATCCGCGAACACTGGCGATGCCGACAGTTGGCGAAAAAGAGTATGTCATAATTATAATCAATTGGTACGCACTGAACAATATTGTCAATGCCGATGAAACTGCATTGTTCTTTTTTTAATGCCGAACTCAAACGAACTTGTGGTACTGTACTGTGTTGCAATGCAGACGGAAGCGAAAGACATTCTCCCCTAGTCATAGGGAATTTCGATAAGTCACGATGTTTTACGAGCGTCGAGCACCTTCCGTGCAAGTACAATGCATCTAAATATGCAAACAGTATAGTAAACCAAAATTAAGCACTTCCACAGGGGAGCCAGCATAATTTGTCCTCGTCTTTGAATCGTGTTTTTTTTCTCGTTGCGTGAGGTCATGTTTACCGGTGATTTATTTAAGTGCATTATCTGAATAACGTAAATGCCCCTTGTTGGATACATTTACGAAATACCGTAGTTTTTTCATGGCATTTGAAAGGTTTAAACTGTGAATCAAAGTGATTGCATGTATTAATGGGTCTTAGAATACTTTGTTACGCGAGAAGTGTTGGCATATCTGAATTACGAGAAGTGCCATGGCGGGAAATCATACCAGGAGAATCACTCTCCTGTGGTGCAATAGCGACGGAATCGAGAGACTTCCTACTTCTTCCCCCTCGTCATAGGATACCGGATGCTCTTTCCGTGCAAGTAAAAGGCATCTAAAATGCATACAGTACAGTAATCCAATGAATAAAGCCAGCATAGATTTTTCCTCGCTTTGAATAATTCTTTTTCTTTCGTTGCGTGAGGTTATGTTTGCCAGTGAATTGTCCAAGTGCATTATTTGAATACTGTAAATGCACCTTATTGGATACATTTTGGAAATAGATTTTTCATGGCATTTGAAAGTTTTAAATCGTAAATCAATGTTAATTGCATGCAGTAATGGGTATTAGAACATTTTGTGATGCGGCGAGGGTTGGCATTTCTGAATTACGAGAAAGCGTTTAATTCGAAATCACGTAGTTCAAAGTCCGATTTCTGCGTGCCAAAGACATCGAACTAACGAGGTTTTACTGTTCGCAAAACTAACATCCGAATTCTCCGGTGTCTGTTTCAAGTGTATATATTGCACGAAAAGAATTATCCACCACCGGTAGTGTTACTATCCGAGTAAAAAGAGACCACAATCATGTGAGAAGTGTTTTAGACGTGGAGAAATCTAGTGATGCAAGAGACAACGAATCTTCCGATCTACAGGGAATCAAGCCTATTGCAAGTTCAGATTAATGAAATAACTGTCACGTAATATATCTATTTGCTAATTTTCATGGCAAAAATATTTAATAGCAGTGATAATGTATTTTTATCATCTAGGCAAAGCAGAAATATCCGTAAATTTACGTTCGTATTTGCGCAAAGACCACGTGGACCTCGCGGAGTGATATAAAATATTTGTTTATGCTTACGTTAGGTACTCTTGCGATGGAAGGAATTTTATTTCATTTCATCTTTTTCAAAATGAACCTTTCTAAAAGTAGGGTGCGGGCATTATTCGGCGCTGGGGATCATTTGCGTAAATACATCTTGTTTAGAATATTTAATTATCTTTCTTATTTCTTCCTTTCGTAATCCTTTTACCCTCCAGCGTTGGTTTTTCCATCGGACTCAGCGAGGAATCATACCTCTATGGCCCCATGGGCAGTATCCTGGAGCGTGAGACTTTGGGTCGGGGATAAAACTGGGAAGGAGGACCAGTACCTCGCCCAGGTGGCCTCATCTGCTATGCTGAAGAGGGGAGATTAGAAGGGACAGACAAGGAAGAGGGAAGGAAGCGACAGTAGCCTTAAGTTAGGTACCATTCCGGCATTTGCATGAAGAAGTGGAAAACCACAGAGAACGAGGATTGCTGAGGTGGGAATCGAACCCCCTCTAGTCAGTTGACCTCGCGAGGTTGAGTGGAGCTAGTTACAGGCCTCGTACCACGTTTCAAATTTCGTGGCAGAGCCGGAAAGAGAACCTGGGCCTCCGGGAGTGGCAGCTAATCACACTAACCACTAACCCACAGAGGCGGTCTTTAACTAATTTACCTATCAAGATATTCAGATATGCTTTGTAAATAATGTTCAACTGTAACTTATTTTAAAATGTTAAAACATCAAGATTAGGATAACATTGGAAATTAAGATTGTCTGTATTTGTTAGAAATTTTATGTAATTATAACATAATAATTTAATCCGGTTCCTTCACTGAATGGTTAGCGTAGTCGTCTTCGGTTTAGAGGGCAGGGGGTTCGATTCCCTGGGTAAAAGACCAGGAAGCAGCAGAAGAAGAATGTTTAAAGAATTGTATGAAAAAAACTAATAAACTATTCAGTGCCTAAAGAGGCGTTACGATGAGTGTTTTAGTGCTGATCGAAGCCCTTTACTTTATCTATTGTCATTACTCTCGCGTCCCATTAGTATGCCGTGAGCTTTGCCTTGCTGTAACGTAATATTTCAATCCGTGAAATCACTTTAGGTGTGCAAAAAGATGCACCTTTCATGGCCGTAGCAACTTTATAGGTTAGTTTTCAACAACAGTGTGACTCAATTATATTTTAAATGCCGTACTATGAGACAACATATAAAATATTATGATCGGTTTATTAATCATAATTGGAGACAAACAATTATTTCTGAACGAATGTGACTTTACAGTAATATTTTTACTCTCAATAGCTTTTATTAAATAACCTTGCCTAAGCAGATATTATCCAGATATATTCGCTGTTGCCGTTAGGTAAAGGTGTAGAAAATGGTCTTGGAATAAAGTTTGTAATCAGAAGATCATAGTGAAGAGGATCGGCTCTAAGAAACCGAAGTTCTACCAACATCGAACTTCAAATATCTGTCATCGAGTGAAAGTCTGAATTATCGGTCTCGAGAACCACAGGTGAGCGCAGAACGTCAAATACGGAAGATAAACATGAGGAATTTAACCAAAGTAAAAGGAAGCATGGTAGATTCCGCTAGATGCCCCATGCTCCCTGGCTGTAAGACGTTACGAATAAAGGAAATGAAGAACCAGAACAAGGCAGTTAAATTAAATCCTCGCTAGATCTCGCCATGGGCTGTGTCTTATTTCCACGCATTATGCGGTGTCATCCGCACAGTTCATACTAATACTGAGGGCTATGCTAATAATAATAATAATAATAATAATAATAATGTAAATACTTTTAATATCGTATGATCTCTAGAAAGCCCTGGTACAGGTTTACCGAGCTGACGTCTGTAGACGACCGGAGCGTCTGTGAGTACGGGGCCCCACCTAGGATTGAAAATTGAAATGCCGTATGGCTTTTAGTGCCGGGATATCCCAAGAAGGCTTCGGCTCGCCAGGTGCAGGTCTTTCTATTTGACGCCTGCAGGCGACCTGCGCGTCGTGATGAGGATGAAATGGTGATGAAGACAACACATACACCCAGCCCCCGTGCCATTGGAATGAACCAATTAATGTTAAAATCCCCGACCCGGCCGGGAATCGAACCCGGGACCCTCTGAACCGAAGGCCAGTACGCTGACCGTTCAGCCAACGAGTCGGACATGATGATGATGATGATGATAATAATAATAATAATAATAATAATAATAATAATAATAATAATAATAATAATAATAATAAAGATGATGTGAACATGAAAACATTTCTGTTGATAATATGATTTAAAGTGTTTATATCCACATTACATTAATATGGCTTTTTCTCTCTAGACTCTTTATTGTAAAGTTTGCGCTTCTTTGAAATGATTATTTTTTCTGTCTTTTGGACGCAATTAAGAAGCATTGACTGTAAATTTATTTCAAAATTAGGTTAATTTTCTTACTTTAATGATTTTACTTTTTTACAATTTTATCTACGTCGCACTGACACAGATGGGTACTATGGCGACAATGGGGTAAGAAAGGTCCGGTAGTGAGAAGGAAGCGGCCGTGGCCTTAATTAAGGTACAGCCCCAGTATTTGGCTGGTGTGAAAATGAAAAACCACGGAAAACCATTTTCAGGGCTGCCGACAGTGGGGTATGAACCCACTATCTCCCGAATGCAAGCTCACAGTTGCGCGCCCCTAACTCTCGCTCAGTGTTACTTTGTTCCGTTATAGCGGGGCTCCTGAAAGGTATGCCTAGTCTGTATATTTGTTACTGAATGTCTCTAAACTGGAGTACACGCCATTTGTTCTGAATATGTTGAAGGATATTTCCGAGCTGGAACGAACTGGCGATCAACAGGTGGTCCATGTCCGCCAATTCTCTACCCCGTTTCAAAGAAAATGCATCGGCACGTAAGTACACAGTTCGTCAGTCTAGCGAACTAGCCGAAAGCAGCTGGGTCAGGAACGAGACTATTTCCTCGTCTAAAGAAAAATGCTTCAAGGTTGTAATAATCTGTTATTCTGTTACAATCAAGCCCCAAATTATAGTCGTGGCAATTATTGTAGTGTTAAAGCCGTTAGACTCCTTGGCTGAATTTTCAGTGTACAGAACGTCAGTTCAGAAGGTCCCGGGTTCGATTCCCGGCTGGGTTAGGGATTTAATCGCGTCTGATTAATTATTCTGGTTCAGGGACTGGGTATTTGTGTTTGACACAAAAGTTTCCTCTTCATATTCAGACAACATACTACGCTACCAACCACCACTGTAAAACGCAGTAGTGATTACATTCCTCCACGTACGGTTGGTGCCATGAAGGTTATCAGGTCGTAAAATAAGGTCAAATCCACATGTGCTACACCGTTCTAACCCGCAACCCCACAGATGTGAAAAACGTGGTTGTAGAAGAAGGTGAAGACCGTAGTTTTAAGGCCATGCAGTGTTTGTCCCCATCTGGGTGGGGGCGATAGAATTATATCGACGGTATTACCTGCCTGTCGTAAGAGGCGAGTAAAAGAGGAACGAGGGTCTCTGTCTGACCTTGAGAGCAACGGTCAGCGATCACAGGTCCCCTAGCCAAGTCTGCTCATGCTCCCACTTATTTTCATCATCTCCATCCAACCTCCTTTGATAAATTCTTGTTCTCTTTTGACGCCCTTTTCCGATACCTTCATTCTTCGAAATGTCGGACCTCTTCCATTTACCCCTTGATTGTTGTTAATAGAGGATTGTTACCCATTAGGACTTCCTCTTAAAACAATAATCACCATCACCATTCAATCTGAAGGTGAAGTCCCTAAGTTGAGGTGAAGACACCCGCATTTCCTCTGCGGACAAACCCTTGTGCGTGGAGGCGATAGAATACATCCATGTAATACCCTGCCTGTCATGACTAAAAGGGGAAAACCAGGGGACTCTCATTTTAGGAGCATTGATGAGTACGAAGGTTCCTCTAGCTGAGTCGTGTATGGCTTCTATTTGTGTCAAGCTCCCAATTTCATCTTTCCTACCTGGCCTCCTTTCGCCAACATTTATTTTCTTCCGACCCCGGGCGGTATTAGGTCTACGGAGTCTTTCATTTTAATATGGATGTATTTTTAGGCTGGGGTTCTGTCTGGAATTAGTGTCACCAATTTAGCGTAGATAATTTTGCGTGGACAGCAAACCGACGCCCTAATAACAAGGCAACTAGTGCTTATCATCTTCTTCCTCACATTATTACCATGGCAACCAGTGCTCGTCATCTTCTTCCTCACGTTATTATCGTGGCAACCAGTGCTCGTCATCTTCTTCCTCACGTTATTATCGTGGCAACCAGTGCTCGTCATCTTCTTCCTCATGTTATTATCGTGGCAACCAGTGCTCGTCATCTTCTTCCTCACATTATTACCATGGCAACCAGTGCCCGTCATCTTCTTCCTCATGTTATTATCGTGGCAACCAGTGCTCGTCATCTTCTTCCTCACATTATTACCATGGCAACCAGTGCCCGTCATCTTCTTCCTCACATTATTACCATGGCAACCAGTGCTCGTCATCTTCTTCCTCACGTTATTATCGTGGCAACCAGTGCTCGTCATCTTCTTCCTCACGTTATTATCGTGGCAACCAGTGCTCGTCATCTTCTTCCTCACGTTATTATCATGGCAACCAGTGCTCGTCATCTTCTTCCTCACGTTATTATCGTGGCAACCAATGCTCGTCATCTTCTTCCTCACATTATTACCATGGTGAACAGTGCTCGTCATCTTCTTCCTCATGTTATTATCGTGGCAACCAGGGCCCGTCATCCTCTTCCTCACATTATTACCATGGCAACCAGTGCCCGTCATCTTCCTCCTCGTGTTATTATCGTGGCAACCAGTGCTCGTCATCTTCTTCCTCGTGTTATCGTGTGGCTGCCTTCTATATACAGTGAGAACAATTGACGCCGTATTTTAAACGAGCTTTTATCTTCGATTGGCTTTCATCTAGGTCGCAGAAAAACACCTTACACACGGTAACGTCCCCGAAAGCAACATAACTATTCTCACAATACGTATCCTGCAAATATTTATGGCCATTAACTTGTGTGCTAAATCAGCTATCATTTTGTTGGACGTAGATCTTTTAAGGTGGGGCTATCTTGTGACATGGCGTGGGAATGTTGTGTGGTATTGTTGGACGTAGAGTACGATTTATTTCGATTCAGCGGAAATCTATTTCTCCCCTGTGGGTGGAGTGAAAGGATACATTATCTGTACCCCTGAATGTCGTACGAGGCTACTAAGAGGGGAAGAATCTGCACTCACTCTCGTCTTTTAAGCCCTAATCAAATCCATGATTCTATGTTTTTCCGTGTAGCGGAGAAATATATATTACACTGACTGACAGAGCAAATGCAACACCAAGAAGGAGTGGTCAGAACTTTATGCCAATTGCAGAGTAGACTGACGTCACTGAGGTATGCTCATGATGTGAAATGCGCAGCTGTGCTGCGCACGTAGCGAACGATAAATGGGACACGGCGTTGGCGAATGGGCCACTTCGTACCGTGATTTCTCAGCCGATAGTCATTGTAGAACGTGTTGTCGTGTGCCACAGGACACGTGTATAGCTAAGAATGTCAGGCCGCCGTCAACGGAGGCATTTCCAGCAGACAGACGACTTTACGAGGGGTATGGTGATCTGGCTGAGAAGGGCAGGTTGGTCGCAGCCGATACCCATAGGGATGTGTCCACGGTGCAGCGCCTGTGGCGAAGATGGTTGGCGCAGGGACATGTGGCACGTGCGAGGGGTCCAGGCGCAGCCCGAGTGAGGTCAGCACGCGAGGATCGGCGCATCCGCCGCCAAGCGGTGGCAGCCCCGCACGCCACGTCAACCACCATTCTTCAGCATGTGCAAGACACCCTGGCTGTTCCAATATCGACCAGAACAATTTCCCGTCGATTGGTTGAAGGAGGCCTGCACTCCCGGCGTCCGCTCAGAAGACTACCATTGACTCCACAGCATAGACGTGCACGCCTGGCATGGTGCCGGGCTAGAGCGACTTGGATGAGGGAATGGCGGAACGTCGTGTTCTCCGATGAGTCACGCTTCCGTTCTGTCAGTGATAGTCACCGCAGACGAGTGTGACATCGGCGTGGAGAAAGGTCAAATCCGGCAGTAACTGTGGAGCGCCCTACCGCTAGACAACGCGGCATCATGGTTTGGGGCGCTATTGCGTATGATTCCACGTCACCTCTAGTGCGTATTCAAGGCACGTTAAATGCCCACCGCTACGTGTAGCATGTGCTGCGGCCGGTGGCACTCCCGTACCTGTAGGGGCTGCCCAATGCTCTGTTTCAGCAGGATAATGCCCGCCCACACACTGCTCGCATCTCCCAACAGGCTCTACGAGGTGTACAGATGCTTCCGTGGCCAGCGTACTCTCCGGATCTCTCACCAATCGAACACGTGCGGGATCTCATTGGACGCCGTTTGCAAACTCTGCCCCAGCCTCGTACGGACGACCAACTGTGGCAAATGGTTGACAGAGAATGGAGAACCATCCCTCAGGACACCATCCGCACTCTTATTGACTCTGTACCTCGACGTGTTTCTGCGTGCATCGCCGCTCGCGGTGGTCCTACATCGTACTGAGACGATGCCGTGCGCATTGTGTAACCTGCATATCGGTTTGAAATAAACATCAATTATTCGTCCGTGCCGTCTCTGTTTTTTCCCCAACTTTCATCCCTTTCGAACCACTCCTTCTTGGTGTTGCATTTGCTCTTTCAGTCAGTGTATATATAACTTTCATTTCACGCCCTTTGCAGTTTTTTTTTTTTTTTTTTTTTTTTTGCTGATATCGTCTTCTTTCAATGTGTCGGATGGTTGCCTAGTCATAGAATCGCTTGAAACAATAATAACCACCACTATAGCCCCCTCTGCCGACATATGAAAGGTACCATAAGAAGCAGAGCCATGAATCTTAGTATCTTTTCGGAATTAGACTGTATGGCAAAGCGGATGTTTTTGCTAATACTATCGAAATAATTAAATTTATCGATTTTCACTCAGGTACACTTATTTTTTATTGCTTGTGGTTAGGCGACCCTTGACATTTAATGGGAGAATGGTGGTATACAAAGAGATTTGAGACCATAAAACCGTAAATCTGACCTAAGCCTAACTGGATGCTGCCCGAAAGTAATGGAAAGAAGGAATCAAGGTTCCGAAAGAAAATAGCTCACTATATCGCGGGAGGAAATCCCTCAATCCCTCATAAACAAAAGACTGTAGGTGATCTGGTGCCAGGTATCAGACCTATTGTATTATGGTAACATATATACCTGCTTCAATACCTTCAATACCTTCGGATGAAGGAAGTGTAGATGCGGAGCGGATGTGGATAATATTTTGTATATTCTAAGTTCCCCCCTCCAAAGAGTAGGACATTCACGAGCTCTGTTATGAAATAAAGAGGCCGACAGTTATCACAGGAGAATACTTTTACTTCTATCGCTCTTGAGAACTTCCAGGCACAGTGGTTCGCGTCACTCCTTCCTAATCTTCACTGCACTCATTACTTCGCTAGGTGGTTTCTGGGTTTAAACGTAGCTTGTGGGTAATTCGGTAGCAGTTGAGGTTTTTGTGGCCTGAAAAAGAGAGTGAGTACGACTGCTAAAAGCCTCACAGTTCCCTCTAATGATACACCAACACAATGATACGTTCTTCTCCATGCGATTGTAATTGACTTTATATGGCTCCCGCCGATCTGCGGCCCTCAGGAGCACCGTGCGACCATCAAAGACCAGACTGGACCAATAAAGTCGCTAACGAATTATGCATTACAAGCAGTGTAATTGCATTGTAGGAAGGCAATCTGTGTCATCCCCGCTATTCCAAGCCCTTGTATTACATAGCATCTGCTTCTCACAAAGAAGCTGAGAATAGAGTTGGCGTAGCTCACTTGGATATGGGTTTGAATAATGGATCAGATATTCGTTATTTAATTCTCAAAATAAATCATATTAAAATATTAATATCTAAATGTTTCTTTTATTCTCTCGATTAAAAAAAAACTGAGTGGTATTGAGAAATTACAAAACCCCCTTCTGTTTCGAGCAAAATGCAATATTATGCAATAGAAGTAGCTTAATTGCATTGTAGGCGGGCAATATGTGTTATCTTTGCTATTCCAAGCCCTTCTATACACAGCAGATTATCTTCCTATTCTTCTTCTACCGCTTTTCCTACACCTGTGGGGTCGCGTGTGCGAACTGTGTCAGATATGTATCTTTGGATCTGTTTTACGGTCAGATGCCCTTCCTGGGCACAACCTTGTAAGGAGGTAAGATACTCACTACTGCGTGTATCTGTGATGGTTGGTGGTATGGTGTGTTGTCTGCATACGAAGACGAGAGTATTGGAACACACACAAACACCCAGTCTCCGAGCCAGAGGAATTAATCAGATGTGAATAAAATCCCCGACCCGGCCGCGAATCGAACCAGGGACCCTCTGAACCGAAGGCCTCAAAGATGACCATTCAGTCAAGGGGGTGGTCGAGGTCTTTGTACCATCTTTGGTCAAATATGACTTAACGACGAAATGTAGTAAAAGATGCCTTTATATGATCAAGAGGTACCATGTCATTGCGTTCACAAAAGCTAGAAATGAGAATTTGGACAGTGTTCCGAAATTCTGAGTGAATGGGAGGTGCTGAAATTGACAATACAGTGGACTCTTTTTAATTCAAACTCCAAGGGGAGTTAAAAAAAATCGTATCATCCAAAATTTGAATTGAGCAAGAATGACTATTTTAACGAAATGTAGGACAGTGCTGTATAAATACGTAAAATTTTAAATTCATTGTAATGAATAATTTTTACAGTACTATGCTGCCATGTTGTCCTGTGATATAGATGAAAGTTTTCGCACGAAAATATAATATATAAACACTAGTATAAACAACACCATTTACAGTGAATGAAAATCCACAGACTGTTTCCAGTCATTCGACCGGGTCAGAGATAGAATGAATGAAGTCCCCATCTAGCGGCGAGGATAGGAAACGTGCAGGCTGCCGAAGTCTGTCGCAGTCCTCTCGGGCAATGATAACCATTAACAGTATTTGCACAGAATTTAGCACATGCAACAATGCACTAATTCCATTATTTTTGTTTGTTTGGATTTTTTCTTTTACATGGTGGAAAAAATTTTCAATTTCATTTAAAGATTGAAACGCGTCATCATCAACATTTGATTGAGCTTCAACAAATCTTCTTAAACTTCTTACCGTTTTGAAAGCTTCAGACATGGGCAGTACAGGCTCTTCTGTGACGTTCAATTTACATTTTTGTAAAAGAGAGTAGGATAAAAATATGACATGCCTACGGTTTATAGATTTCTTTCCGAAAAATATTGGGCATTCCTAATTTTTTACAAAAGCGTAGGGCGGAGGGTTCAAAATAAATTGCGAAAAGACAAAACATCTTATTGTCATCTTGAGATCTTAAGATGCTCATTATAATATAAAAATGAAATCATTCAAAACATTAAACGTTAGTATCTTTAAAAAAAATTGTTCTTATTTCCACAGTTCCATCCCGAGGTAGTGCAGTTCTTTTCAGGCGCACCTTCAGTGGAGACGAACTGCAGCCTTCCAGATAATCTGAAATTTCTGGCAATAGGCTACTGGGAATAATGCCAGGTTCTACACAGTCTAAGCATTCCTTTCGGCAGAAAACTCCCTGTTACCATTGATTTCACTGTGTTTAGGGAATGACTGTTCTTATCATCAGTCATCAATGACGGTCTTCTCGAAAGGAAACTTTCCTCGCAAACCCTCAGTGAATACGCACTTTCTTTTGAGTATTTTTGAACAACTTTCTTATAGTCACATGATGCTATGTAGCATTTGGCTACAATTGTTACCCCACAAAGGAAGGGTAACATTTACGTGTATCGACTACGAATGTTGAACGGAGAAATAAAGCATGTCGATACTCGACGTAGTGTTCGAAAACTCTCGATATACACATCCTACCAACCTCTCACATGAACAAACAAACCATTTGATAAATTGAGGTTTTATTATGTCGAAAACGGTGTCTATAAGGCAAGAACTTGCCTCTGCAGCCAGGGTTGCCAGGTGTACCGTATTATACTGGATTTCCCGTATTTGAGGGTCTGAAATACTGTCCCATTTTAACAGCATACGGAATACCCTTTTTTACCATGTTTAAATAACTCACTTCTGCCAAAGTTAAATTTATCTATTTACAGTAGCGATTGCCGATCCTGCATTTCAGATTATTATTCCTCATCTAGCGACTCTACACTATAGGTGAATTCTTCCTCTAAAGTTAATTTAAATGCTGTTTCAATATACGCATCATATTTTTTAAGTGTGACTGGTTCTTATGCATGTATTGAAAGAGTCTTTTTTTGAATTCTTGAAAACAAATGGAATGATGTAAAGAATAGTTGTTCAGCAACTGTGATATAGTCAGAAATTCAAGTGTCACTTAATTTTTTTGTCAGAAATTTCATGACTTGATTAAGAGAGATTCTGCATTATTAAAAAAGGGTAAATATGTAGAAAAATACAGGTTTTAACATTTTACGTAGAAAATGAAACAACGAAATACTGTAATAACGCTTGTGCCTACAATGTCATTACAGCACATTAAATCATATATCAGTGTTTTCTTGACAAATATCGTTATGTGTATCGACGTGACCTGTCCCCTATTGGCATTTAAAAAACGTGGTAACCCTTCCTGCAACTGTCTGGCGGTCAACTTCAATCTTCTTCATATCGGCGTACGAATCACAACCTCGTTCATTGACGGTGTTCTTAATATAGGATTTTCCTGGTCGTCTTCATGTTCTCTTCGTCAGAAATGTACGCTCAATATTTAACAGGATAATAATGTCGTGCCTGAGTACGTGGTCATTGAACTTGGTTTTCTTCTTGATCATGTTCAGTAGACATTGTTTTTCTTTAACATCCTTTAAAACGAGGTCATAACTTACCAAGGGAGATGTTCAATAAATTTCCAATTTCTTTGAAATCATTTAGGAAAAGGCTAGGAAAACAACAGATAGGGAATCTGCCACCTGGGCGCTGCCCTAAATGCAGAGCAGGATTGATTGATTGATTGATTGATTGATTGATTGATTGATTGATTGATTGATTGATTGATTGATTGATTGATTGATTGATTGATTTTTATTGATTGATTGATTCTGTCCCTTCAACTTGTTCTGGTCATTCTTTTCCAGAATTAAATTTCCGTGGCCTCTATTCTTGCTTCTTTCATTTTCTTAGAGTCCAGGTTTTACATTTTTATGTCAGTACACTCCAGAAAAAGGTCTGGAGCAACGACATTCTAGTATACAAACTGTTGTGTTCATTTGGTAATAAATTCTTGAAATATTTGTTTCACCATCAATACTCTGTTCTGGATTTCAGTTGGACATTTATTTTCACACTTAATTACACTTCCAAAGTAGCAGAATTCCGTGATTTTCTCAATGGCTGTCATCATCATCATCATCTGTTTACCCTCCAGGTTCGGTTTTTCCCTCGGACTCAGCAAGGGATCCCACCTCTACCGCCTCAAGGGCAGTGTCCTGGAGCTTCAGACACTTGGTCGTGGGATACAACTGGGGAGAATGACCAGTACCTCGCTCAGGCGGCCTCACCTGCTATGCTGAACAGGGGCCTTGTGGAGGGATGTGAAGATCGGATGGGATAGGCAAGGGAGAGGGAAGGAAGCGGCCGTGGCCTTAAGTTAGGTACCATCCCGGCATTCGCCTGGAGGAGAAGTGGGAAGCCACGGAAAACCACTTCGAGGATGGCTGAGGTGGGAATCGAACCCACCTCTACTCAGTTGACCTCCCGAGGCTGAGTGGACCCCGTTCCAGTCCTCGTACCACTTTTCAAATTTCGTGGCAGAGCCGGGAATCGAACCCGGACCTCCGGGGGTGGCAGCTAATCACGCTAAGCACTACACCACAGAGGCGGACCTAAATGGCTGTACCATTTAAAATAATGTTACC
Source organism: Anabrus simplex (assembly GCF_040414725.1). NCBI lineage: Eukaryota > Metazoa > Arthropoda > Insecta > Orthoptera > Tettigoniidae > Anabrus > Anabrus simplex. The sequence continues at coordinate 1,694,543,278 of NC_090265.1, read as the reverse complement.
TTGAGTTGGTCGTTTATTTCTGTAGACCACCAGAATGTTGTCTTCCGATGGTTTATTCTTATCCGAAATTTCCCGAAGCCATGCTGAGTTTTGATACTGATGGTGAGTCTGTAACATAATAACTATTACTTTAAAGTGTGCTATGACCTTACAGGACGTCGTCGATCAGTAGCATGATCTGTTAATTGTTAATAACTGTTCTGAATAGAGTAAGTTCCGTCACCCCAAATCATTGGCTCAAGTTGCCAAGCTACGATGCTCTAATTCGTTCCGGACGACGTTTACCATTAATTTCCCTTGTATTATTACTTGTAGAAGGTGGTACTTACTATTCCGCATCATGACCAAAGTAGTCTAGCTTCCTTCTCTTGATGGTAATGAGCATTTCTGGTTGTTTGCTAATACATGCAAAACTTCTATTTTGGTCATTTTAGCTGTTCATGGTATGTTCAGCATCGTACGGTATGTCAAAATTTCACATTCATTTTCAAAGTCGCAGGGTAGAGGGGGTGGGCAAATGAAAAATTAAATAAATTTGAAACTTGTCCGCCTCTGTGGTGTAGTGGTTAGCGTGATTAGCTGCCACCCCCGGAGGCCCGGGTTTGATTCCCGGCTCTGCCACGAAATTTGAAAAGTGGTACGAGGGCTGGAACGGGGTCCACTCAGCCTTGGGAGGTCAACTGAGTAGAGGAGGGTTCGATTCCCACCTCAGCCATCCTGGAAGTGGTTTTCCGTGGTTTCCCACTTCTCCTCCAGGCGAATGCCGGGATGGTACCTAACTTAAGGCCACGGTCGCTTCCTTTCCTCTTCCTTCCCTATCCCTTCCAATCTTCCCATCCCTCCACAAGGCCCCTGTTCAGCATAGCAGGTGAGGCCGCCTGGGCGAGGTACTGGTCATTCTCCCCAGTTGTATGCCCCGACCAAGAGTCTGAAGCTCCAGGACACTGCCCTCGAGGCGGTAGAGGTGGGATCTCTCGCTGAGTCCGAGGGAAAAGCCGAACCTGGAGGGTAAACAGATGATGATGATGATGATGATGATTGTACCGGGCGGTACACCTCCACGCCGCTAATTTAAAATTTGCGCCAGTTGAAACTCCTCTGCTGGAGGAAGTCTGAACTTTATTGACGGTATTAATTTTTAAGTTTCTCAGAAGATGTCACTACGTGGAAATTTTGGAGTTTTTGAACTGTGTCATTTTCGACGTATTTTTGTTTTGCTTGTAGTAAGAAGTGTGAACTTTCTCTTCTAGAGGACACTACTGAAGAACTACAATGGTGCACCCTAGTGCGATGTGAAAAAACTATTTTTTGGAGATATTTTTATTTCAAAAGTTTATTTCTTGTTAAATTTCTTTCTGTTTTTGTTTAAGTTGGCTGTATACCCCTCTCTTTCCCCTTGTTTTGTATTTAGCCAATCCCGAATTTATTTAATTAATTTCTGACCAATCTGATGTATCTTCCCCCAACTTGAATATGTTGCTGTACCCTACCCAATAAAGTGATTGTGGGCGGGTGTTTTCTTCCCTAAAACGCCTCGAACTTTCCGCGAGAGTATATAAACTGCTGATTTTAGGGTCTCTGCGCCACTTCTGTACCATCTCTCAGTGTGTAAAGTACATAGCAGGGGGCGGGTAGCGCCTCTTTCTTCGGCAGCGGTCAACAACAAGGTAATGGCCGATTAATAACTTCTTTCTTTGCTAGCTCAGCAGTTTAACTCTCGGGGCGGGTCCGAAGTTTTTCCATAATGTAACCTTCCTTAAAATGTAAAGACCTTAGGTATCTATTCTATCCTTAAACTACATATCGGGATAGAGAGTGCTTAACCCTCTCGAGCTCCCACTCATATTGTTTTGAGGTGAACTTATTTTTCTCAACCTATTCTTCTTTAACGTAATGTAAATTGTTTCTTTCTTAAGTCACCTCTCTAGTATGGGATTAGCCCTTGTATTAACGGCCTAGTGCCAAGTAGGTTTTAAACAAAGAGTATTAGGAGCGCAAGTTCGCCTCCTCTCAAATTGTTATTTTAGAGGTCATGTAATTAATCTTTTCTCACTTAATAGACCTCAGTAGGTTGGGTATTTTACCCCTGTGTCTATGTCCTGAGAGGACAACTTGAAGGTGGAGTTTGGTGTGGCCTTTCAGAGGCTTAAAGTTTGAGAGCGAGTAGCTCTTTCTTGAAAATTGAGTGTTGTATGCCTCGAGGAGGCTTTTCTGTGTAATTTGGAGCAAGTGCTCCTGAGCATGAATGGGGTTTTCTGCCCCTCTGTTAAAACTTATTTTGAAGTAAGGTTGGGCTGATTGCCCAAGCATTGTGAAGTCGGGGCGCGAAGCCCAAATCCAGTAAATTGTGTAACTACATTTTGTTGACTTGCTACTCTGTACCTGCCATGCTTGTTATTTCCTTATTTTGAAAAGAAAATATAACCTTGTTAATTTTACATGAACTCTAATTTCGTAGCTTGAGACCCGTTCACACCCGCACCTTCTTTCACCTCTAACTACCGCAAAAACTCGGTAACAATTATTATTGTTATTATTAAGTGTATGGAATTTACAGAATGGACAAGTATATACAATATTATACAAAAGAAAAACCTGCAAAGAATACAAGGTAAGTAGGGAATAATTACACATGAATATCTAAATTGTTTATCCACTGCACTAGGGATACTGAGACATCAGCAAAGTCTTTTCGGTCTCCACCATAAGCACGCAGAAGGCATTCGTCCATTATATGATGCATGGTCTGGACTAAAGCACCACAATCACACGCTGGAGAGTCCCTGATGCCCCACTGGTGAAGGGAGAATGCAGATCTTCCACAATTTGTGCGGAACCTGTTTAGTGATGCCCACGTTCTTCTTGGCAAGCTGAAACCAGCTGGGGCGTGGTTTGGATTAAAGAGGCTTGGCCACTCCGGAGCTGTACGAATCCATTGCTCTTTCCATTCCTCTTTTAAATTGAAACAAGCATCCATTAGATTCTTAGCTGTTTTCATCGGTGGCTTACGGGATTTCAGCCTTTGTCTCCAGAGATCTGCAACATCTCTATGAATAGGTAGAGTTGGATTGGACATGATCTTATTATATTCTTGAACAAGGGCTCTTGAACGTCGCAGGCTTGGTGGAGCAATGTGGGACAGGACTGGCAGCCAGTGCGTTGCAGTAGGCTTCAGAGTACCAGAGATGATACGCATGGTGGTGTTAAGTTGTACATCGACTTTCTTCACGTGGCAACTGTTAAGCCATACTGAAGAGCAGTATTCAGCTGCAGAATACACGAAGCCAAGCGCAGTACGTCGTAATGTGTCCGCTGAAGCACCCCATGAATTTCCACACAATTTAAACAGAATATTATTACGTGATCTCAACTTAGATCCGAGGTTTTCAAGATGCTTTCTATAAGATAGGGTTCGGTCAAGCGTTACCCCGAGGTACTTTGGATTAGGATTGTGCTTTACCACTGAGCCATTGAAGCGTACTTGGAGTTTTGTATTAGCCAACTTGTTGTGGAGATGGAAGCAAGCAGATTCTGTCTTATTCATACTGGGTTGTAGTCTCCAGTTTCGGAAATAAGAGCTAAGTGTATCCAGGTCAGACGTCAGGATGGCCTCGGCATGGCTGAGATCTGGATGTTGAATGGCAATGATGAAACTTACGCATTTTGGCATCATTAGAGACAAGGGGGCATAATTTAAATAAAATGGGGGCAGTCTTATTTATTGGACGTGTACAAATCAGAGACATTTCATACAGACCTAGTAATAACCGTATAGACTATGGGTTTCATCAGATTTTCAGAGCTTACAAAGTGGGGGATGGGTGCCAGCTGGAAAAGTTCGTGAACCGCTGCGCTAAGTAAAAGTAGTTTGTCATGGAGGAAGGAAGAGTTTCATTTTTCTAGCGCACTCTTGTGAGACCTACAAGGTCGTGGCTGAGACTGAAACCATGCCTTTGCGACCTCCCTCTTGTGAACAGTTCTTCACTAAAACATTAACACTACAAAAAGACGGAAGTATTGGTGTTGTACGCTGGGATCAATGCGGGTACATCACTTTAGACCGCAGGGAACCTTGAGTAAGCGCTCAAGGATTTACTTCATGATGCTCTCATTACTCGAAATAAATAATACATTCAACATTTCTTGCCTGCACTCTTTACTCATTTACGAGCAATATAAATTATTGAGAAGTGGGTCTGAGGCCGCGTGCAGGTGCATACGTGCCTTTCTCTTGCCCTCTTACAGTTCTTCTTTCTGCGGTTCCACCGACTCGAAGGTAAGTACACTCACTGACAAAAAAGTTTACCTTCACTTGGGTATGAAGTGGCTGGCCCCGTGGTGTAGGGGTAGCGTTCGTGCCCCTTACCCGAAGGCCCCGGGTTCGATTCCCTGCCAGGTCAGGGATTTTTACCTGAACCTGAGGGCTGGTTCGAGGTCAACTAAGCCTACGTGATTAGAATTGAGCAGCTATCTGACGGTGAGATAGCGGTCCCGGTCTAGAAAGCCAAGAATATCGGCCGAGAGGATTCGTCGTGTTGACCACACGACACCTCGTAATCTGCAGACCTTCGGGCTGAGCAGCGGTGGCTTGGTAGGCCATGGCCCTTCAAGGGCTGTAGTGCCATGGGGTTTGGCTTGGTTTTGGGTATAAAGTAATATAATTATCAGTATTTTCTTCTGCAGCAATGTAGTGCAGACTTTGGGAAATGCCAAAATTACGGAGCCTCTTCAAAGTTAAAACCGCACCATTTGAAAACACCGCGCAAGTGATAATTGATCATTTAAGAACGGGCACAGGGCACATATCCAGATTGTCGACTTGTTTTATTATTGCAGGCTTTCTTCTCGTTCTGATGCGCCTGTTCATAAAAGAAACGACACTTATTCAGCCAGTAGCATGCTTATATTTAAGGTTGATTTGTGTGTGGTGTGGTTTGGAAGTCATTTAAGAAACGGCACTTGTCACCATTCACCATTACTTCCCTATGTACAGGCCCTCATTCAATGCCCGTGATAATGATTTTGCTATCATTAAAAAATCTAAAAAAATGTTGATCGAATTTATGACTTAAAGCAATCTTACGAACTCATCTTACGGGCACCAAGTTCACCATAATCCTGGTAGAGACTACTGATATTCCGAACTTTTACTGCATGGTGGCCGAAAACTTTTAAGAGGGGAGGACTGCCGGATTAGCCTCGAACAAGTGGAGCACCTACCAACTTGAAAATTCGTTTCCAGCCAGCATCTTTTATGGACTGCCAAAGATCCAGGAACCGCACGGACATAACATTTCATCAACGGCCTTATTAAACTCCCCTTTCGTTTCAAACTAGAGCACAACGTCCAGGTTCCCAACGAACTAGCCTACAAAGGACCAATTCCATTTGACGGGAACAAGATGATTGACCTAAGTATCTAGAAGTGTACAGTATAAGGACGAAACGTGGCCAACTTTTTCTTTGGCTGACGATGCTTTTGATTGACTGTCGTCATTCAAATCATTATTATTGTAGAACAACAACATGGTGTGTCTTATCCGAGTAAACAATGTGTTTTTGCTGCATTCTCATTCAGCCGTCACTTGAAAGAGCACATATCCATTTCGAATACGCCCATTTCCATAAAGTCCTTCATCTTTAAAGTAACCTAGCCAAAACCATCAACTCTAACAGTCAATACACATACTTTAACGTAAATAGCAAGACTGGCTTTTAAATTTTTTACTCATCCTGAAAAATTACATTTCCGGACAAGTTACCTTTAATAAATGACTGATTCAACTGGTGTTCGGTGTCCTTCCTAAGTAATCAACCATTTGCTGCGCTTTTATGAAACATTTTTAATTGCTAGTTGCTTTACGTCGCACCAACAAAGATAGGTCTTATGGCGACGATGGGACAGGAAAGGCCTAGGAATGGGAGGAAAGCCGCCGTGGGCTTAATTACGGTACAGCCCCATCATTTCACTGGTGTGAAAATGAGAAACCACGGAAAACCCTCTTCAGGGCTGCTGACAGTGGGGTTCGAACCCATTCTGAAACAATTACTCATCCCTCAGAAGCGGTTAGTTTGCCAGTGTGTTGAGTGTGCCTTGAGATTGTCGAGAAGTCTGCATTACGAGTAGCGTATTCATGCACCTCCGTCATGCACCTTCATACACGTCTCATGCTACAGACTGGATAAAACGATTACAAAGACGTACTGTAATGGTTCAAATCCCGTTACAAGATGATATCTGTATTATTATTATTATTATTATTATTATTATTATTATTATTATTATTATTATTATTATTATATCTGTGATATTATTATTATTATTATTATTATTATTATTATTATTATTATTATTATTATTATTTTATCTGTGAGATTACTATTATTATATTATCATTCTTATTCAATTCGATTATGCAATGCTTGTCGCTTGCATGATTGTAACTTAGTTAACTGTATGCATATATATGTGTGTGTAGATTAACATTAAAAATATGTACAGTGAGAATTGTTATATATCAGATGTTGGATGTGACATCGTTACATTGTGCAATACTGCTGGGATTTCTGTCAAGTCATCGCCACGTCATGGCTACGTCATCGTGAGTATTTAGCACTGCGCTCACGGTCTTGGAGTTTCTTAGGGAGCCCCAGGGGATTTCACCATTACATGTAATATTTGTCACGAGGTGGGAGAATATTATAGTTATTTCTGGAGATTACGTAGGTGCGTCACCCAACGTCTATATAAGGTGGCTGCATATTGTAGCGTCAGTCATTATTCAATTGGAAGGAGAGGCGACAGTTGGTCGGAGTGTGAACGAGATGCAGAGGCCTCAGTCGGTCATTAAGTCAACGGGAGTCTACGGGAAGGAGAAGACTCAGTGAGCCATTAGTTGTTGGTCATTGAGAGAGTGAGGCCAAAGTTGGTCGGTCACTCAGTTGAAGATACGGACGCAAAGACTTACCATGGAGTCATAGAAGGATACCACTTGCAATGGAGTCGTACAGTGCAGACTTACCCAGAAGTCATATGATATGGAGAAGAAGCAGTCGCATGGATACATCACCAAATTAGGCGTGACACATCTACAGTAAAATCCAGATTTAAGGAATACGTCGTAATTACACTCAAAGTGTTGAAGGTACAGTCAAGTGAAACAGTGAGGGATATACTTTGTATAAATTGTTAAATGTCCGGTCAAGAAGAATTCAAATTCATGCCTAGTTTCTTTTAGTTGCAATGTCATAATGTCATATTCTCATCTGTTTTGATCGCAGCAGTTCTCACTATTTTACATATTGTTTCAAGAATATATTTTGTTCTATCAAATTAATTTAGCGTTTCATTTCTACAGTAAAATATCTTAACCTCAAAATGAATGGGGAAACCGAACGCCAATCTCCTTTTCCCAGAACTTATATGGTATGTTGTCTAAAGTAAGCTTATTACCCCACACCCTGTTAGTACTAAATATTTACAGTACCAAATGACGGAAAGAGTTCATGGCGCACGCAATATTGCGAGTGGTTCAAGGTCGGCTTCACACGTTTTGACATAAATATGTTTTAATGGCTGGGGTCATCTAAAACAGTAGTATCGTCACAAACTGTGTAACCGAAGTGTAATATAGCAACCGTGTAGGCTGTGATGAAAATTATGGACGGATGGCCAGACAATGTGACCTAACAACCGTGCAAGCTGTGATGTAAAGTATGGATGAATGGCCAGACACTGTTACCCACCGACTGTGCAGGCTGTGATGTGAAGTATGAAGGGATGGAAATTGAACCCGGGCCTCCAGAGTGGCAGCTAATCAAACTAACCACTACACCACAGAGGTTAACTATTAAATTATGAACTTGTATTTTTTTTTCCTTCCTCATGGATAAAATAAAACTTAATGCGTGATCTGGCCCCTGATTTATTTCTTAACTTAAATTTGGCCCTCGATATGACTTAAGATCGTCCAGCTTCTTAACTGAATGGCCATCGTGGTAGCCAGTGGTTCAGACTGCCCCGAGTTCGATTCACTGTCGGCTCGAGGATTTTAACTACTTTGGTTATTTCCTCTAGCGGGGAGGGGGGGGGGTGTTAGTCTTAAAACACATCACACTAAAAACAACTACAACAAACTTAAAATAGTGAATACGCTCTTCTATATAGAGTTGGCATCAGGAAAGGTAGCCGTTTGTAAAACTGAGCTAAATCTATACAAAGTACCGAACTTACGTAATTCGGAAAAGGCGAGGAAGGAGAAGATAGATATTAATTTTGCCAACCCAGGAATAAACACCAAAATCTATTCCCCGACCCAGATAGATTAACAAGATGTGACTTAAGTTCCTGGTCCGGCCGGAAATCGAACCACGGGTCCACTGCCCATAAGTCCGCTACGCTGATTTTCAAAACAAGGATCCGGAAATAACGAATATCATAACAAAACAGTCCCTAAATGTGCGATGTTTGAATCAGGTGATTGGCAAAGGAAGAAAACAGTTCTGCTACCGACAATTTTAGGAATATAATATCGAACTATTACCCCCAGACCACCGAGTTAGTTGCTGAATATGAAGAAAGCCACACCCATTAGAAACAAGGAATTTAACCTGAGCAAGAACTGACACCACAGTCCACGTGACATAATTAGATAATACAGAGTACAAGTCTGCTAAAATACGAAGAAATGAAACAAGGGTAATGTCATCAAAAGAAGAAGAAATGTGGAATGAATGATGGAGTAAAATAAACACACGAGAAGAAAGAGAAAATATAGCGAGAGTTAAAATTACCTTAGCTTTACAAAAACAAGCCGCTTCCGGCTCAAGTCCCGGAAATGTGTTGGATCCTTATCTGGCGATATAATACAGTACAATGCACGAGTTCCCTGCTATGTCCACGTATGTCTGCTGACAGACCACCTGGCCGCAACGCTTCTCTCCCACAACGAGGAAACATCCAGTTCTGCTGTCTGTGAACTGGATGTGAACACAGTGCTAAGAAATGTGGTGGCTGAAAACTGTGCAATATTTTACTTCCTTCATGTATTCTTTTATTTTATTTTGCAACTAGTTGTTGTGAAGACCAGTATTTCTCGGCCTTATCTGTAAATGTACACCGTAAATCTTCCAATATTTGTGGAGTATCTCCATGAAAATATCATAATTAAAACAACCACCATTATTAAAGTTACTATTATACAGTGTCATTACTGAAGCGATTTCAGAAATTTACTGTAGCTATATTATCTGACATATTATCACAAAACTTTAAAATCATATAGACATTTTTTTTGCTAGTTGCTTTACGTCGCACCGACACAGATAGGTCTTATTGCGACGATGGGACAGGGAAGGGCTGGGAGTGGGAAGGAAGCGGCGTGGCCTTAATTAAGGTACAGCCCCAGCATTTGCCTGGTGTGAAAATGGGAAACCACGGAAAACCATTTTCAGGGCTGCCGACAGTGGGGTTCAAACCTACTATCTCCCGAATACTGGATACTGGCCGCACTTAAGCGACTACAGCTATCGAGCTTGGTAAAATCATATAGACAAACTCATCATTTCTTTTTGTTGTTGACGTATTACAAGTGTTCCTCCCTACTGATCCTCCAGATGTCAAGATATATTCCTGATCAATAGGGGATAATGACCACGCGATTTTACGACTTAGAATATGCGTCTGTGTTCAGGACCAGCGTTCAAATACATGCTACTGAAGTTGTTCAAAATAAGTTTGACGGTATCTGTATTATAAAACAGGTGAAATATTTTGCCCTTTTAATACATCAACACGTAACAGAAGAATTATTATTTAGAAGTGAAATGGAAGAGAGTTGGAACTCTGTGTGGACAAATAGCATGACGGGCCATGTCATACGGGAGTTGTTCTGTCCAATCGTTCATCTACGTTTAATCCCTAAATTCCTTGAATCCATTTTAATACTTACACAGTTTTTGACTGGACATGGTAAATTTAGAAGTTAGGCCTACTTTCAACAGTTTAAATATACCATCACCAAGTGCAAAAAAAGAAAAAAAACAGTAGCCTTCTGATCCCAACTTAGCAGGTTCGATTGTGGCTCAGTCCGGTGGTATTTAGGGGTGCTCAAATACGTCAGCCTCGTGTCGGTAGATTTACTAGCACGTAAAAGAACTCCTGCTGAACTAAATTCCGTCACCTCGTCGTCACCGAATACCTTAAAAGTAGTTACTGGTGGGGTAGTTACGTAAAGCAAGTAACATGATTAGCCTATTATTATTATTATTATTATTATTATTATTATTATTATTATTATTATTATTATTATTATTATTATTATTATGAACAAAACGGTAACTTACTTAATTTTCTATTGTCCACCACGTGCCCTCAAAAGAAACAGTTACCGAGCTCGATAGCTGCAGTCACTTAACTGCGGCCAGTATCCAGTATTCGGGAGATAGTGGGTTCTAACCCCACTGTCGGCAGCCCTGAAGATGGTTTTCCGTGGTTTCTCATTTTCAAAATCAAAGCAAAGTCATCTCCATACAAATCATGAAGGCCCTTGGAGGGGCGGAAAGTAAAGGCTTGCACTATCCGTTATCTCGGCACTTGGTGGGGTAGAGTGGTTAGCTCTACCCCCGGCCGCCTTTGCCCCCAGGAATTAACCTGGTACTCATTTTTGGTGTAGGCTGAGTGAACCTCAGGCCATGTGCACCTCCGGAAGTGGAAATCTCGTTTCCTAAATATTACGACTTCCTGACGGGGATTCGAACCCACGTCCTTCCGGACGAACCGAGCACGCCTTTACCGCCTGGGCCAGGCAGCCCTTGTTTCCCATTTTCACACCAGGCAAATGCTGCGGTTGTACCTTAATTAAGGCCATGGCTGCTTCCTTCCCACTCCTAGCCATTTCCTGTCCCATCGTCGCCATAAGACCTATCTGCGTCGGTGCGACGTAAAAAAAGAAATTGTTAGGACACCTTAGTTACTGTAACGTAAACTTTCCCCCGCCAGTTTCTGAAGGTGTTGCACTTCAGCTTTTATCCATTTCGTAGATAATGATCTTAACTCTTTATAATATCTTACGCACTATTTTGCTCAGTTAATATATTCTTCTTCTTAATCTGTTTACCGTCCAGGGTTGGCTTTTCCCTCAGACTCGGCGAGGGATCAGAACTCTGCCGCCTCAAGGATAGTGTCCTGGAGCGTGAGACATAGGGTCGGGGGATACAACTGGGGAGGATGACCAGTGCCTCGCCCAGGCGGCCTCACCTGCTATGCTGAACAGGAGCCTTGGTGGGGGATGGGAAGATTGGAAGGGATAGATAAGGAAGAGGGAAGGAAGTGGCCGTGGCCTTAAGTTAGGAACCATCCCGGCATTTGCCTGGAGAAGAAGTGGGAAACCACGGAAAACCACTTCCAGGATGGCTGAGGTGGAAATCGAACCCACCTCTACTCAGTTGACCTCCCGAGGCTGAGTGGACCCCGTTCCAGCCCTCGTACCACTTTTCAAATTTCGTGGCAGAGCCGGGAATCGAACCCGGACCTCCGGGGGTGGCAACTAATCACACTAACCATTACACCACAGAGGCGGACTAGACATTCTTGTTACATATAAATCTATCCCTTATCATTATTAATCATTTGAAGAACTGTTAGATGGATGGCGTTCTGTTGCTCAGTGTCAGCAGTCTCCCTCGTATAATAGGTGCACTAAGAAGTAAAACAGTACAAATCTTGGTATCACTCTAGATGAAAACCTATCATGATCCGCACATACGGCATCAACGTGCACTCAACAATTTAATTGAAACATTAGTTATGCCAAATTTTTATTACTGTTGTATAGTGTATGTACAGTACATCGACTGCACTGATGAATCACTACAGAAGTTATAGCGCAAGCAAAATTCATGTGTGAGGTTCATCTTCAACCTTAAATACACAGATCATGTGACATCGTCCTACACCAAACTCGACTGGCTCCTTCTACAAGACAGACGTAATCTTCACTGTTTAACCTTATTGTAAATGTCAATTCTCCTCCTTATCTTAATGAACGTTTATGTAATCTCTCATTTCACCTCGAAGAAACACAGGAGCACAGAACATGGATATCCTCACCATACCCATTCGTAAGTCCTCAGCATATGGCAATTCCTTCACACCGGGCGAGTTGGCCGTGCGGTTAGGAGCGCGCAGCTGTGAGATCGCATCCGGGAGGTAGTGAGTTGGAACCCCACTGTCGACAGCCCTGAAGATGGTTTTCCATGGTTTCCCATTTTCACACCAGGCAAATGCTGGGGCTATACCTTAATTAGCGCCACGGCCACTTCCTTCCCATTCCTAAGCGTTTCCTGTTCCATCGTCGGTGCGACGTAAATCAACTAGCAAGGAAAAACTAAAGATTTTCCCTCACATTTACTGCAATTCGTGATTGGAACAACCTGCCTCAAGACGTCGGGGGGATATCAGTGTCCAATAAATTTTAAAATGCAAGCACCAAATATCTATTGGAAAGATACAAATAGCAAGGCAGCAAGACATAATCACTTTCCTACACCCTCGTCCTCTTTTCTTTTAAATCTTCTTCTTCCCGTCTGTGTTATCCTTCCCCTTCCCTTGCACCCTTCTCAACTTGAGTGGAAACTCACAGGACAAAAGTTATATTTCACATATACTGTAATTATATTTTGTTTAGTAATTCTCTTTTTGTTTCTACAACGTTATTCTTTGTTTTGTATATCTTAAAACTGTTCTCATTTTCTGTATTATTGTACTGTTTCCCCTTTACTTTTGTAATTTTAATGTTGTCCGCCTCTGTGGTGTAGTGTTTAGTGTGATTAGCTGCCACCCCCGGAGGCCCGGGTTCGATTCCCGGCTTTGCCACGAAATTTGAAAAGTGGTACGACGGCTGGAACGGGGTCCACTCAGCCTCGCGAGGTCAGCTGAGTAGAAATGGGTTCGATTCACACCTCAGCCATCCTGGAAGTGGTTTTCCGTGGTTTCCCACTTCTCCTCCAGGCAAATGCCGGGATGGTACCTAACTTAAGGCCACGGACGCTTCCTTCCCTCTTCCTTGTCTATCCCTTCCAATCTTCCCATCCCCCACCAACGCCCCTGTTCAGCATAGCAGGTGAGGCCGCCTGGGCGAGGTACTGGTCATTCTCCACAGTTGTATCCCCCGATCCAATGTATCACGCTCCAGGACACTGCCGTTGAGGCGGTAGAGGTGGGATCCCTCGCTGAGTCCGAGGGAAAAAATAACCCTGGAGGGTAAACCGATTAAGAACGAAAGAAATAAATTTAATGTACAAGTAGTTACTGTTAGCTATAGTTCAAAGGCTATATATAGACTAGTTTAAGTTATTGATAGGTTACTTGTCCGACTCGTTGGATGAATGGTCAGCGTACTGGCCTTCGGTTCAGAGGGTCCCGGGTTCGATTCCCGGCCGGGTCGGGGATTTTAATCTTCATTGGTTAATTCCATTGGCCTGGGGGCTGGGTGTTTGTGCGGTCCCCAACATCCCTGCAACTCACACATCACACGTAACACTATCCTCCACCACAATAACTCGCAGTTACCTTCACATGGCAGATGCCGCCCACCCTCATCAGAGGGTCTGCCTTACAAGGGTTGCACTCGGCTGGAAATAGCCACACGAAATTTAAAAAAATTAATAGGTTACTTTTTAATAATTGTAATTTTGTTAATGGTTAAGTGTAGCCAGGATAAATAAATGATCTATCTAAGAAAATAGACAGACAAATGACCAGGGTAAAGGTACATCTGTGCAACGAGGTGATGTTCACAGAACGTCATGGTGGGCAGTCCAAAACAATGGCAAAGGAGGAATGTGTGACAAGAAGCTTGATGAGCGCCCAAAGCCACTGAAGCACGGGCTCTGCTTCTTGCTCTGCCGGGAAGATCGGCTGCGACCGCTGTCGAACGTGCGTGCGACGGCTCGGTCAGGGTGCATCTTTCTGGGAGCGTGCGAGCAAATGACATTGCCAAAAAGTGGGACCGCATTCCTGCTACGTCATTCACGCCAGCCACCGCAGCTGACTGCACTAATCTCTAGGTCTCTCTGTTTGGAGATAGCACGCGTCGGTTTGAGCAGAGCCACTCGATAAGATATGGATATTAGAATGTGACAAATTAGATTTTTTTACATCGTTATGCCCTATTTAGGAGCTCTATTGAACCAGCTTAGCTGATGTGTTGGCCTTCTTCTCCTCCCAAAATCTCTTCATCATCATCATTATTATTATTATTATTATTATTATTATTATTATTATTATTATTATTATTATTATTATTATTGTCCGCCTCTGTGGTGTAGTGGTTAGCGTGATTAGCTGCCACCCCCCGGAGGCCCGGGTTCGATTCCCGGCTCTGCCACGAAATTTGAAAAGTGGTACGAGGGCTGGAACGGGGTCCACTCAGCCTCGGGAGGTCAACTGAGTAGAGGTGGGTTCGATTCCTACCTCAGCCATCCTGGAAGTGGTTTTCCGTGGTTTCCCACTTCTCCTCCAGGCGAATGCCGGGATGGTACCTAACTTCAGGCCACGGCCGCTTCCTTCCGTCTTCCTTGCCTATCCCTTCCAATCTTCCCATCCCTCCACAAGGCCCCTGTTCAGCATAGCAGGTGAGGCCGCCTGGGCGAGGTACTGGTCATTCTCCCCAGTTGGAACCCCCGACCAAGCGTCTGAAGCTCCAGGACACTGCCTTTGAGGCGGTAGAGGTGGGATCCCTCGCTGAGTCCGAGGGAAAAACCGACCCTGGAGGGTAAACAGATGATTATTATTATTATTATTATTATTATTATTATTATTATTATTATTATTATTATTATTATTATTATTATTATTATTATTATTATGTCCGGCTCCATGACTAAATGGTTAGCGTGCTGGACTTTGGCGACAGGGGTTCCGGGTTCGATTCCTGGCAGGGTCTGGAATTTTAACCATAATTAGTTAATTCCCCCAGCACGGGGACTGGGTATCTGTGTCGTCTTCATCATCATTTCATCCTCATCACCACGCGCAGGTCACCTAAGGACGTCAAATCAAAAGACCTGCACTTGGCGAGCCGAAGTCCTCGGACACACCCGCCGGCACTAAAAGCCATAAGCCATTTCATTATTATTATTAATTTTCTTATTATCATTCTTTATTTGCGAATTGACCGCTTAAGATCATTCCTTCATACGGGCGCTATGCTGTTTCTTCTGTTCATCCCTCCAGACTCCTCCCGTCTTTACAGTTCTTTCGACTTGAAACCCTTCCAAATTTTGAATCATGGTCCGAAATGTTTTCCTGTCTAACATCTGAACTTCCTGTATGTTGGACTTCTCTTAATCCATGCCATCGCTGTCGTTTTGGTCACCGGGCAAGTTGGCCGTGCGGTTAGAGGGGCGCAGCTGTGGCATAGCATCCGGGAGATAGTCGGTTCGAACCCCACTGTCCGTAGCCCTGAAGATCGTTTTCCGTACTTTCCCATTTTTACACCAGGCACCACTGTATCTTAAATAAGGCCACGGCCGCTCCGTTCCAACTCTAGCCCTTTCCCATTCCATCGTCGCCATAAGACCTATCTGTGTCGGTGCGACGTAAAGCAACTAGCAAAAAAAGAAGTCTTCTTGTTCCACAGATAGTTGAATTTTCTGGTTAGTCTGTTTTTTTTCATTCTGTACAAATGTCCAAGAAATGATAACCTCCCCTTTTTCATGGTCTCTGAAATTTTCTCCACATTTTTGTATACATCAATGTTGTTCCGAAGTTTACAGCCTGTTTCAGTCTGGATTGTGTCCAAGATTTTCCGTAGTATTTTTCTTTCTAAGATTTCCAGCTTCTCCAGATTGTAATTCATCGAGAGGCATTCCTGGCATACAGGCATTCTGGTTTTACTACAGTGTTGTAATGCCTTGTTTCGGCTTTCCATGAGATGCATTGTTATTATTATTATTATTATTATTATTATTATTATTATTATTATTATTATTATTATTATTATTATTATTATTATTATTATTATTATTATTATTGATCCGGACCCCATTAGCCAATAATACATAAATGAAAATACAGTATAAAGCTGTGTTACAAACGCAATTTTTTAAAGTACGCAGGAGGACATCGTAGAAAGTATGATCGCTGCAGAAAGCCGTGAAATGTATGAATATGATCAGGATGAAGCAATGATATTATTAACCCTAAGCTAAAATTTAGTGGAATTAAATACCATTTAAACATTGCCATTAAATACATTGAAGATAACGATGTTAAAAACATATCTGGATATCGCGAACATCTGAGGCATCTGCGTGAGGTAAATATTAAAGGTATTAATGCCAAAGGAGGACAACGAAAGATCAACAGTTTCTTCAAACCAGTAAGCGTGTCAAGTGTGGTCAATGAAGGTGTGCCTTGACTGGCATGTTCTAATTCTGTACGGCACTATTTATTCTGTATTTTGTAAGACCGATTACTGTATTGCATGTCCGACTCGTTGGTTGAATGGTCAGCGTACTGGCTTTCGGTTCAGAGGGTCCCGGGTTCGATTCCCGGCCGGGTCGGGGATTTTAACCTTAATTGGTTAATTCTAATGGCTCGGAGGCTGGGGGTGTGTGGCGTATTCAGCATTAGAAATCATCCCAGGTTGGGCCCTCATCTTCACAGGCATGCTGGTCACTTAATAGGCCGTCTACGAGAAAAAGATCCACACCAGGCCTCTCCGGAGGCCATACGCCATTATTATTATTATTATTATTATTATTATTATTATTATTATTATTATTATTATTATTATGCCGGTCCCGTGGTGTAGGGGTAGTGTGCCTGCCTCTCGCCCGGAGACCCCGGGTTCGATTCCCGGCCAGGTCAGGAATTTTATCTCGACCTGAGGGCTGGTTCGAGGTCCACTCAACCTACGTGATTAGAATTGAGGAGCTATCTGACGGTGAGATAGCGACCCTGGTCTCGAAAGCCCAGAATGACGACCGAGAGGATGCGTCGTGCTGACCACACGACCCCTCGTAATCTGCACGCCTTCGGGCTGAGTAGCGGTCGCTGGGCAGGCTAAAGCACTTTCAAGGGCGTTCAGTGCCGTGGGGTTTATTATTAATATATTTTATTATATATTGTATACTATATAACCTCCCTATTTCTTAAATTTAAAATACTGTACTGTACACGTTCTTTTTTTTTTTTACTGAATGGACTGTTGAAATATGTGCCATAGATCATAAGTTATTTTGTTTAATACGGACCTTCATTAATTCGGACAACCTAGAGTCTCAGTCCGGATTAATGAGGTTCTACTGTATTCTTCTTCTTGTTAGTTGCTTTACGTCGCACCGACTCAGATAGGTCTTATGGCGACGATGGGACAGGGAAAGGCTGGGAGTGGGAAGGAAGCGGCCGTGGCCTTAATTACGGTACAGCCCCAGCATTTGCCTGGTGTGAAAATGGGAAACCACGGAAAACCATCTTCAGGGCTGCCGACAGTGGGGTTCGAACCTACTATCTCCCGAATACTGGATACTGACCGCACTTAAGCGACTGCAGCTATCGAGCTCGGTGTTCTACTGTATTATTATTATTATTATTATTATTATTATTATTATTATTATTATTATTATTATTATTATTATTATTTCGACAAAGTCTCGGTGACTCAGGTGGCAGCGCGCTGGCCTCTGACCACTGGGTTCCGTGGTTCAAATCACGGTCACTCCATTTGTGCTGGACAAAGCGGAGCCAGTACAGGTTTTTCTCCGGTTACTCCGGTTTTCCCTGTCATCTTTCATTGCAGCAATGCTCTCCAATATCATTTCATTTCATCCGTCAGTCATTAATCATTGCCCCAGAGAAGTGCGACAGGCTTCGATAGCCGGCACAATACCCATCCTCGCCGCTAGATGGAAGCTTCATTCATTCCATTCCTGACCCTGTCAAATGACTGAAAACAGGCTGTGTATTTATATTATTTCGACCGAGCTCCATAGCTGCAGTCGCTTAAGTGCGGCCAGTATCCAGTATTCAGGAGATAGTAGGTTCGAACCCCACTGTCGGCAGCCCTGAAAATGGTTTTCCGTGGCTTCCCATTTTCACACCAGGCAAATGCCGGGGCTGTACCTTAATTAAGGCCACGGCTGCTTCCTTCCCACTCCTAGCCCTTCCCTGTCCCATCGTCGCCATAAGACCTATCTGTGTCGGTGCGACGTAAAGCAGCTAGCAAATATATATATATATAATTTCGACTATAAATCTTGTGTGCATTGCCTTGCCAATGGTTTAACGTTAATTCTTCTCTCTCTTTGTTACAGGTGAGTAGCAGCCCTAGTACACTACATAGCTGTGAGTAACAAACACTGGACCTGTTTGTGAATGTGACCTGTGCATGAACTCTGTAAGCCCATTATTGTCATTTCCGTATGTTACAAAATGGAAAGCGCTGGGTTGATGTCCTGCTTGGAACTGCTTTTCTATTCACATATTATAGGAAAACCTTTTTAACGTTTGAAATGTATTACTTAACGGTACAGAATAACAGGCAGGATGCTCTTCCGCGCTTATGTCGTGTGAATTGATACAAACTGTAGGAAAACGTGACGTGAGATTATACTGTACAATGACCACGAAACACAAGTTTACGGCAAACTCAAGAGAGGGTCGCACAGTGAGGTGATGGGAAGGACTGACTCTATTCCCCCGTAGTGGTTCGTCCTGCTGGAGACAATAGCGGTTCACTTCAATATGAAGAAATTAGGAAACAGTTTTATTATCATAAAAACAGGGAAGAGATGAAAGTCAGATCATTTTCATTTACTTACCCTCACAGCAACTGGTGAAAATGATTTCCGTTTTCGTTTATACAGACCTGGAATCTTTGAAGGAAATTCTGTGACATGCGACGTAATTTGTCTGTTATTACTTCACTCTCAATGTCACTTTCCAGTGCCTCACCTGTACACAGATAACTCCATTACACTTTCTGTTTCATGTTTCCCCCACAAATAAAGTCTAAAAAGCACGACGGTTTACCAGGGATAACATGAAGAATCTGGCTCACATATCTTCATATTTTTAGTCAATTACGGTCCTCTATTTATAAAACATTTCGTCTGTTCAAGACGGATCCAGTTGCGCACCGTTTTTCAGAGAAATCATGAACATAGAGCTTTCCAGACATCGTGTGCAATATCTTCAAACACACCATCGGGTACGATTTCTTTTTTTTAAAGATATGTTTCGACAATGAACACGCGTTGCTCAATGGTGTGGTGTATTTAACCATGATGGATACTTATTACTCAGCATTTTATAATTACAGTTGCTGAGCGCGTCAAGTAAATCACGTGTCTCATTTTCACACGTACAGAACACTACTAAGGACCGAGCCTTACAGGACAGAGAATGGGACTTAGCTCCTGAACACTTTTTCGGTGAACACTGTATTGCCATACATTCAGTTGTTGTTTGTTGTTGTTTAATACAGCATTCCACGTCTCAAGATTAGGTGTTAACCTTTTCAATTTTACGTAACTGCATCCTAAACCTTTTATCATATTCATCTCTGGGTACACCCTTACTCTTCTTAGTCTCCGGACTTCCCTTAAAAAAATTGAATAAATCCTGGATGACTCAACATGTGTCCTATCAATCTATTTCTTCTTCTGATCAAATTTTACTAAATCGTTCTCCTGTCACTAACTCTGTTTACCAGTGAATGAAGCACTGCTTCAGTACTATTACATAAGTTTTCATTCCCTGCCTAGAAGGGGTACGGCGGTATTCTTAGAGGGTAACACCCTCTCTTAGGTCAGGGAGATTTGGAGCGGTGAAGGTGAGAGAGTTGCCGGCCATGGCCGTTACTGGGAACTGTCCCGACACTCGCCATAGTTCAGGAGAATGGAAAACCATGGAAAACCATTCTCAGTACAACCGACGGTGGGGACCAGCCCCTCTCCGTCTTCCGAATACAGAGGCGTATATCCATAGTAGAGCCGTCACAACCGCTCCTCTCCTCTGTTGGTCGGACAGAATGCAGAGGTGTCGGACCACTGACCAGCCGTGGACAATTGTAGACGGAAACCTACTCTGCATCCGCCGACCCTGCTTTACTAAGCCAAACCAGCATTCAGATTAGTTTACACTGTCCCTTAAATTGAACTAATGATCACTATTTTATCTCTTCGAACGGTCAAGATCCCTCTCGTCCAAGAGTAAAATCGCTACTTGTTAGCGCTAAATAGTACATACACAGTTTGCTTCTACAACGCCCTCCAGCCATTCTACACGGTATATACGCTATATTTCGAATTGAAACACACTTCATCTGGCTGCGCTGCAATTCCTTCGTCCGTCACCAGACAACGGCATATTACGATCATAAGAAGAGTTGGAAAGGGAAATACACTTTCGCTTTGAGCCCGGCTTGCAATGATACGCTCTTCTAGACGAGCACCTGCCAATGGGAAACTAGAGAAGCTGGCGATCCCTAATGCCGGCAGTCCACAACAAGGACCTCCAAGTGTCCACCATCGAGGACCGAGGCTACCATCTGGCCGAAGCACTCCGCAGCCAAAGAGCTAACAGCACTGGGCAGAGATCATCACGACTCTGTGGTTCCTTACAATCTGGCCACAGCTCGACTAGGCACAGCTTTTACTCGGGCAGCGATCCTGTTTGTACATCGCCTAAGCGGCCCAGCTCGACTCGCCAACAGGCGACGAACTCATCCAGATGCCCGATCGGTTAGTTTCAGCAGCCCTGCAGCCGGGGCGGTCGACGGGCAAAGGGGCACCCGCCGCTCTCTCCTGAAATGAGTACCCCGAACAGAGGTGCCTTCCCAACCTGTTCTACAACGATCCCCACGAAAGAAAACTCCCTAACCACAGTCTTTGTATTAAGCTCAATGTTCAGTTTATCTTCCTGATCAGTTCAGCCGACTCGTACCACAGGTACTGTGTAACAAACAGCAGAGAGGGCCATCTCTCTGCTTCTCCTTGCTCTGCCGCGGCAGCGCCTGTGCTTTTCAATCAATCAATCAATCAATCAATCAATCAATCAATCAATCAATCAATCAATCAATCAATCAATCAATCAATCAATAAGTCACTACTGATCTGCATTTAGGGCAGTCGCCAAGGTGGCAGATTCCCTATCTGCTGTTTTCCTAACCTTTTCTTAAATGATTGCAAAGAAATTGGAAATTTATTGAACATCTCCCTTGGTAAGTTACTCCAATCCCTAACTCCCCTTCCTATAAACGAATATTTGTCCCAATTTGTCCTCTTGAATTCCAACTTAATCTTCATATTGTGATCCTTCCTCACTCAAACTTATTTGTCTACTGATGTCCTCCCACGCCATCTCTCCACTGACAGTTCGGAACATACCACTTAGTTGAGCAGCTCGTCTCCTTTCTCCCAAGTCTGCCCAACCCAAATTTTGCAGCACTTTTGTAACACTACTCTTTGTCGGAAATCATCCAGAACAAATAGAGCTGATTTCCTGTGGATTTTTTCCAGTTCTTGAATCAAGTAATCCTGGTGACGGTGCCATACACTGGAACCATACTCTACTTGGGGTCTTAACAGAAACTTATATGCCCTCTCCTTTTCTCCTACAAGCGCGCCTATCTAGGGTACATAAAACGGGCCTCTGAAGAGCACGGGGGCTAATAGTGGCTACAGCTTTACAGCTTTCCATTCGGGAGGTGGTGGAGTGTTCCAACCGTCGGCTGTCCTGAGAATGGTTTTCCGTGGTTCTTTGTTCTCCTCAGTAAGGGTAATGCCGTAACAGTTCCTTTTATAGGCCACGGTCGCTCACCCTCTCCGTACCTCATAACACAGTTAAACATCTCCTGGCCAGAAGGAGGGCATCACCCTCTAGAAGGCCCGCCCTACCCCCATTAGGGTACGGAATGAAAACATTATAGTGGTAGTCGTAACAGAACAGAGAGGAGGGACAGTTAAAACAATGGAGACAGCAGTAAGGGGTCATTATTATAGTGAAATGATAAATAAATTATCGAATATATAAAAAATGAATAGGAATATGTTACATTATAGTGTATAACTTATTCCTTTACATTTCGACTGAATTATTTTCCCCATTACAGGACACAGTTGGTTTTATAACATGTACTTTTCTCATTGTTCTTAATTAATGTCTTCAAAATATAATCTGATTATTTTAAAAATATTCCTTATATTAGAATCTGTCGCCTTTTACTGGAATCCAGTGTTTCACCTGTCTAAAGAGTCACAGCACGTGCTATTCACTGTCTCGTTCTTTGTGATGTGATCTTTCTCACCTCCAGCATTCTTCTGTAATATTTTACATTTCAAAAGCTCCTATTTTTAATTCTATTCTGTTCTTTTCAATACGAATGTTGTGGTATGTACAGTAGTGTAGAAGAAAAGGCAAGCAGACAGTATTACTGGTTGATATCATGATTAAAGCCCGGATGTTTAGGCATTTATAGATTAGAATGCAAACTTACTGGAGCGAGAAACAAGTATACTGTAAACCGGACCACAGTTCTGCAATGAGATTTGCATAAATATTAGGGGTTCGGCCTGTAAGAACCCCTAGAATTAATGTTACTCTCAGTAGATTGCGGAAGAGCGGACTAGACAACACTTCCTACTTACAGATTAGTTTGCATTCCAACCTATATTAGTGCCGTCCGGACCCGCGGTGTAGGGGGCAACGAGTCCGTCCATCACCCGGAGGCCCCGGGTTCGATTCCCGGCCGTGTCAGGGGCTTTTAATTGAAAATTGTTAATATCCCTGGCGTGGGGACTGGGTGTTTGTGTCGTCCTTAACGTTCCTTTCCTCTCGATTTTTCTGTTCATAATTGATATAAGGATATATATCTACACTCTACACTTCCGCAATTCCAATTACACGCAGGTTCATATCATATGGTGCAAGTAGGGGCAAAAGATCTCTATAGGTCGATGCCCCGAACAAATAGCATGTTTAAAAAACCTATTAGTGCCTAAACATCTGGGTTCCTACAATGATGGTAGCTACAGGGCCTCCCGTTTTTCGTGGAACCGAACCACGGAACCGCCAGGAATATACTTTTTTTTAAATACATCGCAAATGGGAAATATCCCTTTATAAGTCTCTTTAGGGCAACACTCCGGAGATTTGGTGATTTGGTATGACTGCTATTGAAAGGATTGAGTTTCTTTTTTCTTTTCACGAAGTTATTCCGCTGAATTCAAAAAATGTATCACTCTAATCATGATTTGTTTTCCAATTGTAATTTTACATTTAAATCCCATTTTTCTCCGATAATATTTTGCCAAATGCAACAAACTTTTTATGGTATATGTATCACAACTCTATTAAGAAACTTGCTTATGGGATTTTTTATTGCAGATTTTTTTTTTCAAGAAGTAGGGATTTTTAAGTCCAAAATTTTACGACGTAAAAATTACACAAATTTTACTACGATTTATATCCTTATATCAATTATGAACAGAAAAATCGAAATTAAATTTCATGAAAAAATGGAATTAGAAAATAAATAAAAAATATTTTGGGAAAACTATTAATTGTATACGAAAGAAATGTTAATGATATCTCTACGTTATGTAGGTGACATTCCCACAAAGTTTCGTGAAAATCCGTACATTAGGTAAAAATATCCTTTTATCTACGGAGTGTCGTCTTAGGAATGCAGTTCATCTATTGTTGAAGATCACAGATAGGATTTGTAACATCAGGCGAGTCTTTAATTACTTGCATAAGAGCGGAATGCAGCTACAGTCGTCATCAAATGTTACCAAATATGTCCATAAGACTTCGCAACATTTTATATGTCATTAGTGATTGACATCACGGCCAGATTGAATTTTCACCGAGCACAGTTTGATGACCGGTGATGGTGGAAATAATTCTACAGTTACACGGTAATTTTGTAATAATGCAATAATCCTGTTTCGTGATATTGGCTAATGTACGTATTTTTCTATTATGCAGCATACCTTTACTTGAACTTTCGTCATCGCGTTCTTCTTAGCCATGCTGTTAAGCCGCAGTTCTGACTGATTCGATTTCCGACTGTCATATTAAGGGAAGTGTACTCCAGTTTCGGTACTCTCTCTCCGGCATGTATCGTGATGTTCATTCTAACAAGAGTAAAACGCAAGCTTACTTTTTCACAAGCCATGTCATAAGTTGTTGTAAACAAGGTTGAGTTTACAAAAACACAACTTCTTTATTTGCTTCACATGTAAAATTACAATATTTACACTAACAAAACTGAAAGTTATCTCGAAGCAAAATGAACTATGAATTTGGAGAAAGAGTCTGTCTTTTGTACACTATATACACGTTGGAGTATTCACATTCACTACTATCTCGGAAAGATAGTCCTTGTGATATGAAAAGTTCTTGATAGTCGAAAACTATCAGAAGCACTGATGTAAATATCTCAGAGAGTCCTTCCTTGTTGAAGTGTCTGAGTTCATTAACGTAAGTTCAATGACTGAAGAGTTCCTACTTAGCGAAACTAAGTTGATAATTGGAGCTTGCATTAGCTAGGGAATGATAGTGGCATATAATGGTAAGACTGGACATGGACAGAGGAACAGGCAAGAGGAGCGGTGACCCGAGGTGAGACCTCTTACTGCCAGAAATTCAGTCCACCTGGCCGAAGCACATTTTCAAGAGGAGTAGCCTCCGTGCTCGACGTAGGGTGTATTCTGGAGCTGGACACCGGGGTCAGTGGGCGTTTGGACAGGCTAGGAGCTCCTTTTTATAGCACACACAACGTTCCAGGCACGCGCACTGAGGGCTGCGCGTCGAGGCTCGAAGAATAACACACTGGCACGCGTGTAGCTGGCTGGCGGATCGAGAAGGGCGCGACGGACATACAACATAAGTGGAATAGAGTGATCATTACTACATCATTTATGTTAACGTCAGACTAACTCATACGGATTTTTGATGATAGTGATATATTAGGAATGTTTCCAAAGTACACTTCTTAAAACATAAAACTAATTGCGTAGAGTACAAAAATATTTTGATGTACCAGTAAACTCTTTATTGTATCAGGTCATTGTACGTAAACAGAAGAGAAATAATATGTATTACAACGTAAGTTATATAGAAAATTACATGGATTTTAGCCCACTGAAAGAAAGCCTGTTATTCCCTTAATATTCAAATGAACGTTCACCGTTGATTGACCTCCACGATTTGTGACGTAACCAAAACCTTACTGTAGCTCAAGCGTGCACATAGCTCGCTCGCCTGCACACATATATATTGTGAAAATGGGAAACCACTGAAAACCATCTTCAGGGCTGTCTATCCTGGGATTCGAACCCACCATCTCCCGAATTCAAGCCCACAGCTACGCGATTCTGTTAGTATGAGGTGTCAGCTAGATCTATTTCTCGTAGTGTAGAGAGATTAACATATATTCTAGAAGTTCTAGTACGTCGCTCCCCATATCATAACCGTCGTGCAGGCTAGAGTATACTCGATAATCGCTTCAGTAAGTTTGTATTCTAACCTATTATTGCCTAAAATTCCGGCCCCTAATCGTAAAAACAATGCACAATACAAAGAGCTTTAGCACACCAGCCACACTTAAGTAGGGCGGCATGTTGAACTGGTCGCAAATATGAAGGGAAGGATATTTAAAATTGAAATCTTTAGGGTTGGGAAATTCGGTAGGTCGTTCCGTAATATAGCCGGCCTTGAACCAACTACATTTCCACAATTTTCTGACTTTAGTGTATTGCAGTAAACGCGACGAAGAAAACTGATTGTGTATCAAAGATTGATTTCTTGAGATGTTTCTACGCAAGTGAATATTAAACGACTTTACTGTGCAGAATGGTATACATCATACAGTGTCCCCAAAATAATACTCTCTCTCTCTCTCTCTCTCTCTCTCCCTGAACAGCGACAACTCTGTGACTATTTTTGTTTGATTGCTTTTGTTTTCGAACGGACTGGCACAAAAGTTATGTCAAATTCCCTGTGCGTTCTCCTGACCTCGCTCCAATGGATATTTTTTTAACTTATTGGGATGCCTCAAAGATGCTTTCTTTCCTTCTTTCTTTCTTTCTTTCTTTCTTTCTTTCTTTCTTTCTTTCTTTCTTTCTTAATCTGTTTACCCTCCAGGGTTGGTTTTTCCCTCGGACTCAGCGAGGAATCCCCCCTCTACCGCCTCAAGGGCAGTGTCCTGGAACGTGAGAATTTGGGCCGGGGGATACAACTAGTGAGGAAGACCAGAATCTTGCCCAGGCGGCCTCACCTTCTATGCTGCACAGGGGCCTTTGGGGGTGGGGATAGGAATATTGGAAGGGATAGGCAAGGAAGAGAGAAGGAAGTGGCCGTGGCCTTAACTTAAGTATCATCCCGGCATTTGCCTGGAGGTGAAGTGGGGAACAACAGAACACCACTTCGAGGATGGCTGAAGTGGGAATCGAACCTACCTCTACTCAATTGATCTCCCGAGGCTAAGTTGATCCCGTTCTAGCCCTCGAACCACGCTTCAAATTTCGTGACAGAGCCGGGAATCGAACCTGGACATCCGGGGTTGGCAGCTGTTCACGATAACCACTACACCACAGAGGCGGCTGCCTCAAAGGGTACTGCATCAAGCCTGCGACAGTCGAGTGGTTGAAAGAGGTAGTTAAATGACCGTATCTCGCAGTTCCATCTGAAATGGTTTTCAATGTTATTGAATTATTTGGTGCGTGTTGGCAGCCGTGTTTTGAAAATTACGATGCTCCGTTAGAATGCGTGTGTACTGTAAATGCAGGGACTCAACTTGTCGTCTTTCTTAGATCTGTTTTAGTTTATATTCTTCATGTAAATTGATTGTACTTAATGTATTTCATTTCCATTATTGTTTCTTTACTGTACTCTATTCAAACACAACATTTATTGTCATTCACAGTGAGAGTAGACTTTTTGGGACACCCTATATTATATTCATGTACACATGTTTCTAGAAACGTAAAAACTAACAGCAGCAATCACTCTGTTGTGTCCATTGAGTTTATTTTATGTCGTACGCGCTGTTGGAACGCATAGCAGACGGTTTGTATTCACTTCCTCCTCTGCTTCCTTCATCGCGTTCGCCTTGGTACGCGCCTGCTATTCACACGACAACTAGTGAAAGGATTTTAAGGCGCATCACCTTTTCAAAAATATAGGTAGTTATTTTCATACAGATAGGTCAATATACAGTATGTATTTGGGGATGAGAAATTGAAGCGAAATAAACACAATTTGTTGTACCTGTTGCACCTTTGTGTGAGATTACTATATTCTGCCACCTTTCACCTTCTATTTCATACTTCAGCACATTTATCTGCGTTTATTAAAGATTACGCAGCATACTTTTTCTCTTCTTGAACAGATTTTTAAAATTTTGTTTAATCAGAAGTCAACAATAAACAGTAAATAAACATTAAAACATAAATTATGGAAACCACCAGCAATTCATATCACAGCAAGAATGACCAATCTGCAGCCAAAAAAATCAAATTCATATTTAAACAATGGTGCTGCAACAATTTAAACTAAGTTCAGTTTAGTACTGGCATGAATTTAATGGTTCCACCCGTCGACGGTGTTCTCTCACGTTCGCCATGTTAGTGTTTACCAGTCCGTACAAGAACTATTTTTTCACAACGCAAAATCATGCCAAAGGATGAGAAGGAGAAGTTGTATGCACTCTCAGAAGAATTCAAGATGCAATTTATTGAAACTGATGGCATCATTCTTCGATGTGTCGTCTGCGAAGTAAATACTACAAGTGACTGTCAAAAACATTGAAATGTTGTGTGTAATCCAGTATAATAAATTTATTGACTTTCAGCGTATGGACTAATGGGATAAAGAAATTTCACGTAACTGGTTTAAATCTTAATAAAATGATTTCATCAATACCTTTTTGCACCTTTTTATATGTATTTTCAGAACCTTCCATCTTAAAATCCTTTCCCTAGTTACAACACTGGCACCGGAAATGAATTTGGATCGATATGGTTTTCACTTCAGCTGTGTCCATCCTTCTCCGCTGCCCGTCTACCGAGTGTCATTAAGATACGAGAGTAGTATTTCGATTACTTCCCTTGTTAGTTTATTAGCGGAGATTTGCAGATGGACACTGCAGTCTGCAAAAGAGATGTATGAAATGTTCTTCTGATGGTTAGTCTATTTTTTTCCCGGCTGTGAGTGATATGAATAGCAGTCATTCCTATTTATTTGGCGAATAAATGCCCCAGAACTGTTCTCTTTCCGTTCGTCAAAGAATACACTTCAGACTTGTGTTCTTGGTCGGATTAAACCTTCGTGCTTAATAATCATAATCTTTATTTCAGCCCATGACCATTATAATGATAAATATGTAATTAATACTACTCATTGCACAGCAGCAGCGTAGCCAGTCTATGCCGATTTGGGGGGGGGGGGTTATAGTTACAAAATTGTGAAATAACTTAATGAAGGTAATTATGCGCGTGTGCTGAGCGCATGCTTGACTGTCATTATAAGCACTCTGATACAATTGAATTATGTTGATTTGAGATTGCAGTACCGGATAAAATCTTACATTAAAATACAGAACAAGGAAAATACTATCATGGTCAACAGTTTTACAGTGACTGGTATTTTCAGCTTACAATCTAAAATCCAACTTTCGAGGCTCCTTAGAAAATTGATTCAATTGATATTACAATTGTGTCTCTGTTTATGGAGTAAATTGGTTATTGTCAGTTTCTGGTTTCTTTCATATTTGTAAAAGTTCCCACTGGGATGGGGAAGGGGTGTTCTAACCCCTACACCCATGTTCCACATTTTATTAATAGAACTATTCCTCTTTACACACTCTAGGGAGTGATGTATAACACATGGTTTCCCACATCACTCATATTTGCAGTGATTTTTTAAAATTTGTGCATACCCTATGGTGAAATCCATGTATTTCGAAACGTGTAATTGTGTGTCTTAACTCGCAATTCGTGTATTTTTAGCCACTGGATATCATAGCCTCTTTGGTTTAGAAATCGTAAGATATTTCTTTCTTCTTTCCCCGTAGATCCTGCAGCAATGTGTTGCTTTGAGCTGTAGATGGCAGGAACATCTGGAGCAAACAAAATGCGAAGTCATCTCCGTACAGGCCATGAGGACCGTGGGATGGGTGGAAGGTAAAGTCTTTCACTATCCGGGGTTGAGTGGTTAGCTCTACGCTCTGCTGTCTTTACCCCCAGGAATTAACCTGTTACTCACTTTTGGGCTAGTCTGAATAAATCTCAGGGCTACATGCACCCCCGAAAGAGGAAATATTCTTCCTTAAATGTTTCGACTTCCTGACGGGGATTCAAACCCATGTCCTTCCGGGTGAAACGCGGACGCCCTTACCGCCTCGGAGAGGCATCAACATCAGGTATCTCAAATCTTCTATGAAAAAGGGCTCTCTTGCCGTCTCATATACCAATCTTGACGGGGAATATTTTGATAGATCTTACATGAGATTCTTTTCAAATAGATTGGTTGCTTAAGACAGGTGATAAACCAGAATCCCGTTATTCACCTTGCGGGTGAATTACAAGAATCAGTAAACAAGGAATTATTCATGCATAAAGATTAGAATTTCCCTTGAAAACCACCACCGGAAGTACAAATTGCCTCGGCTCTTTGCCCCCTCGTCCCATGATATCAAGCCGGTAACTCGACAAGACATCTGTATCAAATGTCGGACGTGGTCGTTTTGTTTTATCGACTAAAGCGACACTTTTCGAGGGGACATTCGATAGCTGATCTCTATCACGTGGCGGGGGGTTACAGGCCCCTACACAACTATTCGCACCGCGCCTGCCTGACCTAGACAGGTTGTTGTAGCTGAAGAATGTAGCCTATAAAACGCAATAAAAGTCACAGATGTTTAAAATACAATACCAGGAAGGAAACGACCAGCCCAACCCTGCTGCTACCCTTCCTCACTTCCTCCCTATTGTCGTCTTTAGACACACACGCTGGCTTTTAAAAGTCATGCACAGCAGAAGGGATGTCATATACAGGGGGATGTTGTCTAAAAGGGTGGATCTATTACCGTAGGATAGGGTTCTCCGCCTTCTTTCAAGGACAAAGTCCTTGTGAAATAGCGTTCGCTTACTTCAATGATGTACGAGTGCAGTTTTTAATATAACCTTTGTTACGGTAAATTATTTCTTAATTTAAAAGGTGATTAACTACCTATAGATAATACCAGTCTAGGAAGACAGCGTGGTAATTATATGCACAAAAAATTAATATCTTAGTGTGTCGACATTATGCAGGCAAATTTCAGCGTGTGTACTAGAACCTAGAAATAATAATGTTATTTGTTTTACGTCCCACTAACTACTCTTTTACGGTTTTCGGAGACGCCGAGGTGCCGGAATTTAGTCCCGCAGGAGTTCTTTTACGTGCCCGTAAATCTACCGACACGAGAACCTAGAAATAGGGCACAACTAGATGTATGCAGTCTGAAACATATAACTTCCAAGCTGACACATTTAATTCCGCAGTAAAATTTACTTTTCCTACAACGAACGTTCGCCAAGAGCTTAGCAGATAATAATAATAATAATAATAATAATAATAATAATAATAATAATAATAATAATAATAATAATAATAATAATAATAATAATAATAATTACAAGATGGAAATAAATAAATCTAAAACAAAAGTAATGATAAATTAGAATAAATTAGTAATTAATAAATTAAAAATATTAGAAAGAAGAATTATAAGGAAAATATTAGGTCCTCTAAGAATTGCAGAGTTTTGGAAATTAAGAAGTAACAATGAAATTTACCAGAACATAGAAAACATATCAGAA
This sequence comes from Anabrus simplex, assembly GCF_040414725.1. NCBI lineage: Eukaryota > Metazoa > Arthropoda > Insecta > Orthoptera > Tettigoniidae > Anabrus > Anabrus simplex. The sequence continues at coordinate 1,694,512,405 of NC_090265.1, read as the reverse complement.
AGAATAAGAAAAAGGAGGTTGCTATTTCTTGGACATATTTACAGAATGGATGACAATATACTAACTAAACGAATCTTCAAGTACCTTTGGGAAAAGAAATCAACCACCACCTGGATTCAAGAAGTCAAGAAAGACCTGGAAAGGAACAACATACGAGAAGAAGAATTATTGGAAAGAAAGATTTTTAGGAAGAAAGTCTTACAAACGGAAGTATGCCAAGGGAGGAAGGAAAAGAAAACAGGCACACATAGTGGTCTGAAGACAGCAAAAAGAAGCCAGTGAAACAATGAAAGACTACTGGAAGAAAAGGAAAGAACAACTAAGGAGGAAGGATTGAAATTGTAACGTGGTCCATAGAAGGCCGAAACGCAAGAAGAAGAAGAAGAAGAAAAAGTAATGGAGTGCAGTCGAAGTAAATCAGGTGATGCATGAAATATTAGGTTGGGAAATGATATCTTAAAGAAAGTAGATGAATATTGTTACTTGGGCAGTAAAATAACTGACAATAGCAGAAGTAAGGAGGACATAAAATATAGACTAGCACAAGCAAGAAAGGCCTTCCTTAGGGAAAATAAAAACAAAACAATATCAACCCGTCAGTTATAAAATTCTCAAGACGTAGATATCGTCTTTATTGAACTAGACGTATAGGGTGATCGAAAATAACGTGAACCGGGTATATGAGCTTTACAGGGTTGGTCATACTGATAAATAATTTGAAAATTGTCATTTTACCAGCTGCTGAAGTTAGCCAATGAGATCACTTCGTGGGTGAATTCAAATGGGCTTTTATAGGGCGGTGTTGCTGTTGAATCTGTACGTAGCTTAGGACCGGCTTGAGAGCCATGCCAACAAAAAACACGAACACACCCTGGGCTTCAGCCGGTGTCAAGACAGGGTACTGTACTTGGCTATGGCGCGATGCTAACAGCTCACAGGTTTGTGTTCATATCCCTCACCTGCGGAAGTTATTTTCATGATTTTGGTGCTCTCAAACCACGTTCAGATTTAGCAGCACCGCCTTACAAAGCTCATTTGAATTGGCCAACTTCAGCAGCTGATAAAATGGCAACGGTGCGAGATATCGATTTAAAAAAAATACTTATCAGTGTGACCAACCCTTTAACGCTTATATACCAGGTTTACGTTCTTTCCGACCACCATGTATATTGCTCTGTTAAATATGTGTATTGCAAGTGCATTTCATTGGAGATAACGGAAAATTATTTGTTATTTATTTATTATTATTATTATTATTATTATTATTATTATTATTTATTTATTATTTATTTATTTATTTATTATTTTCCGTTTGGTATTCTGTCTTTCATTCTTTCTTTCCTTCTTTCTTAATCCGTTTAGATTCCAAGGTTGGTTTTTTCATCGGACTTAGCGAGGAATCCCACCTCTACCACTTCAAGGGCAGTGTCCTAGAGCGTGAGACTTTGGGTCGTGGGGATTCAACTGGGTAAGAGGACCAGTACCTCGCCAGGCGGTTTCACCTGCTATGCTGAACAGGGGCCTTGTGGGGGGATGGGAATATTTTGGGAGGGATGGAAAGGAAGCGGTCGTAGCCTTAATTTAGGTTCCAACCCGGCATTTGCCTGGAGGAGAAGTGGGAAACCACGGAAAACCACTTCGTGGATGGCTGATTTGGGAATCGAACCCCCTCTACTCAGCTGACCTCCCGAGGCTGAGTGGACCCCGTACGACTTTTCAAATTTCGTGGCAGAGCAAGGAATTGAACCTGGGTCTCCAGCTAATCACACTAACCACTACACCACATAGGCGGACTTGGTATTATGTCCAAGTAATAACTATAAATTTTTTAGTGGTGCCAAGCCATGCAAGCTGTTGGATCGAAGAGCCATGTGCTCGATTTCGTATTACAGCACTGCGGTTATCTTGCATGCCGACATATTAGTTCGACAAGAATGAATTAAAATTCAGAATTCATTAATACACGTCTTACTGGCTGAGTATATGGGTTCTATGGAAACAATGTAGAGAAAAACGAAACATTACAAATTATGAACGTGAAGTATTAGTACTTATCTACGAGAAAGAATTCCGTTTGCTATATCAAATTAATGTCTTTAAGCCAGCAAAACACGGATACACAAGAAATGAAAACATCTAGGAGTGAAGCTTTACATCACTGCAAATTTACCTTTAAATGTTTAAAATGAGTTTTGAATGTTAAGGTGGGAATTATTTCTTGTATAGAACATGAAAGAAGATATTTTTCATTTAAAATATCTAAATTAACTGATGTGGCTTTGAAAGGAGGAAGTTAGTACAAGATCAGCTTATCTCGTCCTATCGCTGACTGTGAATAGCCCTGTAATTATCTACTTTTCTTATTCGCAGTACCAAGATGTGTTCAAATACTACCAACATTGGTATATTAATAACTCTAGAAGGAGATTTATCATAAATACATATTCAAAAACCTTCCCTTGACTTACCTGCCTTCCCGACTTCACCTCCGTGCACCTCATCCCCCTCAAACTCTTTCACTGGCATTAATTTAGTAGATCAAACGCTGATAAGGCTGTGTAGATATTCCATTGTTCCGCTACCCCCACCCCTCTCCTCCCACAGGCTGGCCTCCTACCCTCTATCAGAAAGCTCACCAACGTTACCAACTAATGAAAAACATTTTAGATTCTCGTAATCGGCACTGAGCACCTGCTAAAATCGCATACTCTGTCAAAGAAGAAATAAAAGAAATGCTATCATCCAATCAGAAAAAAATTATGAGATTTCTTCCACTTTATAGATTTCTTTATAACATGAATATTTAATTATGTGTTCCTTTATACTCTTTTCATTAGGACTGTAATTCCGAGGTCAGACTGACTGTATAATGGCTTAGCCGCACATCTGTCCGTAGCGTGGCGGACGGACGGATAACGGATGTGCCCGGTAGGGGTGAGAAGGGGGAGAAAATCTTACAGATAGATAAAGCAATTTATGTTCCACAATTAAACGTTGGCTTCACGCTATTTTTTAAAAAAATATATCGCTTGCTTGCGTATACAGACAAACGTTCATCGCGAGGAGCAGACGAATTATTGAAGGAATAATTACAAGTCAGGGAGGGAATTTGTACTTTAGGCAACACGAAAACAAACGATTAATTTAGCTCAATAGAATGGCTTAGTAGCTCTTTTCGGTTAATGTTTTGTTACCTGGTTGTATAGCGCACCTGGTGGCGTCAAGTCTCTATGGTATGACACCGTGGTTAGTCGATTCGAGTCCAGCTGCTGGAAAATGAAATCATCAACACAATGTTGGCCGGCAGGGTAGGAGGAATGTTAGTATACAATTTCTAATACAGATTGCGTGCCAAAAGCCACGATTCAGTTCCAATCCCCTTCGCAGTGTCTGTATGGAATGAGAGTAAATGAAGCTGTTGATGGTGATTCATCCGTCGAGTAGTAACGATAAACCTTGAGCAGAGCCCTTGGTGTCATTCGACAGGAGTAGGCTATATGCTGGCACCGGATTTCACCCTCTTCCTACCTTATTATCAGCATCATCATCCCACACTGAAAAAAATGAAATGGCGTATGGCTTTTAGTGCTGGGAGTGTCCAAGGACAAGTTCGGCTCGCCAGATGCACGTCTTTTGATTTGACGCCCGTAGGCGACCTTCGCGTCGTGATGAGGATGAAATTATGATAAAGAAGACACGTATACCCAGCCCCCGTGCCAGCAAAATAAACCAATTATGGTTAAAATTTCCAACCCTGCCGAGAATCGAACCCGGAATCCATGTGACCATAGGCCAGCACGCTAACCATTTAGCCATGTAGCCGGACGTCCCATACTCAGCCGTGGAGGTTGCTCTTCAGCGTCTAAAAGAAACACCTACACCAGACGAGCCAAACATATCCTCCTACATTTCCAGCACTAAAAGCCGTACGCTAAATAAATAAATAAATAAATAAATAGCCCGCCGACCTCTGTGCTGTAGTGGTTAGTGTAATTACGCATGGAGGCTCGGGTTCGATTCCCGGCTCTACGGCGGAATTTGAGAAGTGGTACGAGGGCTAGAACTGGGTCCAGTAAGCCTCGGGTGGTCAACTGAGTGGGTCTGGGTGGGGGTCGATTCCCTCCTCAGCCATCCTCGAAGTGGTTTTCCGTGGTTTCCCAGGCAAATGCCGAGATGGTACCCAAACTAGGCCACGGCCGCTCCGCCACAAGGCCCCAGTTCAGCATAGCAGGTGAGGCCGCTTGGGCGAAGTACTGGTTATTCTCCACAGTTTCATCCCCCTGAACAAATATCTCATGGTTCAGGACACTGCCCTTGAGGCGGCAGAGGTGAGATCCCTCGCTGAGTTCGTGGGGAAAACCAACCCTGGAGGGTAAACGGATTAAGTAAATAAATACACACATAAAAAACAAATACATATAGGAAGAAAGAATAAAGACAAAGAAAGACATCCGGTTTTTAGCGAACGACCTGGTACTCTTTGTACTGAACACAGATAGTGATGCCGGAATGAGTGGCTCAGACGGTTGAGGCGCTGGCCTTCTGACCCCAACTTAGCAGGTTCGATCCTGACTCAGTCCGGTGGTATTTGAAGGTGGCACGTAAAATAAATTCTGCGGTACTAAATTCTGGTATCTCGGAGTCTCCGGAAACCGTAAAAGCAGTTAGTGGGATTTGTAAAGCCAATAACATTATTTATTATTACAGATGATGTTGTTCACCAACTGAGAAAGCCACTGGAAATGTATTCGTAATCTATAATAGTAATTGATCCACTTCCCTTGCACTTTCTTATTCTTTCTTATTCCGTCGCTGAATATTGCTGCTCAAGCTGGCTTAACAGTGATCACACTGGACTAGTAGACACCCAGCTGAACCACGCGATGCGTATCATTACAGGGTGCATCCGACCAACTAACACACACTGGCTTCCCACCCTAAGCCACATACCACCTCCATCCCTGAGAAGATCACAGTCACTGCTTAACTTATGGAAGAAAATAGAAAACGATCCTCACCTGCCTCTTCATCCGGACATGGCAGCTTCTCCAGCTAAACGACTAAAATCCAGACACCCTTCTTGGCGTACTGCAATGAATCTTTAGGACACCTCCTTTAATATATCGGACGCCTGGAAAGAACAATGGCAACAGCAATCCCCTTTACCACATCATCACATTATTAAGAACCCCTGCAAGTACCCAGATGGATTTTTCCTTCGCAGACGGCAGTGGAATACGCTAAACCGAATTAGGACCCGCCGCTCTCGTCAAATGGGGATGGAAGACATTACAGCAATGTGACTGTGAAGAAGAGGAGCAGACAATGGATCGCATTGCATTTGAGTGTTCTTTGCTAAATAAATAAATAAATAAATTAACGATAGTTAGTATTAGATTGTCGGCTTCAGGATCCCCAAGATCGTGGATTCAACCCGGCAAAAAGTCGTGTCGAACAATGTTGACATATAAAAGATCTGAGACGACACATTTGGTGTTTACCTGACAAAATTAATTAAAACTCAGCCATATATCGAACACCTGGCGTCAAATTAAGATGCTCAATGGGCAACTTTCAAGCTCAGACAGATAAAGGAGCAGATTATGCGCTCTGACGGAAGGTACAGCCTAGCAGCTGCTTGCTCGGTTCTCTGTTACGAAGGTACGTCGAATAGGCGTGTCTGTATCAACTAGTAAAGGGACACGCATCTAAACAGATTTAAACTGTTAACAGTTTCTTTGTGTTTAATATCTCCTTCTATTCAGGATATTAGATTATAGTGAGGAAACAAAATAAGCAGTTTTGTATACAAATGCTTTGTACTAAGTAAATACGTTTCATTTTATTCATGTCAATGGATGATACTGAACCCTTTGGTCCATATTGAGGGATACCTACCTTTCCTACCTATCAGAAAAGCTCATGAGATCTGTCTCTTGGGTCGTATCGGGTTCTTCGTCACTTGCTGAGGTAAAGGTAGGGTTCAGTAATTCTAATCTATCTACTGGAATGAAAGGTCTATTTAAAAGATTCCTATTTATTCAGGAAAATTCTGAAGCAATCTGATATGTCAACGGTGTCATAGAAGTCAATTGTGTCCACTGGACACCACAATCATTTTTATATAAACGTCAGAACACTGGTGTGAGACTTTAACGTAACTGCCTGACGGGCATTCATACTAGAAACCATTGTCTAAATTATTAATCATTTAAGAAAGGAAAGTCTGGAAATCCTTAAATTCGGCTTCCATATGAGACCACATGTACCATCATAGTGATTCGTTATGGTCCAGCCCTCGTAACACGAACTCTGGACTCTGGGTATAATTAAGGCCGTCCAATCGGTGTGTGCCACACAGTGGTTGTACGGCATGGACCCTTAATTGAATCGATGTGACCTGCGTCTATGTCATGGACCGACATCTAAACTTCTAAGTTACTTTAAAGTCATTGTGGAGGATGACCGCAAGGAAATGATGCTACAATGGCATATGGCCCTAATCTAAGTCACTGAGGTTGATGACCCCCTGACCATCCAAGTTTCTAGGCTGAAGGCTAAACACAATTAAGTTACATCGGTTGATGACCAAAGTTTCCACTTTACTATCCCCAGCACATTCACTGCTCAATCAATCAAAGTTCAATAATTACAACAATAGCAATGCTCACAAACTTTGTGGCAGTAAAATCCATTTCCTTCGGATATGTCCCCTTAATCGTTACTTTATTTTTTAATATTCCCCAGAAAACAAACTAAAATTTCCAGAATGCATCTCCAAGTTATTCGCTTGATTAAAGTTATTTCAAAATGCGGTTTCACTGAATTTAATAATTAAATAATTTTAAATGATTTAACGAAATGTTAAAGAACAACAAATTTTATCTCCGCGGACTCTGGTTTCTTCACAAATTCCTACGCAGCTGTGATGAGAATTCAATCTTGTGATATTTATCTGGCTGGAAAAGAATTGTTACATAATTCATGTCCAGTTATATATCTTGTCTCATGATTTCACACTTTAAAATCTAATCTAGTCCTAACCGTTATTAACACTTGGATATCCTATGAATCTACGTACAAACCAAACAACTCGCCATATAATTACGATGTCATATCTCGTCATACCATTATGAATTTTGCACACCCCTCACAGACAAACCGATCATCACAACCATCGCTCTATATTTTGGACAACCCTGAATTTGGTTACTCTGTTCCTTATACTCGAAGTTCATGATTTCAAATGTTCATTACGTCCCCAATTAAACAAATTTTACAGTACTTCACAATACTCAGATCATTACCGGCTATGAATTTCAGTTAAATCCAGCATTCTAACGTATTCCCCGGCTGAGAATACAGTACAATCTCAATTCCACGCCTGTCCCGTTATCACAGCTGAGGCTTCTCACCCCCAAGTTCGCTTGTCAGTGATGTGAAACACCCGGTTCGTTCTACCTGACTGACTTCTCAAAATGCTCCCTTTTAAACTCTGCCGACATAATTAAACAAATACGATATTCTAACCAACAAAATGCACAGATTAAGCTTCAAGATGCCCACACTAATTATACGCGTCGCGAATTAATACCGCTATGGATTTCTATGAATTTATTTCCATTCCCAACATTATAAAATATTCCTCGGGCTATCATGTCCCGACTTCAATGACAGGACTCTAACCTGATTCACAAATCTTATATCAACAAAACTAACCTCTGTTTCCCAGCTCCACAATTATTCGACAAAGAACTGGAATAAAATCCTTACTAGAAATCTCGACGTCTAATATCGCACAATGCATTAATCATGAATAACTTCGCATAAAGGATATCGTATTTAATAACTTGACTTTTACGAGAAATGACTGAAACATTCTACTAGATCTTTTTATTGTCCGTCAGACACAGTTCAAAATGGGCCTAGAAAAACGTTTCTCTCCGTGACCAAATTCATCACCCTAGGTTCTCACCCGACAGCGCGCTTCCACTCGATTGAAAATGAGTAACCATGGATTATTATTATTAACGTCAAATTGCAGACAGAAAAATTTTACGTCGAATGAACATCTTAATTTGGCATAACAAAATATAGGCAGTACACTCACACGGATGACGATCTACATTGGACGTGATATCACTTCGAAACCCTATTTAATAACTTTTTACAACATTATACGGCACTCGCAAGACTTCAAAAATTTATCCAAGTAGAAAATGAAACAAATGACTCTTTTAGTCGTATTCTCACATTTACAAAACTTAGTAGGGGTGACCACTGCGTCGTATATCCCCATTCAAATACACTTTTAGAGATCATGAGACAAGATATAAGAGGTAGTAAGATGGAAAGTCACCTACCTCATGTAGTCACGCCAGTGTTCGTCATAGGGCTCACCTGCGACCCTGGCATTTTATTTAGCCATTTTTACATTCATGGCTTTACAAACCATTATGTTTCTTCAGGTTTCCTGGAATAAAGCATAAAAAAAAGAAAATACCCTTCACTTGTTTGCTGAGTGCACACGATGGACTATAATTATTCCCGCACACGAATTACTTAATCACATTAGAATTTATTCAGTACTTTGACCGTCCTATCTGGTACAATTATTTCACTCAAGAAAACTATCTCCTCATGGACTCAAGACCTAGCCACACTGGCTGAAATCTGCAGTTGAACTCAGTCTACTTTCGTTGGTTGGATTTCGCAGAGCAGCTCAACAATTTTTCGTCCGCTTTGTATCACATATGCCGGAGAAGGAGACTTCGTCATGGCGTCTTTTCATATTTATAGCAGTCACCCCCTCTCTTCGGATATCTCCCTTTGCCGCCAAGAAAATTTCTATAAATTTTCTGACTTACCTAAACTGTAATTTCAAGAGTTTTGAAAGTGACTACATGCTTGCTACATTTCTGGCGGTAGTGTTCATGGACATTTAAAATTTTTACGGGTTCGATTTGTGAGATGATTGACCCCCTTTGATAGGCACTATATTTTTTTGACTTGGCTTGGGTCACGCCATGTACACGCGCTTTGAAATAGTTCGCAAATATGACTTGAGATTCTTCCGCCGTTGACACGTGTGGCTAACGTCACGTACCCCAGAGCGTGGGACCGAAGGTAATCACCACCTCGTCACGTGTCAAATCCATGCTATCAAGAATCCAACTTTTAAATGATTGTCGGTTTATGCATAATGTTCTTAGGTCACAAAGGTCATGGGTTCAGTACGTAGAAAACAAAATTAATTATTTTGACATGTGATAACTAAATACTCCTGTACTCATAGAAATACTGCAGGCCAACATAAAACCTTGTTTAGGAATACAGCATAAACAATAACCGACAAACGAAATGCACGATTGTATAGCGTAAATATAAATCACTCAGCCAGGAGCAAGTAAGGCGCAAGCAAAGCCACGGCAATGTACCTGGCTGAGTAACTCCTAATGCAAGGAAAAGGTTTTCTTTGAGCAGGTCCTACCGTATTGTTGTATTTATCTATGGATAATACTGTGGTATCCCACTTAAATAGTTTAACTGATCAATTATTGTTATCACCTTGGATTATATTCCACTAATAAGTTTAATTTGTTGAAATCTATAAACAAATTTCATTTTTGGGGAGAGACATATATATTTACACTTAATTTAAGAAGATTCGACAGTCTACAATATTTTGAAGAGAAACAACTAAAACGGAGGCCCGAACGGATCATTTCCGACTAGAAAAGAAAGATGGAAAACGAAAGAATGAAGAGGTTTTGGGAAGAGAAGAGAAGAGAAGAGAAGAGAAGAGAAGGAAGGCCAAGAAGCCTTAAGTTCTATGCTGTCCATAGTTGGCCAAATTCTGAAACAATAATGATACTATTATATTTGCATTGTTTAATTGTTGTATTACTTTAATCAAATAATATAACAGAGAGGGCCTAGAGCCTAACACAGCCTCAATAAAGACGATACCTAATCTAATATAATTGTAGTTTATTCATTTTTCTTATGTTGTCATTTTTGTCTTCATATTAATACAATCATTTAGTTTGGCCTTGTTGAAAGGAAGACTACTTTTCTATATTATATAGGGAATAAGGTGAAGAACAAAACATTTTAGGTACAATTTTACGTGCAAAATATATTGTCAATAATACATTATTAGACATGCATTAAACACACGAATGACCCAAATACACATTTGGGCTCTAATATCCACAACTATCTAAAATCAAAAATACTTATTCGTTCTAAACTGTTTTAATAAAAATATATTATTATGATTCTATCCCAAACTGAAAAAGAATATCATACATCCTTTCCTTTACAATAAAACGTATATATTTTCATATTGTATCTATTAAATTACGATACAGTTTTGCTGGCTGACTGATTTGCACAATGCCATTTCCCCTTCCCTACTGCACCAGGCGAGTAACTCCAGCGCTCCTGCTGCAGTCTTGAAGTGTGAGACAGTATTATAAAATATCCTGTGAAACCGGGCTATAACGGAACCCTTTGTCAGCAAAATCTTGACCTTAACGGATGCGTGTTATTCCGTAAAATTTATGTAAAAGTACATGTCAAATTACCTATACTTAGCTGAAAGTCTGAGTCGGAAAGGCTGTACTGCACTACATAACGGGAAATGCTGTACATTTTAACAGCGTATTCAGATGCATGGTGTTGCTCTCCCATTTCAAGATACGTTATTTCGTATCTTCTCAATCTCAGGTGTAAAGAAGGGGAAATTCTTGTTCCAATGCATGTACATTCGTCAGGCGAATCACCGACACTGATGATGCCAGTTACGGTTGCTGAGGAATCCACCCCAGAGTTGGTGTACCTGCCCAAGAAATTCTACACAACTACAGTACGTGTCTGTAATTCTAAAAGTCATGTCCAGAAATCGATCGATTTTCATTCACAATTAAGTGTAGAAATTATTATGTAAATCTCGTCCTGAATGTATGAAACAGCGGAAAGTTAAATCCTCGTAGTAATTTCTATTTTTTTCTAAGAACATAGTTTAATAAGTGTTATAGGGACTATTGCTTCCAGTGAATAAATGCACAGAATAATCAACCTTTAGAACTAAATTATATTCACCACTTCAAAAATGGGGTGGTGTCATTGGTGAGTATCACATAACGGCGGCTTAGTTCTAATACCACCGAGCTCGATAGCTGCAGTCGCTTAAGTGCGGCCAGTATCCAGTATTCGGGAGATAGTGGGTTCGGACCACACTGTCGGCAACCCACAAGATGGTTTTCCGTGGTTTCCCATTTTCACACAAGGCAAATGCTGGGGCTGTACCTTAATTAAGGTCACGGCCGCTTCCTTCCCACTCCTAGCCCTTCCTTGTCCCATGGTCGCCATAAGACCTATCTGTGTCGGTGCGACGTAAAGCAAGTAGCAAAAAAAAGTTCTAATAGCACGTATCTGAAAATGCTGTTTCCCTTGAAACTGGTCACGCCTCCCAGCCACATATGGATATGCAGTCCATCGCGACAATTTTCGTTGTGTTCATTTTCTTATGCTTACGTGTAAAGGAAAACGAGCCTTACCGTACTCTAGTAATTTTGTGTGTATGACATATTTACGTTCTCCTACAGAATAATGTATTTAAGCTTCATTTTCCTTTACACGTAGGCATAGGAAAACGAATCCAACGAAAATTATTCTGATGGAATGCATATCAGTATGTGGCTGGGAGGCCCGAACAGTCTTCAAAAAATGGGCATGAACATCATTATCATATACGTGGTATTGGAACTAGGCCGTCGATAACCTTCTGTTATTATTTTCTCTGCGCCTATAGTAGTTCATGTTTCACCTCCACACGATGCTACGTTTCATAAAAGTCTTCAGAAACGTATTTCTACCTCGCATATGCAAATTTGAAGTGAGAACATTTATATTCATAAGAGATACCTTTCTTGCTTGTGAAGTCTATATTTTGTATCCCAATTACTTCTGCCATCATAAGGTCATTCTACTTCTGAGGTATTCATATTTAATCTTATATTTCCCGTAAGTATGAAGATGGTTTTCCATGGTCTCCCATTTTCACACCAAGCGAATGCTGGGTCTATACCTTTACAAAGGCGACAACTCGCTTCCTTCCCACTCTTAGCCCTTTCCTATCCTATCATCGCCATAAGGCCTATCTGTTTCGGTGCGACGTAAAAAATATCATACTGCATCGCTTCACTCTATTACATTACTTTTGTTTTCTATGTATTTTTGTTCTTCTTGTACACCTTCGAGACTATGTCGATACCATTCGACAATTTCTTCAAATCTTGTACAGGCTGAGATTAAATAACAATGACCGAAAATTTCTTTTTCTTGTACTGAGATTCCTTTTCCGAATTTGTCTTTCATTTTCGTTATCAGCGGTTCGCTATAAAGACTGAAAATCAAGCAGGATAGATTGTAACCCTGACGTATTCGTTTCTGAATAGTTTCTTTTCTTGAATGTGGCTTGGGTTTGAGTTTTGAGTTTTGGCTAAATTACTATGGAAAACGAATTCCTCGGGAGATCGTGAGTGTCTTGTCTTGGCTGTAACCGCAAATTAAGGATGTACGCATGCGTATAATCCACCTTAGCTACTTAGGGACTTATAAAAGACTCCTCGTATTAGATAATTATGTGTAAGAATGCAGAGGTGTCATGTTTAAAGAGAATATGCAATTCGTGCCACATAGCAGGTTATCAGATTTCGTGGATACCTTCATAATGAAAACAAGAATAGGAATGAAGAAGTGTAATAATTGTGTGTAATGATAGTTATGTTCTTTCTAAAAATGATTGTAATTTGTACCAAACAGAGGAGTAATTGAGTGTGAATAACAGCCTAAAATTTCCAGCTAAGGTCAAATACGTATAGCATAGTCGTGGACTATCCTTAATTTAACACCTGCTCACTACACATGTGTCCTGGTTGCTTCCTACTGTGTAGGTGCACGTCATTACATTAAAAACACCGTAACGAAGTTAGTAATCACGATAGTTCAGTGACAACTTAAGTGTCGGTACTTTTTTTACGATAGCTGCTTGCTTCCTGGAAGATTACTTTGGGTCACTTTATTTTATTTTTACATTAGACAATTTCATCACGTGTTTAATCGTGATGTTCGTATTATATAAATACAGTACAACCCCCGTTAATCAAACTAAAGCGGGTGCAGGGAAGCCCTTTCGGATAGCGATATTTTCTGTCAAGCCATGAATATCTATTATAATTTTTTTCTAATTGTAGTATGCGATTCTGAAATGTTTTGAAGGCCATTTCAAAACTCTCTTTGTATGCTAAATTTATGTTCTTTATTAAAGCTAAAATTTCAATTTTAGTATTACAGTATATCAATGTATACTTTGTATGAATTATTCATTCAAAAATGCAGTAATTTTTGTTTCTTTCTTCCATCCCTCCCAAAGTTTTCGAGCAGCGATGACTTACTGCATTGTTCAACTCCTTAGGGCAACTTAATATAACAATAACAACAACAACAACATGTGCCTACTATAATTTTAAAAGAAAGTATTAATGTACAGTATAGAGTAGTCTACATCTGGTACAACAGTCACTTTTAATTTTCACATTTAAAAAATCTACACATGAAATACTGAATTAATGAAAGACATTACAAATTCTTAACTTAGGTTTATCTCTAGTGCCTAAAACTACTGTATTTAGTCACTAGACTGTGAAGTCGGTGGCTGATTCCTGCGTTCATCTCTCCACTAGCCATAGCCCAGCGTGCTCTCACCCTCGCGAATATTCTCATCTAGTACAGTACGTGTTTGGATTTTTGATTTCGAAGGCATTTTGTATAACCCGGATTTACCATGGAGAATTACTATCCGGAAAACGCAAGTACGTACAGAATGGTGTCAGCTTATAAAAGAAACAAAAAAGTCCTTGGGTCACGATACTCAGTCATGAGTGGAACGACTGGAGAGAGAGAAGTTCGGTTAACCGGGGTTTTAATTAATGTCTACTGTTTAGAATCAATTAACCTCTAAGCGGAGATCTTAGCATTGCTTGTATGTACATGGCTTGTACATTTTTCATACAATAATCATTATGAGTTTACTGTCCATTCCGAAACCATTTGAACCAGGCGTGAACACATTATCTGCTTACGACTTCTGCTCCGTACACTTGCACCAACATCGCACGCGTCTCCGCACTATGTTCGACTGGACGCACAGACTAACCACCTACAGTCAGTGTGTTCAACGCTACGCGACGCTTCTACAGATGTCTTTCTGTTCACATGCACATATTAGCTGCCGTCCTGGGAGGCCCGGATTCGATTTCCGGTACTGCTAGAAATTTAATAATGGCAGGAGTTCTGGTATATTTTTAAAATAGTACATGCAGCTCACCTCCATTGGGGCTGTACCTGAAAAGAGCTGCACCACTTCGGGACGAGGACATGAGTTTACTTTTTATTCACATGCGCATGCACGCATTGTTGCCAAACGTTGCCATTGCGATATCGGTCCATTCACCGTACTTTTTAAACACAACTTGTATTATCGAGGCGACCGTGTTCGAATGAATGTGGTATTTTGAAAATAAAAATTCACTGCCCTGTGGGTTGGATTATACACAGCTGTAATCGCTGTCGTAAACATCTGCAGTAAGGTAATGAGAACTCTAGCATTTTATGGAGCTTTAGTTGCATTTATTTTGACTATTTACAGAATAACTACAAAATTAAATAAGTAATAACAGTAAGTCCGCCTCTGTGGTGTAGGGGTTAGTGTGATTAGCTGCCACCCCCGGAGGCCGGGTTTGATTCTCGGCTCTGAAAAGAAATTCGAAAAGGGGTACGAGGACTGCAACGGCGTCCGTTCAGCTTCTGGAGGTCAACTGAGTAGAGGGGATTCGGTTTCCACCTCAGCCATCCTCGAAGTGGTTTTTCGTTGTTTCCCACTTCTTCTCCAGGCAAATACTCGGACGATAATTAACTTAAGGCCATGGCCACTTCCTTCCCTCTGCCTTGCCTAACCCTTCCAATCTTCCCATCCCCCACAAGGCCCCTGTTCAGCATAGCAGGCGAGGCCGCTGAGGTACTGGTCCTCCACACCAATTGTATCCCCAACCAAATATCTCTAGCTTCAGGACACTGCCCTTGAGGGAGTAGAGGTGTGATCCGTCGCCGAATCCTGGGGAAAAGCCAACCCTAAAGAGTAAATGGATTAAATAATTAAACGCATGGCCTATACAAAGAACAAAACTTTCAGTATGGAAATGCGTTGCTTTATTTTTCATGTAATCTCTCTAGGCCGCAGTCTCCCAATATGTCGGCTTCGACAGAATAACACAGTTACGTCCTGTTGATTGTGCGGTCTGTGGGCAAATCTATTACTGAAGCTGTTTCAGTGCACTATTCTGATGAATTTATATAAAAATAATTAAATTTAAATAGTGAAAGTGATAACATCGAAACGATAAAATTGAGGTGATAGGCAGCTGTTGAATGGCTGAAGTTATTCTTTTATCGGATTGGTCATTAGAGCCATAAGCTGAACAGTCCTCATAAAAAGTACTCAGCAACACATTTGTAGGAAGATTATTTTACAAGGTCGAGAGTTGATTTCGGTACCAGAAGGAGAGCACTTCCCTACGATAGACATTGTGCCAGAGATACAATGTTATTAGCGCCCGGTTTGATAGTACATTCAATAAACTATCACTGAGGTGATTAAAGGACTGTGAACCACCCAGCTATTGAACCAACCCTCCCCCGTACCTATGTCATAATCTCTAATCGCGACAATTGCTCCGCAGGTGCAAACTGTTCTAATGGTAGCAATGTCACAGCGCTGACGAATCTCCGCCTCATCAATATTTCATATCTTCTTCCTTGCCGTGTACGCCGTACAAGCTAGGCAATTGATCGTTACGCTGCACAATGCGGGTTTGCCTAAACGTTCGGGCGTCTCCAAACTGATTACACGAAGCTAAGCAAAGAGAATGACGAGGGAGACGGTTTTCTTGGTGTCGTCATGCTCTCTACAGCCACTAAATCACGTCCTCCCCTCCCCCCCCCCAAGCTATTTTAAAATAACAGCCTGGTCATTCAGTGTTTTGTACAGACCTCGCTGAAGTGACGCATTACTTTCATTTTCTCCTGAAGAAAGGAATCTCCAAACACCGGAAAATTAAGAGTGAGCAAGGGAACTATGTGAGGAGAGAACTGGTTGGTTACTTGCTAACATCCGGCAGCAAAGGACAATACTGCAGAGAACGTAATAGTTTATTGGCAAGCACTATTCATACCTAGTTACGTAACAATACAGTATGACAAGAAAATACTGTTCTATTTATACCGAGAGCTTCTCTGTAAAATAACTATTTGTAGGTTGTTTTAATAAAAATTTGTTCGTGTATTGTATGATACTATTATTACTGTTGTTATTATTATTATTATTATTATTATTATTATTATTATTCGTATCTCTACGAATGGAAAGTACAATATAATTAAGTAATAGGGCAATTACAAGTCTCTAAATACTTTGCGTAGTTCTAATGGGCTTATTCGCATATATAATAATGGGTAGGATAATATCAGGCTGGCCCCGCGGTGTACGGGATGCGTGTCTGGCTCTTAAACAGAGATTCCATTCTCGGCCAGGTCATGGATTTTTACTCAGCCTACATGATTACAATTGAGAAGCTATCTGACGGTGATATAGCGGCCTAGAAAAGTCGAGAATAACAGCAGATTGGATTCCACTTTCTGACCACACGACACCTCATAATCTGTAGGCTTTAGAGCTGAAGAGCGGTCGCTTGGTAGGACATGTCCCTTCGGGGCTCTTGTGCCATGGGAGTTTGGTTTTTTAGGATAATATCAGAAGACAGCCACTGTCTACAAGATGTGATGCCGCTGGAATTGCAAGCAGTGTTTTCTACAAATACCAGAAAATGCCAACCAAGTGCGCACTGAACCAAGAGCTCAGAAGATGATTCGCTAAAATACCTGTTTTGATAATGGGGTTTTATGGTGGTGAAACGTGGACTCTTAACTTCAAAATGACAGGTCATGTTCAGCCATTTGAAATGTGGTGTCAGGCGCGTCTGTTTAAATCCCCTGTCCGAATCGAATCACAAATGCGGAAGTACTCAATCGACTTGATGTAGGATGAATAGTTCTTATGCAACTGTGCGAAAGACGATTTGACTGGTTTGACTTTCTGCGGGACATAATGGAAGACAGAGTGGGGGAAAAAAGACACATTGATGAAGACCAGGTCACACTGTTATACACCAATTAAAAAAGAGTGAGAGTTCATTCATTTAGACAACTAAAGGACAGGACTCTGCCATGAAAGTTGGAGAGCCATCATCAGAGGAGCAAACCAGCCAGCCACAGGACTGATTTAGTATAGATTATTATTTATTTATTTATTTATTTATTTACTTATTTATTTATTTATTTATTTATTTATTTATTTATTTATTTATTTACCGTCCAGGGTTGGTTACTTCCTCGAATTCAGTGAGGGATACCACCTCTACTGCCTCAAGAGCAGTGCCTTGGTGTGTGAGACTTTGGGTCGTGGGATACAATCTGGGGAGGAGGACCAGTACCTCGCCCTGGCGGCCTCACCTGCTATGCTGAACAGGGGCCTCGTGGGGGCTTTGCTTTACATCGCACCGACACAGGTAGGTCTTACGACGACGATGGGATAGGAAAGGCATAGGAGTGGGAAGGAAGAGGCCGTGGCCTTAATTAAGGTATAGCCCCAACTTTTACCTGGTGTGAATATGGGCAACTACGGAAAACTGTCTGCCGACAGTGGGGCTCGAACCCACTATCGCCCGGATGCAAGCTTACAGCTGCGCGCCCTTAACCGCCCGGCCAACTCGCCCGGTCATTATTATTATTATTATTATTATTATTATTATTATTATTATTATTATTATTGTTACCGAGTTTTTGTGGTAGTTAAGCATGAAAGAAGGTGCTGGGTGGTGAATAGGTCTCAAGCTACTAAAGAGAAATTAAATTTTAAAATTTAACAAGGTTATATTTTCTTTTCAAAATTAGGTAACAACAAATAGAACAGGTACTTAGTAGCCGAAATACAACTTGAAATGTACAATTACAGGGATTAAAGAATTTGGGCTTCGAGCCCTGAAAACACAATTCTTGAGCAACTAGCTCAACTTTACGATATACCAATTTTAACAAAAGGGGCAGAAGACCCCACTCAAACCCTGGAGCCCTTGCTCCAAATTACACAGCAAAGCCTCCTCGAGGCATACAACTCTCAGTTTTAGAAAAGAGCCACTCGCTCTTAAAGTTAAGCCTCTCCCAGGCCACACCAAATTCAACTTTCAAGTTGTCCTCAAAGGACATATACACAGGGGTAAAATACCCAACCTACTGAGGTCTATTAGGTGAGAAAAGATTAATACATGACCTCTAAAATACAACTTGAGAGGAGGCGAACTTGCACTCCTAATACACTTTGCTTTTAAAACCTAATCTGGCTCTGGGCCACTAACGCAAGGGCTAATCCCATACTACAGAGGTGACTTAGAGAAGAACACTTTACATTACATAAACGAAGAAAAGTTTGAGAAAATAAGTTCACCTCAAAACAAATGTGAGTGGGAGCTCGAGAGGGTTAGCACTCTCTATCCCAATATGTAACTTTACAAGAAAAAGAAGAAAAGAGTAGTTACATTTTAGGAAAAGGTTACATGATGGAAAACGCTTCGAACCCGCCGCGAGAGTTAAACTGCCGACCTAGCAAGAAAAGAAGATATTAATAGGCCATTACCTGGTAGTAGATCGCTGCCGAGGAAAGAGGCGCTTCCCGCCTCCTGCTATGTACTTAATACACTGAAAGATGGAACAGAAGTGGCCCGGAGACCCCAAAATCAGCAGTTTATATCCTCTCGCGGAAGATTCTAGGCGTTAGGGGAAATAAAACACCCTCCCACAAAATCTTTATTGGTTCGGGAAAAGAAACCCCTACATAGAGGAAAAGAAACACATTATTGGTGGAAAATTAATTAAAGAAATTCGGGATTGGCTAGATCCAAACTAAGGGGAAAAAGAGGGGTATACAGCCAACTTAAACAATAACAGAAAGAAATTTAACAAGAAACAAACTTTTGAAATAAAAATTTCTCCAACAAAATAGTTCTTTGATTTCGCACTAGGTTGCACTATTGTAATTCTTCAGTAGTGTCCTCTAGAAGAGAAAGTTCCCACTTCTTACTTCAAGCGAAACAAAAACACATCAAAAGTGACACAGTTCAAAAACTCAAAATTTTCCACGTGGTGACATCTTCTGAGAAAGTAGAGAATTAATAGAATAGATAAAGTTCAACCTTCCTCCAGAAGAGGAGTTTCAACTGGCGCAACTTTTAAATAAACAGAGTAGAGGTGTACCGCCCGGTACAGACCTCCCCCCCCAAAAGTTCCTC
Organism: Anabrus simplex; assembly: GCF_040414725.1. Taxonomy (NCBI): domain Eukaryota; kingdom Metazoa; phylum Arthropoda; class Insecta; order Orthoptera; family Tettigoniidae; genus Anabrus; species Anabrus simplex. The sequence goes on along the minus strand of NC_090265.1, from coordinate 1,694,492,939 downwards.
CAAGGGGTAACACAGAAGAACATAAGCTTTGTTTCCAAAATAAGGTCCAAGTTTTGATGTTGATATTAAGATTAATTGCGGAAGCATTTATAAGATTTTAGTAATTTGGTTGGTTGCAATTTCAAAATTTTGTTGTTGCCGGTGCAGTAAAGTTTTTATGTTTGTAGAATTTGTATTTCTGAAGATAAACTTTTAATACTTAAAGGTGAAGAAAAATTTTGCAATGTCCACCAAATATTGTTGTTAAATTCCCAAATGTAATTATTGCTTATGGTGACTGTCCATGTAGTTGATGTAGATTGAGTCGGATGGCCAGACCGGCCGTTGCAGCTTGCGTCCAACGGAGGCCGCTCGGACCCCTCAAGTACCCTGAGATACCGCTCGCCCGCACTATGAGGGGAGCAGAGGTGTTGAAGTACGCCGCGCCCGCGGTGAACAGATACAGGCTGCGGGCATGTAGCAGGTCGTGCGCCGCACATCAGCCTTGGCCGGGAGGTGAGCTCCGGCTCGCCGTGCACATGTCGTCCTCGCTGGAGAGGAGGGGGCCCATCCCCCTCCCCAGTTGCTGCACGGCGCTGCGCGGCTGCGGGGGCGCTGAAACATTAAAGCTAGGCGGCAGAATTGTGTTGGACAATTATTTTCTTTGAGGGTACAGGCTTGTAGAGAGAGTGAGGGGCCAGCGGCGTGCAGATATTCATGGTATTCATTAAGCCACTGTGTAGAGTGGAGCAGGAGACGGGAGCGTGGTAATGGCCGTGGCAAGAACAGGATGGCAGTTTAACGGGTCGGGGCAGGTTTTACATAAGGCTTACATCTAAAACCAAAATATTACAGAAGGGGCAGAATGCCTTAAAAGTGAAACTCAAAAAAATATAACCTTCATATCCTTTCAAAATAATATGGAGCAAGTTAACACAGAAATTACACCGGTTTCACCTGGGACAGGTGAACTCTAAATATCCTCTCGGTGGCTGGATTACTTAGCAATAAGGTAACCGGCGTAAGAAAATCGAGAATGATACAAGGCCCATGAAATCTGGGGGCAAGCTTGCCCGCGGGAACAAAATTTTTGACCATAACCTGGTCACCTACCTTCAAAGTGGTGGGTCTCCGTCCACGATCATACCTTTCCCTAACCTTTTCATGAGACACTTTAAGATTAGCTTTAGCCTTCTTCCAAAGATCTTTAATGTTGTCCGGATCTATTGTCTCGGGCAGAATGTCATTCAGAGACCAGAGGTTAGAGAGCGGCGTGTTGGGAACGAACTTAAACATCAAAGAAGCTGGAGTAAATTTGTGAGATTCATGAACCGCCGAATTCAAAGCAAAAGCTAACCAATGCAGGGAAGTGTCCCACCTAGAATGATCTTCATGATGATAGGCAATAAGTGCGGACCTGAGATTGCGGTTAACCCGTTCAGCCAGAGATGGTTGAGGGTAATAAGCAGATGTAGTTACATGAGAGATGGACAAGTCAAAACAGAATTTACGAAACAGATTTGATGTAAAAGCTTTAGCATTATCAGATACAATGTATTGGCACGGACCAAAAGAAGCAAAAATAGAATTTAGGCAAGTAATGGTGGACTGAGCGGTAGCCAGCTTAGTCGGAAATAACCAGGAAAATCTTGTAAAACCATCTACACACACAAAGATGAACTTGTTGGCATTACCCTTTGACTGGGGGAAGGGTCCCACATAATCGATATACAGGCGTTCCATGGGGCGCGACGCTTGATGAGAAGACAAAAGGCCTACTTTAGTGGACATGGTGGGTTTACTGATCAAACAAGATTTACAAGCTTTTACAAGTTCTCGAATTTCACCGTCCATACCTTTCCATATGAACATTTCACGAATCTTTTCACGAGTTTTAAAGATTCCAAGATGCCCCCCCAATGGGGTCTCATGATAGTATTTGAAGATCATAGGTACAAGAACCGCTGGAACAACAACTTTCATCAACTTATCATGCCTCGAAGGGCAACATAGAACACCATTCCTCAGAACATAAGGGACAACATGTTCCCCAGAAGAAAGGGTTTCCATTATAGGAGCCAGCGTCGGATCTTCACGTTGGTATTTCTCAATATCCCTAAAAAGCATGGGAGCACCTGTTAAGATGGCATTAACACCAGATAGTATGGACTCGGAAGGTGATGAACTATCGACCGGTTCGTGGGTCTCGACGTCGTTATGAAACATACGGCTGAGTCCATCAGCAACAACATTTTCGGTACCTCTGATATGTCGTACATCAAATTGGAAGGCAGAAATACGGATGGCCCAACGGGCTATACGACCAGTACGACGCGGCCTACCTAAGACCCAGCTTAAGGCTTGATTATCTGTCTCCAGGTCGAATTTGACATGTTCCAGATAGAGACGGAACTTTTCTAAGGCGAATAAGACTGCCAACCCTTCGAGCTCATAGATGGAATACTTGGCTTCTTGAACCGATAGAGTCCTAGATGCATAGGCGATGGGACGCCTCCCTAGTTCAGTCTCTTGAAGAAGGACTGCAGCTACAGCTGACGACGACGCGTCCGTTTGGACGATGAATTTCTTCGAGAAATCAGGCATAGCAAGTACAGGGGCATTACAGAGAGCCAATTTAAGATCTTCGAAAGCGGCTTGTTGAGAAGGTCCCCACTCGAATTTGATGCCTTTCCTACGAAGAAGGTTTAAGGGCGCCGCTCTATTAGCGAAGTTAGGAATAAACTTCCTGAAGAAATTCACCATACCAATGAATCTAGCGATACCTTTGATGTCCTTAGGAGGTTTAAAATCACGGATGGCCTGTGTTCTAGAATGATCGACTGCTACACCATCAGGTGACACAATATGCCCTAGGAATGACATAGAGGGCTTAGCAAAGGCAACCTTGGACAACTTAACAGTTAACCCAGCCTTACGAAGGCGATTGAGAACTTCTCGCAAATGATCGCAATGTTCTTCAAAGGTTTCGGAAAATACGACGACATCATCCAAGTAGTGATATAAGTACTCAAATTTGATGTCGGAAAAGACCCTATCTAGTAGCCTAGTGAGCACAGCTGCCCCCGTGGGGAGCCCGAAAGGCACGCGGTTGTATTCATATAAATTCCAGTCCGTGGCAAACGCTGTAAGATGTTTAGACTCTTCGGCAAGGGGAATTTGATTATAGGCCTGATTCAAGTCCAAGATGGTGAAGAACTTGGCCTTACGAAACCATGAAAAGCAAGAATGAAGGTCGGGAAGGGGCACAGATTGCAACACCACCTTCCGATTGAGAGCCCTGTAATCAATGACAGGCCTGAAGCCTCCTTGGGGTTTCGGGACTAGAAAAATAGGCGAAGAATACGCTGACTTAGAGGGCCTAATAATACCATCCTTCAACATCTGATCGATGATTTCTTTCAGAGCCTTCATTTTAGGTGGAGATAGCCTATACGGTGGAAAACGGACAGGAATTGAATCCGTGACCTCAATTTTGTATTCAATAAGGTCAGTAACACCAAGAGTATCAGAGAACACCTCGGGAAACGACTGACACAGTTTCCGAATACTATCAGCCTGCTCCTCAGGTAGATGTCTAAGGTCTAACAACATCTCATCCTGGGTAGGCGAAATAGATGAACATGATACAGAATTACACTTTAACAAGGGAATTCTACAATTGGACGCAAATTTGAATATGCACGACCTACTCTGGAGATCGAGCACAAGACCAGTGTGAGAAATGAAGTCCGCTCCCAATATGATGGGGCAAGACAAACGCTTGGCCACAAACAATTTGATCTTCCATGTAAACTTAAAAACCCGAATTTTGACATGTATGGAACCTAGAATTTCTAATGGAGATGAATTAGCCGAAACATATTGAACAGGAGAAGAGACATAGTCAGGGAGTTTACAAACAGATTTCAATTTAGAATACCAATCAGCCGAAATAATGGAACAAACACTGCCTGAATCTAAGAGAGCTGTTATAGGCTCGTTATTTAACTCAATCTTAAGAAAGGGAACAGGTGCGGGGGTGTCCGCCGCAATCCTAAGACACTCTTTAGGGCATTCAAAAGATGAATTTGAAGGCTGGTCGTTCTCTGCATTTACAACCTGTTTACTAGGGGCTAAGTCTCGGGGAGATGGATTAGTCGGCTCAGCCGACGCCACTAGTCACTTTTTATTTTTGGAATAGCTGGAATTTGCACCAGAAGTTGAGCAGGAGGGGGTGCTATTTGAGTTTGGGCAATTCTTGGCGATATGTGAGAAGGCCCCACACTTAAAACAGCCTTGTGATGACCCTACTCCATTCCTTGTCCCACTTGACTTGATCAGAGGACACTTATTCCGCAGATGGTCAGGCGACCCACAAGCATAACATTTACGGGGATTGACTGGTCGGCGAGGTGGAGGCCGAGTGTTACTAAAGGAAGGCGGGGGTTCTTTCGCCACACGCAAGGAATCGGCATACCTAACTCCTTCCGCAGAGACGGCTAATGCTTCCAGTTCAGAGAAGGTTTGCGGGCACGCCGCGAAACACAAATATGACCTGTAGGGTGGTGAAATCCCTTCAACAATAGCTTGCACGATCTGATCCTCAGGGAAGTGGAGAGCAAACACCCTAGTATAAAACTTAATATCTTGGATGAAGTCTGCCAGGTTTTCATCCAAGCGCTGTACCCGATAATAGTATTTCTGAATAAGGGAGGACCTGGCCCTAGCCGGGATGAAGTTAGCTAGCAAATGGGCGTGGAAATCCTCAATAGAAGATTGCTCGGCAATGGCTCTAACTATTTTGTCAGATAGAACACCAATAGCATAAGGATAGATAATTTGCAAAATTTGACATGGGGAAAGAGAAAACACAAGGGCATGATCCTGAAATTCCACTAGAAATCTTAAAAATGAAATTACGTCACTGGTGGTGTTGACGGAAAACTTAGAGATACCTCTAAGCAACATTGCCAATGGATGAGGCAAGCTGCTGAACCCAGGTGTCATAGTCGTTAAAGGTTTCAAGGGCAAGGAAGTTAATTCAGAGCGGATGTTACTCAATGACGCACGGCGTTCAGATTCGTTGTTCGATGGGGCAGAGATAGTTTGAGCAGCAACGGTTATCCTATTGACTTCTCCCTGAGGAGGCTCTTCCTCGTTACCTACATTCACCGTGGCGGGTTGATCAGTTTTGGGAGGAGCTTCGCCGGTTAGCAATTGAGTGACCTTATTAGACAATTCAGAAATAGTTTCAAGGAGCGTATTAGCTTGCTTCCTCTGAACGTCATTCACCTTTAGAGACAATAGATCATTAACTCTATTTGCAAAGTGATACAGCCTGCCTTGCACACGCTTAATTTGATTAGGAGATGGATCATTTTCATCAAAAAAGCTGACTACCGATGCTAGCCCAGTAATATTCTCGACAATCGTGGAAAGAGAGTCGTCAATTTCTTTCTCTCCCAAATTGGGGATGGAAATGGGCAAATCAAGGGACTCTCTAAGCTTGTTAGTGTCTATTGCAACCGTGCCTCCAGATTGAACGTTTCTGATAGTTAACTCATATATCAACTCCTCTTTGCGCAAGTAGTTAAGGAGGAGAACATCGCGAGGGCCGGGCATGATGACAGAACAATTTTGAAAAACTCAAAAAAATTCCAGCAACTGAGAAAATTGTTAGAGTTCGAATCAAAGCAATGTTTAGCCGTCAAAAGGGGCTAAATTGAGACCCATTCAACCACGCTCTGCTACCACTTGTTACCGAGTTTTTGTGGTAGTTAAGCATGAAAGAAGGTGCTGGGTGGTGAATAGGTCTCAAGCTACTAAAGAGAAATTAAATTTTAAAATTTAACAAGGTTATATTTTCTTTTCAAAATTAGGTAACAACAAATAGAACAGGTACTTAGTAGCCGAAATACAACTTGAAATGTACAATTACAGGGATTAAAGAATTTGGGCTTCGAGCCCTGAAAACACAATTCTTGAGCAACTAGCTCAACTTTACGATATACCAATTTTAACAAAAGGGGCAGAAGACCCCACTCAAACCCTGGAGCCCTTGCTCCAAATTACACAGCAAAGCCTCCTCGAGGCATACAACTCTCAGTTTTAGAAAAGAGCCACTCGCTCTTAAAGTTAAGCCTCTCCCAGGCCACACCAAATTCAACTTTCAAGTTGTCCTCAAAGGACATATACACAGGGGTAAAATACCCAACCTACTGAGGTCTATTAGGTGAGAAAAGATTAATACATGACCTCTAAAATACAACTTGAGAGGAGGCGAACTTGCACTCCTAATACACTTTGCTTTTAAAACCTAATCTGGCTCTGGGCCACTAACGCAAGGGCTAATCCCATACTACAGAGGTGACTTAGAGAAGAACACTTTACATTACATAAACGAAGAAAAGTTTGAGAAAATAAGTTCACCTCAAAACAAATGTGAGTGGGAGCTCGAGAGGGTTAGCACTCTCTATCCCAATATGTAACTTTACAAGAAAAAGAAGAAAAGAGTAGTTACATTTTAGGAAAAGGTTACATGATGGAAAACGCTTCGAACCCGCCGCGAGAGTTAAACTGCCGACCTAGCAAGAAAAGAAGATATTAATAGGCCATTACCTGGTAGTAGATCGCTGCCGAGGAAAGAGGCGCTTCCCGCCTCCTGCTATGTACTTAATACACTGAAAGATGGAACAGAAGTGGCCCGGAGACCCCAAAATCAGCAGTTTATATCCTCTCGCGGAAGATTCTAGGCGTTAGGGGAAATAAAACACCCTCCCACAAAATCTTTATTGGTTCGGGAAAAGAAACCCCTACATAGAGGAAAAGAAACACATTATTGGTGGAAAATTAATTAAAGAAATTCGGGATTGGCTAGATCCAAACTAAGGGGAAAAAGAGGGGTATACAGCCAACTTAAACAATAACAGAAAGAAATTTAACAAGAAACAAACTTTTGAAATAAAAATTTCTCCAACAAAATAGTTCTTTGATTTCGCACTAGGTTGCACTATTGTAATTCTTCAGTAGTGTCCTCTAGAAGAGAAAGTTCCCACTTCTTACTTCAAGCGAAACAAAAACACATCAAAAGTGACACAGTTCAAAAACTCAAAATTTTCCACGTGGTGACATCTTCTGAGAAAGTAGAGAATTAATAGAATAGATAAAGTTCAACCTTCCTCCAGAAGAGGAGTTTCAACTGGCGCAACTTTTAAATAAACAGAGTAGAGGTGTACCGCCCGGTACAATTATTATTATTATTATTAAATTTGACGAGAAGAAGAGATAGAATGATAGGACACATCTTAAGACACCCAAGATGTGTTCATTTGGTTTTTGAGAAAGTGTAGGCGGTAGGAACGGTAGGGGTAGACCAAGGTATGAATATGACAAGCAGATGAGAACAGATTTAGCGCAGGAGCACAGCATAGGGTGGCATAGAAGCTGCATCAAACCAGCCTATGGACTAATGACTCAAACAAAGACATTTTTTAATAAACCCCGTGACTTTTACTTTATATCGGCTTCAGTGTATCACTCAGTTAACCAATGACGGCTGACTTAACTGATGGTGAAACTAAAAAGAATGGTTGAACTGTATGCAGCTGAAGGAGCGTCGCTAACGTCCCAGCTCGTCACTTGAGATGGTCATTAACCTTTAGGACGTCCCTGACATATCGTAGTGACGGGAGAGTCATAACAGCCCCACTTCTTTATTGTCTTGAAGAAGCAAGTGACCGCTCATATAAATAACAACATTCTTTAGCAGTGGGTGGTGGACTAAAAAACATGAACAATGTCCCGCAACTAACAGAGGATCCACTACTAGAGAACACGGAGCCACTTATCTGACTCTAGCACTTCTCCCGCTTCTTCCACCTTTCCTATCTGCCGTTCATCGGTTTAATTTTGTTCTCTTCTCACATCCACTCTTATTATAACTGCCCGTATTGTACGGGATCTCGTATTTGAAGGCCTGAAGTGTTGTCCTGTTTTAGCATACCGAACGCCATTTTTCCTTCACATTTAAACAACTCACTTCCTCCATGGTTAAAATCATCTGTTTACAGTAGCATTTACCGATCCTATATTTCAATTCATTATCCCTCATCTTGTGATTCTGCGCTATGTTAGAAACGTGTAGTCGGCGAGCGAACCGCCGGCGCCGGGCCCAAGTGCTGAAGCGAGACACAGAGTCATCTGGTTCATGTCAACGCTATAAATATCGAAACTCTGTGTTCTTTCATTTTAAAATGAATGGGTGAGATTAAAAGCAAAAGAATCCGCTTGTTTTTCTGCTAGTGGGTCTACGTCGCACCGACCGACACAGATAGGTCTTGTGGCGACGATGGGATAGGAAAGACCTAAGAGTTGGAAGGAAGCGGCCGTAGCCTTAATTAAAGTACAGCCTGGTATGAAAATGGGAAACCACGGAAAACCATCTTCAGGGCTGCCGACAGTGATATTCGAACCCACTATCTCTCGGATGCAAGCTCACAGCCGCGCGCCCCTAACCACACGGCCAACTCGCCCGGTAGAATCCACTTTTTGGTCAAATTAAACTGAGATATCTATTGCATCAAGAAGTGGAAATAAGGAAAAGAATCAACGAATTTCTATGGTGCTATTGGAGGTTGAAGTTCGGAGTGTATTTTGAAAAGGAAACATTCCAGGAATGTTTTCATTTTAAACTCAGCTTGTAACCAATTTGCTTTTGTAACGCTAGGAGAATATGATAAAATTATCATAGAGGCAAAAAAAAGATAGCCCCCTAGTTATTTGTTCACACAGTAGGGCCTACTAAATGAAGAAATTTCAATAAATACAAACATCTGACTTTCAAAATAGAGAAACCAGGGTGTATTGCAGTGGAATGTTTTCCTTTTTAATCTTACCAGTTCACCGAGCTCGATAGCTGCAGTCGCGTAAGTGCGGCTAGTATCCAGTATTCGGGAGATAGTAGGTTCGAACCCCACTGTCGGCAGCCCTGAAAATGGTTTTCCGTGGTTTCCCATTTTCACTCCAGGCAAATGCTGGGGCTGTACATTAATTAAGGCCACGGCCGCTTCCTTCCCACTCCTAGCCCTTTCCTGTCCCACCGTCGCCGTAAGACCTATCTGTGTCGGTGCGACGTAAAACAACTAGCAAAAAAAAATCTTACCAATTCAATTATAATTTAGATATCTGTAGTCAGATCGTTTGTCTTGATGATGGTGGTGATTATTATAAGGAACGATAATAGATCTTTTTAAACTATTAATCAGTAGAGAAGGAGATATGATCGTTCGAAGAGTGAGTTGGTCTATCGTAAATTTGTAAATTAGATTATTTTTTGTAGACTCTTCGCATTTCCAAACCCAGTGAGATAAAGAATGAAAAGATTCCATTGATTTTAAATTGAGCCAGAATATTAATACTAATTGGTAATATATATTACAGTATGGTGACTAATATACAAACAAATATGCAATGGTACTTTTTTCAATCTGAGTAATAGTTTTGTATAAAAACACATTCAGAAATTGTTAAAGCTGGCAGGCTGTGGTGGGGTGAAAGTAAGAGAGTTCATACTAGTATTGTTATAATGTGCTACTAAGGAAGATTCAGCACTATTGAAAAAAAAAACCTAAAAGTGAAGGAAAACACGAGCTTTAAACATTGTATGTAGAAAATGAAACTGCAAAATACTGTAATAATGGCTGTGCCTACAGTGTAATTCTAGTACAATATATTATAATACATCTCAGTGTTTTCTTGAGGAAATGTCATTATGTCATGTCGACATGACCTGTCCCTTATTGGCAATTCAAAAATGTGGCAACCCTAACTGTTGCAGCTTTACAAATCCTTGTCAGTTGATCACTGGTGGAGTGTTGGCTTCTGGATTACAAGTCTGTCGGCTCAAACCTAGCACACAGTTGGATTTATGAAGAGAGGAAGAAAGTCCATTTGACACTCTATGTCGTACGATGTCAGCATGCACAATATATCTTCTGACACATTATAAAATTAATTAAAAGCAGCAGTAGATTACCTAATAGCGTTCTGGTTTGTCTACCATATGGCAAGCTAAAGCAGAACTGAGAAAGATCCAAAGGAAAGCAGCGCGATTTGTTCTGAGTGTTTTCCAACGAAATAGTGTTACGAAAATGCCGTAGACATTGCAACCAGTAAAGCAGTAAGGTGACAAGCTGCTCGACTAAGCGGTATGTTCCGAGCTGTCAGTGGGCGGGGAATGACATTAGTAGTCGAATAAACTTGAATGGAGTTTTGAAAAGGAGGAATTCGAATTTAAGGGGGGAAATTGGGACAAATACTCGTTTATATGAAGAAAATTATGGATTGAAATAATTTACCAAGGAAAATTAAAATCCACAGCCTATTTCCATTCATTCAACCGGGTCAGGAATGGAATGATTGAAGCCCCAACCTAGCGGCAAGGATGGGAATTGGGCCGGTTGCCGAAGCCTGTTGCACTCCCCTGGAGAAATTAATAATGACTGACAGATGAAAAGAAATAATATTGGAGAGTGTTGCTGGAATGAAAGATGACAGGGAAAACCGGAGTACCTGCAGAAAAACCTGTCCCACTTTCTCTTTGTTCAGCAGAAGTCTCACATGGAGCAACCGGAATTTGAACCACAGAACCTGGCGCCTGAGGCACGGAGGCTCTACAATTTACCAAGGGAGGTGCTCGTTAAATTTCCAATACTAGGTAAATAAATATAGATCACTGGCGACTGATTGGATATTATTGATTTAGAACAGGGCTTCTCAGGGTACATGAACCACTGCATTGCGCTGTGCACGGTGCAAAAGACGACTTCGCTTGGTCGACCAGAGTGCCGAACCCCACTCCTCGATTTGAAGCAATAGCGCTGTCTCTCTCTTTCCCCACGCCTGTCTCGCTCGCTCCGCCTGTCTCCCTCTTTCTCACTTGCTCCGTAGCGCTCCAAATCCGAACCGAGTTGAGCCGAGCTTAGCCGAGTAGCCCAGAAAGGAAGCGTTGGTCTGAGCCGAGCCGAGCCGAGTGGGACCGATGCACTGTGCACATGCACTCTGTGCCTCAGTTTGCACGCGTGAGATTTTGGGCGTTTGAGAGGCCCTGATTTAGAACGTCGAAATTAGCACGCAGACAGCGTATACGCCGTCAGATTAAAATGCCTGCACATGGTAAAGGACCCAGTGGCGCAACAGTCTCGAAGAACCTTGGCCAACCAAGCGACCAGTGCTCATCACGAAGGCCTTCGTACTACGAGGTGTCGTGTGGTCAGCACTACGAATCGTCTCGGCCGTTATTCTTGGCTTTCTAGACCTGGACCGCTATCTCACCGTTAGATACTTCATCAATTGTATTCACGTATGCTGAGTGGAACTCGAACCAGCCCTCATACCGCTGTAAAAATCCCCTACATGGCCGGGAATCGAGTCCGGGACCTACGGGTAAGGGGCAGGCACGCTACCCCTATAATGCGTGCCCGGCTAACGGAGGTCACACGATTACTATTATTATTATTATTATTATTATTATTATTATCATTATTATCATTATTATTATAATTATTATTATTCCGTTGCCCTTCGTTTTCCTTTTTAGATAAAAGTGTTGAGAAGCCATGAAATTCTTGTACTTCCTATTAAAACAATAATGACAACGATGGGACAAAACACAGAAAGCTCGCAGTTACACGTGACAACTGGTATCGTGACAATAGGACGTCTTCTCTTACGAGAGTTCTGAACCACTTGGCCGAAATCTTCATTAAATGAATTACACGTGGATTGACCGCAGTTCGAACTGTGTTCACCTTGATGAGAAAGCAAACGATAACAATGTAACTCAGCTATCAACTGTCCCTTTATACCCCTCTTCATATTGGGCCGCAAGCAAATTAGGGAGTAAGGCAAAAATTATACCCAGGACATTTTGACACAGCGGTATCGCTCTTCAGATTCATTTCTATTAGCTGGTGAGATCATGAAATATGGCGTATAAAACGAGGCTGCAGTAAATGGGAAGTTTTACACAAGTCCGAGGAAAATAACCGTGTATGGACGGCGTAATGTTGTTTGACCTGCACAGTGTTGCTCCAGAAGACCGTTTCGATGTCATGACGATCCCGGCCCGCCGTCGTGACGATGAGCTGCTGCTGGAGCGTGGTGGCAAGCTGGTGGACGCGAAGAGGTTCCGGTTGGACCATCTTGCTGTGTAGTCGTTATTGTTATTATTATTATTAGTAGTAGTAGTAGTAGCAGTAGTGGTATTATAATCAGGGACGTGTTGAAATAGTTGATAAATTTAAATATCTGGGAAAATGTATCCAGTCAAATGGACTCGATAAAACAACCTGGAAAGAGAGATTAAAGATGTACGTGGCATATAAACTCACTCAACACTGTTACAACAAACGATCAATATCGTCCCAGACAAAAATGAGGCTCTAGTAACTATACAAGAGGTGTTATATGGATCAGAATGTTTTACACCGAACGAAGGAAACTGCCGCCTCTGTGGTGTAGTGGTTAGCGTGATTAGCTGCCACCCCCGGAGGTCCGGGTTCGATTCCCGGCTCTGCCACGAAATTTGAAAAGTGGTACGAGGGCTGGAACGGGGTCCACTCAGCCTCGGGAGGTCAACTGAGTAGAGGTGGGTTCGATTCCCACCTCAGCCATCCTGGAAGTGGTTTTCCGTGGTTTCCCACTTCTCCTCCAGGCGAATGCCGGGATGGTACCTAACTTAAGGCCACGGCCGCTTCCTTCCCTCTTCCTTGCCTATCCCTTCCAATCTTCCCATCCCTCCACAAGGCCCCTGTTCAGCATAGCAGGTGAGGCCGCCTGGGCGAGGTACTGGTCATACTCCCCAGTTGTATCCCCCGACCAAGAGTCTGAAGCTCCAGGACACTGCCCTTGAGGCGGTAGAGGTGGGATCTCTCGCTCAGTCCGAGGGAAAAACCGAACCTGGAGGGTAAACAGATGATGATGATGACGAAGGAAACTAGAACTCAAAGAAAGGAAGATCCTGACGAGAATACTGGGACTCGCAAGAGAAGAGGGAGACAGCTACAGAATTGCGCACAACAAACATCAGGAAGACATCATTACTTGTATGAGAAAAAGGCGCCTGGTCTTCTATGGGTAACTAACCCGCATGAACCCCTACAGACATACCAACAGGATCTTTGCTGTGGCAGGTGAAGGGAAGGCATCCAGGAACAAGTGGATCTCTTCACTCAAGTCGGATCTGGAACAACATGGGATCCCTCATGAGTACACGCTTGACTACCAACAGCTTTCGGCAAACCATCCATCGGGGAATATTGCCAACATGACTTACTAGTGGGAAGAACACAGGGACCAGCAGACTTATGTGGATGGAGGAAAGAAAGCTGACTCACAGCCCGAAAATGAAGGAGTAGAATAAGAGGAAAAAAAGACCCAAGTGACGAAAAAATACGAGCCCCGTGGTAGTCAGTAGGCCCAAACGACAAAGTACAAGAAGAAAAAGGAAGAAGATTGAACAAAAGAGGTGAACAAGAGGAATGGAAAAGAAAGAAAGGAAAATAATTCGGAAAATTTTGGGACCCCACAATAATAATTTTGGATGAAGAGAAAAAATGACGACCCTTAATGCAATATAAAGACAAATACGGGCACAATTAATAGACAATGACGAAAATTTTATGGTCTCCTTCACAGAATAAACAACGACAGGCTAACTAAGAAAATTTCTGATTACATCTACAAATCAAAACACACCAGCAGTTGGCTGGAAAAGATGCGATGGGATCTACAAAGACTGAATATCACAGATGACATCATAACTAACAGGGTGGACTTACGGCGACAGATCACTTCCGCACATTCTTCGCTTTTGCAAACTCCATGTCAAGCTCGGAGAGAGTTATCGGAGGAACAGAGGCAGACGATCAGCGGACGTACGAAAAAGTTCTTGGAAGAAAAGTAAAATACTGTATCATAGTCGTAGGTTCAAAGCGGTCTATAATTGGACAAATGCTCTGATAAAAATAAATAAATAAATAAATAAATAAATAAATAAATAAATAAATAAATAAATAAATAAATAATCATAATAATTATAATTATAATTATTATTATGTTAATAATCATACATAATCTATAATTGAAACGTTTGTAACTCGAATTTTCTATATCTGGAAGGATATCTCAGGCGCAGGTGTGAATTGCTTTCTGTAACTTGAATTACGTGCAGGATATTAAGCTTATGTGTACCTGATTAGGCATATCCCCAGATAAAATTAGTTCCAATAGGAAAAAACCTAAACTAAATCGTCTTAAATACAAAATCAAACACACATTACATTTTAGTCAGAGTGTATTTTTTGACTAGCCGTATAAACTTAGCGACCTTGAGTAGCCACGTTCCACAGTAGCTTACAACCCTCGTTTAGGTCCTCTGTTGGCGATGACGCATACTGTGCTCTTAATTTGTTAGTAAATGTTGTGGAGATCATATAACAGATTTCCTTTTAAAAATATACATTTGTAAGTATCCTAAAATGAGAATGTTGCTTCTTATGGGAAAATAAAGCTTTTAATACGATAATATCGAATAACATTCTTCTTCTTGCTTCCGAATTTGGCGAACTGTGGACCGCGTGAAACTTAATGCTTTCTGGCCAGACTTCTTCTTTTCTCTTCCCAGAACTTCTTCATTCGTTCACTCCTTATTTTTCTCTGCTCCTCAGATACTAAAAATTTGGGCCTGTTCTTCCGCTCCTCTTCATGAAATTTGTGGTCATCTACTCGAGTTCTGAACTTCTTTCTGTTGAGGATCAATTCTGGTGTTATTTTAATTTCTTCTGCGTCCTTCTTAACCTCCTCCACCCATTTCGTTGTTCTCCTCAATCTAATTATATATTTAAATGTCCTTTTAGTCAGGCGGTTGTCATTCATTCTGACGAGATGTCCATAAAATTTCAGTCTTCGTTTTCGCATTGTGTCCGTGATCTTTTCGGAATACTTGTAGACATCCTCATTTCTCCTTTTCCTCCATGTACCATCCGTTGTTTTCTGAGGTCCAAGAATTTTCCTCAGAATTTTCCTCTCCTTCTTCTTAATTTCCTTAAGTTCCCCTTTTTTATTTAATATAAGGCATTCTGAACCGTACAGCCCCTCGTGTTTTACAACAGCGTTGTAGTGTTTAATTTTGGCTTTGTAGGATATTGCCCGTTTATTGTACCTGTTCTGTGTCAGTCTGTAGGCCAGTTCCAATTTTCTAGCCCTTTCCTTGTTTGCCTCCTCGAATAACATTAAAATATTAGATGTTAAAAAAAGGAATCTCAAAACTTTCTTATACCTCGAATTTTCGATAACTCGAAGTATTTTCAGCCTCCGCGGGCACTTTGAGATATCGAAGTTCGACTGTAATAATAATAATAATAATAATAATAATAATAATAATAATAATAATAATAATAATAATAATAATAATAATAATAATAATAATAATAATAATAATAATAATAATAATAATAATAATAAATTTTGATGTACCACTGTTTGAGTAACAGTTTTATAGACATTCGCCACCGGCATTCAAAGTTGTGGGATCGAATTCCGGCACAAACAAGAAACTTGAACGTGAAAGACGTGTGCCAGAACATTTTAGGAAATTATTTTCACAGCAAAATTCCCGCAGTCCAGTAAAGCCTAAAGTAGTAGCAGGAATGTTAAACACGTAACATCGTTAATGTCTAATTCAACATCTCCCGCTACAAGCCCGTGGCACCAAAGACCAGGTGTATTCTATCCTTAAACAAGCTTTTATTTTTCTTGTTACAAAGAAAATAACCGCAGATATTCCATCTTATATGACTTCATGAAGAAGAAAAAACTGAGCCCATAAAAGAGTGTTTAGATACTAACCTTGAAGTGCAAGAGTTTTCAGTGGCGTGCCACATATTTCTACATTCTTCCACAAAAACCAAACCTTAATTTCCTCTCTTAAACATGGTCATATGGTTAGCCGACTCACTGGGGAGTTATCTGTTGCTATGTTCTGTAACACGATGTTTTCTCAGCTCAACTCCGGCTGGCGTGGTCTCCCGTTTTGCATAAAAGCATCGTTTTGTTCTGTGATGAAGCACTGATGAAGTTATTCCCACGACTGCTACTACTCAAGGCTCTTTTTATCACTTAAAACATCACGCAGAAAATGTGTTAGGAGCTCGTTCACAATCTTGGAGCATGTAGTTCTGGGGAGACGAGCACAAAAAGATTCTATGGTCAAACAAACGTGTGGCGAGCCAAAGTTTTATTCCCTTACAAAACGTCTGGCGGCCGCAAGCTTACCAGCCCAATGCAAAGAGTTCATAATTATAAGGTCTCAATTACCGGCATTTATTTACACCAATATGGTGTACATGATCATACTGATGACTGGGATAATCTGAGATCAATGCGCTAATCCATACTAACATTTTGAAGAGACAAAGTGTGCGAGTTTGTTTGTATGTGGAAACTAATCTGAGAAACCACTGCACCGATAATTATTTCACTTTTTTTTTTTTTTTTGCTATTTGCTTTACGTCGCACCGACACAGATAGGTCTTATGGCGACGATGGGATGGGAAAGGCCTAGGAAGTGGGAGGAAGCGGCCGTGGCCTTAATTAAGGTACAGCCCCGGCATTTGCCTGGAGTGAAAATGGGAAACCACGGAAAACCATTTTCAGGGTTGCCGATAATGGGATTCGAACCTACTATCTCCCGGATGCAAGCTCACAGCCGCGCGCCCCTACGAGCACGGCCAACTCGCCCGGTATTTCACCATTAGGTCCGTCTCTGTGGTGTGTTGGTTATTGTGATAAGCCGCCACCCTCGCAGCCGTGAGGTATCGGCAAGGGCATCCCGCCGTAAAATAGGGTTAAGTCCGAATATTCGACACAGATAGCAACGGTGACCCCCACTAGACTGTGGGAGTAATGGAATATTGTTAGAGGAAGCGTACCAAATCTGGAATACCTTTTTATTTTCATAAAAATAACGAACTCCTTTTTGACATTTTAAGATTGTAAATGCGTGTCTTGTTGCTACACTCTGTCTACTTTCCAGCTACTTGTTTTCAATCTGATTAACACTTAATATTTTTGTAAATTACAACATATAATGGAAATTGCATTTTTCTTGTTCTGAAAAAGTGTCCCCAATACGGAATACTATTGTTCTACTTATAAGACTCTTATTTTAATGAAAGTTCATAGTCTAAATGTTTGAAATAAGAAACTCATGAATATATTTTAAAATAATAGATAATTATCTGGCAAATATTCACACAGAAATAAGTCACCTTCTGCAACTGAACACGTGATATGACACCATGACGTGCGATCCAAGCACTGATTTCATTTTTCGCCCCTTCTATCTCTGGAATACTTCCCTTCACGGTAGAAGCATGTGACATCTTCATCACTTGCGCCCACTTTATCATGTTCCTTTATATCGTGATCAGATGATTTGTCACTCATGCTGATTGATTCTTTATCCGAAGACAAACTGTCATATCTAGTTCTCTTCTTTCTTTTTCTCATAGGCTTAGATCTGCTCAAACGACTGCATGAAGGTTGATTGAGTTCTTGAATGTCTACTCTTGACGCTGTTGTAGTCTAGCTTTCTTTGAGGAAAGTATCTTTCATCTGCTGTTGTCACTTTCTTTGTTGCCAAACGAAAAAAGTTGTTCTTGGTACACTATATGCTCTTGCTGCCATTTTTTTTACCCCATTTTCCCTGTACTTTCTGCAGTAATGGCTCGCTGCATGTCTACTTTCTTCCACTTCTTCCGTACCTTTCCCTGCGAAACGTCCTTCCGACCGGCCGTGGTTCTGAAGGAAAGAAAAACTGCCTATGCGTATTGCAGAAGTGTGGCTCTTAATATGGAATACTATTCCATAATCGGAACACCACAGTATTCCATATTAGGTGCCCAGCTGCATTAAATTTCTATTATTTCTTAATGCTATTTGTTCGGGGCGTCGACCCATGTGGATCTTTTCCCTTTACTGGCACCATATTGTATGAACCTGCGTGTAATTGGAATGGCGGTAGTGTGGAATGGTGTGTGTGAGGAAAGGAAGATTAAGGACGTCACAAACTCCCAGTCCCCAGACCAGGGATATTAATCATTTCCGACCGGGAATCGAACCCGGGGCCACCGGGTGACAGGCGGACGCGTTGACCATTACACCGCGGGGCCGAACAATTTCTATCTTACAAATTACATCTGTCAGCTCATCGAATTTATTTGTCCACTATATAGTTTATATGGTTAGTTCATCTTCTACGCACAGCTAACAAGCGTTTTAATGTTTAGGCAAGACTTTGATTTGTAAAGTACTGCAACTCTTACCTTCTCAAAACTTCTTGGAAGCTGAAAATCACTCGGACGACTGTCACAGACAAAGAACGCAACTCAACTTACTTCCTTCAACTCGCGAACACAGAGCCCTTCCTTGTACACCTTTCTACCACTTCCATGCAGCCTTGCCAATTTTAACTTAACAGATATTGGAGTGTTCCATATTAGGAGCATATTTCATATTTGGCCCCTTCCTCTATTATTATTATTATTATTATTATTATTATTATTATTATTATTATTATTATTATTATTATTATTATTATTATTATCATCCGTCTTTGTGGTGTAGTGCTAGTGTGATAGCCTGCCACCCAAGGAGGCCCGGATTCGATTCCCAGTTCTGTAACGAATTTTGAAATGTGGTATGAGAACTGGAACTGGCTCCACTCAGTCTCGGGGGTCAAATGAGTAGAGGAGGTTCGAATCGCACCTTAGCCATCCTTGAAGTGATTTACCACTTCTTCTCCAGGCAAATTCAGATGAGGTACCTAAATTAAGGCCATGGCCGCTTCTTCCCTTCTTCCTTGCTTATCCCTTCCAATCTTCCCATCTCTCACAAGGCCTCTGTTCAGCATAGCAGGTGAAATCGTCTGGGAGAGGCACCGGTCCTCCTCCCCAGTTGTATCTCAACCAAATATCTCAAACTCCAGGACACTGCCCGTGAGGCAGTCCTCGTCCTGAGGTGGTGCAGCTATTCTTAGACAGACCCCCAGTGGAGGTGAGCTGCATGTACCACTTACACCACATAGCCTACCAGCCCTCCTGAAGCAAAGCAGTCATCTCCGTACAGGCCACGAAGGCCCATGGAGGGGTGGAAGGTAAAGGCTCCCACCATTCGTAACCTCGGCAGAGTGGTTAGCTCTTCGCCCGGCCGCCTTTGCCCCCAGGAATTAATCTGGTACTCATTTTGGGTGTAGGCTGAGTGAACCTCAGGGCCATATGCACCTCCGGAAGTGGAAATGTTTCTTAAATTTTACGACTTCCTGACGGGGATTCGAACCCACGTCCTTCCGGGCGAACCGAGTACGCCTTTACTGCCTCAGTCAGGCAGCCCCTACTAGTCCTCCTACCATTCTTAAATTTCTGGCAGTACCGAGAATCGAACCCGGGCCCTCGAGGGCAGCAGATAATAACGCTAACAGTTATGCTACGGAGGTGGACTATGTAAACAAATGAAAACACTAATAAAATGTGTGGAATTAAAAGAAATGATCATGATTTTTAGACGAGAAGATTTTTCTACCTCAACATATTTTTATTTTTTAATATGTTAATCATGGTCATTGTCTTTTAATTCCACACATTTCATTAGTGGTTTCATTTGTTTACATGAATGTAATATTTGAGCTTCTACTGAGGATGGCCTTTAGATAGGCTGAAACATGTATAGATGTTATCCCATCTAATACAGATGGGGATTTTTGTATTGAAAAGGAGGATAATACAATATATTTTTATTTGTAAAGTGATAACCGTCAATACGAAATGAGATTTATAACATGCGAAAGTATACCGTAGTCTGCCAAACTGTTATACTATGAGATTTGCATAAATATTAGGCTTGAAGCCTATCAGGACTCCTAGAATTTATGTTACTGTGGCTACATTTGGAAGACTGGGCTGGACGACAGTTACTACTATCCAAATTAGTTTGCATTCTAACCTATTACTACCTAAAATTCTGAGGTCTATAGATGAGCTGTCGGGGTTCATTATAAATAGTAGCCGCTGTAGTGTTTTAAAGGTAGAATTGCCTGTGATGTATTGCAAGGATACCAAGACTGCCATCTAGCTTTAGCCCATTGTGGACAAGAGCCTTGTAATATTTCCGGTTTATATAAAACAACAGTAAATAAAAAGCCCTCTTCATCTTCTCCCCCTACTTCCTCTTTTCGCCTTGTCCGCTTTAGCAACCATTAATTTTCGGTCTTAGGAAATACCATCATTAATGTGCTTGTTTCCTTTCCAACTTTAAAAAAACACACCTAGCTCGCAATGTTTATAAGGCTATATATAAAACATTTTAACTCCACTTACGAATATTTATTTCAGATAGTGAAAGTCAGCAACATTTTTTTCAGCCAGAGGCTGCGTAGAACTGCTTCTGAGAAATAAGAAAAAGTGTTTATCAGATTTTCAACTAATTTAACTCAATGTTCTCAATCCCCCTTTTTTTTACTTGAGATATGCACTGTACTTGTTCGTAAGTGGCTTAGTTTACGCAGCACCTATCTACATTGAATTTCACTTATCAAATTTTTAAGTTATCTGTGAAAAGTGGACTGTTTTCTTCTCCACAAAATTACGTCATTTACTAAAGTCACTTTTCCAATAAGTGTAATTCTTCAGTTTGCCAGAACTTTCTAATATTAAGCCGACATTTTTAGGAAGTCCATATCTTTCTTACTTTCTTCTTTTAATGGCTATGGCCTCCGATGAATTCTAATTATGAAAACGACACACACACCCAGCCCCAGAGCCATCAGACTAAACTAATGAAAGTTAAAATCCCCGACCCGGCCGGGAATCGAACCCAGTAATACCTGGACAAAAGGCAAACATGATAACCTTTTAGCCATGGGGCCGGACTTTCTTTCACTTAAAGCCTATACAAATCCAAAGCATAGCTCATAGATTGCAGAATCACTGTATGTAATAATTCTTCTTCTTCTTTTCAATCTGTTTAACCTCCAGGGTCGGTTTTTCCCTCGGACTTAGCGAGGGATCCCACCTCTACCACCTCAAGGGCAGTGTCCTGGAGCTTCAGACTTTGGGTCGGGGGATACAACTGGGGAGAATGACCAGTACCTCGCCCAGGTGGACTCAGCTGCTATGCTGAACAGGGGCCTTGTGGAGGGATGGGAAGATTGGATGGGACAGGCAAGGAAGAGGGAAGGAAGTGGCCGTGGCCTTAAGTTAGGTACCATCCCGGCATTTGCCTGGAGGAGAAGTGGGAAACCACGGAAAACCACTTCCAGGATGGCTGAGGTGGGAATCGAACCCACCTCTACTCAGTTGACCGCCCGAGGCTGAGTGGACCCCGTTCCAGCCCTCGTACCACTATTCAAATTTCGTGGCGGAGCCGGAAATCGAACCCGGACATCCGGGGGTGGCAGCTAATCACACTCACCACTACACCACATAGGCGGACTTGTATATATTTACTGAGATATATTTTCGTCATACTTTGCCATTTTTTAAGGTTTAGGACCTTTTTCTTAAAATTCCCACCATTACTTTTTTCATCACGGTTCTACCCTGCTTATAATAATAATTGATGAAATAACTAAGCAAAGCAAATTCTAGGGGAAGCCCCATGGTGTATGCTGTTTGCTGTTGCCACCGCGCTTATGACCAATTGTGAGGGCGATCTTCGATGTATGTTCATCAACTGGAAGAATTTACTGGCGAGAAATGGACTAAAAGTTAGGAGAGCAAAGGCAGAATACTTGCAGTTTTTACACTGATGGCTGGATAAGCGAAGAACTGAGTATCAACAAGGAGAAGGTCATTAAAACAAGTATCTTCAGGTATCTTCGTTCAGTGGTACAGGATTATGGAGACATAGAGCGACTGGAGAAAATGGTGAGCAGCGGCAGGTGTGAGTGACTCCAGTAGAGGAAAAGCTTCATGAGAAAAGTCTGAGGTGTGTGGACATCTGGAAAGGAGAATTGAGGGATATGTTGCGCTTAGAGTCGAGCAGCTGACGGTTGTAAAGGAGCCAGAGTTGGGACGGCCAAAGAATGAGATCGAAAGATGTGAAGGATCTAGAGAGGTTACAATCTCTCTAGGGTAAATTCCAAAACAGGAGACATTGGAAGCTAAGAAGAATAATAAGAAATATTTATTTATTTATTTATTTATTTATTTATTTATTTATTTATTTATTTATTTATTTATTTATTTATTTATTTATTTATTTATTTATTTATTTATTTGCGTCGGGAAGAGCAACCGTTCGTAAAACAGAGCTATGTTAGAATATTCAACACAGATAGCAACGATGACCCCACCGGAGACCTATTATTATTATTATTATTATTATTATTATTATTATTATTATTATTATTATTATTATTATTATTATTATTATTATTATTATTATTATCCACCTCTGTGGTGTATTGGCTTAGTGTGATTAGCTGCCACCCTCAGAGGCCTGGATTCCATTTCCGGCTCTGCCACAAAACTAAAAAGTAGTACGAGGACTGGAACGGGGTCCATTCAGCCTCGGGAAGTCAGCTGATTAGAAGGGGGCTCGAGTTCCATCTCAGCCATCCGGTTTCGCACTTCTTTTCCAGACAAATTCGAGGATGGTACCTAACCTGAGGCCATGCCCGCTTTCTTCCCTCTTCCTTGCCTATCCCTTCGAATCTTCCCATCCACCACAAGGCCCGTATTCAGCATAGCGGGCGAGGTCGCCTGGACGAGGTACTGGTCTTTCTGACCATTTGTATCCCCGACCAAATTTCTCACGCTCAACGACACTGCCCTTGAGGAGGTAGAGGTGGAATCCCTCACTGAGTGAAAATGCACGTCCTGTTTCCAGTCATTCGACCGAGTCAGGAATGGAATGAATGAAGACCCCATCTAGCGGCGAGGATAGGAATTGTGCCGGCTGTCGAAACCTGTCGCACTCGTCTGGGGCAATGATTAATGACTGACAGATGAAATGAAATGATATTGGAAAGTATTTCTGGAATGAAAGATGACAGAAAAAATCGGAGTACCCGGAGAAAAACCTCCCACGCCTCCGCTTTGTCCAGCATATAGGCCTATCTCACATGGAGTGACCGAGATTTGAACTACGGAACCCAGGGTTGAGAGACCGACGCGCTGCCGCCTGAGCCATGGAGGATCTATGGAATCTTTCACTGAGTCCGGATGAAAAACTAACCTTGGAGGGTTATCTGATCAAATAAATAAATAAATAAATAAATTAATTAATTAATTAATGAAATTAAAAATTATTATTATTTTCTACATTTTCATTCTTCGAAGTGTTGAGTTAGAAGGTGATAGCTTTTTGTACTTTCCTTTACAACAATAATCACCACCACCACGACCATCGGAATGTGTATTTTGATAGAGTTGTTTCAAGCAACGGCAATAATCCCAGAGAAGAGTTCGTCTACAGTGATATTCAAATCCATTGAGCTATGACATACCTGCAGCACAATGGAGGACGCACTACATCATTAGTAGAAGTGAGAAGAGATGTTTTTGTGGGAGACAACAGTTCCGCTTGTCTGAGCCTACAGGTGGAGGTGGAGTGAATCAAGTCTGTCCTTCTAAAGGTCAACGGACTGCCCCGTCCCAAAGGGCGAGCGATAATGCCCATTAACCTCACGTGATGTGATCTAGTTCTGCACGAGGTGGCCTAATTTCTCCAGGTGAACATTAGGCTTCCACAACAGGCTGAAATAATAGCTTGTTTTAAATAAGTAATTAAAATATTTATTGTTTTGTGGTTCAGTAATGATCGGTCCACATTAACAGTCATCACGTAACAAAGGGGAAGACGTCCGACTCTTCGCAGACTGAAATGATCGGTAATAATAATAATTTTTGTTGTCCAACCCTTGTCCCGTTTCTATACGGAGTCGGGTTTGAAGAGACATTAATCTCCGTAGAGAACTTCTACGACCGAATGCCCTTCCTGACGTCAACCTCATCACAGGAGTTACTAAGTCGAAATGAATGAAATGATTTTTAATAGTAAGAAGGGAGAGGGCGGAAACCCGTTGCCGACACATACCCTACTCCTGTCGAAGAGCATCAAGGGGTTTGTTCAGAGTTTATTTTCATCATCCGACGGACGAATCACCGTCAACAGCGTCGTATGCCTTCACTCCACGTGAACACTGGGAGAGGTTTGGAATCGAATCCAGTCTTTTAGCCCGCAATCTAGTGATTAGAAATTGTGTATCATTCTTATCACGAAAAACGCTTCGACGAACGGAACTCGAACCCGCTACCCACGATGTTAGACCGTAGAGACTCGATGCCTTAATGATCATGGCCACCAGGCGGGCTTATCTATAATAATAATAATAATAATAATAATAATAATAATAATAATAATAATAATAATAATAATGAAAACCTACAACCTGTTTTCTAGTCAATGACCGGGTCAGGGATGGGATGAATGAAGCCCCCAACTTGCGGCGAGGATAGGAATTGTGCCGGCTGCCGAGGCCTGGCACACTCCTCTGGGGCAATGATTAATGACAGACAGATAAAATGAAATGATAGTGGAGAGTGTTGCTGGAATGAAAGATGACAGGGGAAACCGGGGTACCTGGAGAAAAACCTGTCCCGCCTCCGCTTTGTCCAGCACAAATCTCACATCTCACATGGAGTGACCGGGATATGAACCACGGGATCCAGCGGTGAGAGTCCGGCGCGCTGCCGCCTGAGCCATGGAGCCTCCAATAATAATAATAATAATAATAATAATAATAATAATAATAATAATAATAATAATAATACCGAGCGAGATAAGGGCGTGGAGCTATCAGCTTCCGTTCGGGAGGTAATAGGTTCGAACCCCACTGTCGGGAGCCCTAAAGATGGTTTTCCGTGGTTTCCCATTTTCACACCAGGCAAATGCTGGAGCTGTACCTTAATTAAGGCCACGGCCACTTCCGTCCCACTCCTAGGCCTTTTCTATCCCATCGTCGCCATAAGACCTACAGTATCTGTGTCGGTGCGACGTAAAGCCAATTATAAAATAATAATTATAATAGCCGTAGATATCTTGATTTACTTTGAATAAAGTTAATTATTCATGCTTCCCTCCTTAATACCACTGCATTTCTTGATAAGAAATGTGAAAAATCAAACTTGTATTAATTTTAAGTAACCTGGAGAAATCATTTCTTTCTAAAGTGTCCTTGATAGAAGCCCTTAATACCGGGTCCTGGGCTGAATGGTCAGTTCAGAGGTTTCCGGGCCAATTCCCGGCACGGCCAGTGATTTTTAACTCCATAGCCTCACTGAGTGAACATCCTGAGCCTGTTTCCAGTCATTCTATAGCCTATGGTTAATTCATACAGCTTGAGGACTGGGTGTTTGTGTTGGTACGTACAAATTCCTCTTCAAATTAACACAACACATCACACTACTAACCACCACAGAAACATGCAATAGCGAATACACCCCTCCACATAGGACTGGCGTCAAGAAGGGCACCTGACCGTAAAACTGGACCAGATCCTCACCTACGACCCCACGAATGTGGGAGAAGCGGTAGAAGAAGAAGAAGAAGAAGTGAAAGAAGGCGTATGCTTGTCCAAAGGTTATAGCCGCTACTTGAAGTTACTCGTTTGATCAAATGCTTCATTTTACCCGGGAAGGAACGCTATAGCCATCTTTAGGGACCATATTTCAGCTCTCCTACCAATTTTCATACAATTCGTGGCGATCGAACACGCATAGAATTGAGCAGGTGTTTATTGGACGATAAGAATTGAATCGGTCTGTAGATAAAGGAACTCATAGGCCTATGTTCTAACTTAGCAGGAGAAACAAAATCTGAACTGTGAATACAATACTGCGCTGAACAATTTATTTATCTTTCCCATTTCATATGTGTCCTGTTACGATTATTACGCACTTGAGAGAACCGGCATTTTAATGAGGGATTAAAGAAATTATTATTTAGAAAATGGCATAGTTCCTTTCTCCTGTAGCTGTCGGAATGTTAACATATTTCAGAGACCTTAATCTTAAAAAACATGTCTTTTTACGATAAAATTATTTATTGATCAAATAGTTGATGATGTGGTTAGAGTGATTAGCTGTCACGCCTGGGGCTCTGTCACAAAATTTGAAAAATAGTACGAGGACTGAAACGGGGTCCACTCATCCTGAGTGTGAGTGCTTCGATTCTCACCTCAGTCATCCTCGAAGTGGTTTTCCGTGGTTTCCCTCTTCTTCTCCAGGCAAATACCGGGATGGTACCTAACATAAGGCCACGGACGCTTCTTTCCCTCTCCCATGCCTATCCCTTCCAATCTTCCCATCCCCCGCAAGGCCCCTGTTCAACACAGCAGGGGAGGGCGACTGGGCGAGGTACTGGTCCTCCAACTCAATTGTATCCCCGATCAAAGGTCTTGTGAAAATCAACCTTACTGCGCCGTACTGTAGGAATGTATGTTTGCATGACATATTTACCCACTCCTAGAGTATAATATATTTAGGGATAATTTTCCTTTACACGTGCTCATAGGAAAATTAACTCAACTAAAAGTGTTGTGATAGACTGCATATGAATATATGGCTGGGAGGCGTGATCATTTTTACGGGAAATAATGGATAGGAAGAGCATTGTCTCAGAAGTGGTTTTGGCACAGCAGCTACAGTATACCCTAGTATCAATATAAATACTGTCGTATTTTATAATTTGTTATTGCTAAATCATAACTTAATAACATAGATATGTTTTTGGACTGGAGGTCCATCTGGAATTAGCGAAAGCAATTAAGTGTGGACAGTTTTGCGTGGACAAGATTGATAAGATTTCTGGAGATATACTAAAGACAATGGGTTGGGATATAGTACCATATCTGAAGTACTTATTTGATTATTGTTTGGTCGGAGGAGCTATACCAGATGAATGGAGAGTTGCTATAGTTGCCCCTGTTTATAAAGGAAAGGGTGATAGACATAAAGCAGAAAATTACAGGCCAGTAAGTTTGACATGCATTGTATGTAAGCTTTAGGAAGGCATTATTTCTGATTATATTAGACATGTTTGTGAAATTAATAACTGGTTCGATAGAAGGCAGTTCTGTTTTAGGAAAGGTTATTCCACTGAAGCTCAACTTGTAGGATTTCAGCAAGATATAGCAGATATCTTGGATTCTGGAGGTCAAATGGACTGTATCGCGATTGACCTGTCTAAAACATTTCATAGGGTGGATCATGGGAGACTACTCGCAAAAATGAGTGCAATTGGACTAGACAAAAGAGTAACTGAATGGGTTGCTATATTTCTAGAAAATAGATCTCAGAGAATTAGAGTAGGTGAAGCTTTATCTGACCCTGTAATAATTAAGAGGGCAATTCCTCAAGGCAGTATTATCGGACCTTTATGTTTTCTTATATACATAAATGATATGAGTAAAGGAGTGGAATCAGAGGTAAGGCTTTTTGCGGATGATGTTATTCTCTATAGAGTAATAAATAAGTTACAAGATTGTGAGCAACTGCAACGTGACCTCGAAAATGTTGTGAGATGGACAGCAGGCAATGGTATGTTGATAAACGGGGTTAGAAGTCAGGTTGTGAGTTTCACAAATAGGAAAATACCTCTCAGTTTTAATTACTGCGTTGATGGGTTGAAAGTTCTTTTTGGGGATCATTGTAAGTATCTAGGTGTTAATATAAGGAAAGATCTTCATTGGGGTAATCACATAAATGGGATTGTAAATAAAGAGTACAGATCTCTGCACATGGTTATGAGGGTGTTTAGGGGTTGTAGTAAGGATGTAAAGGAGAGTGCATATAAGTCTCTGGTAAGACCTCAACTAGAGTATGGTTCCAGTGTTTGGGACCCTCACCAGGATTACCTGATTCAAGAACTGGAAAAAATCCAAAGAAAAGCAGCTCGATTTGTTCTGGGTGATTTCCGACAAAAGAGTAGCGTTACAAAAATGTTGCAAAGTTTGGGCTGGGAAGAATTGAGAGAAAGAAGGAGAGCTGCTTGACTAAGTGGTATGTTCCGAGCTGTCAGCGGAGAGATGGCGTGGATTGACATTAGTAGGCGAATAAGTTTGAGTGGCGTTTATAAAAGTAGGAAAGATCACAATATGAAGATAAAGTTGAAACTCAAGAGGACAAACTAGGGCAAATATTCATTTATAGGGAGGGGAGTTACGGATTGGAATAACTTACCAAGGGAGATGTTCAATAAATTTCCAATTTCTTTGAAATCATTTAGGAAAATGCTGGGAAAACAACACATAGGGAATCTGCCATCTCGGCGACTGCCCTAAATGCAGATCAGGATTGATTGATTGATTGATTGATTGATTGATTGATTGATTGATTGATTGATTGATTGATTGATTGATTGATTGATTGATTGATTGATTGATTGATTGATTGATTGATTGATTGATTGATTGATTGATTGATTGATTGATTGATTGATTGATTGATTGATTGATTGATTGATTGATTGATTGACAAAAGATCGACACCGTAACGAGGCAACCAGTGTACGTCATATGGATAGAAGAACGACGCCATTTTGGTGACGGAAAGGCGTGTTTTTGGAATACACTCAACTCTCAATTAACCAGTATAATGTAGGGTTAAGACTTTTGGAATAAGTAACATCGCGGTTAACCCGCAGAAAGTTAAAAATAGAACAGACGTACTGATAGTAGGCTACAGTAAAAATGATAATAAACGATATTACTGTATTGTTTTTTTTTTATTATTTTACCCAATACGTTGCAGTAAAAGCAGCACTTAGCACAATTCATAAATGGAAAAATAAACAGCACTTTTCGTTGCAACTAATAAGGCAAAGAAAAGTATTCAGACTACCTAACTTGTATTGTTTCTGAAAATAATCAGTCATTGTTTTCTGCTTTAGTACCGAGAAACACTTTTTCTTTACTCTGCTTCTCAAGTTTCTCAAAATAATTTTTCGGTGATGAGAGCATCATCCTGGCAATATTATCCCGACCCTTTGTAATTCTGTTTTACTGTAACTCCTAACACTCGTGCATTTTTAGTGGTATTTTTTTGCTATTTGCTTTACGTCGCACCAACATAGATATGTCTAACGGCGACGATGGGATGGGAAAGGCCTAGGAATGGGAAGGAAGCGGCCGTGGCCTTAATTAAGGTACAGCCCCAGCATTTGTCTGGTGTGAAAATGGGAAACTAAGGAAAACCATCTTCAGGGCTGCCGACAGTGGGGTTCGAACCCACTATCTCCCGATTACTGGATACTGGCCGCACTTAAGCGACTACAGCTATCGAGCTCGGTTTTAGTGTTTTTGATATCGCGGTTACGCCGCAGCGCGGTTGATCCGATTACGGTAAATCGAGAGACGAGTTCATGTTGATGTTGGATGTATTAGACCTATAAAGGGAGACTCTAAACAAAGTAATGGGAAATAATTTCAACGCGAAACCATTAATTAAAATTCTGAACCTGCAGAAGGAAGAGAAAATTATTTGTTGGGCATAAAATCATGCGCCCTGGACCAGTAGCCGCTCCTGTTTTATTTTCTCCTAGTGACTTAGTTATTTCTTCTTCGCAGCACTCCCGTAACTTCGTGATTCCGTCCACCAAAATGGCGTCGTCTTCTAAGCCTAAAAGTATATCCATGATACGATATTTGTCTACTTAGCTGGGAAAATTGTAACCACTTTTTAAGGTAGAAACGTTCCCCGACAACGGGTATATGGAAAGAATATTTTTAGACGCTTTTAGTGTATAGATAGAACGCGTGTATCACCGAAAATATTTAACTTACGATTATGCTTAATGTCTCAAGTGACAGATAAAAGAGGAAACCTGTTGCGAAAAAAAAAATCAGAAGGGTTGTTTTTATGAAATAACGCTCCAAAATAAAACAAAATTTGTGCTAAATATGGGACGTCATACGCATTCTCTTTTATAAGATGGCGGCGCTGTGTTGACTCGCTTGTCCGGGAAATTCACATACGGATAATAGCACTCAAAGAAGTCCCCAGACGCATGGTTTTCCGCCCCTCAGACGCCCACCCTCACCAAGAATCATAAGAAGCACCTGAAGTAGAAGATGATGACGAGTACGAAGATGTTGAAGATACAGAAGATGAAGAAGAAGAAGAAACATCGGAGGATGGTTCTACATTTTGTGCGGCCCCCAAACTACCACACCACCATCCCTAACGGACATCAGCACCCAAACCTCTCCTTTAACCATAGAACAGGAAATCCAAACTGATCCAATAAATACACAACATGCAGCCACAGAACCCACCCAAAATAATTCCTCACAACTAAAAATCCCTCTTCATAACTCTCAACAATCCCCTGCCACCAACCAACACCTACCCACAATCAAACCCGTACAACCCGAAATAAGCCTCGCCCACAATCCACACTCATCTGCATGTGCTATAACTGCCTATAGTTAAACCACTCCGCCCCAAGCTGCAGAAATCAGGCCCGCTACAACAGATGTGGTGAACATCGCCACCGCACCGTCCGCCCAGTCCTACGGGACCAGGCCAAGTGCGCTAACTGCAAAGGCAAACACGCCGCTTCATACCCAGGCTGCCCATTCCTCAAGAAAGCAATAAAAGCTCATCACATCCCAAACAAACACCTCCGTCTTACTTAACCTTAACGTCAACCCCCCTCCCACACACTATCTGGGTCGCACATCACAAATCATCCCCACCATAGAACTTCTGAAAAATCTCCTTTCCCAACTAACCAGCACTACATAACCAACACGTCCCAACCCAAGACCTTTCCCACCCAGAAACACTGCATGCCCCAACAACCGACAATGCATCCCTAAATATATCCCTTCTAATCTTCTCAACGAGCCCAACTGATGGCAGCATCTTCCAAAGTGCAAATAAGTCACCTATTTCTAAGCCCCAAACAATGGCAAACAAATGCCACCACCACATTTCAATACCACCACCATCGCCATTTCACTATTTCCCAGAAATAGTGGAAGAACTACCAAACAAACCCACCAGTCAACGCTTTTAAGAGCCAAATGTCAAAATAAAATTAAGGACCCAATCGGTCAAGAATCTCAAAAATTTCCAAGGCTGCCGCTCGCTCAGGCTCGCGCACTTAGTTGCAGGTTAGCTGTCGTTGTGAATGCATCGTGGTCAGTTGTATAGAATAACAAATTTAGTAATGGAAAAGAAAGATTGACGTCACACACATAATCTGTTATAAGATAGCTCAGTTTGAGGTTAGTTGTCGTTATAAATACATCGTGGTCAATTGTACAGAATAACAAATGTAATAATGAAAAAGAAAAATTTCCTTACAATATCTCATAAGTAAGTCTACAAAACAAATTTCCTTACGATATCTAATGAGTCTACAAAACCCTCAAAACCCTGCGGTAGTTCCGATAGTGACAGCCTAACGCCAATGTTTTCTTATATTTTGGATGTACCAATTAAACGGATTTTCGATGTTTGACATAGAATGTCGAATAGTATATATATCAGCCAACGTCTCCCGAACAGGCAATACATTGCACACTTAGTCAACGCATCAGTCATGTGTTAAAACGTACTTCAGTTACAGTAGAAGAAAGGAAAGACAGAGAAATTAACTTGAAGTGACTGTTACCTTTCTTTTTCTTTCATCTTATTTACATTTGGCTATGCACGAGCTCCTGGGAACCGCTGCCACCAGTGATGGTGATACGGTTCTGGCCCTGATTTGCAACTGTCTTATTCTCTTCTGGAGATGTCCTTCCTCGTTTTCTCACACAATTGCTTCCTGCAGGTGCGTTACATTGTGCATTACAGATTACATTCCTTTCTTTCAATTTGAAACAAATGGGAAGAAATTAAAGGATCGTTGACCGGGATACACAGACACCAGTGGTGGAGTGATAGCTTCTTGACATTTAGTCGAGTGGGGAGTGATTTAGTAACTAAACGTGTTCGGAAAATACTATGTAGCCGAGTAGTTTAGTAAAATGATTTAAGGGGCTCGATCCAGTAAAATGGGAAGTAAGGGGTCGGGATGAATCCCCCCACCCCATCCTACTTTTATATTTCTTTCATTCCTCACACTCGTGGGGTGGGGCGGCCCACCTAAAACGTAACACCCTTTCTCTAGGCGGGAGATTAGTTAGGGTTAAGGGAAAAAGACAAATATGTAAGGAGTCTTATACAATTTTGGAGGCGTGTATTCGAACTTACGTAAGATACATATAATTGGATAAATGAGGTATAGGAAACAAAACCGTAAGCTACTTACATATCGTAGTTTTGGAGAAACCAAACCTCGTATGTCACAACGCACATTTTTCCTTTACACTTTCGCATAGGAAAATGTACACAACGAACGTTGTTCTGATGGACTGCAAATCCATATGTGGCTGGCAGGCGTGACCTCTCTTAAGGGGAAGTGAAATGAAATGGCGTATGGCTTTAAGTGCCGGGAGTGTCCAATTACATGTTCGGCTCACCAGGTGCAGGGCTTTTGATTTGACACCCGTAGGCGACCTGCGCGTCGTGGTGGTGATGATGATGATGATGATGATGACGACGACACATACACCCAGCCCCCATGTCAGCGAAATTAACCAATGATGGTTAAAATTCCCGACCCTGCCGGGAATCGAACCCGGGACCCCTGTGACCAAAGGCCAACACGCTAACCATTTAGCCATGGAGCCGGACTTAAGGGGAAGTAATGGGTAGGAACAGGATTGGCAGATACGGGGTATTAGAACTAGGCCGTCGATATATCGTCGATGAAGAAACCAAACCTCGTATGTCAGCCCCGTTTCGATAGATTTACCAGTAAGTAAAAGTACTCCTGTGGGACTAAATTCCGGCACTTCAGCGTCTCCGAGTACCGTAAACGTAGTTAGTGGGACGTAAATCCAGTAACATTATTCTTAGCGAATAAATTAACAAAACCGTCCCAACCACCTTCCTCAACCCCCACCCCCACATCACCATATTCAGGCTAGCATCTCCTGGTTAGAAAGAGGGCAAAATTCTCTAGGTGCCAAGGTAAGGAATAAAAAATTGTAGTCAGTCAGTCAGACGGTCTCCAAAGAACAGTGACAGTTATTTTTTGGTATTTTATATACAAAAATGTAATGTACCATCAATGTAAATCCATTTTGAAAGAATAAATGGGGATTAGCGTGGTAGGACCAGAGTGGGTATAGTGTGAGCCACGAACTGAGTGACGCCTTTGAACAAGCTCTGAGACAAATTTAACAAAATCCAGCGAGTTACGAGTTGGCGGTGCCATTAGGGTCGCGTAGCTGTGAGCTTGCACTTGGGAGATGGTGGGCACGAACCCCACTGTTGGCATCCCTGAAGATAGTTTTCCGTGGTTTCCTATTTTCACAGCAGACAATTGCTGTGTCTCTGCCTTGTTAGGTCGATTCCTTTCCAGTCCTAGTCCTTTCCTATCCCATCGTCACTACAAGAACTATTTGTGTCGGTGCTACGTAAAGAAGAAAAGATCCGGGCTGAGTGGCTCATACGGTTGAGGCGCAGGCCTTCTGACCCCAACTTGGCAGATTCGATTCTGGCTCAGTCCGGCGGTATTTGAAGGTGCACAAACACGTTAGTCTCGTGTCGGTAGATTTACTGGCATGTAGAAGAACTCCTGCGGATCAAAATTCCGGCACCTCGGCCTCTCCAAAACCTTAAAAGTAGTTAGTGGGACATAAAGTTATGGGGTTGAAGCTTGGACGTTAAAAGAGGCCACCATCAAAAGACTGGAAGCCTTAGAACTTTGGCTTCATAGAAGAATGCTTAGAATCTCGTGGACTGACCATGCTACCAATGAACAAGTATTACACAGAGCAAACTGCAAAAAAAGAACTGGTAACCACCATCAAATGCAGAAAAATGGCATGTCTTGAGTGGTGAAAAATACGCAGTTTTACATCTAATTTTGAAAGGCAAAATTGAAGGGCGCCGAGTAGTAGGCAGAAGGAGAATAACATGCCTTAAGAATATTAAAGACTGGACAGGCATAAAAAGTACCGAAGAACTGTACCGTGTTGCTGAAGACAGAAAAGCACTCTCCACATTGATCGCCAACGTCCGGGAGACTGGGCAGGGCACATAGAAGAAGAATAAGAAGAATAAAAAGAAAGTAAATATTATTATTATTATTATTATTATTATTATTATTATTATTATTATTATTATTATTATTATTACTGGTCTTCGGTTCAGAGGTCCCGGGTTCCATTCGGGGATTTTAACCTTCATTGGTTAATTCCAATGGACCGGGGCTGGGTGTTTTTGCTGTCCCGTACATCCCTGCAACTCACACACCCCGCATAACACTATCTCCACCGCAATAACAAGCAGTTACCTACACATGACAGATGCCACCCACTTCATCGTAGGGTCTGCCTTACAAGGGCTGCACTCGGCTAGAAATAGCCACACGAAATTATTATCATTATCATTATTATTATTATTATTATTATTATTATTATTATTATTATTATTATTATTATTATTATTATTATTATTATTATTACTATTAACAAAGAAAAGACTCAAAAAAACTTTTAAAAGTGTGTTATAGAGCGCTATGTCAAGTAAATAAAGAGTACAAATATCGTCCCCGTAGGCAGGGAGAAGACTTATACTGTATTCTACCCTGAAAACTCATTTCGATCACCCCTGTGTGTAATCCCTCACCTGCCTGGAATCTTCCATGTTACCATAACCTTTAATTACACTCTAATACAGTTTAATATTATGTTATCGTAATCTTTATTTCTTGTTCATAAACAAACATAGCAGACCGTTACAACGTTTATCAGAGTGATCGCCCCTCCTCCTGGAAAACAGACTGGAATGAGAGGAAGCAATTAACACGCAGACTTCATACCGTGGTTCACTGTAAGTCACCTAAACACTCCATAACAGCGCGATCATCACTCTCAAGCCTAGCAGGGGAACAGAATACATCAGAGCTATAGACTGAACTTCAACGGTAAAAGAATTTGGTTAGTCTTTCTTTCTTTCTTTCTTTCTTTCTTTCTTTCTTTCTTTCTTTCTTTCTTTCTTTCTTTCTTTTCTTAATCCATTTCCCTCCAGGGTTGGTTTTTCCCTCGGACTCAGCGAGGGATCCTACCTCTACCGCCTTAAGGGCAGTGTCCTGGCAAGTGATACTTTGAGTCGGGGGTACACAACTGGGGAGGAGGACCAGTACCACTCCCAGACGGCCTCACCTGCCATGCTGAACACAGGCCTTGTGGGGGGATGGGAAGATTGAAAGGAATAGACAAGGAAAAGGGAAGGAAGCGGCCGTCGCCTTAAGTTATGTACCATCCCGGCATTTGCCTGGAGGAGAAGTGGGAAAGCACGGAAACCACTTCCGGGATGGATGAGGTGGGAATCAAACCCTCCTCTGCTCAGTTGACCTTCCGAGGCTGAGTGGAGCCCGTTCCAGCCGTCGCACCACTTTTCAAATTTCGGGACAGAGCCGGAAATCGAACCCGGGCCTCCGGTGGTGGCAGCTAATCACACTGACCACTTCACCACAGACGCGGATAATTTGGATAGTAACGCCGAAATCTCTGAGGAATAGAAGCGATTCGCGCAAAAGCGTCGCGTGATTTTCTAAAGTAGGTTTCCGGTGATGTGAAGTCAGTCATCCAATGGTGTGTATGATTGGGAACATAATTTATCCACGTAATTGACTTCAGACTCCGTATATCGATTAACGTTGGATATCTTTCCATTGTGAGAAAAGCAATAGGAAATTACCTGACTCCTCACTTCCTTATGTGACACCTAGGCCATCTATGACAGCTGATGGCAGAGCTGTCGGAGAATCAAACCAGCCTTCGGGCTGAATACTCAACGAACATGCATCCGTTCATTATGGTAGATCCAGAGTATAAACGTGCAAATTTTAATGTCTGTTGAACGTCATCAAATGTTTCTTTCAATTCAATACTTTATTTCTTTCTTAAGCTGTTTACCCTCCACGGTTGGCTTTTCCCTCAAACTTAGCGAGGGATCCCACCTCTACCGCGTCAAGGGCAGTGTCCTGGAGCTTGAGACTTTGGTTCAGAGATACAACTGGGGAGAATGACCAGCACCTCGCCCAGGCGTCCTCACCTGCTATGCTGAACTGGGGCCTTATAGGGGGATGGGAAGATTGGGAGGGACAGGCAAGGAAGAGGGAAGGAAGCGGTCGTGGCCTTAAGTTAGGTACCATCCCGACATTTGCCTGGAGGAGAAGTGGGAAACAACGGAAAACCACTTGCAGGATGGCTGAGGTGGGAATCGAACCTTCCTCTACTCAGTTGACCTCACGAGGCTGAGTGGGCCCCGTTCCACCCGTCGCACCACTTTTCAAATTTCGTGGCAGAGCCGGGAATCGAACCCGGGCCTCCGGGGCTGGCAGCTAATCACACTAATCACTACACCACAACGGCGGACCAATACTTCAGGAGAAAATTTGTCAAACCTTGTCAAATATTGTTCAACATTGCTGAAGTTCTGACCAGATTTGAAATGACTTTGTAAGGTGTGATAGCATTTTGTTTTAAAATGGAGGAAATGCAAACAGCAGATGTGGTTCTTTGACCTGCAGTGGGATATAGTCTTAAAAAAAGATAAGACACGCGCAAGAAACCGTAATTTACGTTCGGAAAATAATACAGTTATCTTCAACATAATTTCGGCAATGCATTTTATACATTGAAATGTCTAAATACAGCAAATATTTCCGCAATTATAATTCTTTTTTCTTTCAAATTGCAACCATTTAATTTTTGGTATATTACTGTACTTTGAAATATAGTTACAGTACATAAGTTAGAGGTTTTGTATGAGGTTCTAGTGCATTTGTCGGCTCAATGGCTAAATAGTTAGCGTGCTGGCCTTTGGTCCCGATGGTTCCGGGTTCGGTTTCCGACTGGGTCGGGGATTTTAACCTTAATTTATTATTTCGCCTAGCTCGGGGCTGGTTGTGCGTGTCGTCTTCATCATTAGAAATCATCTTAGGTAGGGTCCCATCCTCACAGACATACAAGTCGCCTATAGGCCTTCTAATAGAAAAAGACCTGCAGTAGGCCATTCCGGAGACCATACGCCATTATTATTATTATTATTATTATTATTATTATTATTATTATTATTATTATTATTATTATTATTATTATTATTATTATTATTATTATTATTATTATTATAGTGGTCCGCCTCTGTGGTGTAGTGGTTAGTGTGATTAGCTGCCACCCACGGAGGCCCGGGTTCCATTCCCGGCTCTGCCACGAAATTTGAAAAGTGGTATGAGGGCTGGAACGGGGTCCACTCAGCCTCGGGAGGTCAACTGAGTAGAGGTGGGTTCGATTCCCACCTCAGCCATCCTGGAAGTGGTTTTCCGTGGTTTTCCACTTCTCCTCCAGGCAAATACCGAGATGGTACCTAACTCAAAGCTACGGCCGCTTCCTTCCATCTTCCTTGTCTATCCCTACCAACCTCCCAATCCCCCGCAAGGCCCCTCTTCAGTATAGCAGGTGAGGCCGCCTGGGCGAGGTAATGGTCATCCTCCCCAGTTGTATCCCCCGACCCAGAGGCTGAAGCTCCAGGACACTGCCCTTGAGGCGGTAGAGGTGGGATCCCTCGCTGAGTCCGAGGGAAAAACCGAACCTGGAGGGTAAACAGATTAAGAAAGATTATTATACTTATTATACTTATATTTTAACACCATTTTCTGTGGTTATACAATATATTTCATTTACTCACATGAATTGAATAAAAATTACAGCAATGCAACGGAAATTCATCTTATTACATGAAAACATATTAGGAATTACATAATAATAATAATAATAATAATAATAATAATAATAATAATAATAATAATAATAATAATAATAATAATAATAATAATACCAGGCGAGTTGGCCGTGCGCGTAGAGGCGCGCGGCTGTGAGCTTGCATCCGGGAGATAGTAGGTTCGAATCCCACTATCGGCAGCCCTGAAGATGGTTTTCCGTGGTTTCCCATTTTCACACCAGGCAAATGCTGGGGCTGTACCTTAATTAAGGCCACGGCCGCTTCCTTCCAACTCCTAGGCCTTTCCTATCCCATCGTCGCCATAAGACCTATCTGTGTCGGTGCGACGTAAAGCCAATAGCAAAAAATAATAATAATAATAATAATAATAATAATAATAATAATAATATGCTCAGATTGTCATAAATCAAACATTGTTGGCAGTGTTTAATTATAGGCTACCGTACGGTAATAAACATACAAGTTGTCCACTTCCTTGAAATATTTATCTTGCAATCTCCTCGTACGCTGCCATTTTACTCATTGTATTGTGCTACACTTGAGAGCCCACTGAATATAGGTAGGGATAGGCCTCATAGTTTGCAATTAATACACACACAAAATTCTTCGGCCATAAAGACGAAGCCATTTTTGTTGTTTTGATTCCCGACAATCCCAACATGCCTAGCAGCCTAGTGCGCGGCGTTAAATTCCATTGGTCAATTCTGTCAAAGACCTAGCAATTCTTTGATCGATTAGAACATGTTTTAATTTACTTTGAAAACTTTTGAAGACATTTCAGGCATTGCAAGAGATTTGACAAATAAAACTTGTAAAGTATTAAAAATTCTTGTGAAGTCTTGAATTCGGTAAAAACTTGATCGTGTACAACATGCTTAAGGTCTGACCTTATTGACATTTACCATTTCTGTAAGTTTAGGTCTACGCACACGAGACTTGCTCCTTGGCTGAATGGTCAGAGTACTAGTCTTCAGTTAAGAGGGCCCTGGGTTCGATTTACAGAAAGGTCGGAATTTTTAATAGCTTAGGCTATAAATAATTCCTGTGTCTCTCAGACTGGATGTTTATGTTCTTTCTAACACACTTCTCCTCTTACACACACAAAAACTACATACCATCACAGTAGAGAATATGTTCCTAGTGATACAGTTGGGATCATTAAGAGCAATCGGCTGTAAAATTGGGCCGAATTTTCATCGATTACCACACCCCAGAAAATTGAGTAAAAGCCAGTAAGAAGAAGAGGAAGAAGTACAATCTAAGTAGAAATTAGGGTATTAATTAAGCTTTAAAATCTTGTCTAAATAGAGCAAATATTTCCGGAAATACAATTCTTTTTCAAAGGTATCCATATTAAAATTCCAACAATTTTATTTTTGGTATAATATTCTGTGATTTGGTTATGTACGTGGTTTCAGTGCGTTACTCAGCTCCGTGCCTAAATGGTTAGCGTGCTGGCCTTTGGTCCTGAGGGTCCCGGGATCAATTTCCGGACGGGTCGGTGATATTAACCTTCATTGATTCATTCGTCTAGCTCGGGGGCTGGGTGTGTTTGTCGTCTTCAACATCTTAGGTAGAGCCCCATCCTCACAGACGTCTACTAGTGAAATAACTGCACCTGGCAATTCCGCAGGCAATAGTCACTATTATTATAGTGCATTACACATATTTCATCCATTTTTATTGGTACTTGGATCTTAAAAGTGTGTTGCCGGCCCCGTGGTGTAGGGGTAGCGTGCCTGCCTCTCACCCGGAGGACCCGGGTTCGATTCCCGGCCAGGTCAGGGATTTTTACCTGGACCTGAGGGCTGGTTCGAGATCCACTCAGCCTACGTGATTAGAATTGAGGAGCTATCTGACGGTGAGATAGCGGCCCCGGTCTAGGAAGCCAAGAATAACGGCCGAGAGGATTCGTCGTGCTGACCAGACGACACCTCGTAATCTGCAGGCCTTCGGGCTGAGCAGCGGTCGCTTGGTAGGCCAAGGCCCTTCAAGGGCTGTAGTGCCATGGGGTTGGTTCTTAAAAGTGTGTTCCTTTCATATTTTAACACAAATATACCTAAAAGTTACCAACTATTATCAAAATAGAGACTAAAAATTACGAATACACGTGCGTGGAAAATTTGAAGGCTGTCAGGTTAAAACTTTTGCGTAGGGAAAATTTTGACTTACACGATCGAGTATCTCACACTGAAAGATAACCGGACATTAACTTTAATTTTTGATTCAGAATTAAGATTAAGATTACTGAAGTTAAGGTGTCACCAACATCACCTCATACGGTGATCGCCAGATATTTCTTATTGGTTTCTTGTAATATTTACAGTAGCCTGTTACCATTTCTTGAAGGATGGAGTAGTTTTCATCTGGCTTTGGTAAAGGTCAAAGCAAAATATAGCTTCTTCTCAGTCACATGTATGACTAAGACAGTGTAGAAGCTACTGAGGTATGGTTGGCTCTGAGTAATAACATTCAGACTGTGAAAGGAAGTCCTACTGCAGAGATTCTCAGACTTTTGTAAGATTGTACCCCTCATGGCTAAAAGTTCAATGTACCCCTCCGAAAAAATCCCTAAATGGTGGGTTTATAAAATATGAGTACCTGTACAATTATTAAAGCATTTTAATGGATTATAAACCATTCTTTTAAATACACATCGTAAATAAGAAGAGTTTGTGAAATTACATTTTGTATCACGTCACAAGAAAGAGTTTTTGTCTGTATGATAATAAATGAACTAAGGATGTCCTGTTTGTGTGAAAGTTTCACAAAACACTAGATTTTAGCCTAAATATTACATTAATATATAAGGATGAAAACTTTTCGATCTTAATTCTGGAATTCAGACATTGTGAACCATAAAAATGTCAACGGGATGGCTGTACCTACATGGCGTGACACAGTTTTCTGATGTATCGTAGTCCACGTGCAACTTTCAAGCAAAGCGTAGCTCCATATATACGTACTTATTTCTATATTTAATTTTTTTCTTAAATTTTTCACCGAAGGTCACTGGCGTACCCCACTAAAAGTCTTAGGCACAGCTTGAGAACCACTGGATCAAAGAAAGACCCTCTGAAGGCAAGGTGCATATTATTTACTATTTTAACCAAATTTCTACTTTCTCCATGACTTCATCGGATGCATTCACTATCTGAATACCCAGCAATTAACATTATAATTTTTTAAAAGAGAATAGCAAGTGTTCCCAAGATAACGCGATTTACACACAAAAGAATGACATACACATTGAAAGAGTCTGGGATATCTGACCTAGTCTACAAGAGTAAGGTCAGCTTAATTATAAACAACCCTCTCTCACTCCAAAGAAGAGGTATTTAATTTGTCACGTCGTGTAGACGTTTCGCTACACGCTTCACAGAACATCCCTGACAAAGGGAGGCGGCCAGACCCCAGTTCACATGTCTGGCTGCTCTCCTGGAGATGGGTGAAGTCCATCTAGTGTTAACATTTTGCTGAACACATTTATCAAATATGGAAGGCCTGCTTGAGAAGGGTGAGCAAAAAATACGTGCAAAAAAGATTCCTAGAATAGTAGTTAGATTTATTAAAAACATATCATCCGTCCTCCAGTGAGGATGACCACAAAGGTCTTGAATACATAACTTACAGTGTGTAATTATTAGACATCGAATTTGTATGCTTTATACATCACCAATATAAGCATGCAACTATGCTGTAACAAGTGGTGAAATATGCACTTATGTATTCACTTATTTTCAAGCTATTAAACACTTTTGTGAAATGGAAAGGTAAGACTCCTGTGCTAGCTTCGCACGATTCACAGGCACCAACACATAAAATCGTGATCATGAACAAACAATTTAATGAAAAACAAAAATTACGGTCTATGTACAACTGCGAGTGTGCATAGTCTGGGAGGCTTACCAATCTATCATAGTTCACTGTTAAAACATATGCGCACGTCTGCTAGATAAGACACAGTGTTAATCAATACACATGATAAATAATTAGCAAGGTTGTAAGAAGCACACTTAAATACACATTCCTTTAATTTTACATTGCACACCCTGTCCATAATTTGCTTTGCAGTACACTACAACAATATTTTCCAAGTTTTCTGGTTTAAATCTGTGACGTATGAGTGTTAAAATTAGCTTCAGTACGGAGAATAAATGATCTCTCTACATCCACGGATGTGACAGCACAGTACCTTAATTCAGGAGCACACGCTGTGTTCTTGTCCTCTGACTTTTCCTTGAAATCTTACCACACCTGTAATGTTCACACAAAACAAGGCCACTCATTCTTCAAGAGTTCACGGCATTAATTATTTTACATTTTCTTGAAAACTGCTTGTAAAAAAATGTTAAAATATGCATTAAAAAGTCGAAAACATACACAATAAATGTTACATTTGAAATGTATGCACTAATCTCAAATATATGCAAATGCACATGTATGCACTATTAAACTTAACAATTCCTCAAATTTCCCTTTCAAACACACTTCCTTGTCGGTTTTGGAGGTCTACATATCGGCAAACAAAATATGCTTCTTAAAGAAGCCTTTCTCGTGGGCTGTCGAGATTTTTCTTCTGATGACGCAGAGCACAGTTCTCTGCAAAACGTAAAGAATTTCACCTTATTTTCTTGACACGGCATAAGCCCAAAAGCCTATACAGTATCTTATTTATTTATTTATTTATTTATTTATTTATTTATTTATTTATTTATTTATTTATTTATTTATTTATTTATTTATTTATTTATTTATTTATTTATTTATTTATTTATTTATTTATTTATTTATTTGGGAAACCAAAACAGGCAGATGCCGAATTACAGAATTCCGCAATGAAAAATATATTTACAATGCAAACATTAAAAAAAATTAAATGAAAGAGCAATGAAGAAAAAATATAATGACAAAAGTAGTGGAAGAAAATTGAAAACTAACAAAATAACTGTAGAGACACAACAATTAACAATAAAAAAGGCAAAAGAAAAGAATGAGGAAAATTAAAGATTGAAAGAAAAACGAAGAGAAGAACTTATAACTAGGCACAGTAGGATAAATACAGATGTATGTATGTTGGGTATTCAGCCCGAAGGCTGGTTTGATCCTCAGCAGCTCCGCCAACAGCTGTCATAAATAGCCTAGGCGTCACTGAAGAGGCGTACTAGGGAAATGAGGAGTGAGGTAGTTTCCCGTTGCTTTCCTCACCGAGCCAGCCGTTGCTATTACATATCAGTCTGCCAAGCCCACTGAAATGCATGCACCAACCGACCCTATGAGCGACATTTTCACACCATTCATAACAGGGACTGACTGCATAAGGAACGGTATTACTAGTATCACTCATACCTCAGTCACTTTCATATTGTCAAAGCCAAGGATGAGACTGAGACAGGTCAATGAAAGTAACAAATTTGATATAGCCCATACCAGAAGACATAGTGCACTGTAAACACTATATCTGGCCAGCAAAGGCAGAAATACAGATATGACACATACGTAACGAAAAAGTATATAAATGTTACATTATGTACAATAGAGGGGACAGTAATGAGAAGAGAGAAAAAAGGAATGTGAAGGAAATGAGCTAGGTTAAGTTAAGGAAAAATCGATTAAAGGAGGCATACGAAGGAAAAACTTCCAAGTTCCTGTCAGAAGATGAAGAGTTAAGGAGGGTTGGAATGCGGATAAATAAAGTTCTTTTAACTTGAGAGAGGCGAGAATACGGGATATGAAGGAGTGGATTTATCCTGGTTTTGCGATTTGGGATATGTACGGAAAAGAAGGATGCAGGTTCGGGAGAACTAAATAAACCAGTTATATGATTTATCAAGACTCTGGTGAGACTTCGTGTTATTCGATAGTAGTTAGGCTATGTGCCGACACCGTATTTCACCCTCTCCCTTCCTACTATAATACTCGTATCATCGCTCCTATGCGGAAACCACGAATGTGACAATGCTCTTCCTATCCATTATTTCCCTTAAGACTGGTTTCGCCTCCCAGCTACATAGTGATATGCAGTCCATCAGAACAATTTTCGTTGAGTTCATTTTCCTATGCACGTATAAAGGAATAATGAACCTTACCGTACCGTACTGTAGGAATGTATGTTTGCATGACATATTTACCCACTGCTAGAGTATGCTGTATTTAAGGTTTACATACCCGGTTTACGTTGTTCCTTATATCATATCACCCCTAAAACAGTCTAATGTGCGTAAGAAGAGACTTAAAGATAACAAAGGAGAAGTGCAAGACCGTCCTTTACAGTTCTCTAAATCGGCGGTCGTCCTCAATGGTGAAGTCGGTTAGCTGTAGTCCTTCCGATTCCAGGATACCAGGTTCGATATCGATTGATGCCGGTTGTAGATCTATTTGAAGGTAACTGAATGAGGCAACTCCCTTTTTTATCTCCCTACACAATAAACATCTCTTGAGCGACAAAATTCCGACATCCTGCCTATGTCCAGCTCTTCTTCTTCTACTACATATTCTTCTTATTATTATTATTATTATTATTATTATTATTATTATTATTATTATTATTATTATTATTATTCCACATATCC
The DNA here is from genome assembly GCF_040414725.1 of Anabrus simplex. NCBI lineage: Eukaryota > Metazoa > Arthropoda > Insecta > Orthoptera > Tettigoniidae > Anabrus > Anabrus simplex. The sequence goes on along the minus strand of NC_090265.1, from coordinate 1,694,448,463 downwards.
GTTAATGGATGCTGGCGACCACTTGTTGCATTCTTGCCCAATTGTTTGCTGTGCGTAGTAGACAATAAGTACTGTGTAGAGATGAGAAGAATGCAAGAATGAGGAATGTGGCCTGCAAGCACGAACTTCCTGTTCTGCAAAGACAGATCGGCTCTTATCTGCTTTTATCTGCTACACGAAAATATTGACTCACACTTTACAGTTCGCTGGATTACAACTGACAAGAGCGAAGAGCTGCCAGTAGAAGATAATATAAATTCGCCAGGGTAGTAGCGGAGTTGCTATGGTAACCATTGCATCACTGGCTCTGCTGGTGAAAACCCCTTCGCCCCGTGCCTCACCGGGCATGTGCATTCTTCTGATCTAACTACAGGAGTAATGTCCATTGCTTTATGTTGTGCAGTCGCGCTATTCTTCTTTGTCCCCTTCCTATTTTGGATTCGCTCTTCTCCTTTATTGTCAACTGTCAAAGGTAGAATTTAGTATTCTGCAAGATATGTCCCAAGCATGCAGACTTTCATTTTATTTTTTATTTTTTTATTTTGCTTTTTTTACTGTATCTAGCAGTTCTTAATTTTTACTCATACTGGAATTCTTCATTAGTTACTCTCGCTTTCCACGATATTTAAAGCAAAGTCCACATTTCAAAGATTGTAGCCAATTTTAGCGTTCATCTTTCAACACCGTGCAGAAATACCGGTATCGTTTGACACATCTTACGTTAACATTGACGTCCAAATCTGTATGTGCATGGATGTTCTTGAATGCCATGAAAGCACTACGAGTTTTCTCCGTACAGCATTGTATCTCCATCTCAGATGACCTGTAGTTACACAATCTTGTTCCAAGCTATCTCTACCAGGTACGTAAAACAATTATTATTATTATTATTATTATTATTATTATTATTATTATTATTATTTAATACTGGAGCCTCCGTGGCTCAGGTGGAAGTGCGCCGGCCTCTCACCGCTGGGTACCGTGGTTCAAATCCCGGTCACTCCATGTCAGTTTTGTGCTGGACAAAGCTGAGGCGTGACAGGTTTTTCTCCGGGTACTCCGCGTTTTCCTCGTCATCTTTCATTCCAGCAACACTCTCCAACATCATTTCATTTCATCTGTCACGCATTAATCATTGCCCCAGAGGAGTGCGACAGGCTTCGGCAGCCGGCACAATTCCTATCCTCGCCGCTAGGTGGGGGATTGATTCATTCCATTCCTGACCCGTTCAGATGACTGGAAACAGGCTGTGGATTTTCATTTTCATTATTTAATACTGCCAACAGAGATATCTCTCCAGTTATAGGTGGATTAGACAATGAATATATATATTTATTCATTATTAAAAATAACACACAAAAGAAAGAACCTAGTTTTCAATAATTAAAAATCACAAACTTATTAAAAAGAAATACAGCATTCGGAATGTAGACTACATTAATTCTTTTAAAATTCGAAGTAGACATGACAGCTGAAATACTTATTGTATAAAAAAAGAAAGAAGAATAAAAAGGAAGATATCGTATGTATGTATTCCAAACAAGAAATGAAGAGTTAATATCTACAGTACAAATGAACTGTAGTCTTACGATGACACCAGTTAGGAAATCAATTAAGATCTAAGAAAAAACAGGGAAAAGTAAAGCATTATATATATATATATATATATATATATATATATCTGATAAGAGAAGAAGTACAATAATAATGTTATTTTTCTTTACGTCCCACTAACTACTTTTACGGTTTTCGGAGACTGTGAGGTTCCGAAATTTTGTCCCTCAGAAGTTCTTTTACGTGCCAGTAAATCTACCAACACGAAGCTGACGTATTTGATCACATTCAAATACCACTGGACTGAGCCACGATCGAACCTGCAGAAGTACAACAATCAATATCAACAGCACTTTAATACTTATTTAAGTACAAAAATGCTCTAGTGTTGAAAATTTTTGCACTTTTCGTAACATTATGTTTCCTTATAAATAAAAGCTCTGGTTTTATGACTACTTTCATGCGATACTACCTTTATCAGTCGTGCATAAACATTACAATTAGCACAAAAGTCAATATCAGTATAGTGAGGTTCATTTAAAAGCAAATTATATGCATCTTAAACTGGAGAATTATTATAAAATATCTTCCTAGGAATGGGGTTAAAAACGATTTCTTAAGCGTAGGTTAGTTTTCTTGATGTTGAAAAATAAAATGAAATGTCGTATGGCTTTTAGTGCCGGGATATCCCAGGACGGGTTCTGCTCGCCAGGTCTTTCTATTCGACGCCCGGAGACGACCTGCGCGTCTTGATGAGGATGAAATGATGATTAAGACAGCACATACACCCAGCCCCCGTGCCATTGGAATTAACCAATTAAGGTTAAAATCCCCGACCCGGCCGGGAATCGAACCCGGGATCCTCTGAACCGAAGGCCAGTACGCTGTCCGTTCAGCCAACGAGTCGGACCTTGATGTTGAATTCTAATTGTTTAGGCCTATCAATTCTGTTATTTACTAGCTTATACAAAAAGTAGTTTTTTGTGACAGTTATCTCCTGTTGGTTAATGACACCTATTCAAAAATAGTCCTCTTCTATAAAACGTACAAGGCCACAAGGTAAAAATTTTATATAGTAAAGATTATTATTATTATGATATCCGTTGGATATTGAGACGAAGAGTATCTTTGATTGGACAGTACTTGGTGTCTCACTGTTCAGAGAAACATTAACAGTAATAAAATTCAGGAAACATATATTTTCTCCCCGTGCTGTGCTGGCCTCGTGATGTACGGTCAATGAATTTCTTTCGTCTGTTGGCCTCTAAACAAGTGCGGAATGTTATGAATATGTATATACACGCCGTTATTAAGTCTGTCTTGCCTTGCGCCTGTTTTGTTCATTATAACATGGCCCAATACACAGATAGATTTAAATTGTGCTACAAGTGGTACTTTTAAAGTTAAACCCATTTTATTTAATTACTAATTGCGTAACGTTGGGGAATAAGCTTACACTTGTTGAAGAAAATATGAAAACAGAACAAAAGCGCCCATTAATTGTATTATATTATCATATATTATTCTATATTCCAGAGAGTAGTGGCAATAAATTGGATAAGAATTCGATTATATGTTGGTAAACACGTTAATTATAACTACTGAAGAGATGTAATTTCCAGTGCTTATAATTTTGGAGTGAATTTATTTTCCAATGTTTTGCGAAGAAGTGTCCACTTTCGAAGACAGAAAATATACGTAATTATGATAACAATCACAAGTTATTCATTCTCAAGTATTCGTGAAAAATATTGCTCTCAAATTAAGGAGCGGTGTTGTAAAAAAGAATTCTAAGAAAGAAAGAAGGCTCCGAAGTGATCTGTGTATTGATTACCACTCGATATTGTAAATCTGTACGTATTATGAAATATACCCCGATAGATGTATGTCTGCGTTTGTGTGGGCTTATATCAAGAACCACCGAAAGGATTTTGATACGGTTTTCACCATGCTATAGAGCATTTACCGATGAAGGTTTAGGTGGATAATAAATTAATCAATACCGGGTGAGTTGGCCGTACGTTTAGGGTCGCGCAGCTGTGAGCTTGCATCCGGGAGATAGTGAGTTCGAACCCCACTGTCGGCAGCCCTGAAAATGGTCTTCCGTCGTTTCCCATTTTCACACCAGGCAAATGCTGGGGCTGTACCTTAATTAAGGCCACGTCCGCTTCCTTCCCACTCCTAGGCCTTTCATGTCCCATCGTCGCCATAAGACTTATTTGTGTAGGTGCGATGTATAGCAAATAACAAAAAAGTTAATCAGTTACAGAAGGGAAAAATCGATAACGACTTGAACCCATTAACGTTACCTTACGTTGCCAGCCTGTTAATCAATACGATCGGAGAACGCTTCTCTGAATATCGATGCATACAGAATGACAGCTTATTTACTGAAGTTTAGAAAACGAAACATTAAATTTCGAACATTAAAGCCCATTTGAGACAATTTCCAAATACTGTATATAATCTTTTTCTCCAGTCTGTCAAAACTAATACAAGGTAAAGAAATCACTCGGAAATACCTGGAAAAGAAGAATTTATTATAAAATAATCCTAGAAATGAGAACATGTTATTAACAACAGATTCATAAGCTTCGTTCCTAAAAGAACTTTACATTACCGAGCGAGTTAGCTGCACGGTTAGGGTCGCGCTGCTGTGAGCTTGCATTCGGGAGATAATGGGTTCGAACCCCACTGTCGGCAGCCCTGAAGGTAATTTTCCGTGTTTTCCCATTTTCACACTAGGCAAATGCTGGGATGTACCTTAATTAATGTCGCGGACGCTTCCTTCCTTCCTTCCCACTCCTAGACCTTACCAATTCCATCGTCGACATAAGACCTATCTGTGTCGGTGGGACCTCAAGCAACTTTTAAAGAAAGAATATCACATTAGATTCTATCAGCCACTTTTATCATGCCTGTAGACTATAACTTCAATATTGTTCCCGTTGTGTATGCAGGTTATAACAATAATGTACGCCAAACTTTCAAGACACATTCCTCACATGTAGAAGAAGAAAATATGTTTTATGGACACAGGTCCGGAAACACTTTATTTCCATTTTATAACTGATTTTCTACAACTCTACACAGTACAATGATCAGGGGAAACACCCAAGAACAGAACGTACCACCAAACCGTATGAATCTCTTTCTTACTTGAAATGTTCGAAATGTCCGTCCCTTCCAATCTTCCCATCCCCCACAAGGTCCGTGTTCAGCATAGCAGGTGAGGCCGCCCGGGCAAGGTATTGGTCCTCCTCCCCTGTTGTATCCCCGACCAAATGTCCCACGTTCCAAGACACTGCCCTTCAGGTGGTAAAGGTGGGATCCCTCGCTGAATTCGAGGGGAAAACCAGCCCTGGACGGTCAACTGGCTAAAAAAGGAAGAGAATTTGGAATGGTAACTTCTGCTTAGATATAGAAATTAAGCTGTGGAGAGAGGAGAAGGGGGGGGGGGGGAATTGACAGAATGTTCCCTTGTCAGACGTAAAATGTTTCAGGGCCGCTGATGTAAGCTATTTTCAAGCGCTGAAAATCCGAATAGTTTACCATAGATTAACCCAAAGAGATTGGGTAAACGGGGAATTTTTCGAAATCCTGAACTTGAAAGGAAATTATAAAATCGATGCCAGTTAGTGCAACTTCGTACACAGCGTTTGCTGTAAATTGTATGTTACTTATTACAGTGTTGTAAGTTTTGGATTAATTGCAGTGTTTAATTCCATTATAATTACAGTATTCTTTCTTTCTTTCTTTCTTTCTTATTTTTACTTCTACCGGGCGAGTTGGCCGTGCGCGTAGAAGCGTGCGGCTGTGAGCTTGCATCCGGGAGATAGTAGGTTCGAATCCCACTATCGGCAGCCCTGAAGATGGTTTTCCGTGGTTTCCCATTTTCACACCAGGCAAATGCTGGGGCTGTACCTTAATTAAGGCCACGGCCGCTTCCTTCCAACTCCTAGGCCTTTCCTATCCCATTGTCGCCATAAGACCCATCTATGTCGGTGCGACGTAAAGCCCCTAGCAAAAAAAAAAATTACTTCTTTCACATGTGAAACCTTGTAGTATTATACATAATGTGATGCTCTTTATTACTTTTGATGAAATTCGCCTCTCCATGCTGTAATTTTCCCAGTCAAGAAAGCCAAGAATAAAAGCCGAGAGGATTCGTCATGCTGACCACACGATACCTCATAATCTGCAGGCCTACGGGCTGAGCAGCGGTCACTTGGTAGGCCAAGACCTTTCGGGGGTGTTGCGCCATGGGATTGGTTTTATACTGCAATTTTGCATCTTGTCACATTATTCATTGAAATATACGGAAATATAAGCAATGATGCAAAAGTTACCAGTTCATATGGATTACTTTGCGGTATTTACAATTTACATCATAATAAAACTTATAATATAATTTTTAGATCATTAAATTATACGCATGTGCATTCCTACTAAACAACAGACCATATTTAAAGAGTTTATGTGTATTTTGCGGAGTTGTAACGTCTCTGAAACAGTGTTTCTTCTTACGAACTAGGAAAAGTGTCGCAAAATATACCCATTTTACTGTACCTTATTACGCGTGTAGCGGTTCATGGTTTCCACCATAAAATCTGCAGCTTTGAAAGATTCAACTCTAGACCAGAATAGCGTGTGCATAATGAACCATGTGAGAGATATCAAATTTTATGGTGCACCAAAAGGTCAAAGTCGTAGATAGCAGCAAAAATGGTTAACATGAAGAATACCTCCCTACAAAAGTGCTATTTGCGAATGCGATGGTGCTATATTTCGTGACCAGCCCATACACTTCATCGAAAACCAGTTTATCCGCCTTTCGTCATGAACCAGTTGTCTGTATAATCTTTGATTCGACAAATATGAATCAAGTTCTCGTAATTCGAGGTTAGCTATCGTAACCATGTAATTCCTCATATTGCTCAGTGGTGGTGATTTATTGTTCTATGAAGCAAGACAATGGGGTTTCTATCCCTCTCATTTCTAGAAAAGGGAACATTCCCGGGCCTTCGATAAATCAGGAATGGCAAAAGAAAATAAAAGGAAGAAGGACGTGAAAATGACTCATTATGACTTGAAAACCTAATACCGTCGGGGTCACAAAAGAAGTGTTTAAACAATAATAATAATAATAATAATAATAATAATAATAATAATAATAATAATAATAATAATAATACCGGGCGAGTTGGCCGTGTGGTTAGGGGTGCGCGGATGTGAGCTTGCATCCGGGAGATAGTGGGTTCAAACCCCACTGTCGGCAGACCTGAAGATGGTTTTCCGTGGTTTCCTATTTTCACGCCAAGCAAATGCTGGGGCTGTACCTTAATTAAGGCCACGGCCACTTCCTTCCCTATCCTAAACTTTCCTATCCCTTCGTCGTCATAAGACCTATCCGTGTCGATGCGACGTAAAACCAATTGCAATAATAATAATAATAATAATACCGAGCTCGATAGCTGCAGTCGCTTAAGTGCGGCCAGTATCCAGTAATCGGGAAATAGTGGGTTCGAGCCCCACTGTCGGCAGCCCTGAAGATGGTTTACCGTGTTTTCCCATTTTCACACCAGGCAAATGCCGGGGCTGTACCTTAATTAAGGCCACGGCCGCTTCCTTCCAATTCCTAGGCCTTTCCTATCCCATCGTCGCAAGAAGACCTTTCTGTGTCGGTGCGACGTTAAGCAAATAGCAATAATAATAATAATAATAATAATAATAATAATAATGTCCGCCTCTGTGATATAGTGGTTAGTGTGATTAGCTGTCACACTCGAAGGCCCGGGTTCGATTCGCAGTTCTGCCACAAAATTTGAAAACTGGTACGAGAACTGTAACGGGGTTCACTCAGCCTCGGGAGGTCAACTGAATATAGAGGGTTTGATTCCCTTCTCAGGCATCCTCGAAGTGGTTTTCCGTGGTTTCCCAAATGTCGCGATAGTACCTAACTTAAGGCCACAGCCGCTCCCTTCCCTCTTCCTTGGCTATCCCTTCCAATCTTTCCATCCCCTACAAGTCTTCTGTTCAACATAGCAGGTGAGGCCGCCTGGATGAGGTACTGGTTCTCCATCCCAATTGTATCCCCTATCAAAAGTCTCACTCTCCAGGATACTGCCCTTGAGGCGGTAGAGGTGGGATCCCTCGCTGAGTCCTGGCGGAAACCAACCCTGGAGGATGAACGGATTAAGTAATAATAATAATAATAATAATAATAATCCAGGGCACTGCCCTTGAGGCGGTAGAGGTGGAATCCCTCGCAGACTCCGACGTAAAAGCCGATTCTGGACGATAAACAGAACAGAATAGAACATAACAGTAATAATAATAATAATAATAATAATAATAATAATAATAATAATAATAATAATAATAATAATAATAATAATAATATTTGTGTGGCTAATTCTAGCTTGGTGCAGCCCTTATAAGGCAGACCCTTCGAAAAGGGTGGGTGGCATCTGTCGTGTGTGGGAAACTGCTTGTTACTGTTGCGGAGGATATTGTTGTGTGTGTGATATATGAGTTGCAGGGATTTTGGCTTCATTGCTAACACACATCACCGAGCTAGGCGAATTAACCATTTAATGTTAAAATCTCCGACTCACTCGGAATCGACCCAGGGACCTTCTGAACCAAAAGCTACTACGCTGACCACTCAGCCAAGGAGCCGGACAGGTCAAGAGTTGATTTAATGGGTCGGATAGGAAAGGTGAAATTGGCAGGTGCCACAAGTATTCTCCATATGGCTTTACTTCTAACCTGAGAGTTTGCAAACCACGTGACTCCTTTCCTATGTTGCCAGAGCTCTACTGCTGTGACAACAGCTGATGCAATACGACCGCGGCACGCAGTCTTCGTAAAATGTAATACCATACTCCGAAAACTGAATGAATCATTAGGGGGTGGGAGGTGGATAAGAAATACCTAAAAGACACTGTATGCACTTACTAATAACAGCCGACAAGCAGACGAGAATAAATTACTAAGAATAAAAAAGAATAAGGAAATAAATCGGGCTGTGTGTTAGTCGTTTAGTCGACTACGACTCTCCATGATCCCAAAAGCCAATACGCCCCATTTCTCTCTGTCCTGCGCTATTTCCCGAAGACTTTAAAATTGAGATCCACGACTTCCTTGACACCATCAATCGACCTCTTCTCCTTTTGTAACCAGTCTTCCCCAGTATTAAAGTATTTCCTAGTGAATCATGTCTTCTCATAATATGACCAAAGAACATCAGTTTTGTTTCGATATTTGTCCTTCCAAGTGACATACACTCTATGCAGTCCACGGAACCCTAAAGAGTTTTCTCCAATGCGTCTATTCTTCTATGTTCAGCCTTTCTTACTGTCCAGGACTCACTTCCGTACATCGCTACTGGTCTTTACTAGGTTGATATTTGTAGTTAAAATTCTCTCTCTGCTCTTGTAAACATTGTCGAGATTGCCCTTGCCTTTCTCCCAAGGAGCCGGGCTGAGTGGCTCAGACGGTTGAGGCGCTGGCCTTCTGACCCCAACTTGGCAGATTCAATCCTGGCTCAGTTGGGTGGTATTTGAAGGTGCTCAAATACGTCATCCTCGTGTTGTTAGATTTACTGGCACTTAAGAGAACTTCTGCGGGATTAAATTCCGGTACCTCACTGTCTCCGAAAACTGTAAAAGAGTAGTTAGTGGGACATAAAGCCAATAACATTAATTAATTATTTTCTCCCAAGGAGTAAGCGTCTTTTGATGTCATGGTTGCAGTCATCGTCAGCAGAGATCTTGGAGCCTAAGCAGGTCAAACTAGGTACAACCTCCATAAATGACAACTTATTCGCCACTAATGACTGGCACAGAAGGGAAGGTATGGTCTGATCTCATTCGCTGTAACGGAAGTCACCAACGTTGTAATAGTGTCCCTGTCACCAGCTTCAGAGTATATTACTGAACACTAAACTTTCAACGCTACACTAAACTACTAAACCTGCATTGCACTGCATTGTACTAAATTATGCTATACTAAACTGTAAATTATACTATGTCCCGTACAAACCTATCCTATAATATAATATACTAGAGAGATAAGGACTAGAAAACAAGATGAAAAAATAATACTGAAGAAAATGCAAGGGATCGTGGGATACGTGCAGTTTAGTTGTAATTATCTTTACAAAGGCTTGCTGCTGTGGACTGAATCTCTTGTATTGAAGGAACGGATGGTTAGTATTCTCCAATGAAGTACCATCATATGTACATAATGTAGTGTCAAGAACACAGGAGCAAAAGCTACCGTGGTTAAATCAGATTCTCATTATAGTTGTAATAAAACGTTTATAACAGAATTCCACTAGGAGAACCAGCGCTTATTTGGAGGATACTTCTGTATGTGGTGAGGGATTCCTAACTCGCTGACTAAATTTACAAACATATAAATTTCCATTTAACTTGAAAAATCTGAATAGCTGCATTTAAAATGGAAAATCTAAAAATTAACATTCATTAAATAAAATACAAACTTGTCGAACCTTGTACTCACACTTACTTGTTACCTGCTTACTTACACATACGTTATTTGAAGGGCGCCAGCTGTCACTCAGTACAGCAATAATAGAATGAGACTCTTGCCTATCTCTAGGGTGTGGGGTAATAAGCTTACTTTTGACAACATACCATATAAGTTCTGGGAAAAGGAGATTGGCGTTCGGTTTCCCCATTAATTTTGAGATTAAGATATTTTACTTTCATTGAAATAAAACTATGAATACGTTTGATAGAACAATATATATTCTTTAAATAATATATCAAAAAATAGTGAGTCTCGTTGCGATAAAACAGATGAGAATATGAAATTATGACATTGCAACTGAAAGAAACTAGGCATGAATTTGAATTCTTCTTGACCGGACATTTAACCATTTATACGAAATATTTCCCTCACTGATTCACTTGACTGTACCTTCAACACTTTTAGTGTAATTACGACGTAATCCATTGCTCTGGAGTTTACTGTAGATGTGTCACGCCTAACTTGGTGATACCTCCTTGTGACTGCTTCTTCTCCATATCATCTGACTTCTTTGTAAGTCAATATGGTATTACCTCTTGGCAGGTCCAGGGTTGCCCTCTCTGACTCCATGGTAAGCCTTGCGTCCGTGTCTTCAACTGAATGAGCGACCAACCTTTTGGTCTCACTCTCTCAATGACTAATAATTAATGGCTCACTAAGTCTTCACCACCTCTCGTTCACACTCGTTGGCTGACCAACTAAGGCCTCTTGATCTAGTAGACTTCTTCACTGTACTGCATCCGTATAACTAATGACTGACGCTACAATATGCACCCACCTTATATAGACGTTGGTTGACACAGCTACGTAATCTCCAGAAATAACAATGACATACTCCCACCTACGCGACAGATATTACATCCAGTGGTGAAATAGCCGGGGGCGGCTGACTCTCTGAGCGCATATCTAAATAAATACGATGCCGTAGCCATGAAGTGGCGATGACTTGGCAGAATCGCCAGTGGTATAGCAATATAACAACGTCACTTCCAATCTCTGATATATACAACAATTCTCACTGTACAGGTATTGAGTGTTATTCTACACATACGTATATATGCATACATCTAAGTACAATCTTGCAAGCAACAGGCAATTGCAAAATCGAATTGAATAAAACGGATAATTACAATAATAGTAACAATATCACAGATAACATAATAATAATACTGACATAATAATAATAATAATAATAATAATAATAATAATAATAATAAAATATAGATAAAATCATACAATAATAAAAATAGAGATATCATCTTGTAACGGGATTTGAACCGTTACAGTGGGAATAATATTTACAGGTATCCCACTTCCCCTCCCCCTCCCCCTCATTGTGAGAGGTCTTAAAACGTTAATTAATATTTATTTATTTTTTTACAATTGGCTTTATGTCGCACCGACACAGATAGGTCGTATGGCGACTGTGGTATGGGAAAGGGCAAGGAGTGGGAAGGAAGCGTTCATGGCCGTAATTAAGGTACATTTGTCTGGTGTGAAAATAGGAAACCACGTAAAAACTTCTTCTTGGCTGCCGACCGTGGGGTTCGAACCCACTATGTCCCGAATGCAAGGTAACAATTGCGCGCCCCGAACAGCACGGCCAACTCACTCGGGACTGTTAAATTTGAGTTGCAATCTTGCCTGGTACAAATCCTCTTGCATCGTATAATATACTTTTGAGACAGATTGTATCAGCTCTCTTTAGAAATGATAGTCACTTGCCCTGCTAGCCTTAGTATATGAAGAATGATCATGAACTTAACTTCAGAGTGGAATCTTTGAGATCGGAGACATAGTTAGTTACCTTGTGAATGCTGTCAAGTTTTATGAGCCGCCCAAATGACATCATTACACCAGCTGGGCTGACTCGATGTGGCCAGGTAGAGAAGGTGGTGTACCCTTCCTTTAATACATGTGTTTAAAGGTTGGTCCGCCCGTGCTCGAAACATCTGCTCGTCCATATGCCAGTCAACATTGTGAGCACGCTTCCGAAAAAGCGGCAACTTGGAAGACCAAGGATTCTCTGAAGGAAGTGCGTCAGCCAAGTATTCCTTTATTATGTTCAACAAGGCATGTGTTTCACTGGACAATGTACAGCTCCTAGCGCTGTTCTTTTGAAGGCAGGCAAACTAAAGCTCTGCCACCAAGTGGCATATCTGAGCTCCAACATGTGTTGTTAATATTCCTCATCTTTCTTGACGGAGAGAACTCCAGTATGAGATAATAATAATAATAATAATAATAATAATAATAATAATAATAATAATAATAATAATAATAATAATAATAATAATCCATTATCTAAAGGCTAAGCCTTGTCGCTGCAGCCACATCCCACGGTCTTCAGCAGCACTTTTCATCGTAACATAGGAAGCAAAATCCATTCTGGAGAAAGGTGTCATGTCGTAGGACGTGTCAAAGAGATTTAGATTTCCTCTAACCACCCCCCCCCCCAAAAAAAACCCACGGCACTTGACGCCCTTGAAAGGGTTCTGGCCTGCCCCGCGACCGCTGCTCATCCCTGCAGATTACGAGAGACCGGGTGGTCAGCACGACGCATCCTCTCGGCCGTTATTCTGGGCTTTCGAGACCGGCTAGCTTTCCTCTGGTCTAAAAAATAAATTAAGGTCCGTTTCTCATTAATGTCATTCAAGATTTGGATATTAGTCCTTTTTTCCTGTCCAACTCGTCCCTGTCAGTCTTCTCCAGAACCACATTTCCGCAGCTTCTAGTATTGATTGTGCTTGTTTTCCCAAAGTCCGGGTCTCACAACCGTAAGTTAGCACACTCCAAACAAAGGTTTTAACAAATTTCTTCCTGGTTTCAATTCCTAAGTGCTTGTTTACAATAGATTTTTCCTGCTTTGAAACACTTGTTTTGCCATAGCAATTCTTCTGACTTCTGTCAGGCAATGATTATCATTGGTAATAACATTACCCAGATAACAAAATTCTTTAACCTGATCTATTTTTTCACAGCCTAATTTAATGTTTGTATTATTCAGTCTTCTTCTTTTGAACGACCATCATTTTCGTTTTCTTTGTGTTTATTTTTAGCGTGAACTTCTCTAACGTGTTGTTTAGTATACCGAGCATCCTAGTCATTTTGTGCTCTGAATCAGCTATCAATGCAATATCATCTGCAAAGCGAATACTATGAATTTGTTTACCATTAAAATTTATCCCTTTGGTTTTTTCTTTTGCTGTTCTAATAGCGAATTCTATGAAGATATTAAACAGTTAAGGTGATAGCAACTTTTATTATTATTATTATTATTATTATTATTATTATTATTATTATTATTATTATTATTATTATTATTATTATTATTATTATTGTTATCATGCTTTTTTCGATCTGCTGTGGATCACGTTATTTCAACCTCTTGCATCTTTGAGCTTTAATTCTTCCCCAGTATTCTCGCACCTTCGCTTTCTGGGAGTCCCCCCCCCCCCTTTTTTTTTTCTTTTTCGTCTGTCCACTTCTTGCCTGTTTCCAACTTTGCCTTTTCTTGTAAGTTTCTCTTGAAAAGGAACATGTTCCTGGATATCTTCATGTGTGATCCCTATTTTTTTAAGGTCTTTTTCAACTTCGGTGAACTAGAGCTCCTTGGTTTTCTTGTTTACAAAGTGGGAAAAAATCCAGTTGGTCAATCTCTGTGAGCTCATACGTGTTATGTGGCCATAAAAATGTATACTACGTTTCGGAATGGCGTCCGTTATCCTTTCCACCATTTTCTCTGATTTGTCCAAGGACCTTTCTCAGGATTTTTCTTTCTTTGGTTTCTAACGTTTCAATCAACCCCTTCCTATTCGATGCAAGGCATTCAGCTGCATGCAGGGCATCTGGACGAAGACTGAACAATTAAGCATTAGCTTGGCGATTATATTATTATTTATTATTATTATTATTATTATTATTATTATTATTATTATTATTACCATTTTACGTCCCACTGACTACTTTTGACGGTTTTCGGAGACGGCGAGGTGCCGGAATTTAGACCTGTAGGAGTTCTTTTACGTGCCAGTAAATCTACCGGCATGTGGCTGGAGTATGTGAGCACCTTTAAATTAATACCATAATACTGAGCCAGATCGAACCTGCCAAGGTCAGGTCGGAAGGCCAGTGCCTCAACCGTCTTAAAATGCGTGTTTGTAAGAGAGTTAAATTTTGCATTCGGACAGAGCCACGTGGTCGCCTTGCTATTCTTTGTCTCTACTCGCTGAACCTGTTGTTGTTACGTCTTTTGCCGTGAACTGGTGGTATCTGAGTTTGCCATAACTGCAGTAAGGTGTTGAAAATGATGAATATTATGTCCATGGGTCTTCCCACCTCAGTGGCACAGATTCTTCCACTTTGACATTTATGCTGTCTGTTTACGTAACAAACAGATGTCACTGCCGTGTGATAATATCAGTGTGGGATGTACTACGTTTCTGTACATGACCAGACAACTCCTTACGGAGATAGTGTCAACCTGTCAGCAGACATCACTCATTACCTTAACAAAAGAATGCATAATTTTCTTCATATCTTCTTCTTTATCTCGGAATATTAAAAAGGTAACGACTCCTATCTGCATAACAGAATACTGCTCTCTGCAAGGAAGATGTTCTCATATCACATAGTGTGTCTTGAGAAAAACTCGCTGCTTTCGACATAGCAGAAATTATTTCGTAATCAGAAGATGGTGTTCCGAGAGCCTCCGTGAATCAGGCGGCAGCGCGCCGGCCTCTTACCGCTGGGTTCCATGGTTCTAATCCCGTGAATCCATGCGAGATATGTGCTGGACAAAGCGGACGCAGGACAGGTTTTTCTCGGGTTATTCCGGTTTCTCTGTCATCTTCCATTCCATTCGCGACCCAGTCGAATTACTGGAAAAGGGCTGTGAATTTTCATTCTCAAGATGGTGTTCCTATCCAGAGTAAGATTTCTTCCGTATTTTATTTATAAGTGTCTGTCTACCCCTTAATGATATTTTATCTTCTATCTTAATCTGTTTAACCTCCAGGTTTGGTTTTACCCTCGGATTCTGCGAGGGATCTCACCTCTACCGCCTCAAGGGCAGTGTCCTGGAGCGTGAGACATTGGGTTGGAAGATACAACTGGGGAGAATGACCAGTACCTTGCCCAGGCTGCCTCACCTGCTGTGACGAACAGGGGCCTTGAGGGGGGATGGGAAGATTTGAAGGGATAGACAGGGAAGAGGGAACGAAGCGGCCGTGGCCTTAAGTTAGGTATCATCCCGGCATTTGTCTGGAGGAGAAGTGGGAAACCACGGAAAACCACTTCCAGGAAGGCTGAAGTGGGAATCGAACCCACCTCTACTCATTTGACCTCCCGAGGCTGAGTGGACCCCGTTCCAGCCCTCGTACCACTTTCCAAATTTCGTGGCAGAGCCGGGAATCGAACCCGGGCCTCCGGGGGTGGCAGCTAACCACTACACCATCCTGTTTTATCGCATGTTTTAAAGGCGGATGCCCTTCCTGCCACCAACCCTGTGTGAAGGGATGCATTTACTATTACGTGTATATATATGAAGAGGTATATATTAACACAAAGACGAGGACCCAGACCCAGTCCCTAAGCCAAAGACGCGGCTATAATCCTCCACCGGACCGGGAATCGAACTTAGTACCCTCTTAACCGAAGACCGAGCAATTTTACTTGTACAGCATCGGGCATGTAGCTACAAGCTTGCATTCGGGGGACGGTGGGATCGAATCCCACCGTCCGCAAACCTGAAGATAACTTCCGTGGTTTCCTCTTTTCACACCAGGCAAATGCTCGGACTGTACTTTAATGAAAGACATGGCCGCTAACTTCCTTTACCTCTGCACCGTCGCCCAATATGTGTTTATGAGACGTCAAACCACCAGCAAAGAAGAAAATCTGAACCTCAGGCCGCAACATCGACGACTCATCTAAGGATCTGTAATTTCTAAAACAATGGAATGAGTTGCTCAAAACAGCTCCGTAGCTCAGAGTCCAAAAGTAAAATAGATGTTGGTTGCTAGTTTGGATCGAGTACTGATGCGCACTTCTCTGACAAGGGAACTTGTAGGATGATCAATTAAGACATCAAACCATCGCTGTACACCTGCTGTTGTTACATAGGCCGTCCACAGCAGGACAACGTGAGTTATTCTGAACAGAAGTCTGGCAGCTACCTCGTTTTTTCAGCTAAAATGTTATATTGATAGCATGCACCTTTATACAGAGTGTACCTATACACTTGTCACAAACATCGTGAATTGATTCCTGGAATCAAAACAAGAAAATATGTCCCTATGAACGTACGTCCTACAATTTGTCGGTAATGAGGTCAGGGATTTTAACGTTAAATGGTTCTCATAGGCCGGACCACTAATGTTTATGCAAATCTCATATCAGAATTGTTGTCCGCGCTAGAGCATGCTTGTTATTCGCCTCAGTAAATTTGCATTCGAACCTGTAAATACCTAAACATCCGATCTCAAATGACTACCATTAAATGTAGGTGTTGATTGATAAAACAACCTTCTTTGAAATGTGACTCATCCAAACCAACAATTCCCTTGTGAGAACGGTTCGAATCTCTGTTTTTTTCTGAGTAAAAAACTTGCAGTCGATGAGGGTGTCCGTGTTACTGCCCCAGTGCTCTAGATCGTAAATAAGACATGGTCCTGCTGTATAATACGTAAGCTCCTTTAATGCGATGTTACATAAGGACGGCGCGTATCGCCAGCGGAACAACACTTACACGCAACCTTGCCTGGCTGAGAGTTAGTTCTTCAATGAAATACCACTTCCTACAGCCTGTTCGCTGAGTGCTGGAGCCAGGATTCTACTGTTTAACTGAAGAAAACCTTATATCAACGCTGGCGGTTAACCGTTAGATATTTCCTGCATCATCTGCCTTCGTTCGACTGCACTCCATTACTTTTGTTCTGGACTTACATATTTTCACCTTCTACTCCTTACCCAAGACTTCCTCCATACCATTCAACAACTTCTCGAGATCTGCAGTTTCAGATGAAATAACAATATCATCGGCACATCACAAGGTTTTGATTTCCTCTCCTTGGATTGTGATTCCCTTTCCAAATTCTTCTTTGATTTCGTTGACTGCCTGTAAGCATTGAAAAGGAGTGGGAGACAAACTGCAGCCTTGCCTCACTCCTTTCTGGATTGCTGCTTCTTTTTCAAAGCCCTCGATTCTTATCACTGCAGACTAATTTTTATACAGATTGTAGATAATTCTTCGTTCTCGGCATCTGATCCCAATTACCTTCAGAATCTTAAATAGCTTGGTCCAGTCAACATTATCAAATGCCTTCTCTAGATCTACGAACGCCCTGTACATGGGCTTGTCCTTATTAATTCGATCCTCTAAGATTAGACGCAAAGTCAAAATTGCTTCACATGTTCCTACATTTCTTCTGAAGCCAAATTGATCTTCTCCCAACTCAGTTTCAACTTGTCTTTCTATTCTTCTGTAAATAATACGTGTTAAAATTTTGCAGGCATGAAATACTAAACTAATGGTGCGGTAGTTTTCACACATGTCAGCACCCGCTTTCTTGCGAATAGGTATAACAACATTCTGCCGAAAATCGGATGGCACTTCTCCTGGCTCATACATCTTGCACACTAAATGGAATAACCTTACCATGTTGATTTCTCCTAAGGCAGTCAGTAATTCAGATGGAATGTCATCAATTCCAGGTGCCTTGTTCCTATTCAGATCGCTCACAGCTCTGTCAAACTCCGACCTCAAAATTGGGTCTCCCATTTCATCAGCATCAACAGTCTCCTCTTGTTCCAGAACCAAACAGCTTCAGATGGCATTTCATGACCAACAAGTTGTGGTTAGAGTCCACGTCTGTTCCTGGGAAAGTTTTGCAATTCAACATCTGGTTTCTAAATCTCTGCCTAATCATAATGAAGTCTATTTGAAACCTTCCAGTGTCTCGTCTCGTCCACGTATACAGCCGTCGTTTGTGGTGTTTGAACCAAATATTGGCTAGGACCAAATTATGATCAGTGCAGAATTCAACCAGCCGACTTCCTCTTTCGTTCCTTTGTCCCAGTCCGAATTCTCCTACTGTATTATCTTCTCTTCCTTGGCCTACCACTGTATTCCAGTCTCCCATCACAATTAGATTCTCGTCACCTTTTACATATTGTATTAAATCCTCTATCTCTTCATATATTCTTTCGATTTCCTCATCATCCGCTGAACTAGTAGGCGTATAGACCTGCACTATTGTGGTGGGGATTGGTTTGGTGTCTATCTTAAAGGCAATAATTCTTTCACTATGCTGGTCGTAGTAGCTTACCCGCTGCCCTATTTTCTTATTCATTATTAAACCAACTCCTGCATTTCCCCTGTCTGAATTTGTGTTGATTATTCGGTAGTCGCCCGACCAAAAATCCCGATGTTCCTGCCAACGTACTTCACTTATACCAACTACATCTAACTTCAGTCTATCCATCTCCCTTTTCAGATTCTCTAGCCTACCACAACGATTCCAAACTTCTAACATTCCACGCTCCGACACGCAGAATGTCAGTACCCATCTTCCTGATGATCGCCCCCTCTCGTGTAGTCCCCACTCGGAGATCCGAATGGGGGACTAGTTTACCTCCGAAATATTTTACCCGGGAGGAAGCCATCATCAGTACATCATTTATAGAGAGAGAGACGCATGTCCTCGGGACTTACTTACGGCTGTAGTTTCCTGTTGCTTTCAGCCTGTAGCAGTCAACACAGCTAAGCAATGTTGAGTATTATTACAAGGATATATCAGTCAATCATCTAGACTGCCTTCCTTGCAACTTCCGAAAGGCTGCTACCCCCTTTCGATGAATCATTCGTTAGTCTGGTCTCTCAACAGATACCCATCCGATATGGTTGAACCTGCGGCTCGGCTATCTGCTTCATTGGGACACGCAAGCCTCTCCACCGCGGCAAGCTCATGTGGTTCGCAGGGGAGGCCATAAGACAGATTTACATCAAACTGCCAAGAAGAAGAAGAAGAAGAAGGAGAAGAATTCGAATTATTTTTAAACATACGCCAGCAAAGAGTACATCTCACAAATCCATACGTCGGTGTTATTTCTTATTTTGAATAGGCCAACTAAGTTTCGTGATTTTAAACTTTCTGGCTATGATGCCCCTTTTTCTCCCTTGTCTATAGGGCACCTGTATTCTTACAGGGTGATTTTTCCTGGGACCTCCTTTGTCAAAGAATTCTTCTGCGAGGTGGCCGGTCTTTGATGACACTTCAATTAATCCTAGTTCTTTCAAATCATTTACCACTTCTGTTAGCCACGTTGTCCTAATCTTCCTGTTTTCCCATTGTAAGAGAAGCCGCTTGGTCTACTTGGAGGGTTCCTCCTCGAGACATATCCATTGAAAGTAAGACTCCCCTTCCTGGCCACACCTATGATCTTTTCCGAGTAATAGAACTCCCGCTTGTCACTTTCTGTATTCGCCCCTCTTCTCGGCGTTTTATTATTGTTATTATTATTATTATTATTATTATTATTATTATTATTATTATTATTATTATTATTATTATTATTATTATTATTATTATTATTATTATTATTTGCCAGCCCAGCGGTGTAGGGGTAGCGTGCCTGCCTCTTCAGGGATTTTTACCTGGATCTGAGGGCTTGTTCAAGGCCCACTCAGCCTACGTGATTACAATTGAGGAGCTATCTGACGGTGAGATGGCGGCCTCGGTCCAGAGAGCCAAGAATAATTGCCGTGAGGATCCATAGTGCTGACCACACGACACCTCGTAATCTGCAGGCCTTCGGGCTGAGCAGCGGTCGTTTGGTAGGCCATGGCCCTTCGGGGCTGTTGCGCCATGGGTTTGTTTGTTTGTTATTATTATTATTCGTTATGCCCGACTAATTACCGCGATACCGGGCGAGTTGGCCGTGCGGTTAGGAGCACGCTGCTGTGAGCTCGCATTCGGGAGATAGTGGGTTCGAACCCCACTGTCGGCAGCCCTGAAGATGGTTTTCCATGGTTTCCAATTTTCACACCTGTACCTTAATTAAGGCCACGGCCGCTTCCTTCCCATTCCTAGGCCTATCCCATCGTCGCCATAAGACATATCTGTGTCGGTGCGACGTAAAGCAACTAGCAAAAAAAAAAAAAAAAAAAAATAGCGCGATAGAACTTATTTAGTTGATGTTGCCTTCTTCTTCTCCCAAAATCACTTCATAGTCTTGCTGTGGCTTTTCTTGCGATCTTCTGACTTGATGGTAGTGCTTGGATGGTCTACAAAGCGGTGATTGACGACTAATTTTCTGAACATAGATATATCTATCACCTGTGATGTCTATTTCCTGAATATCTTTTCCAAACACGAGCACAGCCAATTGCTTTTTACTTTCATTGATAGGAAAAGTTTCAGAACATTTTTGGCCAGTCTCTGATCACTCATTCTCGAATATGTTCACGCAAAATTCCAAACGACTTTTCTCAAACGTGTCTGAGATTTTCTCTGAGAGTTGGTAGAAGTCATGAGGCTTCCTGATCATACAGATTTCCCCTGCACAGAGGGTTCCAAAAATTTTCGTTAAGATTTTTCAGTCTTGTTTTTTTACATCTGCCCCCAATAATCAGTTTTACAGAGGCATGTAATAATTTAGGCTTGATTACAGTGTTGTAAAGCCTTAATTTTGCATTTCGGCTTATGGTTCTTTCATTGTATCTGTTCCAAGGTTATAATTATTATTCTTTCTCTCCTAGGGTCTTCTTCTTCTTTCTCCAATACTTCTTCATCTGCTCACTATGTCTCCTTTTACTCTCCTCTCCTGTTTTCTTCCCCCTCCCGACATTGGAATCCGTCCATTCTTAACACCCTTCTAAAAATCTCACCCTATTGCTTCTTCTACTTAATCTCCTATATAGTTTCTTTCCAGATCTTTCTTGACTTCATGAATTTAGGTTGTTGTTGACTTCTTGTTCCAAAGATATTTGGAGATCTGTTTGGTTAACCTGTTGTCAGCTTATAAATCTCATATATTATCCCGTATTGCTCAACACAACCAAGGTTAAGTTATAAGTAGGTTCCCACCTTCCAATACTTATCAATTTCTATATAATAGTTTTATTAATTACATGATATAAACCAGCTTAATCTCTAGGACATGTTTCGTTCCGATTATGGAACATCTTCAGCTAAAAGATTAGACGGCGTAAGGGAGGACGTCAAATACGACACGATCGACTGTAAGGTAATCAACTCCAGTATCCTTTATTCTCACGAACATACATTTTTACAAGGGTTTTTCCTTTAAAGTATCCTCCATTTTACTCATTCTCTTCTCGTTTCAGACTCATTTTAATAGTCCAACTGCAACTCAACTTCAACTACGGTTGTTTTATCAAGAGTTGCCCCGATAACTATAAGTTAAGAAATTCTTGTATATCTCTAATTTTATCTTCAAGATTAACAAATATACACGTCTCCAACATAAGGAAGAACCTTATCGCCGATTTTACTTCGTCACTTGGACAGTGACTTGTTGAAAGTTTAACCAACATGAATGAACATTTTATTTTATCATCATAACTATCATATGCGTTTTAACTTTCGTGCCATTTTGTCAAATCTTTTAACTATGGTATTATCATAACTATCACGTGTGTTTTAATTGTCTTGCCATTTTGTCAAATCTTTTAGCTGAAGAAGTTCCATAATCGGAACGAAACATGTCCTAGAGATTAAGCTGGTTTATATCATGTAATTAATAAAACTATTATATAGAAATTGATAAGTATTGGAAGGTGGGAACCTACTTATAACTTAACCTTAACCTGTTGTCATCCATTCTGTATAAATGTTAAAAAAAATATCATTCGCCTCCTCTGCGTTGTTTCTGTTATGTTTTCTATATTCCGATATATTCCATCATTACTTCTTGATTTCCAGAGTTCTGTAGTTCTTAACGGACCGAGTATTTTCTGTACAATTTTTCTTTCCAGCACTTCTAATTTATTCAGCTTGTAATTCAGTATTAGGCATTCCAGTTTGACTACCTTGCTGTAGCGTTGTATTTTGAGGTTTTTAGATAACATCATTTTTGTTGTAGATATTCCTAGTTAAACCGTATGTTCATTCTATCTTGCGTATCTTTCTTTTATAATGGATTTTTTCCAGACCGTTTTCTTAAGTTGTTTCTGCCAAATATCTGAATTTCTTTACTTTCCTTATTCGACCTATTCTGGAGCATTTTATATAATAATAATAATAATAATAATAATAATAATAATAATAATAATAATAATAATAATAATAATAATAATTTGAGACTGCTTTCTTTCCCTCCCGAACTTGGAATCCTTCCATTTTTAACATATTTCTAGAAATCTCTCTCTGTTGCTTGTTATTATTATTTTCCTAAATTATTTCTTTCCAAATCTTTCTTGACTTCATGAATCCAGGTTGTTGTTGAATTCTTGTTCCAAAGACACTTGAAGATCTGTTTTTGGTTAACCTGTGATGATCCATTCTCTATGTTCAAAAAATATAAATTTTATTATTATTATTATTATTATTATTGTTTGAGTCATCAGTCCATAGACTGGTTTGATGCAGCTCTCCATGCCACCCTATCCTGTGCTAACCTGTTCATTTCTACATAACTACTGCATCCTACATCTCCTCTAATCTGCTTGTCATATTCATACCTTGGTCTACCCCTACCGTTCTTACCACCTACACTTCCTTCAAAAACCAACTGCACAAGTCCTGGGTGTCTTAAGATGTACCCTATCATTCTATCTCTTCTTCTTGTCAAATTTAGCCAAATCGATCTCCTCTTACCAATTTGATTCAGTATCTCTTCATTCGTGATTCGATCTATCCATCTCACCTTCAGCATTCTTCTGTAACACCACATTTCAAAAGCTTCTATTATCTTTCTTTCTGAGCTAGTTATCGTCCATGTTTCACTTCCATACAATGCCACGCTCCACACGAAAGTCTTCAAAAACATCTTTCTAATTCCTATATCAATGTTTGAAGTGAGCAAATTTCTTTTATTTTTATTATTATTATTATTATTATTATTATTATTATTATATTATTCGTTTGTTAAACCATTTTTCTCCAACTTCGCTCTCCTCTACGTAGAAAAAGCTTGTTTCAAGTTAACGTATTCAACATGAGCGTTCTAATAACTACCGGCCACTAAAACTACGGCACATGCCCACCTGCATAATGTACGATAACGTCATATTTCCGTTGCTACCAACTCAATGCTAATCAGTTTGGAGACATAGCGAAAGTTTCTAGCATGTTGGAGAATGATTATGGCAGCACGCATTGCTATATGATTACTCTGGAGCAGTCAAGCGTGACTCGTTTTCCGTCCCATATTCTTCATGTTTGTCTGGAGGAAAAGAAAAAGAGAAGAATTGAATTCGGCAAGACATGAGAATGAATTCTAAATTAAAAGTGTATGTATCATTTATAAGTCAAAATGGTTGAATTGTCATTCCAGTTTGCCTCCACTGTCGTTAATAATACTGACACAAATGCATACGCTGGCACGCAATCTTTAGACAAGATCGATAGCTAAGAAATTACATGGCGAGGAAATGTTACCTCCAGCCTGTGCGGTATGATCTAGACTGCCTGGTTCCTAAGCACAATGGGGTCCATTAATTTGCAGTCTAGCATTTGGGTTGACTTGTGGTGGTCACGGGGAAAATACCGTGATCGCCATTTGGGAATTCTTATGCTGCAGAAATTTGGGAAGCAGTCTCTAGGTTGGCAGTACCGATTAGTTCTTTCCGCTGCTTTCCAGAACTTGTTCAAGCTTGCGAATAAGATAATCGTTGAATTTTTCAATCTAGGGTAAAGGGAGGTATATTCGTGATACAGATAAGTTCGTGATACATTTTTGAGTAAGTATCGTGTATTTCAGTATTGCAGACTAAGCATTTGAACATTACTAGTAGTTCCCTGAGTTGTCAACAGATGTCTCTGGCTACTTGCCTTCATCACTCTAGCGGACACAATATGATTCTTATTCAAAGATTTATCATGAACGTGCCTGTATCACGAACATACCTCCCTTTACCCTATAATAGTTACGGATTGTTACTTTCAGGAAGAACACTGGTTTTTGAAGGTTTCTTCATGTCTGTGTTTTTCAAACGTTCAAGGTCATATTATTGTTTCTTCTTCTTCTTTTGTTACGGCCTCTCTAGGACCACGGACAGCTTTGTCATCGTTTTGGTTTTCTCCTCCATAAACTTTTCATCCTCTCTCTCCTCTCCTC
The DNA here is from genome assembly GCF_040414725.1 of Anabrus simplex. Classification (NCBI taxonomy): domain Eukaryota; kingdom Metazoa; phylum Arthropoda; class Insecta; order Orthoptera; family Tettigoniidae; genus Anabrus; species Anabrus simplex. Next base: position 1,694,424,049 of record NC_090265.1, on the reverse strand, counting down.
TCCCGTTCTTCAGCTGATGTTCTCAATATCTTCCCTTGTCTCCTCCACTGTTGTTTCTCTATCCTGTTTCTGTACCTTTCTCTGCCATTAAGGTCTGGCATATTGGTTGGTGTATATTTATTTCTCCAGTTCCTTGTCCCTTCCACCTTGATCCTCATCTCAAGTCCTTCCGGAGTTTGACAACCCACTTAGTTTCCGTCTTTCCTCTATTCCTATCAGTTGTCCCCCATACTCTACTAGTCATTCTCTCCATGATCATCCTGATCACACGTCCATCAAAACTTGCCCTTTTGAGTCTTTTTTTTTTTTTTTTTTTTTTTTTTGAGATCGTCCTCATGTCTCGGAGAAGTTCGTCCCTTGATATTTGTTCCCAATATTCACCTCTTCCTTTTGGTCCAGTATCTTCCTCCGGAATTTTCTCTCTTCTTTCTCCAGTTGCTCTGTCCCATGCCTTCCCAGTGCCATCGTCTGGCCCGCGTGCAGTACCGCGTTCTTTACTGTTGTCTTGCAGTGCCTGCGCTTTGTTATGAATACAATATTGATCGCTTTATCGATCTAATTTAATGTAGGACGATCCAATTAGTACTCTGTCCTCCTCACTACAGGTAGTTCAGCTAGCTGGTGTTACCTGAGAAAGGGGATAATCCTGATTAACAGGTTTTGATTGATTCACTTGGCTCCGCACGCTCAGTCGCTTCACACAACAGCTGCACGCAGACATGTTCGAACACACAGACTTTTACCAATCACTACGCATGACGACTGTTCTTCGGCTCGACTCCAGAGAAGTCCGTCACTCATATAGTCATTTCATGTGGCCTCTCCACACAGTGAACTACCAAACACTTACAATTAAACAGCGATCATATAACAACAACTCTACAGTGCTAACCGCACTACAATACTCCTCAGAACAATAACAATTAACACAGTCCCACTCGTTGGCTGAATGGTCAGCGTACTGGCCTTCGGTTCACGGTCTGCCTTACAAGGTCTGCACCCGGCTAGAAATAACCACACGAAATTATTATTACAATTAACACTATTCCAACTTTTGTCACACCAACTGTTACACGTAGTACACAGCAGTACTCAGTACTCCACGGCAGTACACACACAATACTCCAACTCGTTGATTCTCAGACACTGGCTCAAATAGGACACCCACCACACCAAATATAACTCGAAAGACAGACCGCACTATTACTGTCCAACTCTACACTGACTGTTCACGGCGAGCCTGTTTTATATCCTCGGTGATGAAGTTCCAGACTTTTCGTGGTGCGAGCGGAATGAGAAGATTCTTGTTACACCTTGGAGAAGATCCACGAGAAACAAGACGATGCGAACAATAGATGGTGGTGATGGTGATTATTGTTTTAAGAGGAAGTACAACTGGGCAACCACCGTCTATTAACAGTAATCAAAGAAAAAAATGTAAGGAATCTGACAGTTTGAAAAATAACGGTATTGGCCAAAGAAAGACAAGGACCACGAATGGCATGAAAATGAAAAATCCCTACCACCCACAAAAAATGTATGGCCATACTAGTAGAGGTGAAAATCCAGAATGAATTTTAAGGATGTCATATAGCCTCTCTGTGACTTAGATGTTAATCCTGTTCCGGAGTCAGAGCTAATTCATGTCAAATAAAACATTCTAGGCCTGATATTGATCTGCCCCTAGTTAAAAGTGTTTACAGTATATCCCAATCCTAACAAGTTGATATCCGTCCATCTCCGAAAACCTTTGATGTGTTAGTGCGACGTTAAACAGGTAGCAAAAGAAAGTGTTTATGGCTCCTTGTCTGTTACGGTTTTCTCCAATCAAAATTGCAACAAGACAAAGTAAGGTGCTAGGTTTCGAATAGATGATCCTTTCTTTGAATCCGGAAGCTTGGTTCATTCTGAGCTAACAATGTCTGCTAAGACCTGCTCCAGAACTTTGTGCGTCCAGGGACCGATTACTTAGTGACATCGACGACCTTTGGGCACTCCCACATCGTGGACACTATCGCTCGGCTCTAATGATGGATCACTGATATTGTGACTTCCCCTCTTGGAGAACAATCATTGAACGAGAAATGCAACCATGCAAGCTAAGGGCGCCAATCTTTAAGTTGATGACTTAAAGATAAAAATTTATAATCAAGCTTGGATTAGAAATCAAAAGGCTAATTAAGGCAGATTGATTAAAGTGAACTAGGAAAATACTATTTATTATATTGAATATAAATGACGACGGTTTAACGAGAAATGAATTTAAACTAGGAAATGAATTTAACAAAAAGTTGAATGACTCTACTTCGCGAAAACTTGCAATATTTTTAACTCGCTTGCTCACCATGTAGTCTTGTTCTGCTGGTCCTTGGAAAGCTTCCATCCTTGTAGCTGGAACATCACCGGTCGTCTTTGAGATATCTTCATCTGCAGCTAAGTACCATTCCTGCCTTGCTAAGTGCACCTACCACTAATTGGAAGATGGCTTCAACACTAACACTCCCTATTATGCTCTATTCCATATATTGGAGATGAGCCCTAAGTCATAGTTAGAAAAACCTCCTTGGGTTATGTGGAGAGGATACTCAATTAATAATCCTTCCAACTTTACTGAAAATGTGCCCTGAAGTTTCATTTCTATCTAGTTTAATACTACCTATTGTCTTAGACTGGTACAAACCGGTCTAGTAGCCGAGCTGTACGTACTTCCTGATGAGAGTGGCTATACACCCCTCATTCAGAAATTCCTAAGTACCACGTCGTGGTAATGAAGTAATTAATGTAGAAGTGATAAACTATCACACTAGTCCACTATGGTACAACAACCATAAGACAAGTTCTCAGACCTACAGCGAAATACAAGATCGAAGAATCAAGATGATTAATAATAACGAATGCAGAAGACGAATGCAGAATGAAGCCAAGAGCTCCAACACGCCCTTTTATAACCTTCTCTGGCTCTAATTACCGGTCGCTACACGTGGTCCAATCAGTTGACACGTCTCTCCCCACTCCAGATATTAGAGTTGATGGCTCCCAACCATGATATCAACTGTTCTTCTATTAGCCCTTTCACTCAGTATCCATGGCAACATGACGCTCCTTTGAAAATATAGGCGGTGATCAGTTTCAATTATTCTGGTCGAAATACGGTAGTTGTCGTTACAACGCTTGAACACGTGCTCGCTTTTCCCAGAATTTGATGTCTAAATTTGTCCTTCCTTCTTCCTCGGTGATGTGGCAAGATAGAGGAAATCTACTGCAAGTTAAATTTAAACGAATGTCGCAAGAATCTAATTGAATATTAGGATATTCAGCCCTCGTTTACAAGTCGTAGTTACAAAGTAATGAAATGATAGTGAGCAAATGATTAAACATGAATTATAATAAAATTACATACCAAGATAAATATCATGACGTTAAATTCCTGAATTAATTACACATAATAAAATTAACATAATTACACTGTGACGTCTGGAACGTTACAATATGTTTACATCAAAAAAGAGTTCTGATCTCAGTAGAGTACGTATACAGAGTGTACGAAAAATAACCCCTTGTAATCACATAGCATGAAAAAGCAGATCATGACAATTACAGTGAGAATAGCCACGTTCTCTTCGAACACCGACGGTTATAGGTTTGCGAAGTGTGGGAAGTTCTTCAGTTTCACGCCCTTCTTTTCGGCTATCATTCATTCTACGGAAGTTCGGATCTCTTCCTTTTGTAATTATTATTAGTGGTAATAATATAATGGCGAATGGCCTCCGGAGAGGCCTGGTGCAAGTCTTTTTCTAGTAGACGGCCTATTAGGCGACCTGCATGTCTGTGAAGATGAGGGCCCTACATAGGATGATTTATAATGTTGAATACGCCACACACGCCCAGCCCCCGAACCATTAGAATTAACCAATTAAGGTTAAAATCCCCGAACCGGCCGGGAATCGAACCCGGAACCTTCTGAACCGAAGGCCAGTACGCTGACCATTCAGCCAACGAGTCGGACTGTTAGCCGTAAGCCACGGTGGTTGTGAGGGTTCACTTCGTCTTAAACAATGTACGTACTACCGAGCGAGCTGGCCGTGCGGTTAGGGTCGCGCAGCTGTGAGTTTGCATCCGGGAGATAGTGGGTTCGAACCCCACTGTCGGCAGCCCTGAAGATGGTTTTCCGTGGTTTCGCATGTTCACACCAGGCAAATGCTGGGGCTGTACCTTAATTAAGGCCACGGCCGCTTCCTTCCCACTCCTAGCTCTTTCCTGTCCCATCGTCGCCATAAGACCTATCTGTGACGGTGTGACCTAAAACAAACTGCAAAAAAATATTTATTTATTTATTTATTTATTTATTTATTTATTTATTTATTTATTTATTTATTTATTTATCGCAGGGCTTTTAGTGCCAGGAGTGTCCGTGGACATGTTCGGCCAGCCTGATGCAGGTATTTCTATTTGACATCCATGGGCAACCGGTGCGTCTAGGTGTGGACTGATTATGATGAATAATGAGGTAGGGAGAGGGTGAAATGTGGGGTCGGCGCATAGCCTTCTCATGTGGAATAACACCAAGGGGTCTGCTCAAGACTTAACGTCGTCACCCGACGGATGAATCACCATCAACAGTGTCACATGCCCTTACTCCATATGATCACTGCGGAGAGGTTTCGAAATGAATCCGCGCTTTAGGCACGCAGTCTAGTTATTGGAAATAATAATTTTTAAATTAATAATACCATCTATCCTGCCCTGCCAGCCAATATTCTGGTGCTGAAACGTTTTTCGACCAACGGGACTCGAACAAGGTAACCACTGTGTCAGAGCATATTCACTTGACGCTTTACGATCATGGTCACCAGACAGGCTTTCTTAAACAATTTTAACCGCCAACATCACCACCAAAGCTGAGTTAATTTCATTTTACTGGGTGGCACATAGTGCATGCCAGCACCAATATCATAGAGTTTCAAGGTTTTTGACCTCCCCTCAAAATCGACTTCCATAGCCGGGATCGAACCAGTGAACTTAGAATCGTGATCACTCTACCTATGATGTACCAACGCAGCTAGAGATCCCGAGAACTTCCTTAAATAAAGATTAATTAATTTTGATAATAATAATAATAATAATAATAATAATAATAATAATAATGTTATTGCTTTATTCGTCCCACTAACTACTTCTGCGGTTTACGGAGACGCAGAGGTAACGGAATTTAGTCCCGCATGAGATCTTTTATGTGTCGGTAAATCTAACGACACGGGGCTGGTGTATTTGAGCACCTTCAATTACCACCGGACTGAGCCAAGATAGAATCTGTCAAGTTGGAGTCAGAAGGCCAGCGCCTCAACCGTCTGAGATTTTTTTAAATGCTATTTGTTCGGGGCGTCGACCCATGTGGATCTTTTGCCCCTACTGGCACCAGATTGTATGAACCTGCGTGTAATTGGAATGGCGGTAGTGTGAAATGTTGTATGTGAGGAAAGGAAGATTAAGGACGTCACAAACACCCAGTCCCCAGGCCAGGGATATTAATCATTACAATTAAAAACCCCTCACCGCCGGGAATCGAACCCGGGGCAGCCGGGTGACAGGCGGACGCGTTGCCCCCAACACCGCGGGGCCGGACAACCGTCTGAGATACTCATCCCGGCTAATTAATTTTTCTTAAGTTTAAGTATTGACAGGAAGTCAAATAAATTAATATATTATATTCGTTAAAGAAAGCACTTGGTGGAGGAAGAAAATGTCTGGAGTAATGCTGAATATACGAGAGAAGAAGGCCATTCCATTGTGGCAATACATAGACCACGATCGGACACGACTTTGATGAGTTTCGCCTCCAGCTAATAATCAGATCTCAGAATCGTTCAGTTGTGACCAGATCTACAGGGATAGCGATCGTCAGTGGAAACTGATAATAGATAGGTAATATCTGCAGATGCCTGAAAGTGAAAATATAATCTCCAAATGGAATCTACCCAAATGCTATGTCCCTTCATACCTCTGCCAATCAACAGGAAAATGATCCCCTTACAAATCTACAATAGGCAATGACATGGCCGTGGAAGTGCTCACAGGTAGAGGAAACACGCTGGGACACCAGCAAGTGGCGGATCATGCTACAATTCAGGTGTGTGCTACAATTTTCAAGTAGGAAACCGAACAAACAATAAATGAACCCACAAAAATATAAAAGGAACTGTGACGAAAAATGAAGTCCACACGTCGCTGTTTTCTGCTACAGAACTTCTCGAGGATTTTAGAGTTGAACTCAGCAGCGTAGGCAGAGGTGGGGGAGGGCTCACACGGCTGAACTCTCCTCCACTCTTACAGAAACATTTTAAAATTATAATCAGATTTAAAGCATGAAGAAACAATCTCTGGTGTTTCTATCAACTATGACTTAACCGAAGAGTCTATTAATAATCCCTGTGACTTCTTCTAGCGCTGTTCCCACACTGTGGGGGTCGCGATTGTGAACTGTGTCGAACATGTTGATTTTGCCCTATTTTACGGCCGGATGTCCTTCCTGACGTCAATCCTATGTGGAGGAATGTAATCACCATTATGTGTTTCTGTGGGCGTTGGTAGTGTGGTGTGTTATCTGAATATGAAGAGGAGAGAGTTGGGACAAACACAAATACCCAGTCCCTGAGCCAGAAGAATTAATCATACGCGATTAACATCCCCTACCCGGCCATGAATCGAACCTGGAACCGTTGGCCTCAACGCTGACCGCTCAACCAAGGAATCGGACTAGTAAACCCTGTGACTATGTTACCTTAATCTGAAACTGAACTTATTGAAATTAAATCCATATCATAAGTGGCATATAAACGTGGTTTACTTTCGTCGAACCAATATGCCAAAGCTCAGTGACAGAGAAATGTGCAGGAATAGGACAAAGGGGAAGAGGATATTGAAAATCTCATCTTATGAACAAGTGAGGGGGGGGGAGGAGGATGAGGCGGTTCTGGAGGAGAAGAAGAAACCATGACAGCTAACCGTGGTCCAACAGAGACGGTAACAAAAGAAGAAGAATATTTTTGTCCTACGTCCGATTTGGTGAATGCATTCCTTTGCTGTCAACTGTAACAGGAGTATTGTTAATTAGACTCGGCATCCTAAATCAAAGGAATCGGTTTTCATTCCACTCTTCAGAGCGATAGTGTCCCCGATGTGTATACTGTATTCAGTCGGCTGCATGGTTTAGTGTCGGTCAGTTCAGTTTGGTAATGAATTCAATCTGAGTTAAAAAAAAAGAGAAAGATCTCCGATTACCTGTTTACCGCAACACCCACTGGTACAGCAGATTCTAGCCAGCTTATGTGATGTTAGCCTCAGAATCACTTTCAGGTGCCTCCCTAGCCACACTGGGATTGCGGGAAAAGAACTTGCGGACGAAGCTGCAATAGAAGCGGTACTGCCTTACAAGGGCACCAGTATTCCTCCATTCCCTTGCTTCCAACTTCTTTCTTTCCATCCATCCAATGTTGTTTCTTCTTGGTCGCTGTTTCTGGTTCCCGGAACCCCTCAAATGTTAGTATGTTTTTTTCTTAAACTAGTTCTGTCATGGTTTTTTGTAATGATGTTCATTTCTAGCACGTCCTTCTTTGTGTTAATAAACAATTTTTCGTATAAGTTGCCCTTTCTATTAGACTTGTTATGGGGCTATAGCAGGTTAAAGATGGCGCTTCTTTCAAAAACATTTTTTTTTTTTTTTTTTTTGCTGAAACTTAATATTTAAGCTGTTCTCTTTAATTTTATATATAACACATACAGATTTGTTACACAGAAATTCCCATAGTAAATGATTTAAAAGGATACGGTGTGGCCAGGCAATCATCACACCGTGAAAGCTTGACCAAAAACAAAAGAAAGTTAGGTCTTCAGAGAAAGCATTAAAGGAAGTGGAAGAAAAGCCAAGAGGAAGGAGAGAAAACTGAAGAGAAGGCTGGAAGAAACCTACGAGTAGAATCCAGATTATCCAAATTATGCACTAAAACGTAGATAGCAGTTTCTCATAAGTTCATTTTTTGAAAGACTTATGTGCCTTTTCTTAAAAACTACTTGTATTAATTTACTGAAACTTTTACAGCTTTGAAAGTATATATTTTTGAGTAGTTTAAAACAGGTATTTTGTATTATACCTCTTACTCAATGAATTATGGACTGGACAGTACCTTACAATGTTAAAAAATTAGGTATTTCTAAAAAAATGTTTTTGCCAAACCAATTGATATTTTTGGGAATTCCTTGTGTTAAATGATTAAAGAACCATAATAGGCACACCCTAATTTGTTTTTTAGAATTGTACGTTTATTTGTTCATGAGAAAAAGGTGCAGTGAAATTTGTAAAAATTGTATGGGAAAAATACATCCTACCAGATCTCAAATGTATTTTTAGTGAGCCTATCGTCACTCATTCTCGAAATGTGTCCGAAGAATGTAATCCTTCGTTTTAGTATGACGTCTGATATCCCGCCGCATTATTATTATTATTATTATTATTATTATTATTATTATTATTATTATTATTATTATTATTATTATTATTATTATTAATATTTCACTGAATATAAGGAAATGTGATAGAGTAACTTATATTTCTCTTCCGCCCCCGGCCTAAAAAAATTATCTCCATCACATAATGATTCCTCCTCTAAATTTCTCTTTGATTTTCTTTATGCTACTATATTACTTTCCGAAGCAGCAGAGGTGTACGATAGAACGTCGTTAGTAGCCTAAGGGGAGCTAAATATCGCCTAAATTACTGCCGAGACCGTAATTTTCCCAGTACTGTTATAAAATGCACCAAATTGAGCCAACAATTGTGTCAGCACTGTCCTTCGCGTGTTTCCACTCATTTCGACGTCTCCTAGATGTACTTCTTTAGTTCTATTTTAGAAAAAAAGAAATATTTCTCTAACATTGTGGAACATTCTATTGTGCTCCTCCCACCACGTTACCTTGGAAGTAGATGTTTGTTAGACGGCTGATAGGAGCGGTGGTCACACATCGTGGTTGCACGTCTAGCAGCGCTCATGGGAAACAATCCATCCATGGCACGTAACAAAGTGCTTGGGCCGGCCTTCCCCAGAACAATAGCTCCTTCTGCTCACCTTCGGACAAGGCAAGGCTCACGTGATCTACCCCTAAATTTAGAACAGAGATAAGACACATACATGCTTTTCAAGTATGTGTCAGACCTTGTTACAGAATTCCAGGAAGATAACATGCTGCCGATAAGTCTTTTAAATTGGTCTTTCGTAATAATGCACCTAGAAGTAATAGGAAGACCCTCTTTGAGCTCAACGTTTGCTAAGTATGTAACATCCTGATCACAGAGTCTCACCTAAGCCTACATTATTTTTTTCTTCAAAACACGGGACTCTTACTATCAACGTTTCTCCAGCGAAAACCGAGCAAGCATCCGCGTGGTTTGAGTCATGTAGATGTGAGCTTGCATTCAGGAGATAGTAGGTTCGAACTCCACTGACAGCAGTCCTGAAGATGGTTTCCCGGGGTTTCTCATTTTTAAAACAGGCAGGTCAAACAATCACTACTGATATACATTTAGGGCAGTCGCCCAGGTGGCAGATTCCCTATCTGTTGTTTTCCTAGCCTTTTCTTAAATGATTGCAAAGAAATTGGAAATTTATTGAACATCTCCCTTGGTAAGTTATTCTTTCCCTAACTCCACTTCCTATAAACGAATATTTGCCCCAATTTGTCCTTTTGATTTCCAACTTTATCTTCATATTGTGATCTTTCCTACTTTTAAAGACACCACTCAAACTTATTCGTCAACTAATGTCATTCAATGCCATCTCTCCACTGACAGCTCGGAACATACCACTTTAAACGAGCAGTTTGTCTCCTTTCTCCCAGTTCTTCCCAGCCCAAACTTTGCAACATTTTTGTAACGCTACTCTTTTGTCGGAAATCACCCAGAACAAATCGAGCTGCTTTTCTTTGGATTTTTCCAGTTCTCGAATCAAGTATTCCTGGTGAGGGTCTTATATACTGGAACCATACTCTAGTTGGGGTCTTACCAGAGACTTATATGCCCTCTCCTTTACATCCTTACTACAACCTATAAACACCCTCATAACCGTTTGCAGAAATCGGCATCCTTTATTTACTGTCCCCATATATGTGATTACCCCAAGGAAGACCTTTCCATATATTAACACCTAGGTACTTACAATCATTCCCATAAGGAACTTTCGCCCCATCAACACAGTAATTGAAACTGAGAGGACTTTTCATATTTGTAAAACTCACAACGTGACTTTTAACCCCGTTTGTCATCATGCCATTGCGAACTGTCCATCTCACAACATTATCGAGGTCATTTTGAAGTTGCTCACAATCTTGTAACTTATTTATTACTCTATACAGAATAACATCATCCGCAAAAAGTTTTACCTCTGATTCCACTTCTATACTCATATCATTTATGATATAAGAAAACATTATGATCCAGTAATACTGCCTTGAGGAACTAGGTGCTGGAGATGTACCGTAATTAAGGCCACGTTCGCTTCCTTCCCACTCCTACCCTTTCCTATCCCATCGTCGCCATAGGACCTATCTGTGTCGGTGCGATGTAAAGCAAGTTAAAATTTTCTAACAAAACTGAAATAATTTGTTAATGAAAAGTGTATTTAATAAGACTGAAATAAGTTATATAACAAAATAAAGAAAACTGTTGTCTTTAAACTTTTTTATTGGTTCTACGTGGCAAGAAATAAGTTATTTTTGAGAACTTATTGAATCCAAGTTGCGTTTCTTGAGAGTCATGTGTAGAGGGGTAACGAATATGATGTGGGCCCGCCTGCAGAAAACAAAATTGGGCCACCTCAAAGAAAATGTGTAAAACTTGTCAATAGCATACGTAAATTTTACTGCAACATAGTCCGGCTCCATCAATCAATCAATACTGATCTGCATTTAGGGCAGTCGCTCAGGTGGCAGATTCCTTATCTGTTGTTTTCCTAGCCTTTGTGAAACGATTTCAAAGAAACTGGAAATTCATTGAACATCTCCCTTGGTAAATTATTCCATTCCCTAACTCCCCTTCCTATAAATGAATATTTGCCCCAGTTTGTTCTCTTGAATTCCAACTTTATCTTCATATTGTGATCTTTACAACTTTCAAAGACGCCACTCAAACTTATTCGTCTATTAATGTCAGTCATTGACTTAATTCAAGAAGAGCGAATTCATCTAACTAAAAATGGCAATCCTTTGGTTAGGATGTATTTGATCAGTGATAATCAAGTTATGCGTTCGTAATGCTATCTATTCTAAGTAAGAGGTTAATTTACTTCGGTTGTGGATATTATACCAACATTGTTGTTAATCACAAAGTTTACAGAAGGAGCAACCTTAATGGCTAAATGGTTAGCAGTATATATCGCATTAATATAAAAGAAGTTCACTATGATTTAAAAACTAATTAATGGTGTGTTTTTTAAAACATAAACATTTTGTAAGGATTGAAATACAACATAAACAAGTATATGCTTCTATTTTTGTTTTTGCATATTTTTTTAAACTTCACTGTTGTCATACCAAAGTGCTTTCTGGACTGTTAAGGTATTAATGATTTCACTGACATCATATTCCATGTTGAGAAGGGTGAGTTCACGAGACTGTATTGGGTCATATCGTTTCTTTATATAGTTCTTCTTATTCTTAGTTCGAATGCGAATACTTTAGACCACGCTTGTTCAACTGTTGGGATTTGATCTTTTCCCAGAATTCACGCATTTTCTGCCAGTGTAACTAATTTATTTCATCTGTCCAGGGATACCTTTCTTCCGAGGGTTTTCCTGAAACCCATGGACTTCTTTCAGGGTATGTCATACAGACCGTCTATCTTGAAGATCTGATATTCCCATTTCTTCAATGACCTTCTCAGTTTCTGTCAGTCTTTTGGGAGGCAGTCTTATTATATGGTCATAGAAAGTTACTCTCCTTTTCCTAGCACAATCAGAGAGCCTCTCTATATGTTCGTAGAGCATTTTATACATTCTGTTTTCTAAAATTTTCGTTCCATGGAAGAAACAGTACCAGGAAGAGTTAGAAACAGACAAAACACCATACATATGTTTTGAAATTATAAATGAAATGAATTGGCGTATGGCTTTCAGTGCCGGAAGGGTCCGAGGACAAGTTCGGCTCGCCAGATGCAGGTCTTTTGATTTCACTCCCGTAGGCGACCTGCGCGTCGTGATGGGGATGAAATGATGATGAAGACGCCACATACACCCAGCCCCCACGCCAGTGAAATTAACCAATGATGGTTAAAATTCCAGGCCCAGCCGGGAATCGAACCCAGGACCCCTGTGACCAAAGGCCAGCACGCTAACCATTTAGCCATGGAGCCGCACTTTTGAAATTATGATTATCTACTTCACAATGTTTTGAGAGAGTGCTGCTTGTATTACGACATGTAAATTATAGTCTTGTACGAAATCCATTCTTGTATGTATTGGTTCATAGGTTTACTTTTCAATATTTTACAGGCTTACACAATGTTTGTTATGTTTGAGGATTATGTCGATATTCGGCTGCATAAGATAAAATGTATGAGGCCCTAATTGTACACAGTTTGATGGAAACCAGGCTAAATAAAGTTAAACAACAAGACGTACTGAAGGTCAATAATTTAAGAAAAATAAACTTTACTAGGAGAAAAAGCTGATGAATTCAAGATGTTTTCACAAGAAACAAAAATGGTAGTATAAAGAAAGTTCAAAAACTTCAATTCCGAAAACTTGTTTAGAGTTAAGAATAAATATACCATTTAAGCAACTCAACTCTATTGCTGCTGGTGCGATTCTTCTAAATAAATATTTCTCTTTTTTACAATTGTGTTTACGTCGCACCGACACAGATAGGCCTTATGGCGACGATGGGATATGAAAGGGATAGGAGTTGGAAGGAAGTGGTTAAAGTACTGCTGGTGCGAAAATGGAAAACAATGAAAACCATCTTTAGGGATGCTGACCGTGGGGTTCGAACCCACTATCTGCCGAATTCAAGCTCACAGCTGCGTGCTCCTAACCACAGCCCAACTGAATTGGTAAAATATGTCTTAACCAAAACCAATAAATTATAAATAGAGCGCAAATTCTGATTTTTCAAAAAACGTGTCCGTGCTCCCATTGCAATTATTACCTTATTCATTAAATTTATGGGAAATTTGATTAAAACAGTGTTAAGGTCTCTTATAATAAATTCATAGAGATGAAAATAATTATGTTCGTGCGTTTTTATACATGTTACACCTATTTACCCATCCGGACAAAAATCGTAAACAAACTTTTTGACTTCAGTTTAAGAAGAACCCATCTCATGGCATCATTTTGCATTTCTAATACTTGTCTTGGGAGAAGCACTTTCCACGAATATGACGCATCTTCATCGCTTGAACTATCCTCGTCATCAGTGGAACTTGTGTTTCATCCTCAGAGTCGCTTGAACTTGACTCATATTTATTTGTTTTATTTTTGTGATATTTTGTCGATGATATTCCAGGCTGATCTTTTATCTTTAATGATGGGACGTTTGAATAGGATTGTTTCTTGTGATGATCTTCCACCGTTTCATTCTTTTCCTTAGAGGCTTCCCTTAGAGACCTCTTTTGGGGACTTCCTGTTACGAGGAATGAGGTCCCGGCTCTAGCAGATGAGGAAAGGATGGATTACTGGAACTTCCTGGATGTATCTTGGACCGACCGCTTAGGGGAGAGTAGGAGCATTCTGGTTGTCATCATTCCCTCCATCGTCAAGCACATCTGGCTCTTCACATCGTCTAGCTACGAGGGCTGTTAAATAAGTAGTGGTAATATTGATATAACGCAATATTTAATGAACTATCAAGTACAATTTTATTGCATTCCTTCAGTACAGTCACCCGCGAAGTTTATTGCCATTTTCCAAATATCGGGAAGCCGCTGGGAACCGTTGGCAAGGCATTCTCTGTTGATGACGGGGATGGAGCACCCTACTGCGCGGAGTACAGATGCCACATCAGGAAATCGACAGCCTCGGAGGGATTCCTTCAACTTTGGAAACGGGTCCAAGTCACAAGTACTCATGTCTGGTGGGTACGGAGTGTGTTCCAAGACCTCCCAATGCCACCGTTGCAATAAGAGCTTGAAATCGTTTGCGACAAAATAACGTTCTATACGGTAATGCAATCCGGCCCCGTGTTGTAGGGGTAGCGTGCCTGCCACTTGCCCAGAGACCCCGGGTTCGATTCCCGGCCGGGTCAGGGATTTTTCTCTCGACCTGAGGGCTGGTTCGAGGTTCACCCAGCCTACGTGATTAGAATTGAGGAGCTATCTGACGGTGAGATGGCGGTCTCGAAAGCCCAGAATAACGGCCGAGAGGATGCGTCATGCTGACCACACGGCCCCTCGTAAACTGCAGGCCTTCGGATGAGCAGCGGTCGCTGGGCAGGCCAAAGTCCTTTCAGGGGTGTTAAGTGCCGCGGAGCAGGGAGGGGGGAGGTGAAATACGGTAATGCATTCTCGCCACACGTTTCACGTTATCCTCGATAACATTCTGATACATTTTTGCCACGGGTAACCTCAATTTTAATCAACGAATGCTGATCATCTTTTTGAAAACATGCTTTAGAGCGGTGAAATCGGCACTCTTCACTTCAAAACCACACAGCGACAACTGGATGTCCGTGAAACTCACACTACACATCGACAACAGCGCCACCTGGCCGCTCTCATATCCTATTTGCGCATGCCCGATCTGCTGCGAGTGTCTGGACTACGTTGCCACTACTTTATTTCCAGCCCTCGTATGAAGTCATGCTCTTGAAAGACATCAGGATCAAAGGGATGAATTCCAAGTTTCCTAAATCCATTGATGGCAGTTTCCAGAGTAGCACCACGAAGGTATGCTTCGTAGGACAAAATGGATACCTGTAGTTTCCTCACAATTCTGTTTGGGTTAGATTTCAGTCATTGCTCCGTAGTCTTTGCGTATCTCAAAGGGGACGAATTTTCCTGCGCTCTCGCAAGATTGCGGCACTATCCACGGAACTTAAAACAAGGGGAAGGGTTTAGGGCACCTTTTTCGTTACGACCAAGAAAATAATTCCGTTGCTACAACATTTAACCATGAAACTAAAATAGACTACATATATACTGTACCACATACCAGCCCTCCTGCCATTGTTAAAATCCTGGTAGTACCGGGAATCGAACCCGGGCCCCCGAGGAGGGCAGCTAATAAGACTAACTGTTACGCTATGGAGGCGGAAACAGACTACAGATTGGATTACATGGTTTTATTCCAGGGCGCATAGAACTTTAAAATTGCTCTCCTAATAAACAGCAAAATGACCTCCACAGTGTCGTTCGCGGATGCAAAGTGGGTCTCGGACCACAAGCGGCCACGCCTTGTCCGTGGTCCAAGAGTTCTGCACTCCGACCGATCAACCGAGCAGAGCAAAGGAGGGGTGGCCGTCGCTCTACGCCTCTGCATTCGGAAGATAGAGAGGGGCTGGTCCCCACCGTCGGCTGTCCTGAGAATAGTTTTCCATTCTCCTGCAGTAAGGCGAATGCCGGAACAGTTCCTAGTGTATGCCACGGTCGTCAACCCCCTCACCTTCTCCGATCTTCACCGTATCGCATCTCCCTGACCTGAGAGACGGCCTTACCGTCCAGGAGCCCGCCTTTCCCTTCAGGGACGGAATAGAAACGTTTTAGTAGTAGTATAGTAGTATTAGCAGTAGTAGTGTCCGACTCGTTGGCTGAATGGTCAGCGTACTGGCCTTCGGTTCAGAGGGTCCCGGGTTCGATTCCCGGCCGGGTCGGGGATTTTAACCTTCATTGGTTTACTCCAGTGGCCCGGGGGCTGGGTGTTTGTGCTGTCCCCAACATGCAACTCACACACCACACATAACACTATCCTCCACCACAATAACACGCAGTTACCTACACATGGCAGACGCCGCCCACCCTCATCGGAGGGTCTGCCTTACAAGGGCTGCACTCGGCTAGATATAGCCACACGAAATTAAAAAAGCAGTAGTAGTAGTAGTATTAGTAGTAGTAGTAGTAGTGGGCAGATGCAGAGTGGACCTCGGCCCACAAGTGGCCACGGCTAGTCCGTGGTCCGACAGCTCTGCACCGAGCAGGGGAAGGGTGGGCACGGCTCTACGTAACTCTACGCCTCAGAATTCGGGAGACGGAGAGGGACTGGTCCTGAGAATAATTTTCCATTCTCCTGCACTAAGGCGAATGCCAGGACAGTTCGTAGTATAGGCCACGGTCACCAATCTTCTCACCTTCTCCTATACAAATCTCCTGGTCTGAGAGACGACATCGCCGTCTAGCAGGCCCGCCTCCCCTTCAGGAGAGGAATGAAAACATTTATTAGTAGTCCCCTGTGGACTTCAATCGTTTCTCTAGGCCTCGCTTCATTGGTGCACGTTAATTTGATGCGTCATAATGAATTTCTGAATTTTCTTAAGGATATCTGTTGCTATAACCGTAATTTAAGTCCCAAACCTTACCGGAGCCAAATCGAGTAATGTTAAATACAAGACCCAAGTTCACGGGAAATTAAAGCTCTGGAAGTTTAGAACCAAAGAGGGCCGCTTGTGAGGCAGATGCATAGAGGAACTACAGTAGTTAAATGTGTCAATTAATGCTCAAAGATACCGTATTTATTTCATTTTATATTTTAATGGATTCTGCAAGTAGCTATTACCAATGACCATTCGATACATCCCAGTGTGGACCGGGATCCATTACTCTTAACAACAGACTGCAATTGGAGTCACCGTCTTTACTAATTGTGTAGATTCCAAGGAGGGTCTCGGCGAGGAATGTTACTACCCGAGGTATTTCTCAGTGGCCAACCAACCAAGTTAACAGACAGGAGAGAATGAGTGGAACAGGAAGTGAATAGGAGCTATCGAACTTGTGCAAACTACACTTTTGGACGTGTCTTCCTCACCCTCTACGTACTCTGGTGCCATACTTGGGCATCAGGAAAGATAGTAATTGACAGCGCATGTCACATATTGACTTCAAAAAAACAGATCCAAAACCCGTGGATAGGTTTCTCGATTATTAATTAGTTAATTATATTGCAAGGGAAAGTTGAGGCCCGTAGTGGAGTTGGAAGCAGAACGATGTCGTAGCTAAATGACACTGGGGACTGAACATGCATACTCTATGCCCAACAGCTTTTTCACCCGGCACAAGGTCGGGAAGCGTATGCACACGGCACATGATAATAACGATGAAGATGTATTTATTTATTTATTTATTTATTTATTTATTTATTTATTTATTTATTTATTTATTTATTTATTTATTTATTTATTTATTTATTTATTTATTTATTTATTTCGTTTTGGCCAACTGTGGACCACGCTAATTCAATTTCAGCTGCTTCTGGGCTTTGATCTGCACCCAGTAATCCTTTATTATTGACAACTTCAAGTTCATGCATTTGCTTTATTTCTGGATGGTTGTTATTCTGCCTGCCCACTGTCATTGTTTTCGTTTTCGAGATCTTCAGATCTAAACTGAGATTTTGGCTCTTCTTTTTCAATTAACCGAATTATTTTTCTTGTCTTGTTTGCTAATAAAGCTGTATTATCAATAAAGCATAAATTGTAAATTTTTTGGCCATTAACTGAAACACCTCCTTCCGAGAGCTTTCCAAATACATACAACAGAATTCCCATTGAACACAGTCGAGGAGATACTTGGATTGTTACACCAATGCTGGCTCCTTGAATGGATGGTTAGTATCAAGGCCTTCGGATTAGTCAGTCCACGGTTTGATTCACAGCCGGGTCGGAGATTTTAACGGCGTCTCGTTAATTCAACTGACTTGGCGACTAAGTGTTCGTGATTGTATCAACGCACACCCTTTCATGCAAACACAACACACTACGAAACTAACCACTACAGGAACAAGGAACACAGAATAGTACCTTCTCAGAGGAAGGGCGTCCGGCCGTAAAACAAGGCCAAGATAGTAGACATTCTCAAGAGCAGGAAAGTTGGATGTTCCCGACGTGCGAAGAGTGGTTCGAGCCTCAAATAACACCATCCAGTTATAGAGAAACCGCAAAAGCAATGCCGGTGCCAAAATGAAGCGTAATATTCAAGATGGGGAGTGATGTAGTTTGCCGTTGTTTTTCTCACTGGGTCAGAGACTCGTTGGCTGAATGGTCAGCGTACTGGCCTTCTGTTCAGAGGGTCCCGGGTTCGATTCCCGGCCGGGTCGGGGATTTTAACCTCCATTGGTTAATTCCAATGGCCCGGGGGCTGGGTGTCTGTGCTGTCCCCAACATCCCTGCAACTCACACACCACACATAACACTATCCTCCACCACAATAACACGCAGTTACCTACACATGGCAGATGCCGCCCACCCTCATCGGAGGGTCTGCCTTACAAGGGCTGCACCCGGCTAGAAATAGCCACACGAAATTATTATTACTGGGTCAGAAAGTGCCATTGCATTAAGACTATGAATAACACCTTTCGTAACACTCGCAGTCAGCAGCTTCAATATTGTCACAACAATGGACGAGACCAAGACTTTGGTGGAAGCTGCATTTTGCACTGGCCTGTAGCAAGAGACCGATACAAACGTATTGCATCCGTCAAGAAATGGCAACATGCTAGAACCGGAATTAAGATTGTTAACATGTATATGTTTTTGGGCTGGCGGTCTAGCCTCATCAGATTCCTTACACGAATGTAACCATGGCAACCAGTGTCCTCTATCTGTACTATAGTCGTAATATTGAAATATGCGTTCTGCCAGTTCTTTAGAGGAAGGTCCGTTTACTGCCTGTGTGGGTGTGGAGAAGGGAATAAGGGGTATGATTGGCATGGAAACGAGGGCGGACTCACTGTGTTTACTATGGAGATAAGGCCGGCTCGTGTTGCTTGGAGTTGCCAAACCTCTCACTTCTGAGTTACGTACAACACACATCCGCCTGAATGAATGCTCCTCCCTCCAGCCCGATCTGTCAAAACGCTTCTTTTAATTTTACTGGTATAGATCAGTAGCGCCATCCTTTCATTGTGCGCTTTCCTCCTGTATCTAAGAGCTTGAGAACATCTCGTATCACGTCAACCCCGTTCTACTCCTCAGTCCAGAATTAAAATCCTTGAACTGGGCAGAAAACGAGCCCATGGCCATGAAATATTAGACAGCTACGCTACCTCTACACCGCAGTATTGGATATGATAATTAGAAGAAGAATAACAACAAGAAGAAGATCAGTGTTATATTTACGATGTCGAGAATGTATTTCAGTTTCTTACAATTCATTAGCCTTGCCATTCTTTTCTGGACACATTAATTTCAATTTGTTGGAACTCTTTATACTTATCTGTGGGTGGAATCAAAGGATGCATGATCTGTATCCCCTGAATGCCGTAAGAGGGTACTATGAGGCGAACAACCGAAGAATCTGTTCTCTCTCTCTCTCTCTCTCTCTCTCTCGTCCTCTTAAGCCCAAAAATGCTTTTCCATGTAGCGGATAAAATGCACGAGTGCAAACCGAACTCTGTTTAATGTTGAAACAAATTATTGGAAATTTGCAAAGATCTTTTGCTGTCTTTGTACCTTTTCAAGCTGCATTTTTCAGACCGTAGTTAATTTGTTTAACTAGACCAGCCTGATATCTAATTTTTTTTAATGTCATTAAATTATTTTCTGTGTGCACTCTTGGTTCTCTGCAGTTCTCAGTCCTTTAAACATCTTCGACCAGATGTTCATTACTAGAACTCGTTAAAAAATTTACTTCAGATGGCTTAAATAAGATATCAAATATTAAAAATCTCTCCACAGGGTGGACTTCGTTTGGTCCGACGGCTCTGCACTCCGACCGACCAATCGAGCAGAGGAGGGATGGCCGCAGCTCTGCCGTGGCTCTACACCACTGCACTCGGGAGAAGGAGAGGGGGGTCCCCACCGTCGACTGTCCCGAGAATGGTTTTCCATGGCTTTCCATTCTTCTGCACGAAGGCGAATGCCTGGACAATTCCTAGTATAGGCCACGACCGCCAACCCTCTCACCTTCACCGTAACAAATCTCCTGGCCTGAGAGACGGCGTCACCGTCTAAGAGGCCCGCCTTTCCCTTCAGGGAAGGAATGAAAACATTTTAGTTAGTAAGTAAGTTAAAATTCTCAAATGTGAAAAAGTAGATTCTAAAATATGTATATGGTAGTTTCAATTTTGCGTATTTTAATAGACATTTATCAATTAAAATGCTATTTGCTTTTGGCTAAATTAATAATAACTCTTTAGGAGGGAATATAAGACAATTTTCACTCACCTCTTTGCTACAAACGCCACAGGTTATAATTTTACCATCCGATGTGAAGTTGGGAAACTCCTGTACCCTTTTAATTAAAGACGACTTGAAAGCTGACATTATCTTGTTTTCAGCAGATCAATGGTCACTGGTGATACAGACTACGGGAGTGTAGCACTGCGGGAGGTCCTTAAGGGCTTCCGGGAGCATGGTTTAATGCTTCCCGATTTTAAGATTTCGTTTGAAAAGTATTTTAAGAATAGTTTCTCGGAAATAATTTAAAAGCATTTTAATCGATTTAAGGATAAAAGACAGGAATAGAGGTAAATATTACGTCACTTTAGGCAATTTTGGCTCTATAGGATCACCGGTTTTAACCTTTCAAATACATGAAACGTGTAAATACAACTTCAGTTTAAGTTATCTCTTAAGGAACAAAATAAGTCTTTGCCCAAAATCCGAGGTCTGTTCATTACTTTAGAGACACGTCTGAACACTGAGTAGGCAGTCTTGAGAGGCGATACAAAAATGCCAGGCCGGGCTTGGTATTGAAAACAAGCGTTATCTGGGCTGTAAATTAACTCTCTAAACATTAAAGTGGGAGTGCGCGGGCGATGTGATCCAGATGTACATCTCCTACCATAATTAGCTGGCAATTCACGGAAGGAAGGGAGAGTGTTGTGGTGCTTGGCACGGATCAGTATTTAGGCCCACCCCAGCGCTCTCACCTTGTTTCGTATCGAGCGTGCCATGTAGCAACCTCAGTGCACCCTTAATTTCGTTACGAGTGTGGACACAAGCTTCACATTCTCTCAATAGTAATAGTCTGAAGATAAGAACTGTCGCTTTCACTCAAGAAATGTTCTTCTTTGTGACAATTATGAGTAGAGCCCGAACATTTAGGCTGTAATGCAGCGAGAGTAACATACTTTCTAGGGGGTTCTAATAAGCCGTCATCATCATCATCATCATCATCATCATCATCATCATCATTTCCCTTTATTCAGCTGTAGCCGGGTAGGGGCAAATATGATTCCTCTCCACTTCCTTCGATCTTTCCACCACTCCTCCTCCAACACTGTGTACTAGTCCAGGTTTTTTCTATAATACTGCATTGGATTGTGTCCTTCCATCTCAATCGTGGTCGTTCGTACCCCTGGTATTTATGCAAATCTCATACCAGAACTGCTGTGCAGACTAGAGTACATATGTTCGTTACTCCCTTTAGTAAATTTGCCTTCTAACCTATTAACGCCTAACATCCAGACTCTAGTTATCAGATTATTGTTCTTTGAATACCTTTATCAGTGGATTAGGCTTAACAGCCTCTGCGGATCAGTGATAAAGTGCCTGGCTCATGATCCCAAGTTCACGGTTTGGATTTTTGAAGGGTGGTCAAAATTTTGGCACCCCATGAAATTGTTTTTGGCATATTAAAGATTAAAAACTCAGTAATGGATTGCGCAACGGAGATCTGTTTCTCTGCCATAGAGTAAACCGCAACGCCGAAGTTGACAGGCAGCTGCCTGGATGATTTCAAATCAATATGCTTGTTCACGGTAGCTGAGGCCATACGAATTATTATTATTTTTTTTTTTTTTTGCTAGGGGCTTTACGTCGCACCGACACAGATAGGTCTTATGGCGACGATGGGATAGGAAAGGCCTAGGAGTTGGAAGGAAGCGGCCGTGGCCTTAATTAAGGTACAGCCCCAGCATTTGCCTGGTGTGAAAATGGGAAACCACGGAAAACCATTTTCAGGGCTGCCGATAGTGGGATTCGAACCTACTATCTCCCGGATGCAAGCTCACAGGCGCGCGCCTCTACGCGCTCGGCCAACTCGCCCGGTAATTATTATTATTATTATTATTATTATTATTATTATTATTATTATTATTATTATTATTATTATTATTATTATTATTATTATTATTATTATTATTGAAAATATACTTCAAGATATCACTATCACCTATCAAAATTAAATCAACTCAGCAATAGGCACTGTCCAGTAGATTTACATTTGCATTGCTAGATAGCAGAACAATCGGAATGTCAAAGTTGGTAGGAAGACCGCACCACTTCCGCACAACTTACTATTATAACTCCCTCTGTAGATTAGTAGTAGATTATTGGCTTCCGGATTAAAGTACGCGGATTTTACCCAGCAGAGTAGTCGGATCTGCAAAGAGCAGAATTTTTCCAATTTTTTACAATTTCCTGTGCGTACCACCAACACAGGTAGGTATTATGGCGAAGGTGGAATAAGAAAGGCTAGGAGTGGGAAGGAAGCGGCCGTGGTCTTAATTATACAGCCCCAGCTATTTGCCTGATGCGAAAATGGGAAACCATGGGAAAACCATCTTCAAGGCTGCCTACAGTGGGGTTCGAACCCACTATCTCCCGAATGCAGGCTCAAAGCTGCGCATCGCTAACCGCACGGCCAGCTCGCTCGGTAAGAGCAGAATTGACACTCCAACTTGTACGATGTCTGAATGTAAAAGTTCTCTGATGACATGTTTGCTTTTTACCCTACAAAATTAATATAAAAAGCTCAGGGATGGATCGTGCAACGGAGGTATGTTTCTCTGCCATCCAATAGTATAAAACACAACGTTAAAATTGACACGCAGGCCTCCTGGCTGATGTCAAATCGATACTACCATGATTATCATTATTGAAAACAATGTGTACCGGTACTTCACGTAATGTATAATGAGAATTAAGGGTAAAACTAATGAATTTCAAAATATATCGATTTATTATTTAGCATACGACTTTTAGTGCCACGAGTGTCCGAGCTCGCCCGGGGGCAGGTCTTTCTATCTGACACCTATGGGTCACTGGCACGTCTGGGTGTGAGTTGATGATGATGATGATGATGATGATGATGATGTACGGAGAAGGTAAAACCCACTGTGGGCTCAAAGCCTGCTTCTGTCGAATAACACCAAGCGGTCTCCTCAAAGCTTCATGTCCCCATCCGAAGGACAAATCACCATGAACAGCGTCATGTCCTCATTCCATATAAACACTGCAGAGATGTTTAGAATTGAATCCAGGCTATTCGCGTATAATGTAGTGTTGAGAAATGTATACCACCGTCTCTTCTATTCCGCCAGCCACCATTCTGATGGTGATTTTTTTTCCTCCAACGAGGCTCGAACCTGCTAACCATGGTATCAGAACATCTAGACTTGATGCATTAATGATCATGGCCTCGAGGTGGGCAAAGAATCGATAACTAAGGGTATAAAGAAACTAAGGCGTACGTGCGGTCTCAGAAGCTTCTGACTCATGAAAATGTGTTCCTATAGCAATGAGATTGTGCATCTGAAAGGTGTGTGCTATTTATCTTCTTCTTCACGGCAGTGTGCCAACAAAACTCTATAATAAGCTCTTTTATCCTTCATCTCTGGTTCTTTCTAGTTGCCTTGCATTTTTAGCGAGTAGGCCTATATGAAATATCTAGAGGAACTGGCCTTGGGCAATATTTTCACAGATTCCGTATCACATTTATCATAATGTAGAGGATATCTATCAACTGAGTTAGGAGGAAGATGCAATGGCACTATTTATCCGAGTATGTACGATATCAGGATATGAGTGCACGAGAAGAATATAATCAGGTATGTATGTTGGGTATTCAGCCCGAAGGCTGGTTTGATCGTCCACAGCTCCGCCAACAGCTGTCATAGATACTTTAGTAGTGGTCACTGAAGAGGCATACTGGTGAAATGAGGAGTAAGGTAGTTTTCCGTTGCTTTTCCTCACTGAGCCAGAAGTTGCTATTACATATTAGTCTGCCAAGCCCGCTGAAATGCATCCACCAACAGTCCCTATGAGCGATAGTTACGTACTATTCATAACAGGGACTGGCTGTATTAAGGAATGGTATTTCTAGCATCGCTCATACCTCGGTCACTTTCACAATGTCAAAGCCAAGAATGAGACTGAGATAGGTCAATGAAAGTATTCTAGCCCATGCCAGAAGACATAGTGCACTTGTAAGCACTACATCTCGCCAGCCGAGAAGGAACATGTAGACGTTAAAACTATCTCTCGATCAGTTCATTCTTTCGTTTTCCATTCGCGATTGTAGTCCGACAGCTCATTCAGAGAATGGTACCGAATACCATACACTCTGAGTGACGAAACGAGTTGGCCGTGCGGTTAGGGGCGCGCAGCTGTGAGCTTGCATTCAGGAGATAGTGGTTCGAACTCCACTCTCGGCAGGCCTGAAATTGGTTTTACGTGGTTTTCCCATTTTTACACCAGGCAAATGCTGGGGCTGTACGTTAATTAAGGCCACGGCTGCTTCCTTCCCATCTTAGCCCTTTCTTATCCATCGTCGCCATAAGACCTATCTGTGTCGGTGAGACATAAAGCAAGTTGTAAAAAGAAATGGCGGTAGGCTGTCACTATTGTAACGGCCGCAGAGTTTTGAGGGTTTTGTAGACTTACTTTGTAGAAAAAAGCCTATTACGCTCATTTCGTTTCATTTCTTTTATTCCTTCATTCATTTTTCTCGTTGAAACTCTTTCTTTTGCACGTTTGCTGAATCCTCATCAAGTCTTTCTTTTCCATTATTAAATTTGTTATTCTATGTAACTGACCACGATGTATTCACAACGACATCTAACCTCCCACTGAGCGCGCGAGTCAACACAGCGCCATCTTATAACAGAGTATGCGTATGACGTCACATATTCAGCACAAATTTTGCCTTAGTTTGAAGCGCTATTTCATGAAAATTACTTTTCAGATTACCAATTATTATTATTATTATTATTATTATTATTATTATTATTATTATTATTATTATTATTATTATTATTATTTTATTTTATTTTTTCATTTATTTTTTGCAACAGACAGCTTCCTCTTTTATCTGTCAATTGAGATATTAAATATAATCCTAAGGGAAATATTCTCGGCGATATACAAGTTCCACCCAAACACTAAAACAGTCATCATTTGTTTTTTCCATGTAGCCGTTATAGAGGAACCTAAGTCTACGTTAAAAGTAAGGAAGTTGAACCTTGCCTAATAGAACAGTGTGGGACGAAACTTTCTTCGACGATGGGAAGGAAGCGGCTGTAGCCTTGATTAAGATACACCACGTTAGACCATGGTAAACCATGGTAAATCACGGAAAACCATTTTCAGGGCTGCCGATAGTGGGGTTCGAGCCCTTTATCTCCTCGATGCAAGCTCACAGCTTAGAGCCCCTAACCGCACGGCCAACTCGCCCGGTTGTAGTAGTTATGTTGGTAACACGAACCGATTTT
This sequence comes from Anabrus simplex, assembly GCF_040414725.1. Classification (NCBI taxonomy): domain Eukaryota; kingdom Metazoa; phylum Arthropoda; class Insecta; order Orthoptera; family Tettigoniidae; genus Anabrus; species Anabrus simplex. Next base: position 1,694,398,424 of record NC_090265.1, on the reverse strand, counting down.
CTGTGAATGTTAATGGTGTTTCTCGTATTGCATTGGGCTTGTCTGAAGAGTTTTTTTTTTTTTTTTGCTTTACGTCGCACCGACACAGATAGGTCTTATGGCGACGATGGGACAGGAAAGGGCTAGGACTGGGAAGGAAGCGGCTGTGGCCATAATTAAGGTACAGCCCCAGCATTTACCTGGTGTGAAAATGGGAAACCACGGAAAACCATCTTCAGGGCTGCCGACAGTGGGGTTCGAACCCACAATCTCCCGAATACTGGATACTGGCCACACTTAAGTGACTGCAGCTATCGAGCTCGGTGCAGAAGAGTTTACACAGCCGGATAAGTGAAATCATGCTTCGTCCATAAAGAAAGTTTCGTTCAAAACTTCAAGTAAATGTCGATTTATGGATCTCTGGTACCATTCTCAATTCAGTAACCTCCTCGCGTGATCAGTTTATTTTAATTCTTGAACCACGCTAATGTTACAGGGTTACAATATTGAAGTTCTCTTCTTACAGGTGGACTCTTGTGCTAACTAGCACGTTGATTTTGCAAGACTCCACAACATTACCTCCGAGATTTGATCAAGGTTTTCGTCCGTTAAAATCGTATGTTTGTCCCTTCTTGGTACGTCGTGAACTGAATATCCGTGTGTCAAATCACTCACACTATCGCGATTTGGACACCTGGAGTTACGAAGACGAATACGGAAAATACATTCCGCCATAAACGCTTTCTCTCTCTCTCTCTCTCTCTCTCTCTCTCTCTCCAGTAGTGAACATTATTGCACTGCCACCAGTAATTTTAACTTGTCAAAACGCATGCACACTACACTGTTCACCAACCCTTTGCGGATGTAATGGATCCAAGAAATGTCTGCAGCCAGGACGTACATGTTTTGGAGTAAACAGGCGAGTTCATAAAATGTTACCGTTTTAAGTATTATTATTTCTATCTAAAACAAAGTTGATTGTTGTTGTTTGAGTCATTAGTCCATACACTGGTTTGATGCAGCTCTCCATGCCAGCCTATCCTGTCCTAACCTTTTCATTTCTACGTAACTATTGCATCCTACATCTGCTCTAATCTGCTTGTCATATTCATACCTCGGTCTACCTCTACCGTTCTTACCCCCTACACTTTCTTCAAACACTAATTAAACAAGTCCTGGATGTCTTAAGATGTGTCCTATCATTCTGTCTCTCCTTCTCGTCAAATTTAGCCAAATCGATCTCCTCTCATCAATTCGATTCAGTATCTCTTCATTCGTGATTCGATCTATCCATCTCACCTTCAGCATTCTTCTGTAACACCACATTTCAAAAGCTTCTATTCTCTTTCTTTCTGAGCTAGTTACCGTCCATGTTTCACTTCCATACAATGCCACGCTCCACACAAAAGTCTTCAAAAACATCTTTCTAATTACTGTATCAATGTTTGAAGTGAGCAAATTTCTTAAGAAAGTTCTTCCTTGCTTGTGCTAGTCTGCATTTTATGTCCTCCTTACTTCTGCCATTGTTAGTTATTTTACTTCCCAAGTAACAATATTAATCTACTTCTTTTAATACTTCATTTCCTAATGTAATATTTACTGCATCACCTGCCTTCGTTCGACAGCACTTCATTACTTTTGTTTTGGACTTATTTATTTTCATCTTATACTCCTTACCCAAGACTTCATCCATACCATTCAGCAACTTCTCGAGATCTTCTGCAGTCTCAGATAAAATAACAATATCATCGACAAATCTCAAAGTTTTGATTTCCTCTCCTTGGACTGTGATTCCCTTTCCAAATTTCTCCTTGATTTCCTTTACTGCCTGTTCTATGTAAACATTGAAAAGGAGGGGGAACAAACTGCAGCCTTACCTCACTCCTTTCTGGATTGCTGCTTCTTTTTCAAAGCTCTCGATTCTTATCACTGCAGACTGATATGCACTAAAAATCTACATACTTCCAAAAATGGGGACGTTTCAATTACTATACAATGTATAGCCTAAGGTTTTCATATAGCAATTACGCCGAACTACTCATTATCAATAAATAGGGAAACTAATCAATAGGCTATGCATCAAGTGGTAGGTTCGGAATTATTACAGAAAGCGGGTTCTTTAGGTTTCCTGTCATCAGGCGTTACTTCCTTCCACCAGTCAATATCCAGTAAAATTCCCGCGCTTCTATCTATCTATCTATCTATATATAAACGTTTTCATTCCCCTCCCTGAAGGGATGCGGCGGGCTACCTAGAGGGTTACGCCCTCTCTCTGGTCAAGAGATACGGGCAGGTTGAAGAGGAAGTGAAGGATTGAGGAGAGGGTAAAGGATGTGAAGTAAGAAGGAGGTGGGATTGGGTTTTTCGGCCTATGGGCGAATTGCTTTAATACACGAATTGGTTTACAATAGTAAGTATATATGTAAAAAAAAGTATACATTATAGCGATCGGTATTTTTTCAAACCTATGATTTATTTGTATTAGATAAAATAAAGGTATTACTTCGAACCTGAAAAATGAATTTGTAAAACTGTTCCCGCGCTTTCATCACTACTGACACTTTTCCTTTCTAAAATTGAGATATTTGGACCAAGGGTTGAAAACCCCGAATGTCAAGCTACTCAATGACTGAAAATAAAAAAGTGGTTTTATACTCACTCCCATGACCAGTTAGTGATCCACTTATACCTGCGTAGGCTGAATTTAGTGGGAAATACTAGTTGGCCATTCATAATGATTAAGCATTTTAGATTTAGTTCTCTGAAATAATGTATTAATGAAACAAAACAACTGATGTGAGATCAAGTTCAATCAATCAATCAATCAATCAATCAATCAATCAATCAATCAATCAATCAATCAATCACTACTGATCTGCATTTAGGGCAGTCGCCCAGGTGGCAGATTCCCTTATCTGTTGTTTTCTTAGCCGTTTCCTAAATGATTGCAAAGAATTTGGAAATTTATTGAACATCTCCCTTGGTAAGTTATTCCAATCCATAACTCCCCTTCCTATAAACGAATATTGGTCCCAATTTATCCTCTTAAATTCCAACTTTATCTTCATATTGTGATCTTTCCTGCTTTTAAAGACACCACTCAAATTATACGTCTACGAATGCCATTCCACATCATCTATCCACTGACAGCTTGGAACATACCACTTAGTCAAGCAGCTCGTCTCCTTTCTCCCGAGTCTTCCCAGCCCAAACTCTGCAACATTTTCGTACCGCTACTCTTTTGTCACTCCATAGTTCTTATGTCCCATGTATTTCATTCTCGAAGCTGCTATCATCACTGCTGAGGTCATGTTCTAAAATTTCGTTAATCTGTTCCTCGTCTAAAATATTATACCGCTTTCTATTCAACCAGAAAGGGCTAGCTGAAACCTTGTCTGACGCCGTGTGGTCACGTACTCAATCCTTGTTCTTGTAGTTTATTCTCTTTGCAGATTACCTGGTAGTTGCAAATGTTGCGTGGAGATGGCAGCAGAAGGTATCCCATGGTTCCTTGAACGCTTCTTTTCGGGCCGCTGCGATATTTAATAAATAAAGACATTTATCTATTTATATATAAGCGACAAACGACCGCACAGATCGGAAAAAGTGCTATGTCGGCTATACAGGGTTATCCAGCTAAGTTGTCCGCCTCGAATATCTTATGATCCGTTGAAAATATATATATTTTTTTGTTTCGAAATTCTTTGATTTTATTAAGGTGCTCATAAAATACTGTCCCTTTCGTCTCCATCACACACGTAATTACCAAGAAACCGGTAACAGTTTCGATTTTTTAAATGGGACTGTACTAATTTCACCCAATAGAAGGTTTAAGAATCGAATGACAAGTTCAGTGATGTGCTTATTTTGAAATTTCCGACGAGTACTATGGGAGATGTTAAAGGGTTTCATATGCGTAGACATTAGACAGACAGCGATGCGCCACTCGCTGTGATTCTGCGTGATTCACGCTTTGCTACTGAGAAGGCTGAGTTCACTGAGTCTGTCTTGGGCCATAGAATTTCGTAGAGAGTTCTTTATAAGTTTTAGCTTTTAAGAAGATATTTCGGCCGAAGAAACGGTAACAGGGATACTCAAAAACAGGTACAACGCCGTGCATAAGCCTGGAACGCTAGCATCGCTTCTTCTTTTTTTATACACCACTTAGATGTTCGTACTTAACTAATTGGTTTCATTCTACAGTAACTTTAGAAGTATAATTTTTAATCGATACCGAAGTATCGATTATAATAATTTATTCGATTACAACACAGAAAATTATACGAGTCCGCCTCTGTGGTGTAGTGGTTAGCGTGATTAGCTGCCACCCCCGGAGGCCCGGGTTCGATTCCCGGCTCTGCCACGAAATTTGAAAAGTGGTACGAGGGCTGGAACGGGGTCCACTCAGCCTCGGGAGGTCAACTGAGTAGAGGTGGGTTCGATTCCCACCTCAGCCATCCTGGAAGTGGTTTTCCGTGGTTTCCCACTTCTCCTCCAGGCAAATGCCGGGATGGTACCTAACTTAAGGCCACGGCCACTTCCTTCCCTCTTCCTTGCCTATCCCTTCCAATCTCCCCATCCCTCCACAAGGCCCCTGTTCAGCATAGCAGGTGAGGCCGCCTGGGCGAGGTACTGGTCATACTCCCCAGTTGTATCCCCCGACCAAGAGTCTGAAGCTCCAGGACACTGCCCTTGAGGCGGTAGAGGTGGGATCCCTCGCTAAGTCCGAGGGAAAAACCGAACCTGGAGGGTAAACAGATGATGATGATGATGATGAAATTATACGAACATAATGAAATCGAAAATTTCAAATAAAAGTTCGAAAAATACCACACCCCACAACTGATAATCCTATTATTAACTTCACGCAAAGAGAGCTCGTTCAAAGCTGAGTTGACTCGTTGACTGCCATTTACTGCTTCAGAAGTGAGATTTGATTTGAGAGATTGACTGTTGATGAGCCGAACGGAGAACGGTATACAAGTAGCGCAGTCAACTGGGAGGTGTTCACACGGTAGGTACTGAAGCTTTTCCTGACTCATTTACTTACTTTAAAAATATAAAAATCTGAATTAAAACGAAAATTATGAAAATAATATTCATTAAATAAAATACTCAATCGTCGGACCTTGTACGCACACTTAGTTCTTACCTGATTACTTACACATACAATATTTGATGGGCACCAGCTACAACTCAGTGCAACAATAATAGAATGAGAGTCTTGAATACCTCTAGGGTGTGGGGTAACAAGCTTACTTTTGACAACATACCATACAAGTTCGGAAAAAGGAGATTGTCGTTTTGTTTCCTCATTAAATTTGAGGGCCGGGCTGAGTGGATCAGACGGTCAAGGCGCTGGCCTTCTAACCCCAACTTGGCAGGTTCGATCCTAGCTCAGTCCGGTGGTATTTGAAGGTGCTCAAATACGACAGCCCCGTGTCGGTAGATTTACTGGCACGTAAAAGAACTCCTGCGGGACTAAATTCCGGCACATTAACATTATTATTATTATTATTATTATTATTATTATTATTATTATCATTATTAAATTTGAGGTAATAAAACGGTAAATTAATTTGATAGAACCAAATATATTCTTAAATTGTATAGTAAAAATAGCAAGACCTGCTGCGAAAAATCAGATGAAAATATAAAATTATGACATTACAACTGAAAGAAACTCGGCGTTAAATTTGAATTCTTCTTGACCGGACATTTAAAAATGATACAAGAAATTTATCCCTCACTGGTTCACTTGACTGTACCTTCAACACTTTGAGTGTAATTACGACGTATTCCTTAGAGTTGGTGTTTTGCTGTAGGTGTATCAAGCCTAATTTGGTGAAGTATCCTTTTTGTTTCACTGATAACTAAGTATCCATGTGACTGATGCTTCTCCATCCAGATGACTGACTACTATCATATCAGTACAACACTTCTTGGCAAGTGTCTCCATCCATATGATTTCTTGGCAAGTCTCTCCTTATATATGACTTCATGGCAAGTCTCTCCTTCTATGTGACTTCAACTAACTGACCAACTGAGGCCTCTCCATCCCTTTGACTCACTCACTGTTCACCATCCACTTGACTCCAACTAACTGACCGACTGAGGCCTCTCCATCCCTTTGACTGACGCTATAAGACGCTGGTCCTAGTATTTATAACCTTTAGTTAACACACCTACGCAATCTCCAGAAATAAGTATAATGCTACTCCCACCCGGCGACAAATGGCTTTCTTTCGTGGTGGTGATGTGGTGTGCAGCCATTCCATCGATGGTACTTGATGCAATACGGACACCGTTAAGTCCAATGTAACAGCAAACAACTAGTACAAAGCTTAACGCCATAGTTAATCTGGGGTTATTGTATGTTTAAATTTAACTGTTTTCTTTGATTTTAAATAATTTGAGCCATAAGACCTATCTGTGTCGGTGCGACGTGAAGCAAATAGCAAAAAAAAAATTGGAAAACAAACGCACTTGTTTTGTTCTGCCGAGGCGTGCGAGTTCATAGTTATGTAGTAGGAGCAAGGGGCGCACATGGTTCACAAGTTCGAGAAGTGAAATGAATACAATAACTAATTATTTTGTACCGGTGTGCAATAAAAGAAAGAATGACGATTCTTTTGAAGTATCTCCTGAACCTGTGAACAGTGAATAAAGTGAATGTGAAGAAAACATCACAAGTACGATAGATTTACTCAATGATGGGCCCGATTGTTGGACATTAACTCAAAACAATGATTTCTTCTATAGAAACGAGTAGTTTTATGCAAAACAATAAAATGCTAGGTTGTAAGGTGTGCCAAGATTTTACAAGTTTAGGCCCAGAAAACAGTTAGAAGGGAAAATTTCGTCAAAGTAGAGTGGGGCAGTAGTAAAATCAGTACCTTTGGAAGAGAGATAGGCGGTACATCTGGAGACATGTACAAAGTGAGAGATTCAGTTTATGAAGAAGTTCGAGTGAGTACCGCTACCTTTTCTCTTACCAATAAAAAGCACTGGTTACAATAATCATGGATGAATTTTACGTTCATGTTAAGGGGGCATAAAAGCGCGAAATATAACAGGGATTGGTTAAAAATAGATCGGAATTTGAAGCGGCCACCTCTATGGAGGTTTCCATTATTTCATTCGAGCTGTCGAATGTATCTTCCCAGTTAGACACAACTGAAACTAGTCAAAGTAATGAATGAACTTCACTTTCACTGAATCAATAGGAAAATATCTGCTTCTTCTCACAATTTTTATATATATATATATTTTTTTTTTTTGCAAGTTGCTTTACGTCGCACCGACACAGATAGGTATTATGGCGACGATGTTACATGGAAGGGCTAGGAGTGGGAAGGAAGCGGCCGTGGCCTTAATTAACGTACAGCCCCAGCATTTGGCCGGTGTGAAAATGGGAAACCACAGAAAAACATTTTCAGGGCTGCCGATAGTGGGGTTCGAACCTACTATCTCCCGAATACTGGATACTGGCCGCACTTAAGCGACTGCAGCTATCGAGCTCGGTACAATATTCTGTCTTCCTCCATATCTCTGATCTCTCAATACTTCCCGACAGTAGCGTAGCCAGGATAGACCGATGGGGGGTGGGCTTATGGTTACAAAATGATGAAAAACATAGTGAATGTGCTTGTGAGTGTGTGGTGCGCACATGTACGAGCGTCATTATAAGGACACTGAGACAAGTGAATTATGTTGATATTCAGATTGCAGTACCAGTACATCACAAAATCTTACATTAAAATACCGAACAAGAACAATATGAACAAAGTAAATATTTTTATGGAGAATGGTATGTTCAGATTACAGTCCGACTCGTTGGCTGAATGGTCTGCGTACTGGCCTTCGGTTCATAGGGTCCCGGGTTCGATTCCCGGCAGGGTCGGGGATTTCAATCGCTTCTGATTAATTCTTCTGGCTCGGGGACTGGATTCTTGTGTCTGTCCCAACACTCTCCTCTTCACATTCACGCAACACACTACAACTACCAACCACCACAGAAACACGCTTTAGTGATTACATCCCTCCGTATGGGGTTGGCAGCAGGAAGGGCATCCGGCCGTAAAACAGGGTCAAAACCACATGTGCGACGCAGTTCGCACCCGCGACCCCACACTTGTGAGAAAAGTGGTAGGAAAAGAAAAAATGTATGTTCAGATTACAATCTAAATTCCAACTTTCGAAAGCTTGTTAGAAAATAGATTCCACAGATCTGCTGCTTTTACAATTTTGTCTCTGTGAATGTTCAAAAGAGTCAATCTTTTGAGATGACTTTCACTTGTTTATTGTAAGTTTCTGTTTATTTTATTTTGTAAAAATTCCATGGGCAGGGATCTAAATCGTTCTCCCTTGGCTAAGCACCCACTTCTCGATTTGTTTTTCTTTCGTCTAGGCCTACATAGTAAGTAAATAATTGTATATGATAATACGATTGTCAGCCCTGTTGAAGCTCCCTTCGATAGTCAATCAATCAATCACTACTGATCTGCATTTAGAGCAGTCGCCCAGGTGGCAGATTCCCTGTCTGTTGTTTTCCTAGCCTTTTCTTAAATGATTGCAAAGAAATTGGAAATTTATTGAACATCTCCCTTGGTAAGTTATTCCAATCCCTAACTCCCCTTCCTATAAACGAATATTTGCCCCAATTTGTCCTCTTGAATTCCAAGTTTATCTTCATATTGTGATCTTTCCTACTTTAAAGGACACCATCCAAACTTATTCGTCTACTGATGTCCTCCCACGCCATCTCTCCACTGACAGCTTGGAACATACCACTTAGTCGAGCAGCTCGTCTCTTTTCTCCCAAGTCTTCCCAGCCCAAACTTTGCAACATTTTTGTAACGCTACTCTTTTGTCGGAAATCGCCCAGAACAAATCGCGCTGCTTTTGTTTCTGAAAGGGATGAGTGAATAGAGCTACACAGCGAACGTTCTGATGGACTGCATATCCATATGTGGCTGGGAGGCGTGATCAGTCTCAAGAAAAATAATTGACAGGAAGAACATTGTGGGATGCGAGGTATTGCTTATTGCACGCGCAGCGACGATATTTAGCATCCATCTCAACCAAAAGAGGGCAGCACTAATCTCGATCCCCCGCTCAAGAGTCAGACCGTTTTTGTGCACATGTCTTCATATTCAAAACTGCCAACATAGCGTGAACTCAAGTGGGGTGGTGGTAGTGTGGGGTGGTCGAGCCAGTGTCCTCCTTAAGGGGCCTCGAGGCTCCTGTTCTTGACACACATCGCTCAAGGCCAGAACGGGAGCCTCCCACTGATATGTAAGATGCAGCTCCTAACAATTAAAATGTATGGCCGGAAACATAGCATTGCCTTGGTACACAGGTCAACAACACCGCGTCGAAATTTTCTCGTATCTGTCTGGTAGAGAAAAAACAGTCTGCCGGATTCTGAACCTTTCTAACCAACTTATCACTGAGTCGTCTTGAGTAAGATGAAATCCTGTTGATGGTTATCTACAGGGTAGTCGCTTTTTTTTTTTATTTGCTTTACGTCGCACCGACACAGATAGGTCTTATGACGACGATGGGACAAGAAAGGCCGTGGCCTTAATTAAGGTACAGCCCCAGCATTTGCCTGGTGTGAAAATGGGAAACCACGGAAAACCATCTTCATGGCTGCCGACAGTGGGATTCGAACCCACTATCTTCCGGATGCGAGCTCACAGCTGCGCGGCTGGAGTCGAGGATCCACGCAGATATACGCCGTATGCCCTCTGGTCGACTCCACTCATTAGAGTATGCCTTCTGATTTCTTGCGTATACCTTATACTTCGGCTTCTTTCCTTTTTAATTTCGCCTTTCGCCTCTCCAGCTACGTTCGTAATCGTGAATATCGAAGGTTCAACTTGATGAATAACATTTATCAGCCATCGCTTATTTAAGGCGCTAGCCCCGCGGTGTAGGGGTAGCGTGCCTGCCTCTTACCCGGAGGCCCCGGGTTCGATTCCCGGCCAGGTCAGAGACTTTTATCTAGATCTGAGGGCTGCTTCGAGGTCCACTCAGCTTACGTGGTTAGAATTGGGGAGCTCTGACGGTGAGACAGCGGCCCCGGTCTACCTAAAGAATAACGACCAAGAGGATTCGTCGTGCTAACCACACGACACCTCGCAATCTGCAGGCCTTCGGGCTGAGCAGTGGTCGCTTTGTAGGCCAACGCCATTCAGGGCTGTAGTGCCGTGGGGTTAGTTTTATTTATTTAAGTTCATCACTGTTCACTGCTTTCATCTCCGTACATTCACATGCCTCAGCAGTTCACCGATTTCATCCTGAGAAATATATGAAGACGTGGCTGCAATAGCGCCGTACTGCAACATACACCAATTCAAAAGTATGTTCCAGTGAAAAGTGAGTTCGGAAATCAAGAGGCATCTTGGATTGCTTTTTAATAAATAGCTGGAAGTAGATCCAGTTGAAAACTACTGTGTAAGCAAATTAAGATTTTCAAACTGGTGCATTAAAATATGTATTTCTTCTTTCCACATCATATTTATGATTTATGCCTTTGCTGGTGGGACCTAGTGTTTACAGTGCACTATGTCTTCTGTTATAGGCTAGAGCAATCTTGTTACTTTCATTAATCTGTCTCAGCTTTATCCTTGGCTTTGACAAAATGAAAGTGACTGAGATATGAGTGATGCTAGTAATGCCATTCCTCCTGCAGCCAGTCCCTGCTATGAATGATGTGAAAATATTGCTCATAGGGTCGGCTGGTGCATGCATTTCAGTGGACTTGGCAGACTGATATGTAATAGCAACTTCTGGCTCGGTGAGGAAAGCAACGGGAAACTACCTCACTCCTCATTTCCCTAGAACGCCTCTTCAGTGATGCCTAGGCCATCTATGACAGCTGATGGCGGAGCTGTTGAGGATCCAACCAGCCTTCGTGCTGGGGACTAAACATACATACATTTATGATTTATGCCAAATTGAGGAAAGTTTGTTGTAACAAGCTGTAGCCCACCAATTTTAAACGTCAGGATGGTCTTGCATCCGGTATACCCTGTGAGAATTTTGAGGCTACAGCGCTGGTTATCTGTATAAATAAAATCATAATTTTGTCTGTAAACAGCAAAATGTTGGACTCACACTTCGTTTATATCTCGGATAGGTACAAAACACTCGAAAATTGGTTCAGATAGAATTACGCACTTGATTTCTACCGGTTCTTTAGTAAGTCAAATAATTGGTGGTAACATTGGCAGTACTGATAGGAAAAACAACTTGCCGCATGTTGAAATGAAATGAAATGGAGTATGGCTTTTAGTGCCGGGAGTGTCCGAGGACAAGTTCAGCTCGCTAGATGCAGGTGTTTCGATCTGACACCCGTAGGCGGCCTGTGCACCGTGATGAGGATGAAATGATGATGAAGACGACACACACACCCAGCCCCCCAGCCAGCGGAATTAACCAATTTTGGTTAAAATTCCCGGCCCTGTCGGTAATCGAACCCGGGACCCCTGTGACCAAAGGCTAGCACGCTAACCATCATGTTGAAGAACCTTGATTGATCAATAATGTTTCGTAGTCTAAGGGAGTCTGCAGAGGTCCTCGAGAAATTGTCAAATGGAATGGACGCAGTCTTGGAGAAGAAGTTCAAAATTAAAATAAATCAATCCAAAAAAATTAATGGAGTGCAGTCGATCGAAGTCAGGTGAAGCAGGAAATACGAAATTAAAACAATTAATGGGACATGTTTCGTAACGTCTTGTATCTGAACGTTAATTTGGTAGACGGGGTTCCAGTGGTCGTACAGCATACCTTGAAACCATAGCTACCCATGGTATGTAAAATCGAAGTTATACTCCATCTGTAGGCGTAGCCATGCATTAAACTGTCAGGTGACCCCTCAAAACAAAGTGAATAGCGGTGCGTCCGTGTGTCGTTTTGAGGTACACAGACTACTGCGGTCATTTGAGCACGTTATACGTAAACCAGCGCATCCCATGAGACATCTTAACGAGGTTCAAGTCGCAAGGGCCGTCACTTTGATCCAGGAAGGATGGACTTTTCGTCGTGTTACTGTGGATTTCCATATCTCTCCGTCAGTTATTCAACGCTTGTGGAATCGCTACAATGATACAGGCCACTTCACAAGGAGGGTTGGACAAGGTCGTGGACGCATGACAAGCCCATAGGATGACCGATATCTGACCATCTGTGCGTTGCGGCGTAGATCAGCAACTGCCAGAGAACTGCAACAAGACCTCAGGAGGGTCCCTGAAGTCACGGTGTCTGACCAGACAGTAAGGAATAGGTTAAAAGAAGTGTCCTCAAGACCAGATGTCCAGTTCGAGTGCCCCGTTTAAAGCAGCAACATCGCGCAGCTCGCGCTCTGTTTGCCCGTACCCACGTCAACTGGCAACTTCGCCAATGGAGACCTGTGTTGTTCACAGACGAGCCCAGATTTCCCCTGACCCAGCGTGATGGAAGTCAACGTGTAAGGAGACGCCATGGTGAGCAGTGCATGCCAAATGTTGTCCAGGAAGGCGACCGATTCGGACAAGGTTCTGTGAAGCTGTGGGGTAACATCAGTATTGATGGCCGTATGGATCTTGCCGTCGTCCGTGGTAATCTTACCGCTGCGGGGTACATCGATGAGATACTGGTACAGCTTGTATTGGTTGTTACATACGATGCTGGCCCTGAATTCGTACTCATGCACGACAATGCCAGGGCTCATGCAGCGCGCATCACCAGAGGTGTCTTGCGAGAACTGGACATTCAAGATATGGAATGGCGAGCAGTGAGTCCCGACCTTAATCCCATCGAACATGTGTGGGATAGGCTTGACAGAAGTATTCGTGGGCGCCCTGTTCCACCACAGACTTTCCAAGACCTCGAACAGGCTCTCATTGAAGAATGGGACCTGATACCGCAACGTGACTTCCGTCGACTTACACGGAGCATGCCACGTAGGTGCCAAGCTGTGATAAATGCTCCTGGAGGATATACATCATACTAAAGCTCTCCAATTGTGATAAGAATCCACCCTAGAGGACTGTTATTACTTTGCTTTCGCCTCTATTTGGACATTTCCGTTTGTGTTCTGAAAATGAACGCGAATCCAACCGTGTTTTTTTTTTTTTTTTTTCCTATTTGCTTTACGTCGCGTCGACACAGATAGGTCGAATTTGAAGGAAGCGGCCGTGGCCTTAATTAAGGTACAGCCCCGGCATTTGCCTGGTGCGAAAATGGGAAACCACGGAAAACCATCTTCAGGGCTGTCGACAGTGGGGCTCGAACCCACTATCTCCCGATTACTGGATACTGGCCGCACTTAAGCGACTGCAGCTATCGAGCTCGGTAATCCAACCATGTTATTTTGCATACCGCAACGATAAAGAATAAAGGTTTAGTTGGTCATATACCTGGGTGTGAGGTATTGTTTTGTGGAGCATGGCATGCGTTCAAAAACATGTTCCCCTTATTTTTTTAAACTGTGTATTAGATTAGGAAATGAAGTCTTAAAAGAAATAAATGAATATTGTTAATACTGTTACATAGTAGAATAAATAACGATGATAGAAGTAAGGAAGACATAAAATATAGACTAGCACAAGCAAGGAAGGTCTTTACCGGGCAAGTTGGCCGTGCGGTTAGGGACGCGCAGCTGTGAGCTTGCATGCGGGAGACAGTGGGTTCGAATCCCACTGTCGGCAGCCCTGAAGATGGTTTTCCGTGGTTTCCCAATTTCACACCAGGCAAATGCTGGGGCTGTACCTTAATTAAGGCCACGGCCGCTTCCTTCCCACTCCTAGCCCTTTCCTATCCCATCGTTGTCGGATCGACGTAAAGCCCCTAGCGAGAAAAGAAAGGAAGGCCTAAGAAATTTGCTCACTTTGATCAAAATTTTAAATACTTTTAACAAGTATCATACAACAAGAAGCTGGATGGGAAGACGATTAAATATTAAATGGATGTGCCTGGGTCACTGTTTCGTGCCTCTGTTACGGCAAAGTACTGCGAACAGCACTACAGCATAGTATCATATCCCTAGCTGCAAGAAACAAAACAGCTATTCTAAACAGTTATTTTGAAACTATTTCGAGCTCGGAACAGAAACAGTTGAAACGATTACACAAAAATAGCAGTTTAGGCCACCTCTACAAAGAGGATAATATAGAATTATGATTACAAGCCTGGAAGGAAATGACTACTGAAGGCATTGTTGTCGACTCATGCGTCGTGTAATATAGTGTGCCGTGAACAATGGTGATGGTGATCATTGTTTTAAGGGAAAACTACGACCAGGCAACCATATCTCTTAACCATAATAAGAGAAGAATGGAGATATCGGCAAAAGAAAGGGAAGGGTAAATTTAATACAGTGGGAAGAGGATAAGAGTTGGCTAAAAGGAGGCCACATAACAAATATGAAATATGAACGTGAGGAGCCTAGCACAAGTACAATAAATGGAAACAATATTAGACTCAGCTAGATACTCAGCTCCTTGGCCGAATTATCCATCGACCATAGATTCGATTCCTGACTACGTCGGGGATTTTAACTGCGTATAGTTACATGCAACACATCTGATTAACAACCACCAAAGAAACGCGCAATCGTAAATACATCCCTCCATATAGGACTGACGTCAGGAAGGGAATCCGGCGCTAAAACTGGCCCGAATTCACAGCAATAGCCGGCCAAAATAAACTGAGGAAAAGTCAGGGAGAAAAAGCAGAACAATAAAGATAAATTTTACGTCCTATTAACTACTTTTACGGTTTTCGGAGACGCCGAAGTGCCTGAATTTAGTCCCGCAGGAGTTCTTTATCGTACCAGTAAATCTACTGACACGAGGCTGATGTATTTGGGCACCTTCAAATACCACCGGACTGAGCCAGGATTGAACCTGCCAATTGGGGTCAGAAGACCAGCGCCTCAACCGTCTGAGCCACTCAGCTCGGCAAAAGAATAAGACGAAGAAGAAGAAGATTAGGGTCAGCTGAAGATCCGTTGGTCACCCCTCCATCCGTCCAAGTTAAAAGTACATCTGAGGCTTAAAATCAGAAGAGTAACAACAATCACAACGCTACTTTATTGAATATATTATGACACTTACGCACAGCGACAATTGCGCACACATCAAAGTTTGAACATAGAGTTTGTGACTGAACATAGAATTTGTGACAATCGCGCACATATTCAAACTGGGAAAGGAAATCGATGTGCTCTTTTTAAGGAGGACTCGTGTCGTAAATTTCGGAGGGTGCTAATACTGGCACTACCTACACAAAAGATCGAAAATGTGTATAGGCAGGCTTACCAACAGATATAACCTGGTTTTATGAGTCAGTGCATACCTGACTTTTCAAAGCTTAATATGAACAATACGAAAAGAGGGGAGAGATAAGACAATGATTCAATATCTAAGGCGTACACCGTATTCAGAATGATTGTTATCTGTAAGCAACAAACCAACAGCAAGAACAACAAAGAAAGCATATGGACCTACAAGAGAATACAGTATACATTTCTCCCATCATAATGAAGGACAAGTTACATGTTCCGATCGTCAAACAAAAACCTTTAAATCCAGAGAGATTAATTTTATTCTTATGATATAATTCCTCACATTAATAGTCACAACTATTTACACAAAATTAACTTCTCTCCACTCTGAATTATTTCCCTAACTGAACGTGCCTCCTACCGGGAACGAACAAGGCACACATAACCATATCCAGAATCGTCTAATTTAAGCTGATAACGTACAGGCATTCTTCCGAGTCTTCTCTTTCAGGAATAATAAGAACACTGGTGAGAAGTGAATCTCGTCTCCTTACAGAACACAATTATTCTTCTAGATTAAAAACCTTCCTCTTTCCAGTACATTACATTGATTGCAGTGAATTTTAACATCTCTCTCTTTCTCATGAACTTCATCTCGAAGACGGTTATGTTTCTTAGAACTAAGTTAAAAATCTGTAGCAGCTCGATGAGAGGTACACGTCCTGTCTGTAAAGTAGGATTTCCCGTTGTAATCAATGTAATGTATTACCGATCTGTCTGTAGAGTTGATCAGAACTGAGTATATCCAGTAATGGCTGGTGAAGTTTCGTATAGGAAGGGCGCGTTATGGTTTAAATAGAGATATGGATAATGACTAATCACACATATTTACACATACTAGTATAAACAATAACAGATACTATGCCAAAACCCTTCTAAGTTTACCTCACCATTAATTCCTATGTCAGATCCACCCTTCTTTCTTTAACTGTAGGCCTAGCAAATCTCTCGATCATAGCCTACACATGTTTACCTCTCACATGCCATTGTACTTCTTAGGATTATCTTTATTCTATCTAATGTGATTAGTATGGTTGCAGTATTATTTTCAACAATGGCACATTCGTAAATACAAGTCAATGAACTGTGTAGCTTTCTTTCTTTCTTTCTTTCTTTCTTTCTTTCTTTCTTTCTTTCTTTCTGAGAACTACGTTCTACCCCTATCGGTCACTGCTTGTGACCGAGAGCCTCTCATTACAACAGACCTCTCCCCAAGAAACATAGCCAGCCACAACATTTGGAGGCCATGTACTTTAAACGTCTGCTCCGCGGTCACATGGGGATTGTGACCGGGAGCTGATATATACGGTTTTACGCTGCATCCTGAAGTCAAATTTCGCAGTTTAGTAAAATTAGTCACTTTCCTTTTGAGCTTAAAACCTGTATCCTCCTATATACATGGTGAAGCCGAACTCCACCGACGAACTTTCAGACGTTCATCAAGGATACGTATTGAGTGTATTGGTATGAGGGATCCGTCATCTCCGGTGGCTCGTTACTAAGTAATTGAATTTCGTTTGATGTGTTGCCCCAATTAACTTTGCACCTGCATTACACTGAAAAGAATAATAATACAACCTGTGACAATAACGTTCGGTGAATGAAGTCAGAACGGTCGATCCGCCAACACTGGCGACACACAACGCTACACCTGCGTAGCAGCACGTTTTGACCACCTGCTCCCAACGTTGTTCAGTTGAGCATCATGTGTGTGCCGTGTAAGACCTGTTTGACACAGTGCGTGTTTAGTGCGTTGGTTCTGAACTACGAACAGGAACATGAACGACCAAGAGATCAATGTACAGTTTTGTTTTAGGCTTGGCAAGACACCGAAAGAAATGCATGCGATGCTGGTACGTGTTTATGAAGATCAAGCACTGTCCTTGAAGTGTGTTTACGAGTGGTTCGCCCGTTTTCGAGGAGGCCGGGGAAGTGTTTCTTACAACCCCCGTAGCGGAAGACCGGCGACCGCCGTCAGTGACGAAAACATTGAGAAGGTGAGGACATTAATCACAAACGATCGGCGATTAACTGTGCGCATGATAGCGCATGAACTGCAGATTAACCGTGAATCCGTGAAACAAATCGTTACCCAGAAGTTAGGGAAGAAGAAAATATGTTCTCGTCTTGTGCCACATCACTTGACTGATGATCAGAAGCAGGCACGTTTAGAGGCTTCACAGGATTTTGTCGAAACGGTGGCTACGACACCAAATGTCTTGAACTGTATTGTCACTGAGGATGAAACGTGGCATCTCAGGTACGACCCTGAAACGAAACGGTAAAGCATGGAATGGCGTTCTCCGGGATCCCCTTGTGAAAAAAGGTCAGAGCCGAAAAGTCAGCCATCAAGTTCGCTTTGAAAGGAAAAAGATTTGACGATATTCCTGACATACAACGAAATGTGACGAGGCTTTTGAACACCATCCCAAACGGTGCCTTCTTGCAAAGTTTTCAGGACATGTATCGTTGATCTCAGCAGTGCATAGTTATGGGAGGGGACTATTTCAAAGGACAGTAAGGTCACTGACGTTCATTGTTCATCCATGTTGATAGTACAGGACTATTCACCAAACTTTATTGCCACAGGTTGGAATAATAATAATAATAATAATAATAATAATAATAATAATAATAATAATAATAATAATGTTATTTGTTCTATATCCGTCCTGAATGCTAGTTACTGACAGACGCCGGGGTGTCGGAATTTTTTTTTTTGCTAGGGGCTTTACGTCGCACCGACACAGATAGGTCTTATGGCGACGATGGGATATGAAAGGCCTAGGAGTTGGAAGGAAGCAGCCGTGGCCTTAATTAAGGTACAGCCCCAGCATTTGCCTGGTGTGAAAATGGGAAATTACGGAAAACCATCTTCAGGGCTGCCGATAGTGGGATTCGAACCTACTATCTCCCGGATGCAAGCTCACAGCCGCGCGCCTCTACGCGCACGGCCAACTTGCCCGGTGTGTCGGAATTTTGTCCAGCAGGAAATCTTTAACATGCCGGAAGCCAACGACAACGAGTTGTTACTCTTAAGATACACTTTAAAGGATATACAGGCTGTTTCACTGTTGTGAAGGTATTTTCACTGAAAGAAGGATGACTAGGATGAATAAATCATAATTACATTATTAATCTGTAACAAGCCACCGGAAGACCCTGGGTCCCTTATACCAAAATAGTCAGAGGGTATCCCTGAGCAACCTCCGACATTTTGACGCTGGAGTTCGGGTTCAACCTGTATAATAAACTGAGAAGTAAAATTTAAGATATTAATGTTTATTGGGAGGGCACGTGACCCTGTGATGTTATGCGCCATCCGCCACATTGTTAAACGAGTCTGGGCTAACCCAAGAATGCGATCCTGATATAGAAATCAACCCAGAGCCGGCAATGCAAGGAGTGTGCTTCTGAAACGAAAACATTTTGTGTGTAGCTGTGACGTCCAGTTCGAAACACTTTGGCGAGTAGTGAAGTGTTATGTGTCATCGGTCTTGCTTTACGGTGTCGAAGAATGGACACTAAAGGTCTCATCAATGAACCAATTTCATACCTTTGAAATGTGGTTGTCCCATTGAGTTTTGTTTTTATTACATTTGACTTTACATCGAACCGATACAGATAGGTCTCACGGCGACGATGGGACAGGAGAGAGCTAGGAGTGGGAAGGAAACGGGCGTGGCCTTAATAAAGGTACAGCCCCAGCATTCGCCTGGTGTGAAAATGGGAAGCCACTGAAAACTATCTTCAGAGCTGCCGACAGTACGATTCGAACCCACTATCTCCCGAATACTTCCATAAAGTGCTGAACATCCTATGGACAGACCATGTCAGCAACGAGGAGATACTCCGTCTTGCCAGGAAATCACATGAAGTTGTGGACCCTCGCAAAAAACGCAGGCAAGAATCCTATTTCAGTCACATCTTCGGAAATTAAATAGGCTAATACAACTCGTTATAGAATGCTAGGTTCCCCAGTAGGTAGCGGTGGTAGAATAATGTCCACGGTATCCCCTGCCTGTCTAAGAGGCGACTGAAAGGGGCTCTCAACCTGGGAGCGTGGATTGGTGACTATGGTTCCCCTAGCTGAGTCTAACATTGCTTTCAATCTTATGGCTAGGAGTGAGAAAGAAACGATTGTGGTCTTGATTAAGGTACAGCCTCAGCATTTGCCTGGTGTGAAAATGGGAAACCGCGGAAAACCATCTTCAGGGCTGCCGACAGTGGAGTTCAAACCCAGTATCTCCCGAACGTAGTCACAGCAACGTAACTCAAACCGCGTAGCTACTTGTTCTTCGGATCTTCCGCTAGACCAAGACAGGATAGTGCAGTGTTAAAGAAAGGTAATAAAATTGGAGAGTCCACGATTTTTAAACAGTTGCACGAGGGCTGGAAGGGGGTCCACTCAGGCTCTGGAGGTCAGATGAATAGAGGGGGTTCGATTCCCGCCTCAGCAATTCTCGAACTGGTTCCCCCAGTTATTCTCCAGGCAAATGCCAAGATGGTACCTAACTTAAGGCCACAGTCACTTCCTTCCCTCTTCCTAGCCTTTCTCTTCCAATCTTCCCATCCCGCACAAGGTCATTGTTCAGCATAGCTGGTGAGACTGCCCAGGAGAGGTACTGGTCCTCCACTCCAGTTGTATCCCCGACCCAAAGTCTCACGCTCCAGGACACTGCCCATGAGGCGGTAGAGGTGGGCTCCCTCGCTGAGTCCGTGGGAAAAACAACCCTGGAGTTTAAATAAATAAATAAATAAATAAATAAATAAATAAATAAATAAATAAAAGTGGAAGACTGACGGTGCTGTCATCTAGTGATCGTAAAGTTTACATGCGTTTTTGTCAATGCTATTCTGTCTTGTTTTATAGCAAGATCTTTGATTTGAGCACCTCCAAATACCACCTCGAACTCGTCAACTTGTGCTCATCTCTTCTACCGTGTGAACCCCTTAACCCGACACACAAATAGATCTGGACCTGATATGACCGAACATGTCCTTGGAAATAATAATAATAATAATAATAATAATAATAATAATAATAATAATAATAATAATAATAATAATAATAATAATAATAATAATAATAATAATGTAATCGTTAATCAGTGTAAACATACGACGTTCCTCCGTTCATCATAACGGGTCAAAGCAGAAGTCGTATATTCCTTCGTGGAGTTTTAAGCTGGAGTATCTCTCTATTTCGACTCTTCTTTATTTCTCTCTCTCTCTCTCTCTCTCTGCTTCTCAAGGTTTAATCTGCCTCAAGACGAATTCTTTGTCTTGTTTGTGAGACCAATCTTTCGCAGCACACATCACTTCATTGTCGCCAACAAATTGCTTTCCGGGGGGAAGTGATTCGTCCACTGTAGAAACATGTGGAAGTCCTTCCCTGGACGACCAATTCAATTCTGACGTCATGAATGGCGACTGAACGATCTTCTTTTAGTCTCGCCGTCCTTTTTCCACACTCACTGATAATTAAACATGTACACAATGGGACGGCCTGTCTCGCTCGACTGAGATTGACCCTCAACTTCTACTTAAAGAAACATTATGTGCCGTGCGTGCTGTTCTCCACATCCCACTGAAGACAAGAGAGAATGGTTCACTATTGATTTCCTAGACTAATGAGTTCAGAAGAGAACCAGAAAGTCACATAATAATAATAATAATAATAATAATAATAATAATAATAATAATAATAATAATAATAATAATAATAATAATAGCCTGGTGCAGCCATTGTAAGGCAGACCCTCCGACGAGGATGGGTGACATCTGCCGTGTGTAGGAAACTACGTGTTACTGTGGTGGAGGATAGTGTGAGTTGCAGGGATGTTGGGGACATTACAAATATCCGGTCCCCAAGCCAGAGGAAATAACCATTTAAGATTAAAATCTCCGACCTGAACGAGAATCGAACCCTGGGCCCTCTGAACCGAAGCCGACTTCGCTGACCATTCAGCCAAGGAACCGGACAAATGGAAACTCGTATCCCCATCTCAAGATGGCGGGGCTCTTTTCAGGCACAACTCCAGTGGAGGAAGAGTTACACAAGTGCCATTTAACCACATACCAGCACTTCTGCTAATCTTAAATTTTTGCACTACCGGGAATCGAACCCGGGCCTCCGAGAACGCAATTTGATTTACGTCGCATAAGACACAGATGGGTCTTATGGCGACGATGGGATAAGAAAGGGAAGGAAAATGGGAAGGAAATGGCCGTGACCTTAATTAAGGTGTGAAAATGGGAAATCACGGAAAACCACCTTCAGGGCTGCCGACAGTGGAGTTCGAACTCGCGATCTCCCGGATGCAAGCTCCAAACTGCGCGCCCCTAACCGCACGGCCAACTTTTTGCATATTGCTATACATCGCATCGACACAGATTGGTCTTATGACTATGATGGGATAGGAAAGGGCTAGGAGTGGGAAGAAAGCCGTCGTGCATTAATTAAGGTACAGCCCCAGAATTTGCCTGGTGTGAAAAGTACACGGTGTGTCTATGTGTACATGGGCCCTACGTCAACATACTGCTCGTTCGTCAATTTCGCGAGAACCCATTGTTCACTGAGGCATTTTTGCTTCTCCTATCGTATGCGTTCCACTGTTTTGGCTTGTGTCATCACTTCCGATACACCCTGTATATTCACTTGTAAAAAACTTTATGTAATATACATAGTTTGAACTTTAAAATCAGAAAAATTTTAACTTTTTGGCCCTTGATACCATTTCTCATCGCACGATATTTTATTTTTTTCTATACATATTGTGAACTATTAATACTCTGAGGTTCTTTCGAAATACAGGGCTAGTCCTAAGTGAAAGGAGGAGCGGAAAGGAACTGGCCACCCTACCGCACGTAAACTCCGGCTCAGGAACACCTCTGCGGAGGTTCGGACCTGCCTTCGGACAGAATAACCCTTACCTACCTACCTAACTCCTAAGTGAAAGTTGCGTTATAAGCAATAGAATGCCTTTTCAGATATCTCGCCTAAAATGAGAAATAATCATTGTTAAAAGGTGGGAAGCGAGAATTGTTTCTAATTTCTTTCATACATTATCCAAACGATTTCTTGATGTCTTTTTCTTTATTAATCCGTTTACCCACCAGGGGTGGTTTTTCCCTCGGTCTGAGCGAGGGATCCCACCTCTAGCGCTTCAAGGTCAGTGTCTTGGAGTGTGAGACTTTGGGACAGGGGGAAAGACCAGTACATCACCCAGGCGGCCTCACCTGTTATGACGAACAGAGGCCTTGTGGAAGAGATGGGAATATCGAAAGGGATAGACAAGGGGGAGGAAAGGAAGTGGCCGTAGTCTTAAGTTAGGTATCTCGCCGGTATTTGCCTGGATAAGAAGTCGGAAACCACAGAAAATCACTTTGAGGATGGCTGACGTTGGAATCGAACCCCTCTTTACTCAGTTGACCTCCCGAGGCTGAGTGGAGTCCGTTTCAGCCCTCGTACCACTTTTTAAATTTCGCGGCAGAGCCGGGAATCGAACTCGGACCTACGGGGTTTGGCAGCTGATCACACTAACCATAACACCACGGAGGTGGACATTTTTGATGTAAGACATAATTTTATAAGATGTTCCAAAATATAGTGATCATTGCATTTTACTGTAATTTTATTTTTATTAGGAAAATTTGTGTAGATTACATTCAATTTGTGTGCTTAATTTAAGAAATTTGCATATGGTTTAAACATATTTTAATACGCATCTAATTTTAATTTGATTTGTGTATTCTTAATCTATGTTCATTTCAAGGAGGGCTTTATAGTACCTAGCCTCAATTAGATATTAATTTAATTCTTAAATTTTGTAGTAGTTTCAATTTATTTTCGAAATTGGCACAGTTTCAAGGTTGCTAGTGCTACATAACACTTCACATGAGATTTAATTTTAATTTTAGAGCTGTTGTGTAGTTGTTTCAATTTATATATAATTATTCTTTATTTATTCTAACCATACTCTCCATTTAGGGGCTGCCTGGCCGAGGCGGTAAAGGCGTGCTCGGTTCGCCCGGAAGGACGTGGGTTCGAATCCTCGTCAGGAAGTCATAAAAGTTAATAAACTAGATTTCCACTTCCGGAGGTGCATATGGCCCTGAGGTTCACTCAGCCTACACCAAAAATGAGTACCAGGTTAATTCCTGGGGGCAAAGGCGGCCGGGCGTAGAGCCAACCACTCTACCCCATCACGTGCCGCGGTTAACAATGGTGGAAGCCTTTACCTTCCACTCCTCCAAGGGCCTTCATGGCCTGTACGGAGGTGTCTTTGTCTTTTATGCTGTCCATTTAATCATCTTTGTTTCGTATTCATTCTTTTGGAGATATATAATGGAAACTTTCATGGCATCTGCTTCGTTATCTGCGGTATTAGAACAGATCTAGATAATAATAATAATAATAATAATAATAATAATAATAATAATAATAATAATAATAATGTTTACTTTACGCCCACTAACTACATTAACGTTTATCGGAGACGCCGAGGTGCCGTAATTTAGTCTCGCAGGAGTTCTTTTACGTGCCAGTAAATCTACCGATACGAGGCTGACGTATTTGAACACTGTCGAATACCACCGGACTGAAACAAGGTCGAACCTACCAAGTTGGGGTCAGAAGGCCAGCGACTCAACCTTCTGGACCACTTAGTCTGGAAGATCGAGATCATTGCCCTGAATACAGAAAAGTACAATGTGACAAATCTAGAAATACGTTTTGTGTCTTTTAGTCTTTGAATTTCCCTCCAGTAGAGGAAACGAAACTTCGCCGCTCCGTGTAATATTCTTAGAATAATTTTCAGGAAGCATTCCTTTAATTTCACCCAATCTGATGCCGATAAAGACGCGGACGTGAAACCAAACTTCCATTGCTGAGAGCTCATGCTAATGAGTAGGACTGATTGTTTTAAAATGCTGCCTTTGTTTTGTTCGGAAGGAGCATCTTACGGGCCACAACCTTCTTGCGGCGCCCTAATACCACCTCAATATTTGTGCACTGGCCTACGATTTTCGGCTCCTAATTGGACTTCGTGTATTGATTCTCTGTGCTTCACGTTAGAGCAGAACAAACAAAGATGATAGAGATGTATTAACTAACATAAATGTTGGACGGAGAGGGAAAAGTATCTTGTAAACCATCCGTGAAGAGGTTTCCCAAACCACTGCAAAATACATCGAAACATTTAATAACATGCAGTGCATATAACACAGCTATTGTCTATTTCTTTCTTTTCGTGTACAACTGGCATTTCTATCCACCTACAGAACAAATCTAAATTCCCAGTGCCATTATAAATATATGTTATTTTAGTAATAACTATACTTATAAACTATACAAAGTGTTTCAGACATTTACGGCAAAACTGCACGGTTAGATTCTTCATATGTAGAGAAAACAAGACGATGATATAAACGTGGGTCTGGAAATACTTAATTACTAAGATATCAGACTCTCAAGTATTGTAAACATTTTATTTGCTAGACATTAGTTTGAGCTTCCTATATTTATGCACTCTGTTGATTACCTTGCAAAATGTGTCCAAACCTCTCATCGTCTCATTTCTCAGAAATGCCTGGTATTGTTCGTATCGTTATCTCTCCTTCACCAATTATATAGCCTTTATCCACATCGCACCTTCTGGCTAGAGAGAGGGTGTTAGAGTCTAGGATATCCGCTCGACCCTTCTGAAATTTAACAACTCTGTACAATTCTTCTACGAAGTACTGCTACCTCTTCCATGAGAGTCGCGTACACCAACGACTTTAGTATCCCTGCACAAAGAGGTCAAATGGGTTTATATCAAGTAAACGTTGAGGCCAAGCAATTGATCCACATCTACTTATCCATAGATCGGGATGACCTGCACTAAGGTGATCACAGAGACATATAATAAAACGTGCAAGGGCCTCGTCGTGCACGAAGTGAGTGCTAGAGGCAAGTCTTGCGAGAAAGTCTGGTATAACAGAAATTATCAGTTTCCAGACCTATATTTGTATAACCTTCTTGTCTGCACTACATACGAGGAACTGAACCATGCAATTTTACCGTGCATGTTTGAAACCCTCTGTACTGAGTATTAAGTGTGCAATTAAATATGACAAGACTATATAATGTATTTATCTGCTCTTAGTGTGAGTTTATTTCTGACTGACCCTCAAAATCAAATCAGTCATCGCTGATATACATTTAGGGCTGTTGCCCAGGTGGCAGATTCTCTGTTAATTACATATTCCCCCCCACCCCTCCTGTGGCACTACACACCTGATGGACCTTCGCCTCCTGGACCTTGGCCTCCTAAGCAACCACTGCTTACGGGGTTACACATGGTCAGTGCGACGAATCCTTTTGGCAGTTATTCTTGCCTTGTACGACCGGGGTCACCATCTCACTGTCAGATAGCTTCTTATTTATTATCACGTAGGCAGAGTGGATCTCGGACCAGCTCTCAGGTCCAGGAAAAATTCCCTATTCTGGCCGGGAATCGAACACGCGGCCTCCGGGTGGGAGGCAAGCATGCTACCCCTAGACCGCGGGGCCGGCTAATTAACATCATTAAATAATTAAATAAATTATTAAATTATTAAATAATTTCAAAGAAATTGGAAATTTATCGTACATTTCCCTCGATATATTATTCCAGTTCCTAATTCCCCTTCCTGTAAACGAATATTTGCCCTAATTGTCCTCTTGAATTCCAGCTTTTATCTTCATATTATGATCTTTCCTACCTTTAAAAGCTCAATTCAAGCTTATGCGCATACTAACGTCATTCCACATCATCTCATCACAGACAGCTCTGAACATCCGCTTAGTCGAGTAGCTCGTCTCTTTACTCACAAGTCTTCCCAGACCAATCTTTGTAACATTTGCGTAACACTACCCTTTCGTCAGAAATCATCCAGAACGAATCGTGCTGCTTTCCTTTGGATCTTTGGATCCCTCCTCGTTAAAACATTCACATTTGGTATTTTACTGATGGACTGGCACATTCTTTTGGCGGGGGTTCCATCCCGGCTCAAACCACTGGTATTTGAAGGAACTCAAAACGGTCATCCTCATGTAGGTAGATTAACTGGTACGTAAAAGAACTCCTGCGTGACAAATTTCCGGCACCCCGTCTTCCCAAAAAAAAGTAAAACTAGTTACTGAGGCGTAAAACCATAATATTCTTCTTCTTATTCTTTCTTCGATTTTGGCCTAATTTGGACCACGGAAAACAATTGACTTGCTGGTTAGTCATTTTTTTTCTCCCAGAACTTCTTCATCATTTCTCTGTGGTTCCTCTTCCTCTCCTCTGACCATGTTTTCTTGGACTTTTCAATTTGTTTTTCCTGGAACCCCTTGAATTTATCAATTTTACCTCGAAACATATCTCTTATTATTGCGCTTATACGGCCGCATTGGACCATTGTAGTCAATTTCTGTCCGGTCTTCTATGATGTTTTATGGTTTTTTTCCTTTCTGTTCTTCCAGTATTTCTTCATTCTATCTGATATTCTTTGTCGTTCTTCTTCTGAAAATGCCCTTTCAGTTGTTTCTCTTTTAACAGATTTTGGTAGGAATATAATTTGACTATTCTTCAATTTATTTACTTTGTTAGATTTATTCTTTAAATCCTCCAGTGTTATGTCTAATTCTTTCATGTCTTCTTTTATTTCTTTTATCCAGACAGGATGTTGCTTTTTTTTTTTTTTTTCCAAAGCTTTTCCAAAATTCTGCGTATTAACCTGTCTTGAGGTGTTCTCAGCAGATGACCAAAGAATGATATTCTCTTCTTTCTTATGAAATCCGTTATAGGTTCTATTTCATGATATACTGCTGCATTAGGGTGATATGCCATTCTCCTTCTTTTTGGTACTTCTTATTAATGCATGTTCTTACTATTCTTCTTTCTATTTTTAAAATTATCTCTATTAAAGATTTCTTTTGGATTAATGCCAACTTCCTCCATGTCCTTTCTTGTTTCTTCTACCCAATTAGTAGTTTTTTTTTTTTTTTTTTTTTTTTTTGCTAGAGGCTTTACGTCGCACCGACACAGATAGGTCTTATGGCGACGATGGGATAGGAAAGGCCTAGGAGTTGGAAGGAAGCGGCCGTGGCCTTAATTAAGGTACATCCCCAGCATTTGCCTGGTGTGAAAATGGGAAACCACGGAAAACCATTTTCAGGGCGGCCGATAGTGGGATTCGAACCTACTATCTCCCGGATGCAAGCTCACAGCCGCGCGCCTCTACGCGCACGGCCAACTCGCCCGGTAGTAGTTGTTTTTAATTTGATGATGTAGTTAAAGATTTTTTGTTCGTCGACTCTCGTTCATTCTTGTGAGGTGCCCATAAAAACTTCGATTAAAGGAGAATTATTATTATTATTATTATTATTATTATTATTATTATTATTATTATTATTATTATTATTATTATTATTATTATTATTATTATTATTATTATTATTATTATTATTATTATTATTGCTTTTTGCACATATCGGTTCGGCCGCATAGGACCACATTAACACTTGTCTGTCTTTCTGGATGTCCAGAACTCCTTCATTTGGTGGAGAATACAGTTCTTCGCACTTCGGACCACTTTGCGCCAGGTCTTCTCATTCGTTTCAAAAGATCCTTTATCTCGTGAACCCAGATCCTGAACTTATTTATTTCTTGAAGTAGTGCCTCAGGGCACAGATCCTCCTTCATTACAGTTTCCCATGAAGTGGTACATTTTCAAGTCACGAGAAGATTATGAATTCCGCGTGATATGCTGGTATTTGGCATTCTAGAGAGATGATGGGTGAACACGAGACGGTGCTTCATCTTAGAAAGTCACAGCTTTTCATATTTAGAACACAGCACTTTCTGCATTTGATCTTAGGGGATATTAGCCCTCGGAATTTTGACGTGGGCCGTGGATCATTCTCAGGAATTTCGTCTCTTTTATTTGTATCATTTCTATCTCACTGTTAATGGGTTCGAACCCCACTGTCGGTGGCCCTGAAGATGGTCCTCCGTGGTTTCCCATTTTCACATCAGGCAAATGCTGAGGCTGTACCTTAATTAACGCCACAGCCGCTTCCTTCGCACTCCCAGGCTTTTCCTATCAAATCGTCGTCATAAGATCTGTGTCAGTGCGACGTAAGGCAAAAAAATATACTATCTCACTGTCATGAGTGAGGACGAAGCACACGGCGGCGTATAGGGCTTTAGGACATACTACAACGGTGTTAGGTTTGCTCGGACTGAAATGTTAAAAACATTTACCCTCTTTAGGCCTATTCAATCGCGAAATTGCCATCGTTTGCCCCCGTGTAGCAGTGGGTGACACCAAACGACGAGCACACTGGGTCACCGGAGTGAAACCCTGGAAATTTCACTATTCATAAGGCCTAAAGATCTTAAATATCTTCATCATTAACGAGTACACGACTGACTGCTCAGTTATGTAGACTACAGCAAGGAGACGTCATACCAGACGTCGCATGTGCGTGCGCCCTTTAGAATTCCCATCAAGCATATTTCTGGCAGTGGACCAGCAAGTGGCCTTGAAGTACTGCCGAGCGTTTTGGCCAATAAGAATGCTACATTTTTCTTCGATAATGAAAATGTACACTCTATTGGTTAGGTATTTAGAAGCAGCCATAATATCTGCTGTAGTTAAATGAACACGGTGGGCGACACCAAATGACGAGCCCACTGGGTCACCGGGGCGAAACGCTGGCAATTTAACTATTCAAAAGACCTAAAGAACTTAAATGTTTTCATCATTAATACAGTTTTCTTGAAAGGAATTCTGGGGACCTACAATTTCAGCTACTGCTTGTAATGTTTCAACCTGGAGACGCGACATGTTGAAGTTACCTTCTTTCTTTAGTTTTGGCCATCTCAGGACCACGTTAATTCGTATCAGCTTCGTTTCTCCGGGTCTTTCTTCCTGTCCAATATTCTTTCATTCTCATGCTTTGCTACCTTCTTCGCTCTTCTGTCTATGATGATTTTTTTCTGGGCCTAGTTCTGCCCTGAGAACCCGTGCAAGCCTGAATGTTTGATTTAAAAGTCATCCTGTTGTATGTGTTGAACTAATATATTATTGCAGTACCTAACAAAAGTTTAAGACCAGTAGCGAAAATCAGTTAATGAACTCCTGGTCGTATATTTATGGTACGATTTAACTCCTGGTCCTAGATTTATGGTACGAATTGGTCTGCAAAATATTTTTTGGCTTACTTGTGTTGATATGCAACTAACGAAAAAGAATCGTTGAAATATCGAATGGTTTATAAGTTACTTTTGTGTACAAAGGCCAACGTATTCATTAACCCTCCTGCAGATGATGTTTCATTCACTTCCGTTCAGACCTTTGACTTTACATCCTTGTTCTTCCTGGTACCTTCCTCTTTGATCGTCTTAAGCAATCATGCAGCTGGTCACTATTGAGCAATAATGTGGAGCCGAAGTAATAATGTCTGAAGTAGTGTAGAGTCTCTCAAAAACTCCACGTCAGTACGATGAAGTGAAAAGCAAAGCGAAGTCACCTCCGTACAGGCCATGAAGGCCCTTCGAGGAGTGGAAGGTAAAGACTTCCACCATTGTTAACCTCGGCACGTAATGGGTTAGAGTGGTTAGCTCTACTCCCGGCCGCCTTTGCCCCCAGGAATTAACCTGTTACTCATTTTTGGAGTAGGCTGAGTGAACCTCGGGGCCATATGCACCTCCAGAAGTGGAAATCTGGTTTCTTAAATTTTACGACTTCCTGACGGGGTTTCGAACCCACGTCCTTCCGGGCGAACCGAGCACGCCTTTAACGCCTCGGCCAGGCAGCCCCTATACGATGAAGTACGTGTCAGTTTTTTATTCAAGCATGATAAAATTAATATATTCTGTAAATTTGTATTTAGAATATCATACCTTATGACGTAGTAATTTGGTATTCATTTATGCAAGGTTTAGTTTTTATTTGATGAGAACTAATGCGAAATCTTAACAATTTTTCGGTCATTAAAAGTATGTCAAGATTAGTACAAGTCAGAAAACACTTCATGTAGAATCTTACACCAAACCGTCTCCTGTAATGCATGCCAAACCCACTGATAATGCTTTGCTCAAGAAAACTTATACTAACAGTTCATAATTTGAAATTTATTTCAGGTGAGTCTCTCAGACCAAACGTCAGTAACAATGTTAATGCTTTCTCACCTCGGCAGCTGAGGGTTAAAATACAGTAGGTCTTATGGCTACTTTTCTAAACACCTAACCAATAGAGTGTATATTTCCGTAAAAGCCGAAAGATGAAAGTATAACAGTGTCATTTTTTCTGCATTTTTCGCGGCACTCACTTCCCAGTTCGGATGGTGACTGAAACTTACGTAATTTTTATTTCCTTCTTGAGAATTATTCCTTATACAAGATTGAAGAACATTGCTTTGGTGTGTCCATCGAAATACGGCGGGATGACCTCTCCTTAAGCCACCTGGAGATTTCAATCCGGGTCGAGCGTGATCTAAGCTGCAGGTGATCAGTATGCAAGATAATCGCACAGCATCTCTAGCTCTACACGTGAGCCAAGTGAGGTGGAAACTCAGTAATTCCCAGGCGAGCATGCCGGCGATATGAATCACACATATTGCCGAGTCATAGCCGAGCTGGTCACGCGTGTGTGTAGATAGGAATTATCCTGGTTTACACAAAGAGAAAGGAACAAAAAGTTCAATCATGTCACATGTATGAGTCAGTGATTACACCTGCATGTTACACTCAATCTTCCAAGAACCGGAACAATCCACGTTGTAGTGTAACCACATCACGAAGGTCACCAAGTGTAGTGATAACTCTGATTGCAAGGCACTCGTATCTTTCAAGCAATACACTGAAAAAGTGAAAAATCCACAGCCTGTTTCCAGTCATTCGACCGGGTCAGGAATAAAATGAATGAAGCCCCATCTAGCGGCTAGGATAGTAATTGTCCCGGCTGCCGAAGCCTGTCGCACTCCTCTGGGGCAATGATTAATGACTTTAATGACTGACAGATGAAATAAAATATTAGTGGAGAGTGTTGTTGGAATGAAAGATGCCAGGGAAAACCGGAGAACCCGGAGAAAAATCCTGGTTTAACTCTGCTTTGTCCAGCACAAGTCGCACATGGAGTGACCGGCATTTGAACCACAGAACCCAGCGGAGAGGGCCGGCGCGCTGCTGCCTGACCCACAGAGGATCTACACACACTGAACAAATAGTGAACAAAATTGAATCAGTTGTTCTGAATTTCTGTAAACTGAGTTATCCAGACAGTGGAACTTAAAACCGAAGCAAACCCCATAGCACTACAGCCCTTGAAGGGCCTTGGCCTACCAAGCGACCGCTGTTCAGCCCGAAGGCCTGCAGATTGCGAGGTGTCGTGTGGTCAACACGACGAATCCTCTCGGCCGTTATTCTTGGCTTTCGAGACCGGGGCTGCTATCTCACCGTCAGATAGCTCCTCAATTCTAATCACATAGGCTGAGTGGACCTCGAACCAGCCCTCAGATACAGGTAAAAATTCCTGAGCTGGCTGGGAATCGAACCCGGGGCCTCCGGGTAAGAGGCAGGCACGCTACCCCTACACCACGGGGCAGGCCAGTGGAACGTAAGGCTCTAAAAAGTAATATATGAGGCACCTAAAGTAGGTTCTTATACAGCTCTATTTAGGTTCTATAAAACGTGCAGTAGGCCTCAATAAACTCGCTAAACTCTATTATAATAAGGCACGAAAGCAAACCCCATGGCACAACAGCCCAGAAGGGCCATGCACTACCAAGCGACCGCTGCTCAACACAAAGGCCTGCAGATTATGAGGTGTCGTCTGGTCAGCTCGACGAATCCTCTCGGCCGTTATTTTGGCTTTCTAGACCACTACCCCTACACCGTGGGGCCGACTATAACAAGGTACCACACTCATTTAATGAATATTGAAAAGAAACATATTTCAGACTTTGAAAGTGTCCATACACAAATTGAATACTGTGTTTCCTTTGCAATGTTTTTGATCATCACTGTTCCCGTTTGCCTCACAGTATATGACAAACATTTTTCTAGGTTTTCCATGGAAAAGTTATAGCGCTTATCATTCAGAATTAATTTATAAGTACCGAGTGAGTTGGCCGTGCGGTTAGGGTCGCGCAGCTCTGAGCTTGCATTCGGGAGATAGTGAGTTCGAATCCCACCGTCGGCAGCCCTGAAGATAGCTTTACGTGGTTTCCCATTTCCACACCAGGCAAATTCTGGAGCTGTACCTTAATTAACACCACTGTCGCTAGCTTCCCAATCTTAACCCTTTCCCATTCCCTCGTCACCGAAACTCTTCGATTTGTTAGTGCAACGTTAAACAAGTAGCAAAAAAGAAAAAATGCTAAGAAGAACCTTCTACATCGACTGAAAAAACGGGACAGTATTTTCGATTTAGAATGAGACGGACTGGTAAATCAATTCCACCTTCGTTGTTTTTACCTTTAAACGTTAGCTGCCAAGTTGTTTCCAAGGTGTCCCTTGCCTGTCGAATGGGAGTGGGGCTCCGTTACTCCCATAGATCCGAGGCTTGCTTAAAATTATGTTATTCATAAGTTAGAAGTAACAGACATGAAAGTGGCGAGAATGATTGCTGGTACAAACAGGTGGGAACAATGACAGGAGGGTATTCGAAATGAGGAGATAAGGGCTATGTTAGGAATTAATTCGATGGATGAAGCTGTATGCATAAACCGGCTTCGGTGGTGGAGGCATGTGAGGCGAAAGGAGGAGGGTAAGTTACCTAGAAGAATAATGGACCCTCTTATGGAGGGTAAGAAAAGCATGGCGTATGGCCTTTAGTGCCGGGAGTGTCCGAGGACAAGTTCGGCTCGCCAGATGCAGGTCTTTTGATTTGACTCCCGTAGGCGACATGCACGTCGTGATGAGGATGAAATTATGATGAAGACGACACATAGGCCTACACCCAGCCCCCGTGCCAGCGAAATTAACTAATTAAGGTTCGAATTCCCGACCCTGCCGGGAATCGAACCCGGGACCCCTGTGTCCAAAGGCCAGCACGCTAACCATTTAGCCATGGAGCCGGACGGACGGTAAGAGAAGCAGAGGGATACCAAGGCGATGACGATGGTTAGACTCCGTTTCTAACGATTTAAAGATAAGAGGTATAAATGAGGCCATAGAACTAGTTGCAAATAGAGGATTGTGGCGACGTTTAGTAAATTCACAGAGGCTTGCAGACTGAACGCTGAAAGGCATACGGTCTGTAATGATGATGTATGTATGTACGTTATCTGCAGCGATTAATGTCTTCCGTGCACTATTTTCTTAAGCACCATGTCAACGTTTTATTCAGTTTTCCCCCGCAGCAGTTATGATGATTTCATTTTCGGCATTACGCAATTCAAGTTACGTACACAACGAATTCTGAATACTTGCAAGCCAAAGAAAGAACTGGTTTCTATTGGAGAAGATGTGCCTTTGTTATTTTGGTGAAAGGTGCAGTTTTAGGATTGACTTGGAACGGGTGGGTTTCAGGTACTTCTTTATTGTATCGCCCTTTGGTCTACTTCCCAATGGTGGGAAAGGTAAGGTTGTTGTCATACGTATTGGAATGTAAGAAGTATAAGTTTTTAATAAAAATTAGGAGACAGATGCGAAAAGTCAAGTGAAAAATTAAAAAGATAGTAATACAAACTTAAAAATAAGCTTTAACTTCAAAATAGGAATGTTGGCGTGAAATATCTGTCGAATTGGTGTTGGGGTCTCTAGTGAAAAATCTATGAAACACTTCAAAATATCATGGCTCAAAAAGTAGTATATATACGGGACTGGTTTGTATACTGTTCGAAAGTAGAAGGATGAATGCACAAGACGTGACCATGGTACCTGCCCATGACGGCATCACAAGATGGCCGCCAAGTTAGGTTTGTTTTTGCCGCACGGTGTTCTTCTTTTTAACAATCTGTTTTACGTCGCACCGACACAGATAGGTCTTGCGGCGACGATGGAATAGGAAAGGCCTAGAAGTGGGAAGGAATCGGCGGTGGCCTTAATTAAGGTACAGCCCCAGCATTTGCCTGGTGTAAACATAGAAAACGACGAAAAATCATCTTCAGGGCTGCCGACAGTGAAGCTGGAACCCACTATCTCTCGGATGCAAGCTCACAGCTGCGTGCCCCTAACCGCACGGCCAACTCGCCCGGCGGTTTAGTTTAGGGTGCAGAGGGCACACAGATGCGAGGGAGGTGTCATTGTGAAGGGAAAAGTACAAAGGAACAGTAATTGGGCTTATTTAGAGTTAAATGAGAAATAGTTTACTCAATTACAATTACTAATTATTTTTCAACAAGTAATCAATAAAAGTACGTCCGACTCATTGGTTGTGAGGCCTGCGGTTCAGAAGGTCCTGGTTTCGATTCTCGGCCGGGTTGGGGTTTTTAATCTCATGAGATATTTTCTTCTGGCTTGGGGACTGGATATTTGTGTTTGTCCCAACCCTCTCCTCTTCATATTCAAACAACACACCAAACTACCAACCACCACAGAAAAATGCAATAGTTGGCGTTAGGAGGAGCATCCGGCCGTAAAACAGTGCCAGATATACATGTGAGAGAGTTCAAAGCCGCGACCCCACAGGTGTGGGAAAAGCTGTCGAAAAACAGAAAGAATCAGTAAAAACAAAACGAGAGTGTGTAGGAAATCACTGATTTGTCTTTTTCACATGGGGATGGAATGATACTAGAGCTTGCAAGGAAAAAAGGCATTACTTCATTTTCTGTGTTTTTTTTTTTTAAGCATACATAAATTAAGTGAGACTAGACAACTTTCAAAATTATTGCTCCGAAGCAAAGTTTTCGTGTTTTCATAATCTTCAGGGTCAACTAATTCAAAATATGTAATTAAACAGGAGAATGAAAATTCCTTAACGCCTTCGCCGTCACATGTTTATTCCAGCTCCACTCTCGACCTAGTTCCAGTAGTACATCATGTACCGAGCAAGTGGCTCCGCGGTTTGGGTCACTTGTCTATCAACCTGCATTTCCAAACCAGGCAAATGCTGGGGCTGTACCTTAATCAAGGCGACGGTCGCTCGCTTCCTTCCCTTTTCTAGCCCAGTCCTAACCCATGGTCACCATAAGACACTTCTGAGTCAGGGCGACCAGGATAATAACAGCACTAGTTTCAGGGTAAAATACAAATTAAATTAAACAGCTAAGCAGTTGGAATAAAATACTGAAACTTAAGAAGAAGAATAGGTTAGCACAGACAAGGGAACGTTGCGTACAGAAATAAACTAGCAGTTTATTCCTTTGTTCCTCTCAAGTTCATAAAACCTTATTTCACTAAGTGGTAACGGTAAGAAACTGTCCTACACTTACGTGCCATTTCCGAAAACCGTAGAAGTATTTAGTGGAACGTAAAGCCAATAACACTATTAATTTCTAGAATAGACTGTCCTTTCAGAAAGTGTCTGTATAAAACCTTATCTTGATTAATATCTTGATCATCCATATATAATCTGAGTCACTCGAAATCTCATTAAAATCACCATTGTTGGAACACAATTGAGTTGTACTATTAAAATGAACTTCCTTGTATGTTTATTTAATAGGCATATCGATGCACTCTGGTGGTGACAGAAGAAAGTTGGAGACGTGCCACTTTTAAAATAATAAAAATATACTAAATGTAAGCGTGAAAATGTGGTTATTTCACAAAAAGCGAAGTGATACCACTATCAAAACAATGCCTTTAGATGCTATTTCAAATATCGAAGTGGTTACTTATACTTACCACACTCTTAAAATTGCTTAGTCCTAATGAGCATCCACAGATCGTCTTGAGACTATACTAGTAGGAAAACACAGGTTGAGGAATGTCCCGCGGTAGGCCGCATGCTCGCTGGGCGGCCAATAAATTAGCCTGACTTACTCCCCTTCTGGGAATCACATACTGTATACCTACCAGAGTAAGTAGACTTGTTGTGCCCCACGCGAAATTGACAAGATCAAATTGACTAGAAGGTGAGGAAGGACAATATCCTCCTCTGATGAACGTATGTCTCAGGTTCGTAAATTATTGAGAATGTCTCTGAAAAAATCCTTGTCGTTAGATGTTCAAGACCACATTCTAATACATTTTATTTATTTATGAGGAATTTTCAATAAAGTAGTTTTCCTACATCATCCATCTACTGTTCCCTAGGTATTTCTCCCTCCTGTAACCCTCAGCTTCCCAATTCCATAATTTCTCGGAGTTTAGCGTTTCCTACGAAATCACTCCAATGCTTATGCTATAATTGTATTTATTTATTTTCTGCCTTTGCATGTGGCGAATTTAGGGCTCACGGTCATCTCTTACACTTAACTACAACATCCAGTACGTAGTGACATAATGTGAAAGTTATGAAGACTGTTTACTGTATGTATGAATGAATGAATAAATGAATAAATAAGTAAATAAATACTCCCATTAACACAAGAATTTGCTGACCAAGAAGAAACTGTTAAGATTCAAACGAAATGTTATTAATGTGGTGGTATGGACGAAAAAAAGAAGTGATTACAATACCATTGTATTAGAACAATGTTCCAAACAACTGCGGTGCAGAATATTGTCACTGATAGCTCTTCTTCGAAGAGCCTCCGTGACTCAGACGGCAGCGCGTCGGCCTCTCACCGCTGGATACCGTGGTTCATATCCCGGTGACTCCATGTGCGATTTGTGCTGGACAAAGCGGAGGCGGGACAGGTTTTCCTCAGGGTACTCCGGTTTTCCCTGTCATCTTTCATTCCAGCAACACTCTCCATTATCATTTCATAGCCTTTATCACTCATTAATAAATCACCTTGGGAGTGGCGACCCCATTGTAATAACAGCCTATATAAGTTTCATTCTTTACATCCCTGACCCGGTCAATGACTGGAAAACAGATTGTAGGTTTTCATTTTCAGCTCTTCTTCGAACCGCCTCGTACCTGTACCCATGGGGTGATGCGATCGGCCAGATGTCCTATGTTATCGGAGGCAGATATGCTCTCAATCGTTGATACTTTTACTGTAAATCACGACCACATTTGTCCAACTCGTTGAGCTGAATGGTCAGCGTACTGGCCTTCGGTTCAGAGGGCCCCGGGTTCGATTCCCGGCCGGGTCGGGGATTTTCACCTTCAATGGTTAATTTCGGTGGCTCGGGGTCTGGGTGTTTGTGCTGTCTCCAACATCCCTGCAACTCACACACCACACATAACACTATCCTCCACCACAATAACACGCAGTCACCTACACATGGCAGATGCCGCCCACCCTCATCGGAGGGTCTGCCTTACAAGGGCTGCACCCGGCTAGAAATAGCCACACGAAATTATGATTACGACCACTTTGATGGTGAGGAAGCTTATATTCCACATAGTTGAACGAAATGCTGTATGGGTGACATATCAGGTTACAGAAAGTGTTGAAACATGATTCAGGTACTTCTGAGAAGCTCGAAGTTTGTGCGAGTGAACGTTATCTTGCTGAAAAAGGTTCCTGGACACTCGGTCAGGGAAGACAGCACACAAGACTTCTTCAACGTATCAATGTACAGTCTATAACACTAGCAGTGATGAACGATGTTCACAACCTCCTAGGGCATCAGGCAGTGGTAAGTGACGTGTGCCACTATGAAGTAAGTCAGTTATTGTAGCACTTGCTTGCGGTCCTCCAAATTCAGGCACTGAATTTGCTAGAATTTTTCTTTATTTTTGGACGATTATGCGATAAATTAACTAGAATTTCTTCAAATAGCATTTTTAAACTGCTACGTTTGACTGTTATGATCATCACGGAAAATTCTGCTTCGAAAGAAAACTAAAAACAAAAAAGATACAAGAGCCCTTTAACTCAGACGGGGAAATATCTTCTTGAAGTGAAGATCAGAATTTGTCCAAATCATCTCTCATATTTAAGCTGCTTATTCTTCTTTCTTTCAGTCTGCATTTGGGAAGCCCTGAAGATGGTTTTCAGTGGTTTCCCATTTTCACATCAGGCAAATGCTCGGGCTGTACCTTAATTAAGGCCACGGCTGCTTCCTTCCCACTCCTAGTTCCTTCATATCCCATCGTTGCCATAAGCCCTATCTGTGTAGCGAGACGTAAAGCAAATTATATATTTGTAAAAGCAAATATATTTTTCTTCTTCTTGTTTTTTCACCAACTTCCGATTAAACAAATGAATTTCTTATCCAGTCATAAGCATTTGTGTTCAGATCTAGGAAGCAATTATTATCTCTGAGTAATATCAGATAGTCGGATATTTAATCTTTTATGTTTTCTTCAAATCACAGTGAGATGTGCTGTCTTTTTTTAACATTTCTTAGCTGCTCTTTTTCATTTTCTGAGTTCAGATACTTCGCAACACTCCATAAACCTTCAGACGATTGTCAGTTCAGAAAGTACTGGCTTGGAGGAAGGCCATGCTTCTATTTTGTCTAAACGTTACATCTTTTTACAGAACGTCATGTTATAAGTGAAACATTTACTTCGGCAGTATCACTGTCATTCGGTAATCAAACATAGAATATTGTCGTTGTTTTCTATTTTTGAACAGAACTTCATATGAGTTAATAATTTATTTACACCTATTACATATTCATTCATCAAGCAATAATATTTTCTTTGGAATATACTATTTCTATTTTACTATCTGTCAATATACATTTATTAATAAGAAGTACCGAGTGAGTTGAATACGCGGTTTGGGCCGCGTAGCAGTGAGCTTGAATTCGGGAGATAGTGGGTTCGAACCCCACTGTCGGTAGCCCTGAAGGTGATATTCTGTGGTTTGCCATTTTCACACCAGGTAATTGAGACTTCGTTCGCTCCCTTCCCAGTCCTAGCCACTTCCTATCTCATCTTCGCCATGACCTGCCTGTGTCGCTGCGACATAAGAAAAAAGAGAATAAATACTGTGAACTATACATATATGGGAAATATAAACAGCAGTTCCATTTACTACCTATCGTACTTGGTGGTGATTTGAACATCGATCTGAAGTCAGCACCTGGTCAGGAGTTTCTCTCCTTCATGCGTGATACGTTCGCCCTCGAATTAAACGACGACCCAGGTACTTCCACTACGAGAAGCAGTACGTGCTCCGATGCTGTGTTCAGTCGCCACGTAAACCACTTAACAACCTGACAGTGCTTTTCCTATCACCACCCATTGCTGAGTATAACTGGTGTACCCAAACCTATGTTTTGTACACATCTTTCTTCTTTCTTTCTTTCTTTCTTTCTTAATCCGTTTACCCTCCAGGGTTGGTTTTTCCCTCGGACTCAGCGACGGATCCCACATCTACCACCTCAAGGGCAGTGTCCTGGAGCGTGAGACTTTGGGTTGGGTAATGTAACTGGGGAGGAGGACCAGTACCTCGTCCAGGTGGCCTCACCTGTTATGCTGAACAGGAGTCTTGTGGTGGTGGGGGAATAAGGTTGGAAGGAATAGACAAAAGAAGACGGAAGGAAGCGGCCATGGCCTAAAGTTAGGTACCATCCCGGCATTTGCCTGCAGGAGAAGTGGAGAAACCATGGAAAACCACTTCGAGGATGGCTGAGGAGGGAATCGACACTCCATCTACTCAGTTGCCCCCCCCCCCGCCCCCGAAGCTGAGTGAACCCCGTTCCAGCCCTCACACCACTTTTCAAATTTCGTGGCAGAGCCGAGAATCGAACCCGGGCCTCCGGGGTGGCAGCTAATCACACTAACCACTACACCACAGAGGCGGACGTTTGTATACTTTAATATGCAAAGCAGTTTTGTTTTAATCTATCAGTATTGTATTTTTTGTCAAAAATACTTAATAATAATAATAATAATAATAATAATAATAATAATAATAATAATAATAATAATGTTATTGGCTTTACGTCCCACTAACTACTTTTACGGTTTTGAGAGACGCCGAGGTACTGGAATTTAGTCCCTCAGGAGTTCTTTTACGTACCAGTAAATCTACCGACACGAGGCTGACGTATTTGAGCACCTTCAAATACCACTGGACTGAGCCTAGTTGGCGTCAGAAGGTCAGCGCCTTAACCGTCTGAGCCACTCAGCCCGGCGAAAAATACTTAACTGAACCTCTACACTCCTATACTCCATTACAGACACTAGTACATTTTCTCCGATACACGAAAAAAATGCAGAAATGTGGATATGAACACGCTCTCAAAAACATATAGCCTACATGTTTCCTTTTTTTTTTTTTTTTTTTTTTTTTTTTTTTTTCTCCGTGTAGTGGAAATAATGCACGATTTTTGTTTTGGAGGGTATCAAAACTCTGTATTGCATGTACACCATGTTCTCTACTTGACCTGCTGATTAATGTATCATGGAGTTAAATGGTAGTGAATATTCAGTATTACATTTTGCTTATTAATTTTTTACTTACGGGTACCTTTTGGTTTTGTTTTGCTCAGTGATGAAAATGAAATGGCGTATGGCCTTTAGTGCCGGGAGTGTCCGAGGACATGTTCGGCTCGCCAGGGGCAGGTCTTTCGATTTGACTCCCGTAGGTGACCTGCGCGTCGTGATGAGGATGAAATGATGATGAAAACAACACATACACCCAACCCCGTGCCAGCGAAATTAACCAATTATGGTTAAAATTCCAGACCCTGCCGGGAATCGAACCCGGGACCAGGGACGCTAATCATTTAGCCATGGAGCCGGACTTCTACTCAGTGAACTGGGAGTATGGAGATAGATTTATCACGAGTGATGGACTATAATAAAGTGGTACCGATCGGTAATAACAGACCTTCAATTAATATGTTCTGCATGATACGCGATCTTCTGGTGCAAATTGTAAATGTCAATAGCTAGTTAGTTTTGCAAACAACAGATTATTATAATTATATCACTAGTTATTATGCCCAAGTAGCCTAGATACTGAAGGACAGAATCTCAAATTCCTGCCAGGAGATGTATTGGTTACCCTACTGAAGCTACTTCCAAATGAAAAAAGAAATGGCGTATGGCTTTTAGTGCCGGGAGTGTCCGAGGACAAGTTCGGTTCGCCAGGTGCAGGTCTGGCCGTGAGCGACCTGCGCGTCGTGATGTGGATGAAATAATGAAGAAGACGATTCATACACCCAGCCCAGAGGAATTAACGTCCGACTCGTTGACTGAATGGTCTGCGTACTGGCCTTCGGTTCAGAGGGTCCCGGGTTCGATTCCCGGCCGGGTCGGGGATTTTAACCTTCATTGGTTGATTCCAATGGCCCGGGGGCTGGGTGTTTGTGCTGTTCCCAACATCCCTGCAACTCACACACCACACATAACACTATCCTCCACCACAATTACACGCAGTTACCTACACATGGCAGATGTCGCCCACCCTCATCAGAGGGTCTGCCTTACAAGGGCTGCACTCGGCTAGAAATAGCCACACGAAATTATTAT
The DNA here is from genome assembly GCF_040414725.1 of Anabrus simplex. NCBI lineage: Eukaryota > Metazoa > Arthropoda > Insecta > Orthoptera > Tettigoniidae > Anabrus > Anabrus simplex. The sequence continues at coordinate 1,694,356,654 of NC_090265.1, read as the reverse complement.
ATTAGCGGAATTAACAAATGATGATGGTTAAAATTCCCGACCTACCGAGCTCGATAGCTGCAGTCGCTTAAGTGCGGCCAGTATCCAGTATTCGGGAGTTAGTAGGTTCGAACCACACTGTCGGCAGCCCTGAAAATGGTTTTCCGAGGTTTCCCATTTTCACACCAGGCAAATGCTGGGGCTGTACCCTAATTAAGGCCACGGCCGCTTCCTTCCCACTCCTAGCCCTTTCCTGGTCCAATCGTCGCCATAAGACGTATCTATGTTGGTGCGACGTAAAGCAACTAGCAAAAAAAAAAAAAATCCCCGACCCTGCCGGGAATCGAGCTCGGGACCCGTGTGTCCAAAAGGCAGCACGCGAACAATTTAACTACGGAGCCGGACTCCTTCCAAATCTATACTAGCCATAGACCACTAGATGAAGGAGCTCAGATCCGTCTCGGGTAAGATATAGTGTTTACAACGGAATACATCTTCTGATATGGGTTAGACCAAGTTTGTTGCTTTCATACGCTTTCATGCATCAACCCTAGTCTCACCCTTGGCTTTGACAATGTTGACCGAGGTATGAGCGATGGTAGTAATGTATGCGTATGTTGAATACTCAGCCTAGAGGCTGGTTGGGACCTCAACAGCTCCAGCATCAGCCGTCACTGAAGAGGCGTACTAGGAAAAGAGGAGTGAGGTAGTTTCCCGTTGCTTTCTTCACTGAGTCAGAAGTTGCTATTGCATCTCAGTCTGCCAAGCCCACTGAAATGACCGCACCAACCTACCCTATGAGTGACATTTTCACACCATTAATAACAGGGGTTGGCTTTATACGGAATGGCATTACTAGCTGAGGTATGAGTGATACTAGTAATGCAATTCCTTATGCAGCCAGTCCCTGCTATGAATGGTGTGAAAATGTCCCTCATAGGGTCGGTCATGCCCTTGCTGGCGAGATGTAGTGTTTACAGTGCACTATGTCTTCTGGTATGGGCTATATCAAATTTGTTACTTTCATTGACCTGTCTCAGTCTCATCCTTGGCTTTGACAATATGAAAGTGACTGAGGTATGAGTGATACTAGTAATACCATTGCTTATGCAGTCAGTCCCTGTTATGAATGGTGTGAAGATATCGCTCATAGGGTCAGTTGGTGCCTGCATTTCAGTGGGCTTGGCAGACTGATATGTAATAGCAGCGGCTGGCTCGGTGAGGAAAGCAACGGGAAACTACCTCACTCCTCATTTCCCTAGTACGCCTCTTCATTGACACCTAGGCCATCTATGACAACTAATGGTGGACCTGTTGAAGATTCAACCAGCCTTTGGGCTGAATACCCAACATACATACACAATCATTATTCCGTAAAATCTACAGCAATGTTATAATTAATAGCTGAAAATAGCTGGGTGGTTGGGTACAGTTAGCCCTTGTGTATGTATTGTAGAGTTCTTTTTTGAAGTCATAAATCTCAATTTTGGTATGAACTTTAAGTAGGCTACATTATATCGTAGGAGAGCGTAAATAAGCCATGCAAACATACATTCCTAGAGTGCGGTACGGTAAGCTTCATTTTACTTTACACGTAAGCATAGGGAAATGAACACAACGAAAATAGTTCTGATGGACTAAATATCCATATGTCACTGGGAGGCGTGACCAGTCTTAAGGAAAATAATGGATAGAGCATTGTGAGATTGACGTTTTGCCCGAACAGCGACGATATTAAACAATGCAATATCGTCGCTGCTATGTCAAAATAGCGAAAGTGACAAAGCTCTTCCTATTCATTAATTCCCTTAAGACTGGTCACGCCTCCCAGCCAGATATTGATATGCAGTACATCAGAACAATTTTCGTTGGGTTCATTTTTTTTGCGCGTATGTAAAGGAAAATGAACCTTACTGTACCGTACTGTAGGAATGCATATTTGTATAACATAATTATTTACCCATTCCTAGAATATGACGTATTTGAGGTTCATTTTCCTTTACACACGTGCATAGGAAAATGAACTCAATGAAAATTGTTCTGATGTACTGCTTATCCATATGTGGCTGGGAGGCGTGACCAGTCTTAAGGGAAATGATGGATAGGAAGAGCACTGCGACATTCGCGGTTTTGACACAGCAACGACGCTATGTCATGGACAATAATTTTCTTTGTCTGGTGGTAAAGTATCTACAAATTTTGTTGTTGTTATTGTTGTTGTTGCAATACATATCAGAATTTCATTAATGCAGTACGTGTTGACGTAATATAGAAAAATTGCTGTTCATTATACTTCGTTTAAAATTTTGTTCATTGATATTGTTCATTTGACTCCCACGCCTATTAAGAAAAGTTCCTGGATACGCCCCTCAGTCCATGTGCCACTTCATCATGGCTCCATGGTTAAATGGTTAGCGTGCTGGCCTTTGATCACAGAGGTCCCGGGTTCGATTCCCGGCAGGATCGGGAATTTTAATCATAATTGGTTAATTTCTCTGGCACGGGGACTGGATGTATGTGTCGTCTTCATCATCATTTCATTCTCATCACGACGCGCGGGTCGCCTACGGGCGTCAAATCAAAAGACCTGCATCTGGCGAGCCGAACTTGTCCTCAGACACTCCCGGCACTAAAATCCATACGCCATTTCATTTCATTTCATTAAATAAGAAATATATTTCCACTAGGTGTGTCTCTAAATTACAGCCAGAAGAGAATTCCAAGAGCGTATGATTGCAGATATGAACGTATTTCCGTAACTCACTTCACTTCTGCTCGTATATTTGTTGTTGAAATGTTCTAATTTTTCACGAGCATCTTCGGTACATCCTCCTTAGTGACCTTTTAATTACAAAACGTTAAATTTGTTATGTCAGCTCTGGGAGATCAATAAATGACTTTGTATTTTTCTTGGCGAAGTTACGAACATCTGTATAATTGAATACTGACAGACATTACAAATTCAGACCGGGTGTATTGTGATCTGTAGATGACAGCTGTATGCCTGTAAAGAAAGAAAGCTTCATTCTACTGTAGAAGTCTGCTGAGACTTAAGTTCTTTCAAACTGAACATGAAGGTTCATCCATGGGATTGAAATAAAGCAGAACGCGAATAAACTTGTTCTTAATCTTTCCGCAGTAATCTTAATGAAGTTCGTATTTTTAACGGGCATGACGTGTAATTCTTGGCGGCTGATGAGCGCCTCGCTCAGGCGATATGAATGCGTCGGCACCGGTTGGTGCATGTGCACAGGTCCTTGAAATAAGTTCACGATCTACCTTGTATGGCAGGTTAAAAGTCACATTACGTCCTTTCAAGTACGTATTACAGTGAAACTTCTCCTATTGGACACCTCTGAATGGTGGACTCTTCTAAATGACGGACAATTTTCAATTCCCCCGCAGAAATATAGAGAAACATAGCTTCTCAACTGCGAACGCGGGCACAGAAAAATAAGTATTACTGGATAATAGTTTAAGTCTGAAGTAAGTGATTTAAAAAAACAGTTGGTGCATCAGACTTTGAGTCCATTGATGGCGCAGTGTACACAGACGGATATTGAGTGTTTCGTTCCATGTGTGACTGCTGATATTATTGCAACAAATACGACCGAGGATCACAATGGAGTAGTTGAAACAACAGAAGCTCATGAAGTGATTTCATATAACGATGCTGCTGGAAAGGTGAATGAGAAAAGTGAAAAATTACTTCATGCATTTTCCCTACCAACGGGATGAAGACTTGTGTGGTATGTGATGAAGAAGAAGAAAATGACAGCAATCATGCTCACCAGGCAGGCTATCATAGGACCAAGATGTAACATATATTTGCCTAATTTTGAAACACCCCAATGTAGGTGTGGGCTGTAGAATACACCCATTTTATTCCCTGCTCGCGATAAGAGGAGACTAAAAGGGGACTCCCAATATACTCTCATTTTGGAAGCATGGGCTCGTGACCACGGGGCTTATAGCCGAATCTGCGATTACTTCCACTTACTTGTACCAGGCTCCTCACTTTTATATTTCCTATGCGACCTCCCTTGTTCACCTCTTGTTATCTTCCAACCGCAGTGGTACTAAGTTTTCGAGGCCAAGGGAGTCTTTTCATTTTTATAACATTCGTCGTCCCTCTCTTTTTTCCGATACCTTCATTCTTCGGAGTGTTGGACCTTGACCATTTTCCTTCTGAATAGAGTTAAGAGGTGATGGTTACTCGATTGCGCTTTCTCTTGAAACAAAAATCACCACCACCACCACCACCACCACCACCACCACTCTAGAAAATTATCCAAATAGGTACATACCAACTTGCAGTCATTTACTGTGTGTTCTTTTCACACTCCTGAATCTTTTAAAGCCAATGGTCATATTAGGGTTGGTAATCTCTCAAAATAAATATTACAGTATATCTTCATGATATCAGCGAACGTTTTGCATTTTACAGTACGTCCCCGTGTTATTAACACCTAGAAATCCCGAGGCAGGCAGGAAGAGTAAAAGGTTTGTTTGGGGTTCGGGTGTTTACGAGACTGCTTTGCTGTGGAACTACGCAGCGGAAGATACATAAGGAAAAGGGAGTGTCAGAACGTATGGCACACTACCTGCCTTGGGTGTATGGAATGCAAGGGGACAGCAAAAACACTCCTTAGTACATCTCTTTTGAGACTGAAGTTTGATGGCCTTAGCCAGCAGGTTGTTGTTAATTTACTTAGGAAATAATACACTGAGTGTAGTTGTTTCATCGGAACTGTTCTCATAAGATAACACGTCCAATCGTCCCTCTACTGTTAAAGGTGACAAATGAATTACGGTAGCGTATTAGTTTAGCTGCCGGCTTTCTACCCGTAAGGCCGAGATTCGAGTGTAGCTTCTGCGACCACACAGATACATGGGAGAAACTGAAGATCCGCCATATTCGTTTATAGGAAGGGGAGTTAGGGATTGGAATAACTTACCAAGGGAGACGTTCAATAAATTTCCAGTTTCTTTGAAATCATTTAGGAAAAGGCTAGGAAAGCAACAGATAGGGAATCTGCCACCTGGGCGACTGCCCTAAATGCAGATCAGTATTGATTGATTGATTAAACAAATACGTCTTTGATTTTTTTTTAAATTCAATTGAAGGAGACGAAACTATGCAAAATGTTAATGCCCAAATCATTCGATAAATAGTACTGGCTACAGAAAAAGCACTAGCGGGTGTTACTTCTCCGTATTTGGCATCTGCAGCAATATAATATAGTTGAATCGTGTAGTTTCAAAAACCCCTATCTCCAATTTTCACGAAAATGTAGATAAAGATTGATTTGATTTTGCTGTGGGCATGTCCACCGCTGTATACTATTAGTACGCATCAAAACCCGCTCTAACAGTTCGAAATTCAGTGTCAAAGTACGGGGTTATTTTCATATTCCGCCATCTCCAACGCCTTGCGCTCGGCGATAGATAACATAACCCGCCATCTGCGCCGGCCAATAGGAAGGCAATACGTAACCATGTGTTAGGCGCGTGAGGAGCTCTTGGCGCGACAGTGAGGAAGCATTTGTGTTGACACAGTGTCGTGTATTGTCTATTACTAATGGATTCACCTCATAAATATGTATTGAGAAGTGTAGCCCTGGCAAGGGTAGGAAGAAATTACGTAACGAACAGCAGTGGAAATGCAAGGAAGCAAAAATATCAAGGTATGTTTTCTTATAGTAACATTATGTTATTACGTTCCTCTCTTGTGAGCATAATTGTAGAACTGTATCAGAAACTGCACTTTTAGAATAAGCTTTAGAAATCATGTATTGCTGCATGAAGTCGGCGCGCGGTGTTGTGCCGGATCGGTCGTTCTCCTGTCACAAAAATGGCCGCAGTTCGAATCTCGGCCAGTGCACGTTCGATTCCTGAAAGCCCGTACCATTGTGGCTTTGTGCAGCTTCTGATATTACATTCTATGGTCACGTTGAGAAGCGAACTTCCCTTTCATTTTCGATGCAGGCCATTCATAAATACCTATGATATTTTAGTAAACATACATATTCTCGTAAGTGAAAAGGGTGTTTATTACACAGGTACTCGTCGGCTGGACCTCCTGTCACACCAATATGCGGCCATAAATCCAAGGCCTACCAGTGCGGAGATATTTCTTTGTTGGATGTGAAGAAGTTTCATTCGGTATTCTACTCTACAGCATCAAAACTGCAGCAGGATAGTTTCATTATCAAGCATGTTTCTTGCATACCAGTGGCGAGACGCAGGCCGGGTAACAGTATCAGGTCCGGAAAAGCTCACACATTCAAGGACACTATTCGGAAACGGGATGGAACGATGGCACCAGTTTGCCGAGAAGCACTTATGGGAGCTCTCTTATTGAAGAAGGACAGAATTCAAGGGGTACTAAAGCGTCATTTTGAATATGGGGGAATGCCTGTGGAGAGAAGAGGGGGAGACAGAAGAAGCTATGCCAGTAAACCAAAACGTGAGCCCATCTGTAAATTTATTGAATCGTTTCGTGCTAAAGAGCCGCACTACTGCCGTACCAAGTCAGCGGCACGTATGTACCTACCATGTGAACTAAATATCAAAGAAATGTGGAGACAATAAAATACCACTGTTGAACCTGAATTGCAGGCAAAGCACGCCTTCTTCAGGAAGATCTTGAATCGTAACTATAATATTGGTTTCGGAAGTCCGAAGACTGATGATTGCTCAACTTGCTCACAACTAGACGAGGAACTAAAAAATTGCACATCAGAACATGCAAAAGTTGCCCTGCAGACCAAAAAACGAGTCCACAAGTTAAAATACAGTGCATTATATGAATATATAAGAGAAGAAGATGAGTCTATTCAGTCTGTTTCCTTTGATTGTCAGAAGAACATGCTATTGCCCAAGCTAAATGACCAAAGTGCTTACTTCAGCAGGCAAATAAATGTGTACAACTTCACTGTAGTGTTTGGAAGCTCTAAGACGTCACTGATGCACGAAAATGTGATGGTCTATTCATGGAATGAAGCTGACTTTCGTAAAGGTGCAAATGAAATTGCAAGTTGTTTGTTTCATGCTCTCAACAAAATTGATCTGTCACAAAAAAAACTGTACGCCTATTTGCAGATGGATGCGGCGGACAAAATAAAAACAGTATTCTTGTGGGTATGATTAGTAAGTGGCTTCTATATGCACCAGTGAATATGAAAGAAGTTGAAATTTACTTTCCTGTATTTGGTCATTCGTTTTTACCACCCGACAGGGTGTTTGCACGTATAGAGAAAGTTGTTCGAAAAAGAGAAGTTATCCTTAAGCCAGAGGTATACAACAATATTTTCAGTGGACATGGGAAGCTTCTCCAGCCTGGTTGTGAAGTACCAATATTTGACTGGAAGACTGCTGTTCGACATGTTTTGAAACCTGTCGGCTCGTGGCATTTTCAGTTCAGTCCTGCGAAAAGAATTTGTCTAAAAAGGAAGAAAAGCAATATATTGGTACAAGGGGAAGTTGCTTACCGTTGCACATTTGGCCAGCCAAAGAGTGTATTAAAGAGAGGCAAAACCTTTTCTGGACTGGTTCCACAGTTAATCGAAAAAGGCAATGTTCCATTAAACAATGCAAAAGTGAAGGATGCGTGCAGATTGGTTGAGAAACATTATGGGGCTAGATGGAGGGAGCTTGCAGATCTCCAGTTTTATGTTTCGCTGGAAACACGACAGGCTGAACATCGTTGCAGTATGACAGAAGAGCAAGAGGAAGAAGAATACTGTGAACCAAGAGATGATTCCGTATCCTTGTTGTATTAGATTGCAATAATATTATTATGTGTTTATTCTTCAGAGACAAAACCATTCCATCTCAATGAACATTTAAACATTTTATACTGTATTTCATGTTTTCAATTCGTTTTCCATCTCAGTGTGCTACATAGATGTTAGTAAGTGAAGTAAACAAAGTTTCTTTGAGCATTAGACAGTAAGGGTATGTCTGCAATATCCACGTTTACTTTCAAACCGCGCCATGTCCACCTGTGACTTTCAAAACCCCCTATGTTCTAGATAAATATTGCCCTAGTACAAAAATGTAGAGATGAAATTGCATACATTTTGTGTATTTTGTTCAATATGAGCTAATTAAAGCAAAAGTAAAGAAAATGTTAAAAAGGAGTGTAAAATGCAGTCATGGCAGTTTTTTGCCCTTCCTGAAAAATTTATTTTTTTGGAGATAGGGGTTTTTGAAACTACACGACTCAGTTGTTTTAAATGTTACAACAGAAGGGAATGAACATAATAGTCATATAAACAAGTAGGAAGTCTGATCTCGATAATGAAATACAATGCATAAAAGTGGTTAGGATTTATTGAATAGTCTTATACAGAATCTAGACTATATAGGCTTATTCTTCTTTTATGATAAACCCGCAGGTTAGTAGGTAGGCCTAACAGCTCGCCATGTCTCTGTTTTCAGCCTTCTTTTTGAGAGCGCAATAAGTCAGGCAGTCGGTGTCTTCCATTATCAGGTTGATGTATTCCAGTCTCGACCTGCCTCTACTGTTCTTTCCCTCAACTAGGCTACATAAATAAATTCTGGAAACTATTCATTTCAGGTGAAATGTTTTAGTTTTTACGCCTGTTTAACCTAAATTCTTACGATGGGAATTCATTTATTTTTGCGTTAACTCGTGTTGTACAGTAATCTTCAAGATGCTAATTTAAATACTTTAAATAAGTATCGTATGGAAACACGCAACGTTTTCTTTAATAAAACGCACACTATACCGTAAAATCATAGTATCAGATAGCACTAAACAACAGTACGACAGCTCAGTGTCATATCGCTAATTGGAAGGAGAAGCAAAACAACTATTCGAAACAGTTATTTGAAAGTGTTTGGAGCTCGGAACAGGAACAGTTGAAACGGTTAGGCCTACCAGTAAAGCCTCAGTTTTCAATGCGACTTTTTCAGACATAATGGCCATACATAAAAAAGTTAATTATACTAACTACTAATCTAACGCTATTACAATGAGGCTGAACGCCATTGCAACGAGCCTGAGACAGTACCTCATGTTCTTGCTCTCTATGTATGTTCAGTCCGTCAGTGATTCCGCTGGTGGGATCCTCAACAGCTCTGACATCAGCTGTCATAGATGGCCTAGGCATCACTGAAGAGGCGTTCTAGGGAAATGAGGAGTGAGGTAGTTTCCCGTTGCTTTCCTCACCGAGCCAGAGTTGCTATTACATATCAGCCTGCCAAGCCCACTGAAATGCATACACCAACCGACCCTATGAGCAACATTTTCACACCATTCATAGCAGGGACTGGCTGCATAAGGATTGGCATTTCTAGTATCGCTCATACCTCAGTCTCATATTGTCAAAGCCAAGGATAAGACAGAGACAGATCTATGAAAGTAACAAAATTGCTCTAGCCCATACCAGAAGACATAGTGCACTGTAAACACTAGGTCCTGCTTCTTGCTCTCTGCTCCAAAGAAATAAAAGTATGCATTATCGAATGGCTAAGAAAGTAATGTAGACACTTCTTGTATCTGAGTTGTTGTAGGTTAACATTAAATAGGTGCCTAACGTTTCGTTCAAAATTCTAATGAAGATTACAAGATGAATTATTATAATTGAAGTTCGTCTCTTGCCCGAGTACCTCACCATTGTGTTGTACGGTTTATTTGAAGGTTCCAGAAGTCATTTCCTGGCCTTTTCTTCGTCGCAATGTCACAACTTTGGTGATAATATCCCTTTCCTCGCTACGAATCACAACGGTAAGCTTTTCATTCTTGCACATTTTCATTCAGGAGGGACCAAAGGCATTAAAATAAGACAGACTTACGCAGTCATGTTTGGTGATAGGCCATCTTGAAGGCAAGACCATAATTTGCCTAAGTAATGACAGATTACTTTCTTTATACCACCGCCTAGCACAGTTCACTGCCACATACGACTTCACCATTTCTAGAGAGCAATGTCATTCAGTCACAATCCAGATTCAAAAGAAGAATAGCTGTTTCCCCTAGAATGTGACAAACTTCCGCGGCAATTTGAGACCGAGTTTTACGACCGGATGTTCTTCCAGACGCCAATCCTATGTAAGGGGATTTACTCACTACTGTGTGTTTATGTGGTAGTTGGTAGTGTCATGTGTTATGTGTATGTAAAGAAAATTGCATTTTAGACGAACATAAAAACCCAATGCCCGTACCAGAGTAATTACCCATCACAGATAGAATCCTCGGCCCGGCTGGGAATTAAACCGGGGCCCTCTGAACTGAAGGCCAGTATGCTGTCCATTCACCCAAGGAACTGGACAGCGATAGGCCAGCTACCTCCTGTAAATATTATTGGTATTGAGAATCGATGCCTAGTACCTCACAGTAACCAATGTGGTCAGTTAACCATGAATATATGTAGGCCTAATGTGATTATTATTATTATTATTATTATTATTATTATTATTATTATTATTATTATTATCATTATCATTATTATATTTTACTATACCGGTATATAATACACTATTTTACAATTGGGTGTATGTGCTTCTTCGGTACAATGTACATGGAAGAAGTACTATTTAGTACATAAACACATACTATGCTCCATATATGCTGGTATAGACTATACTTAAAATGTTGACAAATAAATTTGGCAGATATTTAGAGGATATTTACTATACATAGTCAAAATTATTAGTTGACGATTTTCGTTAGTCCTCTGTATATGGTGGATCGTTGATGCCAATACACTTCCTTACTATTATGGCAAATGGCCAGGATTGCTGCATTTTGTAATTCTCTGTATGTCAGCTAAACATGAAACTATTATTATTATTATTACTGTATTATTATTATTATTATTATTATTATTATTATTATTATTATTATTATTATTATTATATTAAGCCTGCGTGGCTCAGGCGGCAGCGCGCCGGCCTCTCACAGCTGAATACCGTGGTTCAAATCTCGGTCACTCCATGTGAGATTTGTGCTGTACAAAGCGGAGGTAGGACAGGTTTTTCACCGGGTACTCCGGTTTTCCCCGTCATCTTTCATTCCAGCAACACTCTCCAATATCATTTCATTTAATTAATCATTCATTAATCATTGCCCCAGAGGAGTGCACAGGTTCGACAGTCGGCATATTTCCTATCCTCGCCGCTAGATGGGGGCTTCATTCATTCCATTCCTGACTCGGCCGAATGACTGGAAACCGGCTGTGGATTTTTATTCATTATTAATATTATTCCTGCATCGGTGATTTAATTTTGCTCTCCCAAGGAAAAGTAATTTCTTTACGATAGTGTTCTGTCTTGAGAGGATTCTAAGTAAGAATGCACAAGTAATGAGCCGTAGAAACGGAAGCATCTTATGATAATTCTGTGGCTTGGTTCTAAAAGGGCCAATGCCATTTTTTATCGAAATTGAGATATTAACTGATACAAACGCGTTTTATCCTGGATTGCAACGTGTTAAAAGAGCCAATGTCTCTGTTAAGTACTAAACGAACAGTTAAAGTTTAATTAAATAAGCCCTTGCCAATACTGTTAGATAACCAATAAAGATTAGAGACCTGGCAATTTTTAAAGAATACGATAGAAAAAATTAGCATTTAATAAGGTGACTTCCACAAAGAAAGTATAAAGTTATTTAAAGTTAGCTGTTGAAAACAATAATTGGAAAACTATAAGGAAAACTTCAAATGCTCATAGCTCAAAAACAGTTTTTTTTTACATTGGACCTTTTAGAACACCGCCACAGAATTATTAACATAATCTTCAGCATATATGAGAAAATGCATTTATTTGAATCGATGACTGCAGAAAGGACTTTAGTCACGTTGTTTATGATATTCAGGAGAATCTCTGGAGGTATATTAATCTTTGCGCATAGCAAAGGTCGCAGTCCACTGGTGCAGCCAGGATTTTTATCTGGAGAGGGCTATAATGTCAAGATGTCTGAACTGAACTGTTACAGATAATATGCGATTTAACAAGCTCACTCCTTGAAGCAGATGGAATAAAGTATTTGTAACGTCTGATATTTTAAAGTCAGTGTGTTTCAAGCTTTGTATTATTTATGTCCTTATACAAAATCTCATTTCCATCACAGACAATGCACTTTTTTCATATTTGAAATCAACAATTAAACGTAATTAAATTGTAATCGCTTACTTACTTTGGCATGGCTTTTACTGCCGGGAGTGTCCGAGGACATGTTCACCTGGTGACTTCCATGGGCGACATGCGTATCTGGATGTGAGATGATGATAATGAGGTAGGGAGAGGTTGAAACCCAGTGTCGGCACGTAACCTACTCCTGTTAAATAATACTAAGCTTTATGTCTCCATCCGACAGACGTATCACCATCAACAGTGTCATGTCCCCTCACTTCATAATGATGTCCGGCTCCATGGCTAAATAGTTATCGTGCTGGTCTTCGGTCACAGGGGTACCGGGTTCAATTCACGGCAAAGTCGGAAATTTTAATTATAATTGGTTAATTCCGCTGGCATGGGAGTTGGGTGTATGTATCGTCTTCATCGTCATTTCATCCTCTTCACGGCGCGCAGGTCGCCTACGTACGTCAACTCAAAAAACCTGAATCTGGCGAGCCGAGTTTGTCCTCGGACGCTCCCGGCGCTAAAAGCCATACGCCATTTCATTTACTTCATATGGCCACTGCGGAGATGTTTGGAATTGAATCCAGACTTTTGACACGCAATCTAGTGATTACAAATTGTATACCGCCACCTCTTCTACCCTGCCGGCCAACATACTGATGGTGAAAACATTTTCCACAAACGGGACTCGAACCGGCAAACAATCATGGCCACCAGGCGGGCATTGTTGCAGTCGCTGAGAGGCGATCGTATCACAATCACACATTGCCACCAAACGGAATTATTGTCAATTTCTTAAAATGATGCAACATGTTATTGGATACATTAGCACCAGCATGCAAAAGAACTACAGGGTTTATCCCCCACCTATAGCGATATTTGTGTGAAGGACAAGAAAATGTTTCCTGAACGGGCAACTAAGTTCCCATATAAGTACAGTAACGGTTGTGTGACATCTATAAAGAGTTTCTTTAAAAATGAAAGAACGTTCTTGCATTTGTCGTCTGCGAAAACGATTAATTAAAAAAAGAAAAAAGAAAGGGAAGCATCTACCAGGGTTGTGTGAGGAGGAGGGGGGGGGGGTGAGGAGCCTAAATACCCTTCGTTCCTCCCATAGATATGCAACTGCCCAGTCCAGAGGGATATAAGGTTGAAAAAATGGAATTGAATTGCAGAAAGATCTACGACTGCGGTCTGTTCTGCTCTCAAGCGTTGGTTATCAGTTGTTTCGTGCACCACGCATGTATTGCACATCTAGACAAGGCAAATTCCATCAATGAAATGAAAATGTCTGGCATTAAGAAATCAGCTTCCTATGAGTCAGAAAATGACGAAAAGTGAAAATTTCTGGAATGATATCTTCCGATGCTCAACTATGGAATGGAAGATAGGACAATGTACGAACTGTTATCAGATACTACAATTACAGACTTTTGTTTAAATGTCATAAAACGTGAAGAATGTTAGCAGGCACTTCAAATGCTCATGTATTCAGAATAATAGTATCTTAATTTTGGACTAATAACATTGGTTTGTACTTTACTTGTAACTTATTTGCCTACTGTAATATAATAGTCATTATGCTTGGAGGTGAAAAACAAAATGAAATGGCGTATGGCTTTTAGTGCTGGAAGTGTCCAGGGACATGTTCGGCCTGCCAGGTGCAGGTCTTTTGATTTGACTCCCGTAGGCGACCTGCGCGTCGTGATGAGGATGAAATGATGTTGAAGATGACACATCCACCCAGCCCCCGTGCCAGCGATGGTTAAAATCCGGGAATCGAACCTGGGACCCCTGTGACCAAAGGCCAGCACGCTAACCATTTATCTATGGAGCCGGACTATGATTTGAGGTGATTCATTACTATATTTTATTCTATATTCCCATTGATTACAGAAAGGACCTGGATCAATCAATTAGAGAGAGAGAGAGAGAGAGAGAGAGAGAGAGAGAGAGAGAGAGAGATTTATTAAAGAAATAATAATTCGTCCATCTTCCAACGAGGGTTGACCATTCGAATCCGGGATACTATCAGATAACAATTTCAATAGAATTTACAAATATCAGAAAGTGGAAATTTATGATTGTTAATGCTGTTATTGTTTTCTCATTTTTTGATGGGGTGGTTGGGGTTAGGAGTCGTAATCATTTTCTCAGATCTCAGATACAGATGGAAATGAATGATCTTTGATTCAATTATTCCAGAGGTGAAACGATATTTTGGTTTTTGTCTTTGTATTGTATTCTGATGCTGTAAAGTTATCGCAGAATTAGACAGTTGAAGAAAGGCTAATAAAGAAAGATTCAGTAGTATAATCCGTTCATGAAAATAATTTTCTCGGAATTTAAATTACCATAATTACAACCAAGCGTTTCTCTGCTACTGTTGTTCGTTGCAGTGCCTTGAAGGATTATGAAACCGAAATATGGCTGAAATATAATTATGAAAGACGTTATAAAAATAATTATGTGATGCTGATGCGAAGTGTTTGGGTGCACCAAAAGCAGGGGATGAAAGAAATGACAGTATTTCAATACAGGAGTCCCGCTGGAAATATGTATATATATTTCTTTTTTTTTTGCTAAGAGTGTTACAGTTTTAGTTATACTCTTTTTTATCAGACATATTTAATAAGGTTGACAGAATGAAGAACGACGAATTTGAAAACACCTGCAGCCATCAAGAAGAAGAGAGGGATAATATATATGAATAAAGTTTTTGGTTACATGGGAATACTGTGGAAGAGATTAGAAGGACGCATGTGCAAAATTAGTTAACAGTAGGAGAGCAAAAAGGAGGAAAAAAGAGAGAGAAAAACCTCATTTCTGTAACCTCACTTACATACCTAGACCTTGATGTGCGATGAGAAAAGACGTGTAGAGAGAGAGGGGAAAATGAGAGAGAGGGAATGAGATGGAAAGGAAGAACAGGTACATCTCCCTCCATTGGTTGCGAGAGGGGCGAGTGCGGAAGAGAGAAGAGGAGAGGGAGGCTCTCCTCCCACTACCGCCCCACAATCGGTTGGGCGGCACTTCCAAACCGGGCGGGCTAGCACGACCCACGTTCCATTGCAAGACTCTGTTTATTGATCAATTCCTTGTCCTTCTACAGCACTCACACTACTTCTACACCTTATTCATTAGCGGGGCAAGCATTTTGCTTTACATTTCAGTTGAGGAACATGCCAGTCTTTCACTTTACACATATGCGCTCAAGTCCTTGAAGCACAGCTCGCTCCCCTCCCTTTCCCTTTCCATGCCGACAAACTTCCCCCTCTCCGCTCCTGTACCACCCTCCACTAGAATATAACACATTTTCCAAACCCCTGTGTACTTCGTCCGCGCTTTCTCGGCTCGCCGGGGGAGAGCGAGTTCACCGTGGCGTGCGGTGGAGGCAAGTCGTTGGTGTGCGGTACGGGTTATATTGTGATGTGTTCGAAATTCAAATGTATCGTGACCTCAGTGATTTTCTACAACCTACCTGTGATATATTTCATACAATTAATTTGAATCAGGTAAGATTCGCCGTCGTGTTTGGTGATGAGAAATGTGTTATGAATGTGACATATTCTTTGTTATTTTTTTTCGACACAGGGGTTTGGAAAACCCATTTATGTCTATTGTTTACTTAAATACACTTGGTTTTTCCTCCGACCCAGCGCAAGCGTTCTTGAGAGCTACCAAGCTTTGTCTAATCGGATTCATTAACGAAGGATCCGGGAATTATGCGTTCATTGCTGGCTGCCATATTTTTGAAGAGAAGGCGTCTTTCGTGCGAGGTAAATTTCACGACGTTATCATGTGTGCCTTTGATGTGTGTTCAGTGAATCTGAAGTGCGCATTGTTGACTGTCAGAACGGAAGTGCAGTAAATAAACACTTATAATGAAACGTCTTAAAAAACTGTGTGTGAAGTGATTCAAATTAAGATGTTGCCAAAGATTGCAGCGAGTGTCGTGAAGGTTTCAAACATGGCTAAGATTACTGGAAGCAAGATGTGTTTCATTAGCGAAGGGGTTGAGATTGGTTAATTGTTATGACGATACCGGTATTTATTGACAGCTTATAAAAGACTTACAGTTTATTATGCAATATATTTGTAAATCATTTTATATCGCCGTTGAAGTCAAATACTGAAGCTATGTCTTTAAATATCAGAACCGCTGACAGTGTGCGACAACGTGTTTCGGAAGTCATGTTAAGATACGTAAAAGGAAGAAAACAACTGAAAGCAGGGTAACAATCCTTAGCGCGCGGCAAAATATGTCATTCCTGAATCTTCGATTTGTTCCGTTCGTACACATGTAATGAAAATTTTTGTGTATAATAATATAGATTTTGAATTACCTGGAAGGAAGAATTGACTATTTTACAGGTGACGCGGATAAAAATATATGTGTGCGTGTTCAACCCTTGTCCTGTTTCTCTACCTACGGAGTAGATGAATCTTCGTAGCGAGTAAAAATATATAATTATTCCTAACAAAATAAATACACTGGAAGTGAATCTCATTGACATTTATGACATTCGATATACTAACTACGTTTTCCCGTTTTTAAGCTGACAGTATCGTTATAATAAATCTGGTGTGCCGTAGTCAGTTCGTGTGATTTTTTTTTTTCCAAAATGTGAACATTTAGTACTTATTCAATGGGGGATGATATATACCGGTACATTACGTATTTCTCTTTATTTTCAGGCCACATTATACATCACAACAGAATATGAAGAAGGGCAGTGGGGACAAGACAGCATAATTTATGGGGCATCGAAAGGTAATTATTTTTACGCTCAGAGTTAGGAATTTTCTGATCCTTACTGAGGATTCTTTAGAGTGTATTCGGGCCTTTTTAACGCTTAGTTAAAAGTAATCATTTACTCTGAATTATGCCTTGGCTAATACTAGAATATACAGCATATGTAGTGAAAGTATGACGTCCGTGAGTTGAGATATGTTTCGAGCATTATGCATATTTTTTTCCGATTTAAATAATGAAATTGAATTATTTGTTTTAAGGGCTAAAATATGTTCATTGCTGTCATGTTTAATAAAGTAAACATGACAGCAATGAGCAGTGGCATGTTTACTTTCAGCCATTATTCTTTGTTTTTAATATACTCTTGACAGTAAAGAAAACTCGGGTGCTGTTATTGAAATATTTAATTTTGCATGGATATGTCCTCAGCGTATTTTGTATTTGTTTTCAAATGCACGGTAACTGAGATTTTTAAAAATAACTTAAAGTATATATTTTATCAACTCTTGCAAACTTATTTTAACTTAATAGAACATCATTAATAATGGCGATTGACTGCAATAAATCATGAATTAATGGACAAATTTTAAAATCGTCCAGAATGGAATTATTGGTGATTGTTTTTGAACAAGTCATGAAGGGTATTCAAATTAGTATTTTCATTGACATAGCCACAAAAAAATGTAAAAAAAATACATGAATGATGGGATAAATCTATAATATATACCAATTCTAAGTTTTAAAAAAAAGTGTGCTCTTATGACTAAAGCCCAATTTCTTATAGGTGGTAAAACATTTCTATGCTGAGAACTCAATTAAGCCAAGAATGGGATTCAAACTAGTATTTTCACTGACATTTTTCCACGAAATTAAAAAAAATATATAACATTGCATGTTGTACGTTGATAGCTGGTAGTTGCAGTGCATGACAGGGTAAATCTGTAGTACCAGTTCTCAATTTTGAAAAATTGCTGTAATAACTAATGCCCTATTTGTTATAGGTGATAAAACATTTCTATGCTGAGAACTCAATTAAGCCAAGAATGGGATTCAAACTAGCCTAGTATTTTCACTGACATTTTCCCACAAAATTAAAAAAAATAACATTGCCTGTTGTATGGTGATAGCTGGTAGTTGCAGTGCATGACAGGATAAATCTGTAGTACCAGTTCTCAATTTTGAAAAAATGCAGTAATAACTAAAGCCCTATTTGTTATCGGTGGTAAAACATTTCTATCCTGTGAACTCAAACAACTGTATGCTTTTAAATATCAGTGAATTTTTAAGTTGGATTTTACAAGTAAATGAGAGAATTTTTATATGGGAAGGTGCAAATTGTTTGCAAGAACGTATTGAGTAGAAGTGAAATTGATGTATTTTTTTCCAAATATTCTTTAAAGTGATGGATCATAAGCTGCCTATTTCTAAATCAGGCTTCCACAAATTTTTATTGCAAAGGGTAACAGAGTATATTTTGATTGGTTTTTGCTTTACTTGCTTGGTGAAGTAGAAGTATTATCTTGACAGGGTGCAGGATTTTGATTAGCAAAACACAACAGCTCTGTCATGGTAAAGTAAAATTGTTACATTGTTATTGTTGTTATTGATGATCTCATTTCAGTATAATCATCTCCTGTTTGAAACTGGCAGTTTTGTATACTGCAGGCCTACCGTAAAATTCTTCAATGAAATTGCTATACGGTGCCTATCCACAATCTGATTAGGTTTATCGGCTTTTTAAAAATGAGTCTTTTTATGATCCTGTTGCTAATCGTATTTTAATCCAAGGAATTTAAGTGGACAAATGGAGTAAATTCAAAAAATCTTTCTCAGAAGACATCCCTTTTAATACCATGACAGGGTCACAAAATTTAGTCATCTTAAATCGAAATATAAATCATCTTCCAAGGAAACACTTATAGAATACTGTCTGTAATCACAGTGGAGAAGTTTCTAACATTATCTTCTAGTGTCTAAACTTGATAACAAAGGGATGGCATAATATTAATAGTCATATGGTCTCTGTGTTATGAAAAATTATCCTTTTTCTAGTTTTATAATAGTCTAATACAGTGAAGCAGTTTCTAATAATTTATTCATGTTGCATGCCCTGTAAATTGCAGAAAACATTTTACTATTAAGTCCCTGTGGTCTGAAGTACTTGTAGGAAAGAAGAAAAGAGTAAAGTGGATGTTGATGATGATGTTCTATAGTCTTGTAAATAATTGTTACAAACAGCTTTCTCAGACAGAAGGCTAATAAGGGCATAATAATCTGAATGGCTTGCAGAAGGAATCTGGTTCCACTTAAAATGCAAGCCTGTCTTTTCTGTTTAGATTTGTTTTTCCTAAGTTTTCTGTCTAGGGTTGGGATTGAACTAGTGAAATCTACCTGAGGAGATTTATGAGAAAACTATCTACATAAGTAGCATTACCAATCCTCGGAGAGATGATTGATCTCTCTAAATTGAGATTAAAGTAAGACTGAAAATAGACAACCTCATATGTTACGTATCCCGACTTTTTTGGCTGGAAAAATAATGTTTTTGTCATTTTTACAGCTTCATATTTATTTACGTGTTCATAAAGCAGCGAAGTTAAGACTCTTGGCCCCATCATACACTCAACTACTGCCTGTTATTTGAGAATTAATTGTGAGACGCATTGAACTTGTGCATTAACTTGCTTGTTTTGTTATCCTCTGGAATTTTCTCTCTTCAACTCCAACTTGCTCAGAACCAGAAAGAAAAGTATCCAGTTTATGCATGTGTCATGCTAGGTTTTTTTGACTGACCAGACTTTTATTCATTTTGGTAGATGTGTAAGGATGGGAGATTTGCTGCTGGAGGTGTGTTGCATTCAGATATTGTGAAATCAAGATGGCTCACTGTAAAAGTTCCCAAAATGTTTTCTTTTTCTCTTCTTTGAAGTCTGATATGTTCAAATGGCTACATTCTTGACCTCAGACTAAGTGCTCTAGTACTTTCCTTCTTTAGGATAGATTGTGAATCAGTCTTTATACCTCCACATATGCATATATCATCAAAATCAACACTAGGGGGCAAATTTTGTTTTGTTTTCTCGGAGTGAACAGCACCCTATGAATTTTTTTGGCTAGAAAAATAATGTTCTTGTCGTTTTTACAGCTTCGTATTTATTTACATCTTCATAAAGCAGTAAAGTTAAGGCTCTTGGCCCCATCGTACACTCATTGCATATTTATATCAAGTTAATATCGTTGATTCTTACTATACTATACTATTGTTGTGATATTGCCAGTTCCATTAACAGTAATCATTAGTTGAGTGCACACAGATTTTTCTATTCTAGTTATATAATCTATTTCACTCAGATTATTTAAAAAAAAAGCAACACTGTGTTTCAGCCACGTACATGAACAGCATGGCAGCTACCTCTTTTGCTTAGTGTGAATATAACATGAAGCGCACCAGTTGACTAATGGAAGAGTTATTTCAGCAGCTTTCTAAGTAGAGGTGGAGGGTGTGATAGCTAAGTGACATTGTTCTCGGCTTTTCACCAGGACAGTCATGGACCAAGTCCTAGCATATGCAATTGGGATTTGTGAAATGACACGTTGTGTCTTTGGTTCAGATTCTGTGTCAAACTAGAGTTCCAGTGGCTGTAATCACATCAGCAGTCACATACAAGTTTACGTCTTTTGCTTTTGAGATGAGGTATCTGAAGTAAAAAGGATTGGCTTTTAAGATCATAAAACATACATATGTTTTCCGTCCAATAAAGGTGTTCATTGAGTATAAGAAGGTTGGGGGAACAGGGAATAACATGAAGGTCTTTCATATCTCCTTCATTTGTATTTTATCTCCTGATGGAGTTAGTTTGACTGTATGTGTAAATTTAAAAAATGAAAGCCTAGATTTAAAAAAGAAGGTATCGGTAAAGCTTCTACTCATTGATGTGTGAATGTCTTGAGTAGATGCAACGTTACATTCTGCAGAAAACTATGGAATCTATTTCATCCCCTGCCTATATAGAAACAACTTCTGGTCCCACACTTGAGAATGAGCTTTATGAAGTGCAGTGTCATTAAAAAGGAGAGAGAAAATCTTGCAAAGACTATTCAGAAATATGCTGCATAAATTTCCAAAACAGTTATTAGTAGGCTAAATGGGGAATGCTCTTTCAAGATATCAGAATGACCATATACATAGAATAATTAGGTGCCAGAACTTGATGCAGGGCGCGAATGTTGCTGACCTACACAATGACCTAAAAATCCCCAAAAAAGACTCAAAATGAGAATGAAAATGATCTAATAATATGAAGGATAATATATATTTACCCTAAATAACAAATCTGTGGGCCTCCGCGGCTCAGGTGGCAGCGTGCTGGCTTCTCACCGCTGGGTTCCGTGATTCAAATCCCAGTCACTCCATGTGTGGTTTGTGCTGGACAAAGCGGAGGTGGGACATATTTTTCTCCGGGTACTCCAGTTTTTCCTGTCATCTTTCATTCCACCAGCACTTTTCAATATCATTTCATTTCATCCCTCAGTCATTAATCATTGCCCCAGATGAGTGCGACAGGCTTCGGCAGCCGGCACAATTCCTATCCTCGCCGCCAGATAGGGACTTCATTCCATTCCTAACCCAGTCGAATTACTGGAAACAGGCTGTGGACTTTTCAATAAATATATGGATTGTCCACATTACATTTAAGTCATTATGGAATGAACACAATTAACAAATGCCATCAAATAATAATAATGATAGACAGAAACATCTGAGAGTATAATATTTCGGTCCTTTATTAAAATACAGTTCTTACGACAAAATAAATGTAAATACACACACACATATATGACATTACACAATCCTCTGATATCTCTTATCTGCTGCCCCGTTCAATTCGCATATTTCTCAGAAGTGTATCTGATCATCTGCAGAAAAATATATATGTATTCGCCGAATTGTGAAATCATTTTCCTTCCATGGACACTCTCAGATGGCTTTACCTTTGGCATTCTAATATTTGAAGTGATTCGCACACGAACAAATACAACTCACCCTTCGTAAAATGAAGATAACAAGCACGTATATGTGTGTGTGTAGTCAGGCACTTCAACCCTTGATGTGAATTTGTACCTACTACAGTGATAATACCTCTCCTCATAGCAAGCCCATCCAGATTAGAAGTAATGTCTCGTCGCACTCTAGGGATGTGGGTTTCCAACGAGTACGACTAAGAGTTGTAGGAAAAAAAAAAAACCAAGGCACTACAGGCCTTGACCTACCAAGTGAATGCTGCTCAGCCAGCCCAAAGGCCAGCAGATTACGAGGTGATGCATGGTCAGTGCGACGATTCCTCTCGGACGCTATTCTTGGTTTTCTAGACCGGGATCGCCATCTCATCGTCAGATAGCTCCTCAATTGTAATTATGTAGACTGAGTGGACCTCGAACCCTCAGGACCAGGTAAAAATCCCTTACCTGGCCAGGAAATTGAACCCGGGGCGTCCGCGTGAGAGTTGTAGAAAGTACTTAATTTCACAGTTTTCGAACTGAGTACTGAACCTCGTGATGTTTGAGTATTCCCGTTAATAGAAAGGTCGGATGATTATTCAGATATGTGGGTTAACCAACGGAAGTGAATAAAAATGAGGCCCCAGTGGCTCTGAATTTTGGAGCGTGGATTAGCGACCACGGGGCCCTTAGCTGAGTCCTGGCATTGCTTCCACTTGTGCCAGGCTCCTCACTTTCATCTATCCTATCCGACCTCTCTTGGTCAACTCTTGTTCTTTTCAGACCCCGACGGTATTACGTATGGAGGCCTAGGGAGTCTTTCATTTTCACGCCCTTCGTGGCCCTTGTCTTCCTTTGGCCGATACATTCATTTTTCGAAGTGTCGGATCCCTTCCATTTTTCCCTCTGATTAGTGTAAATTTATAAAATAATAGTCTAGTATTGCCAAAAGTTGGTTAGAATTTGGAGCAAACAATCATTTACAATTTTGATATAATAAGCAATGTTAAATTTATATATTTATTTAGCGGATGGCTTTACAGATACAATACATACGTACGTTATTTTGGAAAGAAAACTGTTTCTTTTTGTCCAGGTTGTTTATGTAACTAATTGCCACTGGAAATGCAAGAGCAAAATCACTGATATAGCCACTGTACTTTCCTTTTGGACACTCGGTGATAATATGTTGGATGGTCTGTTTAGAGGCACCACAATCACAGTTAAGTTTAGAAATTCTTTTCCATTTGCGGTGGAAATCTACGCAGTTACCATGGCCCCGATCGTATCCTGTTAAGAGTAGACCGGGTTTTACAAATCCAGGTGGCAGTGACGAACTAATTTGTGGCAGAGTTGACTCAGGCCTTTCATTCTTCAGTTATACTGAACTTGGTATTCTTCAATTCTGTTGCAGTTCTTATTGGTGGATTTCGAGATTTTGGCGATTCAGATGTACATCAGTGAGGTCGCCATGTTTTGGTAATTATTCATTACTTTCTTGAACTCGCTGAAGAGAGCATTTTTACGTCGGGGATCTGGTGGGGAGGTATGGCTGAGGATAGGTAGACAATACCGTGGGTGTAGACTTTATTGTGCCGGTGATGAGACGCATCATCGTGTTGAGCTGCGTATCTATGAGGTTGGTGTGAGAACTATTCAACCTAACAGGAGCACAGTACTCGGCAGAGTCCCAAAGCTGTGCATCGAAGTAAAGTTGCCGTTGAAGCCCAAGTTGCACCACATAATTTTTGGATTACGTTGCTTATTCTTCTTCTTTGTCTGTTTACACTCCAGGGTCGGTTTTTCCCTCGGACTCAGCGAGGCATCCCACCTCTACCACGTCAACGGCAGTGTCCTGGAGCTTCAGACTGTGGGTCGGGGATACAACTGGGGAGAGAGACCAGTACCTCGCCCAGATGGCCTCACCTGCAATGCTGAACAGGGGCCTTGCGGGGGATGGGAAGATTCGAAGGGATAGGCAAGGAAATGGGAAGGAAGCGGAAGTTAGGTACCATCCCGGCATTTGCCTGGAGAAGTGGAAAACCACGCAAAACCACCTCCAGGATGGCTGAGATGGGAATCGAACCCACCTCTACTCAGTTGACCTCCCGAGGCTGAGTGGACCCGGTTCCAGCCCTCGTATCACCTTTCAATTTCGTGGCAGAGCCGGGAATCGAACCCGGGCCTCGGGGAATGGCAGCTAATCACACTAACCACTACACCACAGAGGCGGACGGATTACATTGTTGCGATTTCTTACCTTGGATTGGATGTCACGAAGGTGTTGTGTAAAGGAGAATGTTCTATATAACGTTAAATATGAAATTCCTAGTTGGAAGTGATTCTCGTTTGTAAGAGTAGTATAACCTCTTCCTCCCCTCTTTTGACACTGATCAGAAGAAACCCTACTTCCGAGAAATGAAGGTATCGTCAAAAGAAAGGCGAGAACCATGAAAGTCCTGAAAATGACAGACTCGCTAGGTTTTGCAAACCTAATGCCGTCCAGGTCGGAAAGAACTAAAGTTGGCCAAGTGCAGTCTCATAGCGAAGATGAAATGAGGAGGCTGGCGCAATTTGGAAGCAACGTCATTCGCAAGCGAGACCCCGTGTGGCTGTCACGCCATGCCCTAAGTTGGGAGGGTTACCCTTACGACATTTGCCGTGGATGTATTCTGGTTCCCACACGCAGGGGTGACGCAAGTTCCGGTTTTCAGATCAGTTAGCTAATTCTGTAATTATTCCACTCTTCGTAGGAATGATTTCTTCGGGGACGTGGTATCCGAGTAACATAGTCACTGGCTTCTCATTAAGGTTGCCGCGTTTCAAACCCCTGCCAGTTGATGCGGTAAGAAGTCGCATCCATGTGGTTTGGATTCCACGTAAATCTGGAGATTCTGTGGCTATGATCACGATATCAAGAGCTTCTTGTCTATCTAAGGAAACTGGAGATTCAACGAATGTAAGCTGGATCATCAAAATGTGGGTTATTCCCAGGAACGTTCGGCTGGGAAGTCCTCCCTCACCAGGGAAAGAATTCCCCAAATAGGGATGGAAAGTGTGCTTTGGTTTTGAATGAATGATTTATTTCGTGTGTTGATGACCGCTATGTTCTTAGCCCTAAAATAAAACAACACACTTTCTGTAAATAGCAACAAGATTTTTTTTTGTTTTTTGCTAGTTGTTTTACGTCGCACCGATACAGATAGGTCTTATGGCGACGATGGGATAGGGAAGAGCTAGGAGTGGGAAGGAAGCGGCCGTGGCCTTAAGGTACAGCCCCAGAATTTGCCTGGTGTAAAAATGGGAAACCATTTTCAGGGCTGCCGACAGTGGGGTTCGAACCTACTATCTCCCGAATACTGGATACTGGCCGCACTTAAGCGACTGCAGCTATCGAGCTCGGTAACAGGATTTTAGACGTTAGGTCTACTATTTTATCAGCACAGTAAAATAATATTTTTTAAAAGATCATTGTTCAGTTATTTGTGAAGAAGAACATATCAGTTAATAATTATGTCCAGCTCCGTGGCTAACTGTTAAGCATGCGGACCTTTGTTCCAACGGGTCCCCGGGTTCGATTCCAGGCCGGGTTGGGGGATTTTAGCCTTCATTGGTTATTGCCTCTAGCTCAGGGTTTAGGTATTTATGGCGTTTTCAACATTATATATCATCCTAGGTATGGCCCTATCGTCATGGGCGTCAACTCACAAAACTTGCGCTGTGCCCCACCGGAGACCACATTCCACAAATTCTTAAAATACTGTCGAAAAATTCCATTTCTATATCATTAGGTGTCCTCTGATTTATTTAAAATCATGCGTGATAATTTCTTCAGTGGTTGAATATTTAGGCTTGGGTTCGATGCTGATGCCGTTTATCCGGCTTAAACGGGGTCGGGTTCAGTCCTAATGACTGAAAATACGAAACATTCTTTAACGACGTAAATAACACTTTTTATATTCTTTTACAACACTCAAAACAGTACAAAGCAAGAGACGTACTGTGGTCTAAATTGAACAATACATTCAATTACAGTAACTTGCGTGCGGTATAAATTCAACTTAAGTTAGAAAACTATAATGCAACTTCTGTTAATAAAGCTTAGGGAGGGAGATTGGGGGGGGGGGGTCTTGTCTACACTAATGGAATATTCGCTCTGACAAAATCCTATCGAGCCAAGAGAATTTTTCCCAAAATATCTTTTGCTTAAAAGTAAATTGGGATTCATGTCTATTTTTCACAGACAAACATAACAAAAGTGGCACTTTTAAAACTACTGCTTTACCAAGAGAATTTCATGGACGAAACGGAAATATTTAATTTCTGTCTAATTCATTTTAATTATATCTGAAAATCATTTTCGGAATATTCAGTATGTTTCAGAATAATCTGTATTAGAATTAAAGAATTTTCGTTTTTCAATGAAATCTTCTTAAATAAATAAAGCTGTGTTGTTTTTAAGAGTAGGGTAATGTAGAAATGGGCCTATTATCTACATAACCAGTCCGAGTATCCGAATTACCAGGATCCGAATAAACAGGGTTCTACTGTGTTAGAATTGTGTTGAGTCCTGTAAAGCACATGGGAAAATATATGTTATATATCCCTCGTACTCATGGACTTTAAGATCTTTCCGCAAGTTTCCGACTCTTTGGGGCATTCTTATCGACACAAATGATACATGCCCACTTGCAAAAGTCATTGTATGGTTTCTGATATATTATTGTCGTAACCTAACGGGTAAGACCGCATTCCAGCGTTTGTCAGACAGGAGCTTAACAATCTAAACTGATAGGTGGAATTTAAATGTGACTTCAACTTCGAGGTGGCTGCGAATAATTTCAGCAAGGTGAAATTATTTGTAGGCCTATAAGGTTAGTTTTGTGTTGATGGACATCTCCGGAGTGTGCAGTGGGGTCGAGCAGCTGAGTGCTATAATAAAAATATACAAGGCGATTTCAAGGGATGGCAGACATTACTGCTACTATATGAACAGGATGTTGTGGCAGATGTCTTCGTACTGCGCCATGGTAAATGAATTGAAACATTTCTTCTTAGATTAGTAAAAATAAATTCGTCCTCATCCCGAGGTGAGCAGCTCTTTTCATTGTACCATTTCAACCACATACCAGTCCTCCTGCCGTTCTTAAATTTCTGGCAGTACGGGGAATCGAACCCGGCAGCTAATAACACTAACCGTTACGCTACGGAGGCGGACCTTAAATTGGTGATGGATGCAATCATGGACCTTGTATGTACAGCATGGAGGGTTTCTAAGAGTTCTAAGAGTATTTTAGATTTTCTATGGATAATTAGTTAACAAACCTATTTGCTAACGAACGTACCTATATATAAATATACACTTCGAACGAGGTACTGAAAGACGCTATATCAAGCCAGACGGGCCCCAGGGGTTCTGAACTCTGGAGCGTGGGTTCGGGACCACGGGGCCCTTAGCTGAGTCCTGACATTGCTTCCACTTAGGGCCTACTTGTGCCAGGCTCCTCACTTTCATCTATCCTACCCGACCTTCCTTAGTCAACTCTTGTTCTTTTCCGACTCCGACGGTATTAAAGCACTCGAGGCCTACGGAGCCTTTCATTTTCACGCCCTTCGTAGCCCTTGTCTGTCTTTGGCCGATAACACCCCCTCCCCCTCCCCGTCTAGGGACACCATGGCCTTGACGTCGGTGTGGGGGCTTGTGTGCTTGTTGACCCCGAGGGCTGTGCTAGCTCAAGGTTACCCTCGCTGGATAGGCCTTGGTGTAGCGCCAGACTAAAAAGGTGCCTGAGAGGTGTTATTCTTCATTACTATATCTACTATTCTATTCCCAACTTAAATTTCATTCCTGTTCTTGTCTAGCCAACCTGTCTGCCTTGAGTAGAATGGGCTAGTACGGAGGTTTTATCCTCCCCCAGTCACAAGTTTCGGGTCGTGACGAGGTGATTAATGGCTACTGGGAGAGTAGTTCTTAGCTACCCCCTCCAGATACCGGGCGCCCTGTGAAGTATCCTCCCTTGCCTTTTATATTACTCCTGGGCTTTGCCGAAGGTCGACTTCATATTTCCTGAGTACTCGTGGGACCAAAAACGAAACCTCTCTCTTCTGTTTCAAAGAGTGACACCCTTCAAAAACGGCGTCTAAGATTGGCAAGAATCGTAAGCGGTACACTCCAGTTCCAGTGGATTATATAAGTAACGAACGTCTTCTTCGATTTCTGGTTGCTTCCAGAGCCGATGGTAAAACTTTTCTTGACAAATGTCCTTTTATGATCAGTAATTCTATCGGAGAAATTGTTGCTGGTGAAGTCGACGTGATGCGCAAGCTCCGTGAGGGATCCGTACCAATAAAGACTCTATGGCTGAACAGTTCAAAAGCCAAGTTATTCGGAAAGGTTGAAGTCAAAATCGACAAGCACCAGTCCCTGAACTCCTGCAAGGGAGTTATATTCCATAGGGATTTGGTTAAGTCTTCTGATGATACTATGAACCGGTACCTAGCACGTTGGGGTGTAACCGACGTGAAGAGGTTGAAGAGGCGTGTGGGTGATAAGCTGCTCGATATGGGCGCTTTTATCCTTACCTTCGACGCCGAGACCGTACCTGAACGAATAAAAGTGGCAATGTATCGTCTGACTGTTCGTCCGTATATTCCAGCACCAGTGAGGTGCTATAACTGTCAAAAATTTTGTCACACCTCATTGCGATGTACATCAGGTCTCCGATCTTCAGCTTTTCCCACACGATCTCAATTCCATATGTTATCACTGGCGCTACTGTCGTCTTGAAAAGTCTCATAAAAGCAATGTTCATGAAGAGGATTACCCGAGTTGGAAAGACAGCGCCATCCCGGATGGTATACGAAATGATGCGGGAGACGTATTTCATAGAAGACATACGATCACAATTCTACCTACAATCAACGGAAGCAAGCAGGGCACTAGTAAACATCAGAGAAAGGAAGAAAAGTGAAATCGACCTCGACTTCTACGCCTCACCAGCGATGACGGACGATAGATGGACTAGAGAGTGCAACACACAACGCCACGTGATAACACGACTCTCCATACATGGGTTTCACCACAAGATATGCGTAAACCAGAAGTTCCATGAGCCAGACGAAGATTGTAAGTGCATTTTGTGTGGACAGAAGTGTAGTAGATATCACATTATAACATGCACGAAAAGAACCAGGACAATTACAGACTATAGCAAAGACTGAAATGTGAAATTTATTTAATGCTCAAACTTGAGTGTACATTTCTCTATTGATTAATTAATTGCGATGTACAGGTACGACGACCTGCAAAATGTGTGAGAAGTGCGAGCAAGCTGGGGTTGATTGCACATCACCACCTGTGTGCGTCAACTGCCCGGGTGTGCATGCTCCAATCTCAAAGGAGTGCCCCACATTCAAGCAGGTGAAAAAGTTCCAGGAGATTAAAACGCTGGATAAGTTGTCTTATCCAGACGCGTGGAGCAAGTTCAAATCCATTGCTGCGACGGAGTTCTCCATCTCCTTTGCTGAGAAGGTCGCGAAAGTGCGGATCGCGCAGAGTCTTTTGTGCAGAACATCAGTACAGACAATGTATTGAAAAGTCAAGGTCTCCAACAACAACTCATATCTAAGGAAACTGGAGATTGAACGAATGTATCAGAAAAAGCTGGAACATCAAAATGTGCGTTATTCCCAGGAACGTTCGGCTGGGAAGTCCTCCCTCACCAGGGAAAGAATTCCCCAAATAGGGATGGAAAGTCTAGCCCTCCTACCAAAGCCCAGATCAAACAGGAGGAGCAGGGGAAGCCTCAGAGCTTCCCTAAGAAATTGGAGAAGAAGCCCTCTCTAACTCAGTCGGGAGTCACAGGATTCCCGAAGAAGACCGGCAAGCCATCTTCCGGTTCTCCTCCAAAGAAGACAGAAACGGTGGTCAAGAGCAGGAGGCCCCGACGGTCTCTAGCTCGATCACTTTCAGCAGAACCCAGTTCTCCCAAGAAGAAGACTCTCCGTTCCCAATCAGCTAGATTACCATCCGCGGAGTGCTCGGTCGCCGTGTCCCTCTGCTGAGGAGACAATGGAGATTGCCGTGGTTGATGATAATGACGAAAAGGACGACGACAAGGAAGGCGGAAACTGGCAGGTAGTTGATCGAAAGAATGGCAAGCAATTGTCCTAATTTCGTAACGCTACCACTCCACACAATGGCACTATTGCATTGGAACTGTAATAATTATCACTGTCGCCTAGCTGAGTCACGTCAATTGATATCCGTCTCTGTGGCCTCCATAGTCGTCTACATGAATCTCGTCGAGACATGGACACGGCACGATACTGGGAGACGTGAACGCCCGTAACACACTCTGGGATTCTCCGTTTTCCTTTGCTAGAGAGAGGATGCTTGAGCAGTTGATCAGCCAGTTTGATCTTTGCGTGCTAAACACAGGGGAACCGACACATTTCAGCAGCGCACATGGTACATTCTCCCACCTGGATGTCACATTGTGCAGCCGTGCGCTAGTTCCCCTGCTACGGTGGCAAGTACGCGATGACCTCTGTGATAGTGACCACTTCCCGATAATTTTATCTCTCATGAATCAAAGACAGTCTGAAATTCCCAAGCGCTGGTAACTTCGGCGGGAAACTTGGCCAGAATTTTCCAAACGCGCAGTGAAGACCGATGATATTCTGGAGTCAGTTGACGACCACGTTTCTTCCATCACTACTGCAATTCTGGCTGCTGCAGAGAAAACAATTCCTTCCTCGTCCGGTATTCCTCGCCGGAAACAGGTCCCATTGTGGACCGACGAAATTGCAGCAGCCATACGTAATCGCCGACGGGCTTTTAAGCATCATCGGAATCCTACGATGGCCAATCATATCACATTTAAGCGTCTGCGCGCGGAGGCCCGTTTTTTTGATTCGAGAATGTAAGAGAGCTACGTGGGAAAAGTATGTGTCTTCCATGACGGCACATACTCCATCACAAATGTGGATAAAACTCCGCCGTATTGCCGGAGTTCACAACTTGCCCTCGGTCCCCGCAGTCTCCAGTAGTGGAGATATTACAATTCCTTCGTCATTGCAGACCACATCGCAGGTACGTCCAGCTGCATCGCGTCAAATTTCGGACCTTTTCGGATTCATTTGTTTCTATATTACTGTTGGCACATGGCTAATTCCATTTACAGTAACCATTAATTGAGTTCATGCGAATTTTTCTGTTCTTGCTGTATCATATATTTCACTCAAATGTATGTTTTAAAAAAGAGCGTCTGTGGCTCGGGTGGCAGCACGCCGGCCTCTCACCGCTGGGTTACGTGGTTCAAATCCTGGTCACTCCATGTGAGATTTGTGCTGGGCAAAGCAGAGGTGGGACAGATTTTTATCTGGGTATTCCGGTTTTCCCTGTATTTCATTCCAGCAACACTCTCCAGTATCATTTCATTTCATCTGCCAGTTATTAATCATTACCCCAGAGGAATGCGATAGGCTTCAGCAGCCGGCACAATTCTTATCCTCACCGCTAGATGGGGCCTTCATTCATTGACCTAGTCGAATGACTGGAAACAGGCTGTCTTTCATTTTTCAGTTTTTAGAAAGCAACACTGTTTCAGCAATGTAATGTGAACAGCATGGTTGTCTCCTTTGCTTCAGCATGAGGATGTGTCCTATAGTTGATATACAATAACACGAAGCTACTTTTCTAAGTGGAGTATTTCAGCAGCACTATAAGTAGAGATGGAGGGTGCGATTTCCAATTGACATTGTTCCTGGCTTCTCACTATGGCAGTTACCGGCTACTTGGCTGAATGGTCAGCGTAGTCTCGTTCGGTTCAGGGGACCACAGGTTCGATTCCCAGCCGGGTCGGAGATTTTAAACTTAAATGGTTATTTTGCCTGGCTCGGGGACTGGATGTCTGTATTGTCCCCTACATTCCTGCAACTCAGACACAACACTATCCCCCACTACAAAAATACGCATGATGCCCACCGATTGTGCCTGAATTCGGACTTAAATGTCATCCAGAGTTTGTCACTCACTATTCGTCTATTAATTCAACACTAATATAGGTCGTTTTCGATTATTTTTGTATGTCACTACACTCCTAAGGGTGCTAGGTGCGTCTTGCTCCCACATTCTTTCTCTCCAGATAGTATTAAGTCATATGTGTTCTAAGTTTGGTTGAAATTGCAGGGTTTCCTGTAAATATTTAGTTCAACTCTCAAAATACATCTTTCTTTCTAACTACATTGCGAGTGTGATTTTAGATTGTTCGTACCGTGCGTCCACATCTACAGTGCATGGTTTCATTTACATGGAGTTCTGCGATAAGATCTGAAGTTGTACTTGGCAAAATTTTCCCCTCTGTTTTCCCTTCCCCGCCCCTCCTCTCATAGATTTTGTTGACTTCCGTTATTCTGAAACACTATTCTACGAATAATAATTAATACTCATATGGTCTCACTCTCCCTGTGGGTGTGGGTGTAGAATAACACCCACGGTATCGCCTGTCTGTCGTAAGAGGCGAGTAAAAGCCCCAGGGGCTCTTAACTTGGGAGTATGGGTTGGTGACCACGGGTCACTTAGCTGAGCCCTGGCATTGTTTAAATTTACTTGTGCCAGGCGCCTCACTTTCTTCTATCCTATCCGACCTCCCTTGGTCAACGCTTGCTCATTCCCGACTCCGACTCTGTTCGGTTACGAAAGTTAGGGAATCTTATTTTCACGTTCTTTGTAGCCCTTGTCTTTATTTGGCCAAATAATTCCTTCTTTCCATTGCTGGGGCATTTTCTTTTCATCCCATACGGAACGAACATTTTTTTAGGAAAGTTCGTTCCACTTCACTGCCTCCTTGTTTGAGCAGTTTCGTTGGAATATAATCTGTTCCTGTTGCCTTGTTTTTCATCAATTTCTTCATGGCAGTTCTCACTTCTTCCAAAGTTGGTGGGCCTGATATTTTCATCAGGCTCATTTTCTCCTTGCACATCTATTGCGCCGCTTGGTATCATTTTGAAGTTTAGGAGTTCCTTATAAAAATGTCGCCGCCATCTTTCACATATCTTTTTCCCCTCACTAACGATTTTCCGTTTTAACCTTTATGAGGCTAGTTTTGCCACAGAAGAATTTCCGAGCAGCATATACCTGTAACGTCCTTCTGTATTCCTTGTTCTTCTCTTCTGTTGCCATTTCACACTCGTGAAACCATAGATATCTTGTATATCTTTCTTCAATTCAGAGCATTTCATTTGCTAACGTCTCCACTGCATTTTTTTAAAATTTATAATTTCCCACTGAAATTCGATGTCGTTGCACACTTCAGCAATTGCAGGAATATGTGTTATCCTCTCCTAGTACTGATTTCTCACTTCAGATGTTTCTAGAGATGTGTTTAGTTATGTTGGGTCGGGTTTCTTTGAATGCATTGGAGATATTAGCCCTAACTCGCGCCCGTACCAAGAAGTGGTCTGAGTCTATATTTGGGCAGCTGAGGCTCCTCACATCCAAGAGATCTGATTTGTGCCTTGCATCTATGAACACACAATCAATCTGGTTAACTGTGTTTCTATCTGGCGAAGCCCATGTTCTTTTATATATGTCTTTGTGTGGGAACCTTATTTCTGGATGCTGCAAATCAAATAATATGAGTCTCGTCCCATTATAATTGCTTACGGTATGTTTGATTGTGGGGTCCAATTGTTGGTTTATATATATATATATATATGCTCCCTTCGCACCTGAGCATTTAGGTCACCGGCAACTATATTAATGTTTTGGCCTGGGCAGCCATCATATATTCTTTCCATAAGTTCATAGAACGATTCTTCCTCTTCTTCCTCAGATTTTTCTGTCGGTGCATTTATTATAGGGTAATTAAAGAATTTCCCCTCTTTCCTGAGCGTTGATAGTCTTGGACTATTAGGTGTACACGCAATTACAGTGTGTTTTAGCTGGTGCAGTACCATAAATCTTGTGCCGAACTCGTGCTTCTCCTCACTACAGCTTCTTGCTTTTCTAGAATTCCATTTCCGGGCACCTTACTTCTTGTAGATCTGTGATACTCGGCTTCAATTTCATTGTTTGGTTCAGGGCTCCTGGGCGGTACAGAAATCTCACCCTTCAGGTTCCAGTATATAAATCTGACTTACGCTTTATATTTCTTTTCTTTCTTTCATTGTTTCTCCATTATCATTGTCTTTTTCCATGCCATGTTTGTCCCCATTAATCAGTCCGGCTTTCGTTTGTTGAAGTTTCGCAATTTTTTTTTTTTTTTTGGCAGAGTGGGGTGTCTGCCCTACGTCCAACTTCTTCCGGAGGTCGGGTAATTTTGAGTCGGGATTTTCTTCCCTTACAAGGCAGCAGCATTTTCACCAGAGCCCCGTTAGCGGCCACTTTTCGGGGTTCCTGCTGGGCCTTACGGTTACCGAAGCGGTCACGGGGCACACGCATTCCTCATTGTACATCACCCTACCAGGCAATCCCTTACTTTATGGCGTTGCCCATCTCCCACGGCGTGGACGAGGGGTTGGACTTACGGGAACCATTGCGATCTTGTAGCCAGCACAATATTACTTTCACTCTGAGAATACATTTAATACCGAAGTACAGTCCTATCATTTAGAATCATTTCAAAGTTCTGCCCAGCTTAGGTATGTACAATTACTGTCTCAACTTTCCTGTTTGAATTTTTCAAACCTTGATGGAAACTAAATGCCGTGACGGAATTCTTTAAAGAGTATTCATTTTATTCATACCGAAATCACTCTTTCTCTTTTCTGTCTTCCATGCACTAGGCGTTCTTTTAGTGAAAATTTCTGCCTCGTTAATGCTAGCCGAGCCATTCTGTTAAATTTTTAGAACATGAAAAATATGTCGTCAGGTTCGCACAAATATATGTTATGTAGTGTTTTAATATTAAAACCGGGCGAGTAGGTCGAGTGGTTATGGGCGCGCAGCTGTGAGCTTGCATCTGGGAGAGTGGGTTAGATCCCCACTGTCGGCAGCCGTGAAGATGGTTTTCCGTGGTTTCCCATTTCCACACGAGGCAATGCTGGGACTGTACCTTAATTAAGGCCACGACCACTTCCTTCCCCCTCCTAGGCCCCGTTGTACTTCCTCTTAAAACAATAATCACCACCATCACCACCTAGGCCTTTCCTATCCCATCGTCGCCGTAAGACCTATCCGTGTCGGTGCGACGTAAATCAAATTGTAAAAAAAAATAATTTTAAACTGCTACTATCCTTTGAATTGCTGGAACCCATCGGTAATATCGATGTTTTAACCATTATGTTTTAACCTTGTAACAATCACTTATGTCGGCCTCCTTAAAATACGACGTACTTGGTCTATCTGCCAGTTCTCTGCTTAAGACTGTCTCAACTTAAAAAAAAAACCTCATTGTTATTCAAAGCTACATGCGAAAGATGCCTTATGTCTCCTATGACTAAAGAGGGGATGACAATCTTCTATTTCTCCTTTAAACATGTAAAGTCATCAAACAAATCGCGTCGTTCAGGGAAATGTCACTCATTCGTAAGTTTCTGACGAAAGTACGTTTTTGACTTCTTGACAATAGATAAAAAAAAAAATACCTGCAACAAGCAGAAGCAGTCTTTTCAGAAATGGAGGTACCTCATTTTTAGGGCCAGATTCAGTTTTGGTGAGACGGCAATTTATACAGCGCTGTGATTGTTGCGTGCATTTAGGGGAGCCTCGTAGACTGATAGTCTGGTAGTTTGGCTCAGCGAGGAAATCAACAGGAAACTACCTCAATCTTAATTTTCCTAGTACACCTCTTCAGCGACAGCCAGTGGTGAAGCTTTTGATAATCCCACCAGCCTTGGGACTGAGGACTCAGTATATACCTCACTTATACATTGAGAATATAGACTGTGTGAAAATTAGGAGAACTTGTAATGAAGTTATAATGCTATTTGTTTTACGTCGCACCGACACAGAGGTCTTATGGCGACGATAGGATAGGAAAGGCCTAGGAATGGGAAGGAAGCGGCCGTGGCCTTAATTGTACATCCCCAGCATTTGCCTGGTGTGAAAATGGGAAACCACGGAAAAGCAGGGCTGCCGAGAGTGGGAATCGAACCCACTATCTCCCGGATGCAAACTCACAGCTGCGTGCCCCTAACCGCACGGTCAACTCGCCTGGTGAAGTAAGGAAGAAACAATTTGCAATTCCACTCTCTTGCCTATAAAGCACTAGTGTCAATTTAGTTCGTCCAACACTTGTCCCGTTTCTCTACAGGGTCGGGTATGAAGTGAGATGAATCTGTCGTGGCGGGTTTTTATGACCTGACGTCAACCTCATCAGAGGAGTTAATGACATGAAATGAATTAAGTGATATATGACAGTAGGGAGGGGGAGGGTGAAACTCGGTGCCGGCACATAGCCTTTTCCTTTCGAATAGTACCATGGGGTCTGCTGAAGGCTTAATGTCACCATCCGACGGACGAATCACCATCAACAGCATCATATGCCCTCACTCCATATGAGCACTGCGGTGAGGTTTGGAATTTAATCCAGGCTTTTGGCATCACCACCACCACCTCCCCTACCCTGCTGGCCAACATTCTGATGGTGAAAAAGTTTTCGACCAGCGGGACTCGAACCGGCTAACCAACGTGTCAAACCATTTTGACTTCAACGCCTTAACGGTCATGGCCACCAGGCATGCTTGTCAATTTAGTAATGTAATTTAATTTAAACTGTCAAATTTGAAGTCGGTGACTTCTTCCTGAACAATAACATCAAAAAAGAGCTTTAAAAATTCCTAGTTGTACTTACTCTTAAAACGATAATCACCTCCACCACTAAAAATTTTTTAGAGTGCTTCTGTGGATTTTCTTTTTAAAGATATTGATAAAGGTAATATAATTATACTTAACTTGCACATAATTTTCTTTCATGGGAAGTGCTTTTCTGTCAGTGAATAAAGATGAAAACTGAGATCTTGTATGAAAGCACGTGTTCAGTGAAAAGGTTTAGAATTACTACATATTGCTGGTTAGTATTAATATACCAGTGTGATGACCTATAGTCTTCTTAGAAAGCTTGTGGCCTTATTTCTCAGTATAAACAAGAATATTCTGGATTGGTTCCACTCAATATTTTTAAAAATCATATCAGGGACTAGAAAATTGTGCCATCATCCATTTAGACAGCTGTACAAATGTATAAGTTGGCATAATCTTTCCATTGAAACTGAGATGGAAATAAATTTGCACATTACTAAATCATATACAGGTTTGTTTTCTTTACCATAGTAATCCATTGTTTGGGTATGTAGTTCTATTCCTCTTTTGTCGTTACATAAGCGACTTAAGCTAATTTTTAAAAATCCTTCCCTTCGCTTGTCATTGTGTTCCTGTTTTATTTTGTCTTATGCCACTTATTACTCTATATTGATATTTTTATCTTGTTTCAGGCTGGTGGGTGCTAGTATAGTGGTACCATGGCCTCTCCACATTACAGCCTGCGGTGGAACAATCATCAAAACCATATCCTCAATGCATTCGACACGCTGCTGCAAAACGAGACTCTTGTGGACGTAACGCTTGTCTGCGAAGAGACCAGCGTTCGGGCCCACAAAGTGGTTCTCTCAGCCTGCAGGTTTGTAATCAAAATAATTCCCTTACTTTGTAATAACACTTGTTTACCTTTTATTCTCATTTTTGCATGCTTTGTAATTAATACAGTAGTTCTGACCCAATTACATCATATTTGTAATTTAAATATTAATATTCATAATTACTGTAGAACCAGTTGTTCAAACAATTGCAATAATAATAATTGTGAAGAAATATTGAGATAATCTCTCATGTTTAAAATTCTCAGACTAAGGTAGATTTTCAGGAACTCTGACCCAAGTCTAACTAATTTAAAATCCGAGATGTTTGTGATGAAACGAGGAAGGCCAAAATACGATTGGGTACTTAAGATTGCTTGAGCACTGCAATGTAGCAGGAAATAAACTTTAGTTGATACGGGTTGAATTGCTTTTGTATAAAAGAAAGGAGACAGTCGGACGCCAATTTCAAATCTTCCAAATTCTCAAAATTGAAAATTGAAAAAAAGTAAGTTTACCTAATGTGTTTTTGGTGAACACGTAATAGTGATAAAGAACACTGCTTTATTTTAAGACAATCACCAAAGTAATTGAAGCACGTGTTATAGCATAAAGTGAATACTTCCTTTCCTTGATGATGGAAAGTGATTTTTTTTCTTTACGTCGCACCGACACAGATAGGTCTTATGGCGGCGATGGGATAGAAAAGGCCTAGGAAGTGGAAGGAATTGACCGTGCCCTTAATTAAGGTACAGCCCCGGCATTTGCCTGGTGTGAAAATGGGAAACCACGGAAAACCATCTTCAGGGCTGCCGACAGTGGGACTCGAACCACTATCTCCCGATTAGTGGATACTGGTCGCCCTTAAGCGACTGCAGCTATCGAGCTCGGTGAAAGTGATGTCTTGTTCATTGAATCTCTCTGTTGACAACAGGATGGCATTAATGAATGCCCTAGTAGCTAAAAATATAAGAAATTTTTTATGTGGCAAGATGTGTTGGATGGAAATGGGCTTAAAACAGAGTATCTGCACTGCAATTTCTCCATGAATGGACAGAGTTGCAAAGTACTACAAATTGAACATGAAGAGGTGATAATAACAAGTACCTTCTGGTATCTGCAGTAGGATCAGTGATATTTAAGACAATGCAGATATTAACAGAGACATCAGTAGGAGAAATTAAAAGACAGCCAAATCGATTTAGTGGTATTGAAGGATGAAGAACAATAGAGTATATGGCTCGGCGAGTTGAGAGGATGGCATTACACCACTGGGGGACCAAAAATAGGATAGAGAACTAGAACAACTTGAAACATTCCAATGCTTACTTTGATAGGGTCCAAGATAGGATATACTGGAGAAGAGCGACCAGTAGTTGAATAATAATAATAATATTAATAATGTTATTTTGTTTTACGTCACACGAACTACTTTTACGGTTTGCGGAGACTCCGAAGCGCCGGAATTTTGTCCCGCAGGAGTTTTTTTAGTGCTAGTAAATCTGCCGATACGAGGCTGACGTACTTGAGCACCTTCAAATACCACTGGACTGAGCTAGGATCGAGCCTGCCAAGTTGGGATCTAAAGGCCAGTGCTTCAGCCGTCTGAGCCACTCAGCCCTGTTGAAGAAGATGATGTATTGTCAGTTTATTACGGGAAGTATAAGGTGAAAGCGAAGGAAATCACGGGCACAACCCTGTGGTGTTTCTCCGGACATCCAAAGGACAAAGGAACATTTTCTATTTCCTTATTTGTAAACGAAAAACAAAATTTTTATTAAAGAAACGTGCACCACCGTGTTCCAATGATGACGGGAAAAACATCTGACCGTTAAACTGGGCCAAGATGTTGACGGCGTAGTTAGGCCCCCAAAAAAAAAGGTGACGGGAAGGGCATCTGACCGTAAAACTAGGTCAAGATGACGACGGTATAATTATACCCCTCCAAAATGGCGTCGGGAAGGGCATCTGGTCATAAAACTAGGTTAGGCCGTATGTGGCCCCTCTGGTGGGAGGATTAAAAGAGCGACGGGAAGGTCATCTGACCGTAAAACTTGGGCCTTGTGTAGTTTAGCCCCTCCAAAATGGCGTAGGGAAGGGCATCTGACCGTAAAAATTGGGGCCCTGTGTAGTTAGGCTCCTCCAAAATGGCGTCGGGAAGGGCATCTGGTCATAAAACTAGGTTAGGCCTACGTGCTCCTTCTGGTGGGAGGATCAAAATGGCGACGGGAATGACATCTGACCGTAAAACTGGGGCCCTATGTAGTTAGGCCCCTCCAGATGGCATCGGGAAGGTCATCTATCAGTAAAACTAGTCCCTGTGTAGTTAGGCCCATCCATGAGGTTAGGCGTGCTCTCATATGCGAATCCCCATTGCTCTATTACTCACGATGGCGTCGGGAAGGGCATCTGGCCGTAAAAGTGAGGCTAGGCCACTCCTAGGTGGCGTCGGGAAGGGCATCTGCCCGTAAAACTAAGCCCTGTTAGGTTAGGCCCCTCCAGGATGGCGCCAGCAAGGGCATCTGGCCGTAAAAGTGAGGTTAGGCCCCTCCAAAAAGGCGACTGTGATGTTAGGCTTTGCTCTCTTATATGCAAAATATTACGTCGGGAAGGGCATCTGGCCGTAAAAGTGAGGTTAGGCCCCTCCAAGATGTCGACTGTGAGGTTAGGCTTGCTCTCTTACATGAATCCGCATTGCACTACTACTATACTGGGGGTCAATGACCTCCAGGTCAGAACCTACGTAGGTACACTACTAGGGGTCAATGACCTGGGGTGTTTTAGAACATACATAGCCCTACAACTCACACAAACTCGGGTACTTTCTGTTGTCTGTACATTGTTTGCCCGTCCATTTCTAATTCCCAATCGCAGCTACTGTGTCAGGTCAGTGATAGCTTTGTTGCTTCTTGTAGGGGGGATTACGGGCTGTTGCTCAAACGATTTCTTATGAAGTGAGATTAGCACTGGAGGGAAAATGAAGGTGATGAAGTAAGATTTGACATTACATCTTCAGACTATTTGTTACTTCATCCTCCACAAGACTCATAAACAGACTATATGCTTTTCGATACTATTCAAACGACTTTGGATTTGGTCCATGTGCATAAATAAAGCCGGGATTATTAGCATTTTCCCGAAAGAATGGCGTGGAAGGTTAATATTATAACTTCGTTTTGTTCTCCATTCAAACAGCATCGTAGAATGAACTCTCATATATATATACTAGCAAGATACCCGTGCTTCGCTACGGTATTATACTGAAATTTAGAATTGAATGCTTATCGTTTTATATATAACCCACCGATATTCGCGATCTGACTCGTTTTCTGAGAGATTCCGCCAAAAATCGCGATCGGACTCGTTTTCTGAGAGATTACGGCAACGTTCCTCCCATTTTTCAATCTTTTCTCCAGCAATCGATTTCGTACTTACCGGGATAGGTCCAGGTATTCCACCTGGTCAGTTGGGTCCCTAAATCTTTGCCATCTTTTCCTATAAGCATTTTTAATGTGGATCAAATCCTTGAGGAGATCCGGCGTGGTGTCGTCTTGGGTGCCTTGGCGGTACTGAACCTCTACTTTGCGGTAAATTACATCTGCTGCCGTTGTCATTGATGTCAGTATGACCAGCACCATTGTCGCCCGTAGGCAAGTGCGCAGGACTTCTGGCGATACGAATGACATACGTCCGTGCATTATTGACCTTATTACAGAGGTGAACAATTGCACGGTCAATCATATATCTATCGTTTATTTCAAATATGTTTACATTTTTGTTTATATACCAGAAGAATCTACTGTAATCTAAGAAGGTTCTCCAAAGGTAAAGATGGCTCTTGAAAACGAACCAAGGAGAGATTAAAAATGATCGGTTTATGATCAGAATAAGTACATGGAAAATCCACAGCCTGTTTCCAGTCATTCAACCGGGTCAGGAATGGAATGAATAAGCCCTCCCGAAGCCTGTCGCACTCCACTGGGGCAATGATTAAATGAATGACAAATGAAATGAAATGATATTGGAGAGTGTTGCTGGAATGAATGTTGACGGGGAAAACCGGAGTACCCGGAGAAAAACCTGTCCCGCCTCCCCTTTGTCCAGCACAAATCTCACATGGAGTGACCGGGATTTGAACCACGAAACCCAGCGGTGAGAAGCCAGCGCGCTGCCGCCTGAGCCACAGAAGCTCCTTATAAGTACATTAGAAACAGTAAAATCAATTGGTCTCACCTCCGTTTTCACCCCACCGCGGTTAAGTTGATTTACCTCCCCACAAAAAAGAAAACGTGTTCCTTTATGTTTAAAGGAGATTCCAAATACCAATGTTCACGTGTGTTACCTTCAGTTTTGAGATATAAGTATTCCCATAAAAATAATTCACTTTTTTCACTTACTTTCACACTCCCCGTCCCCCTTAAGTGAATTTTCGGGCAAAAATACTTGTTTCTTTAATAGTAAAGGATCTTCTAAATACAGATTATCTTCAGTTTTTTAAGATATGTGTCCTCATGAAACGAATTCAACTCCTTTTCACACTCGCCCCCAAAAATGATTCTCCGCCTCCACCCCCAAACGCGTCGTTTTATTTTTAAAGAAGATCTAAATACCACTTTTCACGTCTGTAACAACTTTAGTTTTTATTAGATGTAAGTATCCTCATACAATTAATTCAATAAATATTTCAAATTTTCACCCCCCCCCCCAACCTTCATTGGTTTTTCCGAGAATACCTGTTTCTTTACTTTAACAGGAGATTCCAAATATCAATTTTTACGTCTGCAACGTTTTACGTTTCTGAGATATACTGTAGATATAGTTTTTCTAAAAATTCACCCCAATTTGTCACTCCTGTTTCACCCCCATTAATTAGATTTTCCAAAAACAAAAAAAGAAATGTTTCTGTATTTTTAAAGGAGATTCCATATACTAACTCTCTGGTCTGTAATATCTTCAGTTTCTGAGATATAAGTATGCTAATTAAAGACATTCAACCCCTTATTCACACTTTTTACCCCTCCTACTGGGATTTACCGAAAACAAAAAAAATATGTGTTCTTTTATTTTTAAAGGAGATTCTAAATATCAATTTTTACATCTGCAAACTTTTGAAGTTTTGAGATATGGATACGCTCATTTTTAAAATACACCCCCCTTCAACCCGCCCCCACTATTTGGATTTTCTAAAAAAATACATGTTTCTTTATTCATAAAGAAGATCCCAAATACCGATTTTCAGGTCTGTAACATTTTCAGTTTCTGAGACATAAGGATCCTTATTAAAGGCATTAAACTATTTTTCACCCCTTTTCACCCCTCCTATTGGGATTTTCCGAAAACAAAAAAATACGTTTTTCTTTATTTTGAAAGTTGATTCTAAGTACCAATTTTTACATCTGTAAACTTTGAAAGTTTTGAGATATAGATACACTCATTTTAAAAATTCACCCCCCCCCCTTTCAACCCTCCACTATTTGGATTTTCTAAAAACAAAAAGTACATGTTTCTTTATTTTTAAAGGAGATCCCAAATACCTTTTTTCAGGTCTGTAATATCTTCAGTTTCTGAGATATAAGTATCCTCATTGAAGGCATTCAACCCCTTTTCACCCCTCGTATTAGGATTTTCCGAAAACAAAAAAATACATGTTTATTTATTTTTAAAGAAAATTCTAAATAATAATTTTTACATCTGTAAACTTTTAAAGTTTTAAGATGTAGACACACTCATTTTCAAAATTAACCCCCCTTTTCACCCCCCATTATTTGGATTTTCCAAAAACGAAAAAATACCTGATTCTTTATTTTTAAAGTAGATCCCAAATACCAATTTTTAGGTCTGTAATATCTTCAGGTTCTGAAATATAAGTAGCCT
The DNA here is from genome assembly GCF_040414725.1 of Anabrus simplex. Lineage (NCBI taxonomy): Eukaryota > Metazoa > Arthropoda > Insecta > Orthoptera > Tettigoniidae > Anabrus > Anabrus simplex. The sequence goes on along the minus strand of NC_090265.1, from coordinate 1,694,313,357 downwards.
CATTAAAGGCATTCAACCCACTTTCACCCTTTTCCACCCTTCCTATTGGGATTTTCCGAAAACAAAAAAAAAGTTTTTAATTTTATTTTTAAAGGAGATTCTAAATACTAATTTTTACATCTATAAACTTTAAAAGTTTTGAGATATAGATACACTCATTTTCAAAATTCACCCCCTTTTCACACCCCCCATTAATTGGATTTTCCAAAAACCAAAGAATACGCGTTTCTTTATTTTTAAAGGAGATCCCAAACACCTATTTTAGGTCTGTAATATTTTTAGTTTCTGGGATATAAGTATCGTCATTAAAGGCATTCAACCGATTTTTCACCCCTTTTCACCCCTCCTATTGGGATTTTCAGAAAACAAAAAAATACGTGTTTCTTTATTTATAATGAAAAACATAAATACCAATGTTTACATCTGTAAACTTTCAAAGTTTTGAGATATTGATACACTCATTTTAATAATTTACCCCCTTTTCCCCCCTCCCATTAATTAGATTTTCCAAAAACAAAAAAATACATGTTTCTTTATTTTTTAAAAAGATCAAGTGTACCAATTTTCAGGTCTATAATATCTTCAGTTTCTGAGATATAAGTACCGGTATCCTAATTAAAGGCATTCTACCCCTTTTTCACCGTTTTTCACCCCTCCTATTGGGATTTTCCGAAACAAAAAAAATACGTGTTTCCTTATTTTTAAAGAAGATCCTAAATACCAATTTTTACATCTCTACACTTTTAAAGTTTAGAGATATAGATCCACTCATTTTAAAATTTCAACCCCCTTTTCATCCCCTTAGCGACGGAATATCCAAAAATCCTCTCTTAGCGAGCACCTACATCTTAATATGAATGTATCTACAAAATTTCATTTCTTTATGTCCAGTAGTTTTGGCTCGGCGATGATGAATCAGTCAGTCAGTCAGTCAGTCAGGACAAGTTATTTTGTATATATAGATACTAGCAAGAAACCCGTGCTTCGCTACGGTGTTATACTGAAATTTATAATTGAATGCTTATTGTTTTAGATATATAATCCGCCGAAATTCGCGATCTGACTCGTTTTCTGCGAGAATCCACCAAAATTCCAGATCTGACTCGTTTTCTATTAGATTACGGCACGTTCCCTCCCATTTATCAATCTTCTTTTCCAGCAATCGATTTCGTGCTTCCCGGGCTAGGCTCCGGTATTCCTCCCGGTCAGTTAGGTCCGTAAATCTTTGCCATCTTCTCCGATAATCATTTTTAATATGGATAAAATCCTTCAGGAGGTCCGGCGTGGTGTCATATTGGGCGCCTTGGCGGCACTGAACCCGCGGCCGGACTGCATTCTTAGTCATTACCCGTCCAGGAGCCGTTACCAGCGCGGTCCGCACATTTGACGACGGTCCGGAACATTATTATTATTATTATTATTATTATTATTACTATTATGTGTTGCTGGAATGGCTGATGACAGGGAAAACCGGAGTATCCGGAGAAAAACCTGTCCCGCCTCCGTTTTGTTCAGCACGAATGTCACATGGAGTGACCGGGATTTGTACCACGGAACCCAGCTGTGAGAGGCCGGCGCGCTGCCGCCTGAGCAACGGAGGATCCTTATAAGTACATTAATAACAGTAAAATCAATTGGTCTCACCTCCTTCTACACCCCACCGCCGTTAAGTTTATTTACCGCCCCCCCCCCCCCACAAAAAAAATTAAAAGAAGGCTTGTTTCTTTATGTTTAAATAAGATTCCAAACACCAATGTTCACGTCTATTACCTTCAGTTTTGAGATATAAGTATCCCCATAAAAGTCATTTACTTTTTTCATTTCATTTCACACTACTCCCCCCCACCCCCGCCACCTAAGTGAACTTTCCCGCAAAAAATACTTGTTTCTTTAATAGTAAAGGATCTTCTAAATACCAATTATCACGACTCTAACTTCCTCAGTTTTTTATTTATGTGTCCTCATGAAAGGAATTCGTCTCCTTTACACTCCCGCCCTCCAAGATGGTTTCCCGCCCAAAACGCGTTTTTCTTTGTTTTTAAAGGAGATCCAAATACGAATTTTCACGTCTGTAACAACTTTAGTTTTTATTAGATGTATGTATTCTCATACAATTAAGCCAATTAATTTTTCAATTCTTTCAACCCCCCCTCCCCGCTTCATTGGATTTTAAGAGAATACGTGTTTCTTTACTTTTAAAGCAGCTTGAAAATATCAAATTTCACGTCTGTAACATCTTCATTTTTGATATATCAGTAGCCTAATTAAAAGAATTCAACACCATTTTCAGTCAATTTTACCGCCCCCCCCCTCCACCAAAGTGATATTTCCGAAAACTAAAAATACACGTTTCTTTATGTTTAATAAAGATAAAAAATACCATTTTTCACTTCTGTAACATGTTAAGTTTTTTTTAGATATACTGTAAAAATTCTCATTTTAAAATTTCACCCCTTTTGAGTTCCCCTTAAGTGGAGTTTCCAAAAACAAATCACCTATGTTTCTTTACATTTACAGGAGATTCCAAACACCCACTTTTTACGTCTGTAACATTTTACGTTTCCAAGGTATTCTGTAGATATAGTCTTTCAAAAAATTCACCCCAATTTGTCACTCCCGTTTAACCGCCATTAATTGGATTTTCCAAAAACTAAAAAATGCGTGTTTCTTTATTTTTAAAGGAGATCCCATATACAAATTTTCAGTTCTGTAATATCATTCGTTTCTGACATATATGTATCCTCATTAAAGGCATTCAACCCATTTTTCACATTTTTACACCCCTCCCATTGGGATTTACAGGAAACAAAAATTACGTGTTCCTTTATTTTTAGAGGAGATTCTAACTACCAATTTTTACATCTGTAAATTTTTAAGTTTTAAGATGTAGACACACTCATTTTAAAAAATTCACCCCCCCCCCGCTTTTCACCCCCCAATACTTGGATTTTCCAAAAACGAAAAAATACGTGTTTCTTTACTTTTAAAGTAGATTCCAAATACCAATTTTAAGGTCTGTAATATCTTCAGGTTCTGAAATATAAGTAGCCTCGTTAAAGGCATTCAACCCATTATTCACCCTTTTACACCCTTCTTATTGAGATTTTCCGAAAACAAAAGAATACGTGTTTCTTTATTTTTAAAGGAGATTCTAAATATCAATTTTTACATCTATAAACTTTAAATGTTTTGAGATATAGATACACAAATTTTTTAAAAATCACCCCCTTTTCACCCCCCCCCCCATTAATTGGATTTTCCAAAAAAAATACGTGTTTCTTTTTTAAAGGAGATCCCAAACACCAACTTTCAGGTCTGTAATATCTTCAGGTTCTGAAATATAAGTAGACTCATGAAAGGCATTCGACCCCTTCTTCAACCTTTTCCACCCTTCCTATTAGGATTTTCCGAAAACAAAATATACGTGTTTCTTTATTTTTAAAGGAGATTCTAAATACCAATTTTCACATCTATAACCTTTAAAAGTTTTGAGATATAGATACACTCATTTTAAAATATTACCCCCTTTTTTCCCCTCCCTTAATTGGATTTTCCAGAAACAAAAAATACGTGTTTCTTTATTTTTAAAGGAGATCCCAAACACCGATTTTCAGGTCTGTAATATCTTCAGTTTCTGAGATATAAGTAGCCTCATTAAAGGCATTCAACCCTTTTTCCACCCCTTTTCACTCCTCCTATTGCGATTTTCCGAAAACAAAAAAATATGTGTTTCTTTATTTTTAATGAAGATTCTAAATACCAGTTTTTACATCTGCAAACTTTAAAAGTTTGGAGATATAGATTCACTCATTTTAAAAATTCACCCCCCTTTCACCCTCCCATTAATTGGCTTTTGCAAAAACAAAAAAATACGTGCTCCTTTATTTTTAAGAGAGATCAAAAGTACCAATTTTCAGGTCTGTAATATCTTCAGTTTCTGAGATATAAGTACCGGTATCCTGATTGAAGGCATTCAACCCATTTTTCCCCATTTTCACCCTTTTTCACCCCTCCTATTAGGGTTTTCAGAAAACAAAAAAATACGTGTATCCTTATTTTAAAAGAAGATTCTAAATACCAGTTTTTACATCTGCAAACTTTTAAAGTTTTGAGATATAGATACACTTTTTTTTAAATTTCACCCCCCTTTTCACCCCCTTAGCGACGGAATATCAAAAAATCCTCTCTTAGCGAGCACCTACATCTTAATATGAATAAATCCCCAAAATTTCATTTCTTTATGTCCAGTAGTTTTGGCTCGGCGATGATGAATCAGTCAGTCAGTCAGTCAGTCAGTCAGTCAGGACAAGTTATTTTATATATATAGACTAGCAAGATACCCGTGCTTCGCTACGGTATTATACTGAAATTTATAATTGAATGCTTATTGTTTTAGATATATAATCCGCCGGAATTCGCGATCTGACTCGTTTTCTGCGAGAAACCACCAAAATTCCCGATCTGACTCGTTTTCAATTATTTTACCGCACGTTTCCTCCCATTTTTCAATCTTCCTTTCCAACAATCGATTTCGTACTTCCCGGGCTAGGCTCAGGTATTCCTCCTGGTCAGTTGGGTCCGTAAATCTTTGCCATCTTTTCCTTTAATCATTTTTAATATGGATAAAATCCTTCAGGTGATCCGGCGTGGTGTCATATTGGGTGCCTTGGCGGCACTGAACCCGCGGCCGGACTGCATTCTTAGTCATTACCCGTCCAGGAGCCGTTACCAGCGCGGTCCGCACATTTGACGACGGTCCGGAACATTATTATTATTATTATTAGTATTATGTGTTGCTGGAATGGCTGATGACAGGGAAAACCGGAGTATCCGGAGAAAAACCTGTCCCGCCTCCGTTTTGTCCAGCACGAATGTCACATGGAGTGACCGGGATTTGAACCACGGAACCCAGCTGTGAGAGGCCGGCGCGCTGCCGCCTGAGCAACGGAGGATCCTTATAAGTACATTAATAACAGTAAAATCAATTGGTCTCACCTCCTTCTACACCCCACCGCCGTTAAGTTTATTTACCGCCACCCCCCCCCCCCCAAAAAATTAAAACAAGGCTTGTTTCTTTATGTTTAAGTAAGATTCCAAACACCACTGATCACGTCTATTACCTTCAGTTTTGAGATATAAGTATCCCCATAAAAGTAATTTACTTTTTTCATTTCATTTCACACTACTCCCCCCCCCCCCCTCCACCGAAGTGAAATTTCCCGCAAAAAATACTTGTTTCTTTAATAGTAAAGGATCTTCTAAATACCAATTATCACGACTCTAACTTCCTCAGTTTTTGATTTATGTATCCTCATGAAAGGAATTCGACTCCTTTACACTCTCGCCCTCCAAGATGGTTTCCCGCCCAAAACGCGTTTTTCTTTGTTTTTAAAGGAGATCCAAATACGAATTTTCACGTCTGTAACAACTTTAGTTTTTATTAGATGTATGTATTCTCATACAATTAAGCCAATTAATTTTTCAATTCTTTCACCCCCTCCCCCCCGCTTCATTGGATTTTAAGAGAATACGTGTTTCTTTACTTTTAAAGCAGATTGAAATTATCAAATTTCACGTCTGTAACATCTTCATGTTTGATATATCAGTAGCCTAATTAAAAGAATTCAACACCATTTTCAGTCACTTTTACCGCCACCCCCCCCTCACCCTCCGCCAAAGTGATATTTCCGAAAACTAAAAATACACGTTTCTTTATGTTTAATAGAGGTAAAAAATACCATTTTTCACTTCTGTAACATGTTAAGTTTTTTTAGATATACTGTAAAAATTCTCATTTTAAAATTTCACCCCTTTTGAGTTCCCCTTAAGTGGAGTTTCCAAAAACAAATCACCTATGTTTCTTTACATTTACAGGAGATTCCAAACACCCACTTTTTACGTCTGTAACATTTTACGTTTCCAAGATATTCTGTAGATATAGTCTTTCAAAAAATTCACCCCAATTTGTCACTCCTGTTTAACCGCCATTAATTGGATTTTCCTAAAACTAAAAAATACGTGTTTCTTTATTTTTAAAGGAGATCCCATATACAAATTTTCAGTTCTGTAATATCTTTCGTTTCTGACATATATGTATCCTCATTAAAGGCATTCAACCCATTTTTCACGCTTTTACACCCCTCCTATTGGGATTTACAGGAAACAAAAAATACGTGTTCCTTTATTTTTAGAGGAGATTCCAACTACCAATTTTTACATCTGTAAATTTTAAAGTTCTAAGATGTAGACACACTCATTTTAAAAAATTCGCCCCCCCCCCCTTTTCACCCCCCCCAATACGTGGATTTTCCAAAAACGAAAAAATACGTGTTTCTTTACTTTTAAAGTAGATTCCAAATACCAATTTTAAGGTCTGTAATATCTTCAGGTTCTGAAATATAAGTAGCCTCGTTAAAGGCATTCAACCCATTATTCACCCTTTTACACCCTTCTTATTGGGATTTTCCGAAAACAAAAGAATGCGTGTTTCTTTATTTTTAAAGGAGATTCTAAATAACAATTTTTACATCTATAAACTTTAAATGTTTTGAGATATAGATACACAAATTTTTAAAAATCACCCCATTTTCACCCCCCCCCCCATTAATTGGAATTTCCAAAAACAAAAAAAGTGTTTCTTTTTTAAAGGAGATCCCAAATACCAATTTTCAGGTCTGTAATATCTTCAGGTTCTGAAATATAAGTAGACTCATGAAAGGCATTCGACCCCTTCTTCAACCTTTTCCACCCTTCCTATTAGGATTTTCCGAAAACAAAATATACGTGTTTCTTTATTTTTAAAGGAGATTCTAAATACCAATTTTCACATCTATAACCTTTAAAAGTTTTGAGATATAGATACACTCATTTTAAAATATTACAACCTTTTCCCCCCTCCCTTAATTGGATTTTCCAGAAACAAAAAAATACGTGTTTCTTTATTTTTAAAGGAGATCCCAAACACCGATTTTCAGGTCTGTAATATCTTCAGTTTCTGAGATATAAGTAGCCTCATTAAAGGCATTCAACCCTTTTTCCACCCCTTTTCACTCCTCCTATTGCGATTTTCCGAAAACAAAGAAATACGTGTTTCTTTATTTTTAATAAAGATTCTAAATACCAGTTTTTACATCTGCAAACTTTAAAAGTTTGGAGATATAGATTCACTCATTTTAAAAATTCACCCCCTTTTCACCCTCCCATTAATTTTCTTTTTCAAAAACAAAAAAATACGTGTTCCTTTATTTTTAAAAGAGATCAAAAGTACCAATTTTCAGGTTTGTAATATCTTCAGTTTCTGAGATATAAGTAGGCCTACCGGTATCCTGATTGAAGGCATTCAACCCATTTTCCCCATTTTCACCCTTTTTCACCCCTCCTATTGGGGTTTTCAGAAAACAAAAAAATACGTGTATCCTTATTTTAAAAGAAGATTGTAAATACCAATTTTTACATCTGTAAACTTTTAAAGTTTTGAGATATAGATACACTTTTTTTAAATTTCACCCCCCTTTTCACCCCCTTAGCGACGGAATATCAAAAAATCCTCTCTTAGCGAGCACCTACATCTTAATATGAATATATCCGCAAAATTTCATTTGTTTATGTCCAGTAGTTTTGGCTCGGCGATGATGAGTCAGTCAGTCAGTCAGTCAGTCAGTCAGGACAAGTTATTTTATATATATAGACTAGCAAGATACCCGTGCTTCGCTACGGTATTGTACTGAAATTTATAATTGAATGCTTATTGTTTTAGATATATAATCCGCCGAAATTCGCGATCTGACTCGTTTTCTGTGAGAATCCACCAAAATTCCCGATCTGACTCGTTTTCTATTAGATTACGGCACGTTTCCCTCCCATTTTTCAATCTTCCTTTCCAGCAATCGATTTCGTACTTCCCGGGCTAGGCTCAGGTATTCCTCCCGGTCAGTTGGCTCCGTAAATCTTTGCCATCTTTTCCTATAATCATTTTAATATGTATAAAATCCTTCAGGAGATCCGGCGTGGTGTCATATTGGGTGCTTTGGCGGCACTGAACCCGCGGCCGGACTGCATTCTTAGTCATTACCCGTCCAGGAACCGTTTCCAGCGCGATCCGCACATTTGACGACGGTCCGGAACATTATTATTATTATTATTATTATTATTATTATTATTATTATTATTATTATTATTATTATTATTATTACTATTATGTGTTGCTGGAAAGGCTGATGACAGGGAAAACCGGAGTATCCGGAGAAAAACCTGTCCCACCTCCGTTTTTCCAGCACGAATGTCACATGGAGTGACCGGGATTTGAACCACGGAACCCAGCTGTGAGAGAGGCCCGCGCGCTGCCGCCTTAGCAAAGGAGGATACTTATAAGTACATTAAGAACAGTAAAATCAATGGGTTCACCTCCTTCTACACCCCACCGCCGTTAAGTTTATTTACCGGCAAACCCCCCCCCCCCAAAAAAAAAATTAAAAGAAGGCTTGTTTCTTTATGTTTAAAGGAGATTCCAAACACCAATGTTCACGTCTATTGCCGTCAGTTTTGAGATATAAGTATCCCCATAAAAATAATTTATTTTTTTCACTTCATCTCACACTACCCACCCCCCCCCCCCCCACCCGTAAGTGAATTTTCCCGCAAAAAATACTTGCTTCTTTAATAGTAAAAGATCTTCTAAATACCAATTATCACGACTCTAACTTCTTCAGCTTTTGATTTATGTGTCGTCATGAAAGGAATTCAACTCCTTTACACTCCCACCCTCCAAGATGGTTTCCCCACCGAAACGCGTTTTTCTTTGTTTTTAAAGGAGATCTAAATACGAATTTTCACGTCTGTAACAACTTTAGTTTTTATTAGATGTTTGCATTCTCATACAATTAAGTCAATTAAATTTTCAATACTTTCACCCCCCCCCCTCATTGGATTTTCCGAGAATACGTGTTTCTTTACTTTTAAAGCAGATTGCAAATATCGAATTTCACGTCTGTAACATCTTCATTTTTGAGATATCAGTAGCCTAATTAAAAGAATTCAACACCATTTTCAGTCACTCTTACCCACCCCCCACCACCCAAGTGGTATTTCCGAAAAATAAAAATACACGATTCGTTATGTTTAATAGAGATAAAAAATACCATTTTTCACTTCTGTAACATGTTAAGTTTTTTTAGATATACTGTAAAAATTCTCATTTTAAAATTTCACCACTTTTGAGTTCCCCTTAGGTGGATTTCCAAAAACAAATCACCTATGTTTCTTTACATTTACAGGAGATTCCAAACACCCACTTTTTACGTCTGTAACATTTTACGTTTCCAAGATATTCTGTAGATATAGTCTTTCAAAAAATTCACCCAATTTGTCACTCCTGTTTAACCGCCATTAATTGGATTTCCAAAAACTAAAAAATACGTGTTTCTTTATTTTTAAAGGAGGTCCCATATACAAATTTTCGGTTCTGTAATATCTTCAGGTTCTGAAATATAAGTATCCTCATTAAAGGCATTCAACCCATTTTTCACCCTTTTACACCCCTCCTATTGGGATTTACAGGAAACAAAAAAATACGTGTTCCTTTATTTTTAGAGGAGATTCTAACTACCAATTTTTACATCTGTAAATTTTTAAGTTTTAAGATGTAAACACACTCATTTCTAAAAATTCACCCCCCACTTTCAACCCCCAATATTTATATCTTCAAAAAACGAAAAAATACGTGTTTCTTTACTTTTAAAGTAGATACCACATACCAATTTTCAGGTCTGTAATATCTTCAGGTTCTGAAATATAAGAAGCCTCATTAAAGGCATTCAACCCATTATTCACCCTTTTACACCGTTCCTATTGGGATTTTCCGAGAACAAAAGATTACGCGTTTCTTTATTTTTAAAGGAGATTCTAAATACCAATTTTTACATCCATACACTTTAAAAGTTTTGAGATATAGATACACTCATTTTAAAAAATCACCCCCTTTTCACCCCCCCCCCATTAATTGGATTTTCGAAAAACAAAAAAATACGTGATTCTTTATTTTTTAAAGAGATCCCAAACATCAATTTTCAGGTCTGTAATATCTTCAGGTTCTGAGATATAAGTAGCCTCATTAAAGGCATTCAACCCCTTTTTCACCCATTTTTACGATTCCTATTGCGATTTTCAAAAAACCAAAAAATACGTGTTTCTTTATTCTTAATGAAGATTCTAAATATCAATTTTTACATCTGCAAACTTTAAAAGTTTGGAGATATAAATTCACTCATTTTAAAAATTCGCCCCCTTTTCACCCTCCCATTAATTGGATTTGCTAGTTGCTTTACGTCGCACTGACCCAGATATGTCTTACGGCGACGATGAGACAGGAAAGAGCTAGGAGTGGAAAGGAAGCGTCCGTGGCCTTAATTAAGGCACAGCCCCAGCATTTGCTTGATGTGAAAACGAGAAACCACGGAAAACCATCTTCAGGGCTGCCGGCAGTGGGGTTCGAACCCACTATCTCTCGAATGAACTCTCAGTATACATCTTGAACGCCTGGAGTCATCAGTTATGTCCATACGACGTGTAGAACGGTTCTCACAACCTCTCTTTGCACTTCCGGGCCTTTATGATAGTGCTGTTTTCTGAGCTTTGCCCCACGGTCACGCTGTCCGAGAACGTATCTAAGAATTTCCGTCACTGTGCGGTCATACCTGCTCAGTTTAACTTCCTGTGACCCGTCGAGTATTGCTCTGACAGAAGATACGATCCCATTCATTTTTCACGCTGTTGTATTTGATATCCATTTATTTGGCTCCATTATTTCGAGGGCTCAGCGCCTTTCCCTATTCTCGGTAGCGAAGTACAACTCTTGATTATGTCTGCGACAAGACTATATGCTTTTCGATACTATTCAAACGACTTTGGATTTGGTCCATGTGCGTAAATAAAGCCGGTAATATTAGCATTTTCCAGAAAGAATAGCGTGGTAGGTTAATATTATGACTTTGTTTTGTTATCGATAGCCTTCGCCTGTTGTGTTCTTCGTTCAAACAACATCGTAGAATGAACTCTCAGTCCACAACTTTAATGAACTCTCAGTACACATCTTGAACGCCTGGAGTCGTCAACGCCTTCTCGTAGTTTCCCCGGCTCCTTGATTGTAGGTCAGTGTAGTGGCCTTCGGTTTAGAGGTCCACGGGTTCGATCTCCCAGTCAGACTAGGGATTTTAACTCCTTCAGGTTAATTCCTGTAACCGGATTGTGTGGCTTAGACGGTTAAGGCACTGGCTTTCTGAGCCCAAGTTGGTAGGTTCGATCCTGGCTCAGTCTGGTGGTATTGAAGGTGCTCAAATACGTCAGCCCCATGTCGGTAGATTTACTGGCACGTGAAAGAAAACTCCCGCGGGACAAAATTCCGACATCTAGGCGTCTCCGAAATACGAAAAAATAGTTAGAGGGACGTAAAACCTTAAAAACATACCGTATGTGGACTGTTTTTAATGACTTATTGTCAAATGTTTTCTGTCGTTTCAATTCCGGAACAGAATGAAAATTTGGGCTCCGTATTTATTCATGAAGAGTAAAAATATTAACCAGGAATTATTTCCTCCAGACCAGTGCGTATGTAGTTCAGGACGGGTTGTAATTGACCTTCGAACGATGAACATTTTAAAATATTGAGTTTTTATTACAACTGTTGAATGTCTTTTATCTCATTAGTTTCTTTATGTATTACTGTTTTATATATAGTATGTCTTTTTTCTTTGTACTCTCAAACTGAAGATGATCTCAAGTAAGGTCGAAACATGTCTTTTTATATAATGTTTTAGACAGTAAACTTAGAGAGCAAGCATGGAACAAGTATATCATTACCTATAGTGAGGGCTGTAGTCTCAAACATTTTAGAGGGTATACTCTAAAGCCCGATTTTCAGATCGGCACTGTCTCCAGAATTAGTGGTTGGCGCTTCATATATAATATCTAACTTCCCGCAGGCTTACCCTTTTTAGTATCATTATTTTCGTTTTCAGATTTTCTTTCTTGACTCAAACTACCTATTTTCAACCAACGATCCTTCTTTCTCAGTAGCGGCGATTGGAATCAGAAGTGGGTGGGTGGGAGGGAGGGCAAAAAATTATAGAAAACAAAATAGAACCAGGGGCCTGGAGAATATAATGAGGTGGGGGGGGGGTAAACAAAACTGAAACACTCTAGAAAATGGTATGTTTTTGATGCTTTCTGAATGAATTTCGACAGAGAAGTAGGCTAAAGGTTGACAGGTTACCAACTTAACTGCAGTAATAATAGTAGAGTTTTTGAGATTTCGATTCGATTCAAAATTTCACCAAAGGGACGGTAACACATGTACGCAGCTAAGTTTTTTTTTTTTTTTTACATCAGATACTAATCGCGTTTCCACACTCTGCGCTGCTGCGCGAGTCTCCACTGCTCGCTGTGGTGCTGAAAAATCGGTTAGTTGCGTCGAATAACACTTTGTGCGTATTTCCGCCAAGATATTTTTTAATATTTAAAGAAATTAAAGGAAAGAATTAGATAATAGCAGTATTTGTATATTTTTTTATAATTCCTAGTTTTAGCTGGCTAAAATGGAATAAAGATGTAATTTTTCTCCCCAAAAACGGGGGGAGGGGGCAGACCCTCCCGCCACCTAATCGCCCCTACTGTTTTTTCGTGTTGTTAAACAGCATGTTTGGTTTCAGTTGCAAAGAAACTGTTATCAAAGGCGTAATTCATGAAATAATTTACATTCTGATGGAAAGATGATAGATCGACCCACAGCCGTAAGACTGATCAATATACCAATGTTTTATGATATTATATATTTATATATATATATATTTATAAGATATTCAAAACTATGCAATAACAATACCGTTCTATAAGTTACAATAGGTTGCTCATTTTTAGACACTACATTTTAAAATACGCCAGTAAAATTTAGTAAATTAACAATATTGGTAGCACTAGGTACAGATCGATCAATCGGACGTGCTCGATACATCGTAATCTAAAGTCATGGTGGGTTGATCTGTGTTTGTGTCATCTCCAGTGATTGTCGTCTATACACGTAATGAACGGACGGGGGTAGGTTGCTACTAGCAACTTGCTAGATATTTCGATGGTACACATGTTAAAACGTTCATGTGTATTATGAGCGTAATGCTTAAGTAGGAATATTAATACTCAGTGGAAGAATAGCGAAATTAGATTAAATCCATGAAACGAAGCAAAAATAAAAAAAATAAAAATAAAATCAGAAGATGTACTCTGCTGAATGAAGTTAAGCGGAAGGCTTATGGCGTATAGCCGCGTATGCCCTCGACTACAGCCCTGCCTATAGCGTACTGTATATCTAACATTAACACTGGAAATGTCACGGTTATTGTACATTTTCAATCCAGCATTGGCAATATTATGAATTTACAAGCAAAACACATTTAGTCAAAAATAGAAAAGGAGCTTTGAAGGTTCTCAATCTTTTGTTGCTATATCTCTCAGAATAATAACATATTAAAATTAACCATATTTGGTCGTTCGCTGTACTAATGCTTCGTAACGTACCTACAAACGATGCTGGCTTCGAATCAAACTCAGGGGGTGTGCTTTCCTACGGCAACTTCCTAGCGGACAGCGCGGCGCAATATACCTCAGTAAGGACGAGCCTTGGTTTTCCGTGGTTTCCCATTTTCACACCAGGCTGGGGCTGTACCATAATTAAGGCCACGGCCGCTTCCCTCCCACTCCTAGCCCTTCCCTGTCCCATCGTCACCATAAGACCTATCTGTGTCGGTGCAACGTTAAGCAAAAAAAAAAAAAAAAAGGACGAGCCTAAGCCTGTATAGTATCAGGTAGCATGCTCCCGCCAGAATCGGTCTCAGGGTGTTGCACGAGACTAGCAAGTCCCCTACCGACAAACAGTTCCAAATGTCCCCTTTAGATTGCGCCACACTGCGGAGATTAAGTTACTTCATTCCTACTTTCCCTCCTCTCACAACGGCAATTTCATTTCCATTTTTGTTTTTAAATTTACAGTTTTTGCTGTACGTTGCACCGACGGCGACGATGGGCTAGGCTATTTGCTTTACGTCGCACCGACACAGATAGGTCTTACGGCGACGATCAGACAGGAAAGGCCTAGGAATGGGAAGGAAGCGGCCGTGGCCTTAATTAAGGTACAGCCCCAGCATTTTCCTGGTGTCAAAATGGGAAACCACCGAAAACCATCTTCAGTCCTGCCGACAGTGGGGTTCGAACCCACTATCTCCCGTATGCGAGCTCACAGCTGCACGACCCTAACCGCACGGCCAACTCGCCCGGTGATGGGATAGGAAAGGGCTAGGAGTGGGAAGGAAGCAACCGTGGCTTTAATTAAGCATTTGTCTGTGTGAAAATGGGAAGCCGCGGAAAACCATTTTCAGGGCTCCCGACAGTGGTGTTCGAACCCACTATCTCCCGAATGCAAGCTCACAGCTACGTGACTCTTAACCGCACGACCAACTCACTCGGTAATTTCTTTTTCATGTCATACCAAGACCACCCACAACTTTATCAACATCTTGCTTCAATGAAAAACAGGAGAGCGAATTTTCAATTCAAGTGAGGCAAGAGTAAGTGTGCCAGGCTGAGTGGCTCAGATGGTTGAGGTGCTGATCTACAGGTAGTGTTTGAAGGTGCTCAAATACGTCCGCTTCGTGTCAGTAGATTTACTGGCATGTAAAATAACTCCCGCGGGATTAAATTCCGGCACCTCGACGTCTCCGAAAACCGTAAAAAGTAGATAGCGGGACGTAAAGCCAATAACATTATTATTATCAAGATTAACTGTACTTATAGTGTATAATTAGCCCCTTATTTCCTGTGTTGTAATTGCCAGATATATTTCAGTTTTAGTAGGAATGTAGTTCATTACTTAACAATCATAGCGTTTCTTGTTATTTCTGTAAGCTATAAAAATGTGACACTGAAAATGTTGGTGCAACACCCAACTTCAGATACCGTACCACTGGATCACTGTCACCTGATACAGTGATAGACACATGGTATGAATGCTAATCGAATACCAATGTCCATTAGCTTATACGGGGAAACCTCACTTACTGCGACATACTATTTCGTATAACTCCGCTTCCCCGAACGACGGACAAGGAAACTCATCTTATCAGTGTTCCGGAAGTACTTTTCTTCCTAAGCTAACATGTAGCGAGAACGGGTGTCATATTCTGTAGAGCAAATGTGTTACTTCTAGGTTTAAAAATCATGATGAGGATAATGCTCGGTAACTAATTCTTATAATGTTATTTATCTCCGCTTTCTAACAACTCTGTAGGCCTCAGATTAACGTCGTGCAAATCAGTTAATATGAAATGTCGATTGATCGAACAAGTTACGAAGCGCATTTCAGGTACTGAAGGGTGCCATTATTTCAAGCGATGACCAGTTAAATGTTTTTCATAAGATTTCGCATGAAAAGTACATTCTTAGTGACATTCTACAGATACATTGAAAACCACCCTGAAGACCACCCCTATTAGCGACCGACTTTTCCAAGAACTTATTTAAACCCCCTGAAAGGCAATGTATTTTGTACTTATGTTTAGGTATCACGTCTTTCCGATCAATGACCAGACAGTTTCTTGGTCTGAACTTTTTTAAAAGACCATTCCGAGGGTTAAATCTACTGTATGCAGTGTGTATCTAAGAAATGCATCCGTCTCTCCGCGTTCTGAAACAACATGACTGTCAAAGTGTTAAAGCACACATTCCAAATTACTCGACTGTTCAGCGTTGTAACGGCTGAGTGTTTAATAAATGGTTTCAACCATCTTATCAACGTTCTTGTAGTTTGGGATGAAATAGGGTGCAGTTTTAAGTGAACTGATGACTTGTCCCTCGGTTTCCCTGAAGGATTGTGGAGATACTACAATGGTCATCTTAACTCACTGAGAGACAGATTCTGAAAAACGAAATTGTTAAATAATTGTTAAAAAGAATCAGAACTCATTCATTACTTTTTTGAAGGCAATGATAAGTAAAGACTAGAATTGTGAACATAAATTGTACTGTATGTATTGAATGTGAATCAGTGTAAATAAATTACATTCACATAAAAACTATGACAAAGCTGTTAAGATTTAAAACGCAATTATTTTTATAATAATAATAATAATAATAATAATAATAATAATAATAATAATACCAAAATACAGAAACAAACATAAAAAATTATCAGGTCTGAAAAACGCAAATACGAACACTACAGATTGGCAGAAATTGAACAAGATTTTACAAAAAACAATACACAAAACTTCTACAAAACTTTCAGAGAAGAATTATCAAATTATCAGGCACCTGGTCTTTGCTTCAAACGCCCAGATGGGACATTGGAAACGAATAATCAAGAGAACTGCAAACTTCTAGCAGCTTATTTCCAGGATCTTTTAAACTGTGAATCCCCTAAAGAATAACTCACCTTTGAAAAACCCTTATCTAATCAAGATTCAGAACCCCCAACACTGGAAGAAGTCAAAGAAATAATCCATGGACTCAAAAATAATAAAGCCCCGGGGGAAGATGCCGAAATGCTGAAGATAGGAGGTGACAGCATAGCCCGGAAAATCCACTAGATTCTTGAGAACATCTGGATCACTGAAGAAATTCCGGAAGATTGGAAATGTGCGCTAATCCATCCACTACACAAGAAAGGGGATACAACGAACATCAATAATTATAGAGGAATTAGCTTGATACCAGTTGCTTACAAAATTTTTTTCCAAAGCCTTGCTCACTAGACTTGAGAAACAAACAGACCATCTAATTGGTGAATACCAGGCAGGTTTCCGAAAAGGAAGATCTTGTACAGAACAAATCCTTAATCTCAAAACTATCCTCCAAATGCGCAAAACCAGACAAACAGTCATTACTTTTGTATATTTCAGAAAAGCATATGACTCTATAGACCGTCAAACACTTTTCAATACTCTAGAAGAATGTCAAGTGGATAAAAAAAACAAGAGAATTAATCAAACAAACATTAACTGGCACAACTTCAAAAGTTAAATTTCTAGGCGAAAGCCTTTTCCTGTTAACACCGGGGTCCGTCAAGGGGATGGCTTATCGCCGTTACTGTTTAACTTGGTACTTGAGAAAGTAATCAGGACCTGGGAAAAGGAAACGAAAGGAATAACCCTTGAAAGAGTACGTAAAGACAGAATTCACGTGCAATGTCTGGCCTTTGCTGATGACATAGCAATCCTTTCCAATAATAGGCATGAAGCAATTCATTCCATTGAAAAACTGCATGAAATTGCCATCAAAACGGGACTTCAAATTTCATATGAGAAAACTCAGTACATGGAAGGAGCCTCACGATACTTAGATGGACAACCTATGATAACTAAATTTGGCAAAATTGTTCAAGTGAACCAATTTAAATATTTGGGAGAAATTATTCAGCCCTCTGGTTTAAACCGCAAAGCAAATAAAGAAAGAATTTCCAAATTACAGAAAGCGTACAGGATCACTTGAAACAGGTATAATAAAAAATCAATATCTCGGAATGCAAAACTTAGACGCTATAGTACAGTGATCAAACCTGAAGCGTTATATGCCTCTGAAACCTTAATCATTGGTGGTGGATCTTTAACCAAAGACATTGAGAAACAAAGAAGGAAAATTTTACGAAAAATTTTTGCCCAGTTTGTATAGATGGAATATGGAGAAAAAAAATCATCCCAGGAGATATATTGTCATTCTGAAAAAAATGCTCACACTTTTCGGAAAAGACGATTGAAATTTTATGGACACATTATCAGAATGAACACTAACAGGCTAACTAAAACCAAGAACAGAAATTGAAACAGATCTCCAGGAAATCAACATCTCAGAAGACATTGCACAGGACAGATGTAAATTCAGAACCAAAATCGACAATCACCACTTTGAAGACAAACCCAACACCAGAGCTACTATAACTTGGACAGAAGAACGAAGAAAGAAGCTCAGCGAGAAGATTAAGAGATTTGGGGAGGAAAAGAAGGCCAACATATCAGCTAAGCAAGTTTTTTTTTTCTAGTTGTTTTACGTCGCACCGACACAGATAGGTCTTATGGCGACGATGGGACAGGGAAGGGCTAGGAGTGGGAAGGAAGCGGCCGTGGCCTTAATTAAGGTACAGCCCCAGCATTTGCCTGGTGTGAAAATGGGAAACCACGGAAAACCATTTTCAGGGCTGCCGACAGTGGGATTCGAACCTATCTCCCGAATGCTGGATACTGGCCGCACTTAAGCGACTGCAGCTATCGAGCTCGGTCTAAGCAAGTTCAACTGTGCTCCTGAGTAGGGCATAACGATGAAAAAAAAATGTACCGGAAGGTACATCCCAAAGCCGCACAGTCAAATTCAGCGCCTAAACGAACCCCTCTATTGGTAAAACAGTGAAACTGAAACAACACCAACTTAGAACTTTACTCAGAAGGTGTCACCACAGAAATATGATGTAATTTTGTTATTGTGCATTTGCCTAAACTGAGTGAATTTATCCTTGTTTTGTTTGCCATTCATCAAGAAGTTTGGACATTCTTCCCCAGATGACACTACTAAAAATTATGACCATGCACCCTGGTGCGAGGTGTAAGCAGTTATAATTTACAGTTTTGTATTTCTAGGTTTTTGTAACTGAATGATGTTCATTTATTTTTGGGTTGGCAGTATTTCCTTTTTCTTTCCGCTAGTTTTGAATCTAGCTGTTACCGTGGTTTGGTGGATTAGCAGAGGTGCAAGAAGGTGCTGGGATGAATAGGTCTCAATATACGAAATTAAAGTGAATTTAAAATTTAACAAGGTTATATTTTCTTTTTAAGATCAAGAAATAACAAATATAACAGGTACTCAGTAGCCTAGCAACAAATCGAGAATGTACAATTACAGTGTTACAGGATTTGGGCTCCGAGAGCCAGACACATAATTCTTGAGCAATTAGCCCAACTTTCGCCAGATACCAGGTTTGACAAAGGGGCAGAAAACCCCAATCATGCCCAGGAGCTCTTGCTCCCTATTACTCAGTAAAGCCTGCTCGAGGCACACAGAAATCAAAATTTTAAGAAAGAGCAACCCGCTCTTAAAGTTCAAGCCTATCAAAGGCCACACCAAACTCCACCTTCAAGCTGACCTCCAAGCACATGAAAACAGGGGTAAAAATACCCAACCTACTGAGGCCTACTCAATAAAGAAACAGGACAATTACATGGCCTCCAAAATTCCAACTTGAGAGGAGGCGTCCTTGCACTCCTAATACACTTTATTTAAAACCTATTTGGCACTAGGCCGCATATGCAAGGGCTAATCCCATACTAAAGAGGTGACACGATAGGGAAACTTATTACATTACGAAACGAAGAAAAATGGTTGAGAAAACGTAGTCACCTCAAAAACAATATGAAAGGGAGCTCGAGAGGGTTAGGCACTCTCTATCCCAATTTGTAGTTTAAAGAGATAGAATTTATACCAAGAGTCTATTACATTTTAGAGGAAAGTTACATGATAAAAGGTATCGAACCTGCCCCGAGAGTTAAACTGCTGAGCTAGCAAGAAAAGAAATTATTAAAAGGCCATTACCTTATTGATGAACCGCTGCCCGAAGAAAGAGGCGCTTCCCGCCCCCTGCTACATAATTTACACAATGATAGATGTTACTGAAGTGGCGCAGAGACCCGAAAATCAGCAGTTTATATACCCTCGCGGAACGTTCGAGACCTTTCATGAATGATAACACCCGCCCACAAGCATTTTATTGGACGGCCAAAACATTACAAGTCAAAACTGAAGAAGACATCTAGGATTGGTGGAAAATTAATTACAAAAATTACTCATTGGTCGAATTCAAAACTGGCGGAAAGAGAAGGGTTATACAGCCAACCTAAACAATGACTGAAAGAAATTTAACAAGGAACGAACTTATGCATACTAAAATTCTTCAAAAAAAGTTCTTTCACTTCGCACTAGGGTGCACCGTTGTATTTCTTCAGTAGTGCCATCTAGAAGAGAATGTTGACACTTCTCACTACAGAGAAAACAAAAATAAATCGAAAAAGACACAGTTCAGAACTCTTCAAAATTTACAGATAGCGACATCTTCTGATAACCTTTAGAATTAACGTGGTTGTTAGAGTTCAGGCTTCCTCCAGTAGAGGAGTTTCAACTGGCGCAGTTTGAATTAGCGGCGCGGAGGTGTACCGCCTGCTACACTAGCCAATCCCTAATTTCTGTAATTAATTTTCCACCTATCACAGGCTTCTTGTTCGATCCTGAGTGTTACTTTTGAAATCTACCAATGAAATTGAGAGGGTGTGGCTGGTTTAGTCTTGAATGACCTCGAACCTTCCCTGAGGGTTTATAAACTGCGGCTTTTCACGTTTCTTGGCCATTTGATCGTCATCTCGCTGAGTGTGTGTGTCAAAGCAGGAGGCGGGCGGCCTCTTTCATCGGTCAACAGAACATCTACAAGGTAATTGCCACATAACCTTATTCTGTCTTGCTACCTCCGCAGTTTAACCCGAGGAAAAGGTCAGACTCTTTAGTATGTAACAACCTTTTTTAAACGTGTAACTTTCTTCCGGCTGATGTAAAAATTTAATAAATCTTTAACTGTAAATCGGGGATAGAGAGTGATGTACCCTCTCGAGCTCCCCTTCATCTTGGTTTAAGGTGACTACGTTTTGTAACGGTTTTCTGCCTGTAATGTATTAAAGTAAATTATATATGAGTCACCTCAGTAGTTTGGGAATAGCCCCTGTTTCGTCGGCCTAGAGCCCCTTAGGATTTTAAGTTCTCAATATATTGGAGCGCAGTGTAAGCCTCCATTCAGGTTGTGTGTGTCGGGCCATTTAATTAACCTGTTCGTTTCCACATAGGCCCTATAGGTTGGGTACGAGATACCCCTGTTACAAATTGTAAGTTGGGCTATGGAAGGCCAGAGAGTGTCCGATTTTTGATGTTGCCTCGAGGAGGCTGAAAGAAAACGGAGAGCCGGTTAGCTCTTTCTCAAGTTTTGTAATTGTAAAGAGTGCCTCTAGAAGGCTAGAAATTGTACTTTGGGGACCAAGTGCTCAGTGAGTTAGGGGATTTCTGCCCTTAACCAAGTAATTCTTCTTCCATTTGTAATATTGTAAAACTAGGGGCGTAACTCCAAAGTGTTAATGTTCTGAATCTTGGATTTTTCCCAGTCTTGTTTAATGATTGCTACTTGTACCTGTAATATTGTCATAAAAGATTGTTAAGTTTGAAGTTCTGAAAATATAACCTTCAGTTTAAGTTTTAAATTAATTTTGATATTGTAGTTAGACCCATTCAAGCCCGCACCTTCTTTCATCACCTCTGCGTTCCACAGAGACCCCGGAATAATAATAATAATAATAATAATAATAATAATAATAATAATAATAATAATAATCTAATCTGACATCAAAAAGTGCTTGCCATGAGGCACAGAATAATACACAAGTGATTTGCATGCATTTGTAATACATTTCGAGCTATAGGTCTTAGTTAAGTTTCAAATACTGGACTATGCATAAACATAATAAGGCAGTTAAAAAAACTACTGAGGGGACTAAGCCGAAAATTAAGGCCGAGTGTGATTATCCGTGCGTGTCCGTAGCGTTTGTGGGTTTTTAACTCTCTATCGCGGAGAGTGGTGTGAAACTTCACGATGGAATTAGCTCATAATAATTGAGGTGCCTAATTGTAAATAAAGCATGCAGTCCTCGCTGGCGCTAACTATGAACCTTTATGCACAGTTCTTGAAATTCAGCTATCACATCAGTTTGACCTTCCCCAATTGACCGGTGGTGTACTATCCCACTAGTCTGACCCTGCTTAGGAAGCTACTTGGCCTGTCTATAAATTGACCGGTAGTTGGAAGACACCGAATTTTGTGCAATCTTTCATTGCCTCATGGATAATATCACCTATTTTTATAGCTGAGCTAGAACGTGGAATGAAAGTGGTTAAAGGTTCTGTTATTAACAATAGATTATTTCTCTCTTTGTGACAATGTTGGTGGTAAATATGTGATACCTTGATTCACACTGACGGTCGTGTGCTATCCAGTATAACAATTCTTCCAGTTGTAACTTACCAAGGGAGATGTTCAATAAATTTCCAATTTCTTTGAAATCATTTAAGAAAAGGCTAGGAAAACAAAAGATAGGGAATCTGCCACCTGAGCGACTGCCCTAAATGCAGATCAGTATTGATTGATTGATTGATTGATTGATTGATCGCATCCCTTCATGCTGACGAGTTTTGTTTTGTCTACGACAAAGTAGAGATATTTGCGAAATGGAAGTGAAACTATAAATTATTTTGTTAAAGACAAATGTTAAGACACTGCAGTCATTTTAATAAAAAATAACTCTGAAGCAGAATTTTGAATCCCAGTTGCGACATTTATGATGCATGTATTTTTGTGTGTTTGCGGTAATTTTTCTTACAAATGATTATTTTTATGCCTAGTTCAGTACTTGAAACTTAACTAAGACATATAGCTCGAAATGTATTACAAATGCATGTAAATCACTTGTGTATTATTCTGTGCCTCATGGCAAGCACTTTTTGATGTCAGATTAAAGCAAGAAACTTGTTATTCATTCCCGGTTTTCCTTTGTAGAGAGAAAATGGATGTTATGAATTCCCCGGAAATTTAATGATAAACATGCTATAGTTTTACAGCATTGTGGGAAAGTATTCTCTTTGCTAATTTCAGTAAAATCAAAATACAGTACAAATAACATCAAATTAGTTTATACTCCGCTCTTCAACTAAATTGACCAGCATCAGCTGTACATCTGGCTAGGGGTGAGAGGCAACTGTCATGTAAATCGTCGCTGTGGTGCCAAAATTGCGAACGTGACAATGCTCTTACTATCCATTATTTTCCTTAAAATTGGTCACGCTTCCCAGCCACATATTTTTATGCAGTCCATCAGAACAATTTTCGTTGTGTTCATTTTCTTATGCATATGTGTACAGGAAAATAAACCTTAAATGCATCATACTCTGAAATAACCAAACCCCATGGCGCAACAGCCCCGAAGGGCCATGGCCTACGAAGCGACGCCTGCAGGTTACGATGCATCGTGTGGTCAGCCCGACGAATCCTCTTGGCCGTTATACTTGGCTTTCTAGACCGCGGCATCACACTCTATAAGGGTTGGTAAATATGGCATGCAAACATACATTCCTACAGTATGGTACAGTAAAGTTAATAGGAATGGAATGCACTTTCTGGATTAAGTTATTATGCCAGTAAGCAATTAGTCTACTGCAAAACACAAGTCAGGATTGGATTGTCGGCCTGCTTATGTTTACAATGGCCAGTCATATTTTAAGTAAGAGATACGTAAATATTTATGCGCGGGCACGGATGTCAACTGATGGATAATTGAGTAAAATAAAGTACCGACGTTTACAGACAATTGAAGTTAATTTTGAATAATCACAAAGATATTGTACAGTTTATCTCTTCCTCTGTAGAGCATTGTTTTTTGTGAAAAGTATCTTTTATACATAAGCCTTTGCTGAAGTTATTTAGTAGAGTAATTTTGAAATTTTGAAGTCTGACAGGAACATTGTGAAATCTATTTCATGGTTCTTAAATAGCATATTAAAAGCATATTACTAATGGGGTATTCGTGTGAATTAATATTTTCGGTAAGGGATTAAAGCGCGTTCGGTTTCGCAGGTTTGATTTACTTTGATTGAAATGTGTTCTGGTTAGCAAATCACCCTTCTGTAATGCTACAAATGTATTCAGAAATATCCCGGTGAGCTTTTACTCAAATTTTTCTAATAGGTGACTGTATGAAATTCTCAACTTGTGTAACAGATTTGTAACAGGTTGACCGAGCTCGATTGCTGCAGCAGCTTAAGTGCGGCCAGTATGCAGGATTCGAGAGATAGTGGGTTCGAACCCCACTGTCGGCAGCCCTGAAGATTGTTTTCCATGTTTTCCCATTTTCACACCAGGCAAATGCCGGGGCTGTCCCTTAATTAAGGCCATGGCCACTTCCCTTCCACTTTCCTGTCCAGTCGTCGCCATAATTGTTTTGATATTGGGAAGATCATGCTGGGAATAAACGTTAAAAGGTAGGCGGACATTCTGAAGACGGTAACAGCTAGTTGATTAACTCAGAAATTCTTATTAATCTTATGATGTTATTACAAATCTAAGCAATTTTAGTACTGATTTAGCATTGTACATCGTACTAGCAAAGTAACTGCCTTGCTCATTAATACGTACAATTGTGTAAAATGCATTCAGTCGGACTGCAAAAATTCTAATTAGTTCCCCTCCAGTTGTGTCTACCAGTTTTTTCTTCATATATTGAATTAATTTTAAAAATAGTTTTGTATCTATAGCTAATGAAGATTTTCGAAACATTTCGAATTTCACTAATTTCAGTGAATTAAAAATATATTCGTGGTGATTAGATGATTTCCTTTGATTCCGACGATACTAAATCAGCAAGATTCTCAATGTGTTTTGCATTTGCTGACATTCATGCTCCTTCTCTGTTTGACCTGATGTTTGTCGTTCAATCGGCGCCGTTAGTTATATGTTTTGCTGGGTGGGATTGGGGGCACTAGAAACAATGTTTTCTTTATAGTAGTCTTATATATGAAAACCTACAACCTATTTTCCAGTCAGTGACTCGGTCAGGATGGAATGAATGAAGCTCCCATATTGCGGCGAGGATGGTAATTGTGCCACCTGCCGATGCATGTCGCACTTCTCTGGGGCAATAATTAATGACTGATAGATTAAATAACATTATAGTAGAGAGTGTTGCTGGAATGAAAGATGACAGGGAAAACCGGAGTACCCGGAGAAAACCCTATTCCGCCTCCGCTTTGTCCAGCACAAATCTCACATGGAGTGACCGGGATTTGAACCACGGAACCCAGCGGTGAGGGACCGATGCGCTGCCGCTTGAACCACGGAGGCTCAGTAGCCTTATATAAAGTTCCATTATTTTTGTTCTTAGTGAATTTATTAATTTGCATTTGTAACCAAAAATTCGTTGTCGGTTGATACTGGTAACAGAGTAGGCCTATTCATATTTCTCCTGCGATTCTTCCAGTACTTGAATTCAGGGATGCAGATGCCTTTGTTGGCTAAGGAGACCATTCTTGACATGAAACATACGACCACATTGGTTGCCCAGAATTAATCATGTATATTTGCAGTTACACAATCAAACCCCATACAGGGAAATATTGAGCCAGCCCATTCTCGCTAATACGACGCTGGTTCTTGAAGGAATCGTAATTCATCCTTCTTGAGAATCATATACCAGTGGAACGGCTTTTAAATAAGTCATCTTACATTATCGTTAATTTAAGCTCGAAGCATGGATTCAGGGATTCTTTCCTGACTTTTTTCACTCTATTGTATTTTTTAATTATTTAGTCAGTTTGTCCGACTCATTGGCTGACTGGTCGGCGTTGAGGCCTCTGGTTCAGAGGGTCCCGGGTTAGATTCCCGGTCGGTTCGAGGATTTTAGTCGCCTCTGATTAATTCTTCTGGCCCGGGGACTAGGTATTCGTGTTTGTCCCAACACTTTCCTCTTCACATGCAGACAGCACACCCCACTACCAACCACCACAGAAACACGCAATAGTGATTACATCCCACCATATAGGGTTGGTGTCAGGAAGGGCAGCCGGTTGTAGAACAGGGCCAAATCCACATGTGCGACACAGTTCGCACCCGCGACGCCACAGGTGTGGGAAAAGCTATAGAAAGGGAAGAATATTATTTATAGTCAGTTTACCGTCAAGGTTTGGTTTCTCCCCCAGACTCAGAGCCTCAAGGGCAGAGTCCTGGAGTGTGAGACATCTGGTCGGAGATACAACTGGGGAGGAGGACTAGTACATCTCCCAGATGGCCTCACCTGCTACGCTGTGGGGAATGGGAAGATTGGAAAGGATAGGCAAGGACGCGGCCGTGGCTTGAAGTTAGGTACCATACCGGCATTTGTCTGGAGAAGAAGGGGGGAAACCACGGAAAACCACTTCGAGCATTGCTAGGCGTTTAATCGAACCTGGTTCTTCGGGGGGGGGGGGGGCAGCTTATTACACTAACCACTACACACAGAGGCGGACCTCTAATTTTGTTGCAGGATATGTCGAAACCTTATTTTACTTTACCATAGTATGAGTCCTTAAGCTGTCAAAGTTTTTAGTTCACCCCGATTTTAAAGGTAATTTGAAACATATTTGTATATATTCTTATTTTGGAGACCTTTAATTTTACGAATTTTTGTGCTCTAGTTTGACCACCTCTGGAAGGGTTATAGCCAAATTGAACGCGGAATTTATTAGACGTGTATTGCGACCACGTACCGGTACCCTGATTGCCCTCTTTCATCTTTCGTGCCCGACGTCCTTGGCCAATTCTCGTACACTTCCGTAGTCTACGACGAGGTAGTGAGAGTCTCATTTTACTGCTTTTCGTGGCCCTTGTCTTTTATGACCCAATTCCCTTATTATTCTCCGATCAGTGTTATGAGAGATTTACAATGTTTCTTAAGAACAACAGTTCCACCATAATTTTAGAAGTCTGCATTAGAGTTAATGTTCCCTTGATATTCATTCTCGTTGCTCAGGCCGAAGAGATTTGGGCTGAGAATATCGGCGTTAGCTGCAGCAGTATTGAATGTACTGTAATTATTCCCTAGTCTATTATATGCACATTCAAGCGAGATACTGGGTTCGTACCTTATCTCTGATCCTGGGGCTACTTTTCAAATCGTAGTCACAAACAGTGAGTAGCGTTTTATGTTACAACACCTCAATAACTCGGATCAACGCACTATATCCACACGCGTTAATCATTTGATTGAACAAGCTGCTAAGATATGAAATGATTTGTTATTGATAGTTAGTTGGTCAATAGCTCCATGTGCAAGGGTGTGTAAAAGACTGTCTTGACTCCCTGTGTTTATACAGGATCTATATTCTGAAGTTGATATTATTGGAATCATGTTTTAAGTATCCTGCGACTCGATCCTACCTGGATATGATGGAAGATAACCAAGTAAAGCCACGCTTGAGATAATTGCTCTCAGCTAATCTCATTGTCAGGAAAACGGAATTCTGAATATGATATTGACACTATTTCACCGAGGAGAAAAAGTCGTTTATTACTATTTCAACCATCTTTTTGTTACGGATAACAGCAGAGAAGGGATTCCTCAGCATGTTGAGACAGCATTTACATTCATTCAGCTTCATTTTTTTTTCTCTTCTACAAGTTGCTTTACGTCGCACCGGCACACATCTTCATATTAATGCACTCTGTGCATCGTAAATCACACGTTTCTCTTTTGGCATTTATATTATTTTCATTCCATTCGTTCATAACTGTTGTAGCCTACCAATTTATACATTTGTTATATTATTCTTTATTCTTGTGGTCAGGAAGATGAATAAAAATGGTGGATATCGAACTTCATAACTCACTCAGTGTGATGTTAGCATCCTTGTCAGTTTGCTGACAGATCGGATATTGTCCACCGAAATGGCGATGGTGATCATGAGGTTCTATTATAAAGGCATCTCTAAACTACATATAGATCAATCTTCTCTTGTTCTTTTTCTACCGCTTTTCCCACACCTGCGGGTTCGCGGGTGCGAACAGTGTCGAACATGTGGATTTGGCCCTGTATTACGGTCGGATGCCTTTCCTGACGCCAACCCTATATGGAGGGATGTAATCGTGCGTGTTTCTGGTAGTGGTTGGTAGTGTAGTGTGTTGTCTGAATGTGAAGATGAAAGTGTTGGAACAAACACAAACACCCAGTCCCCGGCTCAGAAGAATTAATCAGAGACGATTAACATCCCCGACCCGACCAGCAATCAAACCCGGGACCCTCTGAACCGAAGGCCTCAACGCTGACCATTCAGCCAATGAGTCGGACGAACTGCATACAGATCAATAACTCATCTAATCTCTTAGTTCTCGTTTTTCATGTTAGAAGTAGGCAATTTTTATCCTCAGAATCTTATAACCTTCTCCAGAGTAGGAATATAATATCTCGGCGTAGTATATTTAAAAAAGAAATAGATATCACTGAACTCTGCCCATGAACTGTTTTAAATATTTAGGTTGAGTTTTGCACACTCGAACTAATGGCCGTCCTTTTAAATTTTAATTCACTCAGGTGCTGTTCCCATGGGAGTTTTGGTTTGATTTAAGGTGAAATAATGATATATTATTGAGTAAATCTCTTGAAATGATTAAAGAAGTTCAATAAAAAAGCACTGCCCTACAGCTCTGATTGGCCTTGGCCCACCAAGCAAGCGCTTTTGGGGCTGAAAGCTTCCAGATTACGAGGCGACTCGTGGTCAGCGCGATGAATCTTCTCGGCCGTTATTCTTGTCTTTATGGACCAGGACCGCTATCTCGCCGTCTGATAGCTCCTCAATTGTTTTCATGTAGGGTGAGTAAACCTCGAAGCAGGCTTCAGATCCAGGTAAAACAATCCCTAATCTGGCTGAGAATGGAACCTGGTGCCTCTAAGTAAGGCTAATAACAGCCTTTGTATTTGCCTGGCGTGAAAATGGGAAACTGCGGAAAACCATCTTCAGGGCTTGAAGCCATCGTCTACCGAATACAAACGAACATCTTCACGGCTGGAACCACGCAACCACCAACTCGCTCGGTTTAATTCATGTTCATTGGTGGAGATCTTTGCGGACAGGGCTGTCAGTGAGCATTTTGAATAGAACGATGAATAGTGTAACCTGCGATTGTCTTGCTTACATTTGCTTATAGAAACCAATTATACAGCAGTAAATGCGAGATCATTGGCAAATTTAACAAAATTGTTTGGTGTTGACCGTCTTGTGAACTAACAACACAAAGGACAAGTGCATATAGTCACAATAGAACAACGATAACAATAAATACGCGAATACGTTACCAAGTTAGGAGGGGGTGTGCTTTGATTTAGACTGGTGGTTACAGGAGAATCGAACAAGGGTAGGAGAGGATTCACATTCCTTACATTCCCTACCACGGGCAGCGTGTTGCTCGAACACGTTGGACGTTGTACCTGAACTACTACTATGGCTTTCTTATGAGTTAAGACATTCGGCACGGCTCTGCAAAACTGCGTTTACAGCCCTACTGCGACGGGTCTTGTGAACGGAACCGACTTTCTGAACACCCATCGTATTGCTGGAGGTCGGTTATATCATCTGCTCGTGTATCGTGATTTGTTATCATCTTCATCTTTATAATTTCCCACATGTTAACTCCCCGGTTATAATCATTTTCCTTCTGGTCTTCTGTAGATGTAGTTTGCCTCGATTCCCAGTCAGTTCAAGGATTGTAATTCTGGACTGAGGTTTTGCTCAGTCTAATGAGACCAGCTGAGAGATATAGGTCCTGATCACGAAAGCACTCTTCTTATTCTTCCTCCGCCGTTTACACACAAGAGGGTGAGAATCGCGAGTGCGAACTATCTCGCACACATAGGCGATTTTATAATATAGGCATGTGCCTAGAGGGGGGGGGGGGGGGGGGATTTTGGCTAATAATATATTTTGTTAATACTTGAGTAATATTTGTGTATATTTTGAATAATTACATGATTTAGAAGAGCTGAATATTACAATGAAGCAAATTGAAAATAGAGAAGAAAAAAGGATTCTCAAGAACAAACAAATAAGATTGTCATTAAAAACTGTACAACACAAACAATATGTCATATCTTATGAAGAAAGGGCAGCCAGGTCAGCCAGAATGAAGAGGTTTTGGGAAAGGAAGAAGATGATGCAAGCTAAATCTTCAGTTAGGCCTAATTCTTTGTTAACATAAATGTATTTTGGTTTCATTTAAGTGCTCCAATGTGGGCGTAAACTATGTACATAATAAATAAATAACATGGAATAACACAGCACTTATGTGGTCTTATATTTCTAACAGCCAATTAATACCTGGGCACAATATATAATCTTTCTCTCCCTCTCTCTCTCTCTCTCACACACACACACACACACAAACCCCAGCCGCCCCCTCCTCTCTTTCCTAAAGAACATTAGTCAAGTATGGTACTTGAAATAACAACAAAATATGGTATATCATACAAGTAATTTTATTTAAAATTTGACAAAACCATATTATCCAGAGGGAGGCTGCCTGGCCGAGGCGGTAAAGGCGTGCTCGGTTCGCCCGGAAGGACGTGGGTTCGAATCCCTGCCAGGAAGTCGTAAAATTTAAGAAACGAGATTTCCACTTCCGGAGGTGCATACGGCCCTGAGGTTCACTCAGCCTACACCAAAAATGAGTACCAGGTTAATTCCTGGGGGCAAAGGCGGCCGGGCGTAGAGCTAACAACTCTACCCCATCACGTGCCGAGGTTAACAATAGTGGAAGTCTTTACCTTTCACTCCTCCAAGGGCATTTATGGCCTGTACGGAGGTGACTTTGCTTTGCTTTACTTTGCATGTTATCCAGAACCTAACTTTTAAAGATGAAAAAAATGAAATGTCGTATGGCTTTTAGTGCCGGGATATCCCACAACGGGTTCGGCTCGCCAGGTGCAGGTCTTTCTATTTGACTCCCGTAGGCGACCTGCACGTCGTGATGAGGATGAAATTATGATGAAGACACCACATACACCAGCCCCCGGGCCATTGGAATTAACCAATGAAGGTTAAAATCCCCGACCCGGCCTGGAATCGAACCCGGGACCCTCTGAAGGCCAGTATGCTGACCGTTCAGCCAACGAGTCGGACACTTAAAGATGATGACAATAATAATAATAATAATAATAATAATAATAATAATAATAATAATAATCTTCTACCGCTTTTCTCACATCTGTAGAGTCGCGGGTGCAAAGTGTGTAGTACATGTGGATTGGGCCCTGTTTTACAGCCGGATGCCATTCCTGACGCCAACCCTGGGTTGGGGAGTTTAATACCTCTTGATTAATTCTTCTGGCTCAGAGCCTGGGATGTTTGCATATGTCCCAACAGTCTCTTCTTCATATGCAGACAACACACCACACTACTAACCACCATAGAAACACGCAATAGTGATAACATCCCTCCAAAATAGGGTTGGCGTCAGGAAGGGCACCCGGTCGTAAAACGACCAAATCCACATGTGCGTCGCAGTTCATACCCGCGACTCCACAAAGCGGAAGAAGAGGAAGAAGTGGGAAGTGTCCAAGGTCATGTTCAGCTTGGCAGTTCGGTAGGTGCTTTTCCTGTTACACCCCATGGGAGTGAGCTACATGCACCATTGTGTAAAGGTGTTATCTGTAGGTACAGATGTAATTGTAGGGGTTCGAAATGGTAAAGAAGCGACCGTGGCCTTTAGAATGGTAGGAAATTACGGAAAACTATTTTGAGGATGACCGACGGGGATTCAAACTCACCTGTCTCTCGAATACAGGGCTATAA